>NC_137458.1:49352400-50100292 GCF_964235325.1 Thermobia domestica
GTCATAAAATGGCGTCCTATTGTGTTAGGCTTCTATAATTTGTGAACAGGCAATTCGACGCATTTTGTATGCTAGCAATGTATGACTACAAACGTACCTTTATCTGTTAGAATGAAGAAGCCATTGCAATTGTTTAAAACCAGAAGGTTGGATATTTCTGTTGTAACCTACCAACCATCTTCATTATCTTATTCACATACACATCCTCCCCCTTCACACACACACACACACACACACACACACAAACACAGACACATATGCAAAATCCCCAATAGAACAACCACTTCACGTACCAAGAGAAGAAAACTATTCAGCCCCTTTTTCCTTCTATACACTGTATTGTTGGAGCGTGATCTACGAAACGTGCCTAGCGACACGTACAGTACACGTGATTCGCAATTTCTATGCCTTTGTATAAATGTATATTCGTATACAAGTACCGTACCTATATCAGCAATGACTGTCTGTATTATATTTATTTATATTGTATGATTATACTGACGTCATTGACAAAATATTTCAAGTTTATGATTGTTTCAACGCAAAGTGCCAATGTAGTCACGCGGAATTTCTTCACTGTAGTCATACAGGTAAAAAGAGCGTCATTTCTCTAGAATGTGCTCGTTGCACACGTAGTCAGCGCTGTAACTTGGAACTTTTCCTGGGAGGACAAGCACTAATATTTGCCCCCTGTAGAAAAATATGAAGTTAGACCCTAGAAAACTGGTGTATGAAATTTGGGCCCTCTTAAAATTTAAAACCTTAATAAACATTTTTGTTACCTTTGTGCGGCCATAACGTGTTTTACTGAAGTAAGGCCCAAATTAAATTTATGCTTCATCTTAGGGAAGTATATTGTATTCACACGATGAAGCAGCAGCATCATTTTAAGTTATTTTCAGTTCTTTTGCAAATGGTATGGTGGGCTCATTCCATGTTTCATTAGCTAATTTAAGGGGACACTAATTGAGTAAATTTCACACAGCTTGAAACCTTAAGAGTCTTCATCCTGGCGAAATTAAAATACCGCTAATTTTACAGTAATTATGTGATATCTTCAAGTAGATAAAAGATAATTGAAATATGGAACAAGAGCGACCTAGACAATATTATTTTGCGTGAGGTACCGTTATCACAAGTCACCTAGTGGCTTTCCGTTTTCAGCTGTTTAGAAACGCGAAAATAAATACCGATTTTCAAAATGGCTCGAAATCGAAAGCAGATAAGTGAGTCGTGATAACGGTTTCTCATGTAAAATATTATTGTCTAGGGCGCTCTTGTTCCACATTTCGATTATCTTTTATCTATTTGAAGATATCACATATTTACTGTAAAATTAGCGGTATTTTAATTTCGCCGGGATGAAGACTCTTAAGAAATATACTAGACATTTTACTAAACTGGGCCCAAATTACATTCTCGTTTCTGTTAAGAGATTTTTGTGTGCCGGGGATGTGCTGAACCTATTCCGTGATTTATTTAGCCTGTATATTCATGTTCATACTGTATCCAGCAACGTGATTTCAGATTTTGCTTTGCCTCGGTGGTGGAGCTCTTATCTCTGATGCGTGGAATCTCAGGTTCGATACTCGACCACGTAAATTTGTGGTGGACAACATCGTGTCTGTGGGTTTTCTCGGCGGTACTCCCCTTTCCTCCCACACGGACGTTAAACTGAAAAAAAAAACATGTTTGTGGTGGACAACATCGTTCCTCCCACTTTCTCTCATTTCACTAATTTTTCCACCATCGTTCACTTGCTTTAAATCATTGTCTCCCTTAGCCTAAAAGTCATGATCGTGGGACGTTAAACTGAAATATTTTTGGGGGGGGGGTAGGGGCGGAGAGGTTCCCCACCGTTATAAGAGTTTCATACTGTTTTTTAAGTACATTAGTATACAATTGATTAAAATATATATATGCATTACTCAAATAGGGTGTCAGTTGCCCCCTTCCCTCCTGAAATGACACTTCTTAATCATTCATAACATATAAAGCAAGAAAGTTCTATCTTAAAAAGTGGACACCGTCGAACGATGAGGAGCTTAAAAGGGGTAGCACTTTCGCCACCCCTGCCCCCAACAAATTAACAACCCTGCATGTAGTGCTTCGCTGGAGCACAACAAGGACTCCTTAACACTAACTTCTGTAGTTCGAATGTTTAAAACTTCTGTACGAGATCTTTCCACAATACACTCGTTTATTGCCTTTTTGATGTTGGCATCCCGGATTAATAGAATCTTGCATCCTAGGTTACACTTCCGCAACCGACTCCCTTCTCCAAAATAATGTAATTTCAATATATTTTCTATTTTCCAAATTTGAAGGTGGTCTTGTTGCTGTGTCCAGTCTATATTAATAATGAAGTAAATTTTATATTTTGATCGAGGTTCACAATGTGTAAAAGTTACAACGATCAGACTGTCATTCATAATGGCTCCAGTACTCCGTCGCAGTTACACAAAATCTCATTGTTTGCTACGTTTATACGCATATGGTAGTGTCATTTGAAAAGGGAAAAACAGGTACAATCTGTAATGCAGAATTACCCACATGGGGGAAAAATAATTTATTTATTCTTTAATATACAGGATAGCCCAAAAAAGTAAGTATAATGTGGCTCCTAAATTTTGATTTTAATCAAAAATTTTAGTCACGCAAGTGTTTGAAATATCAGTGCAATTTTTATTTCATTATTTTGTATCATTGCAGTCACGTCCACGTGGTTCCAAGTTGGGTTCTCGGCCAATACTTCCCAATTTTTGGCGTCCACAGCGTCGTATGTAAACTGGGGAGTCACGTGAATAAAAGACGTGACGGTCACTAAGTCTAGAAAGCTCCTATCCTGATACGGCTGTTACGGACAAGACGACGAAACACGCTACGTGTTCGTCGCTATGTTGCACGTACTTCAGCTGGTCGCTAACAGATGGCGTTGGAGCAGCTCAAACCCATAAGTAGTGGATTTACAAACACCGTGCATTTATCCTCCTAATCAGGGTTGATCAGCCTGTAACGAGACGAAACAAGGACTTATTATTTTTCTTTCTTATCTACAGTTTGTAATATGAATGCGATAGTCACTTGTTTCTCCTACAAGTGTTTCGCGGAAGGAAAGTATTTCGAATAAATGAAGAGAACAAAGGTAATCCGTAGCTCAACTAGAAAACCAAATGTCATAAGAGTATTGATTAGAATGGAACGTTTAATGGTGCCGATCTATTCATGCACCTGTCGACAAGAGACACAAAAAACACTAGACATGACAATCGTAAAATACGTTCTGAGAGAATTTATAACAAAGTCGAATGTTCAGTTTAGCTCACAAGGTGTCTATAACAGCCAGAGATACACTAACTTGCAAGCTCGGCTCTCGGATTAAATCTGTCAAGAGCTCAATAAAGAATGAGTTGCTATATCTCCACGGCGAGTCAGAGTACAAACACCAGCGAGGCTATTACGCGCAAGTACAAGCGAATAAGGCGAGCCTAATTAAGAATAGCGAGCATGAGCCCGATTAGGGTAACGAGAGCGAGATCGAAATTAGTGCAAGTATCATTCTAAATAGCGATCCCAAGTTCGATCCAATGTGAGTTGAAGGTAGCATGAGTCTCATTATGAATAGCGAGCCTGACCCAGTGCAAGCTTGAGTATGTCCTAATTGCAAAAAAAGCCATCTCTGCAACATACGGAAGTAATTTTAACATTAGAAGAATATGAATAAAAACTTGTTTCAATGCGGTTAAGTTTCAGTTGACCAACTTACAAGGTAATAAGGAATGCGTGGGAAATCTACGTTAAGCGTCAGGTGGCCAACTTACAAGGTAATAAGTAATGAATAAATAATGAATATCTGATGGGAGAATTTAGGTTAAGCTTCATCTGGCTAACTTACAAGGTAATGCGTACCTTATGAAAAGATCTAGGTTAAGATCCAGGAGGCCAACTTAGAAGGCAATAAGTAATGTGTGCCTTATATGAAAATCTAGGTTAAATTTCAGATTGGCAACTTACAAGGTAATAAGTAATTGGTGATTTACTGGAAACTCTGGGTTAAGTTTCATGTGGCCAACCTACAAACTAATAAGTAATGCGTGTCATATTGGAAAATTTCGGTTAAGCTCCAGATGGGCAACTTACAAGTTAACAAGGAATGGGTATTTTATTGGAAAATCTGGGTTAAGTTCCAGATGACTAACTTACAAGGTTAATAAGTAATAGGTATTTATTGGAAAATCTAGGTTAAGCTTCATGTGTCCAACTTACAAACTAATAAGTAATGAGTGTCTTATGGGAATATCTAGGTTAAGTTCCAGATGGGCAACTTAAAAGTAATAAGTAATGGGTGTTTTATTGGAAAATATACGTTAAACTTCATGTGGCCAGTTTACAAAGTAGTAAGTAACGCATGTGTTATGGGAAAACTAGGTGAAGCTTCATGTAGCCAACTTACAAGGCAATACATATTGGGAGTTTTATTGATAAGTCTGGGTTATGCTTCATGTGCCCAACTTACAAAGTAATAAGTAATGCGTGTCTAGTGGGAAATTACAAAAAGTTCGAGATGGCTAACTTACAGGGTAATAAGTAATGCGTGTCTTCTGCGAAAAATCTCAGTATTACGAAAATAAGACCAAGTTTAAAAAAGTGACCAAGTGAACATATTTTAGTATACTTGAACGAATTCTCTCAGCTAGCGTCTATCAAAACTGGGAAAAATTGTGCAAACAGCCACGGAATTAAAGGCCAGGACGTCTCAGATGCAAGACGAAAACACTTAATTCTTCACAATACGGCCTGTTAATAACTAGAGAAGACTAAATAAGAAACATTATCGCAATTCATCTTTAGTCTGACACATATACGTCCGTGAGTTGTGTTTTTTCATCATTGCTTCACGTATGAGCAGTAACGCAGAATAAATGAAGGGATGACCAACTGGGAACGCTTGATTGGACACAAACCCAACACCCTATCAAATGTGAGAGAAGGAAAATCGTTCTTCAGAAATAACATTTTCACGGGACACAGGGTCTGAAAAAAAGATTCTAAGGTGCTGGTTTGACACTTCATTTTCTTATCAATGGATTCTCCGGAGTTCTTCATCCCTGGGTGCCCTTTAATTAAATAGTTTCATAGATCTCGGGTGACGAATAAGGAAACGTGAAGAAGAAACTATTTTTTTAAAAGAAAAAAAGGACACAGAGAGAAGCGGGGGAGAAGCGTAAGCAAGGAATACAATCACCACACACTATCAAACGGAGGGTGCTGTGCCATTATTCACCACTTGCTGACCGTTGGATGTCTTGCTCTTTTTTTTTCTCCCCTCTCCTCAGTCCCTACATCCGTAACATTCACATCTTCTGCCAAGCAACAACAACGCTAGCAGCTTGACGAAGAGACTTTTGGTCGAAAGCGTAGCCCGAACTATGGCAAAGCAAGCTGGCTTCAAGAATCAGTAGAGTGAAAAATGATGTCCGTGAAATTACGTCTATGAAAAATGTGGAAGAAAGTTAACTTTGAAAGTTCTTCAGGGGGTTGAGGAGTTGAAGTGTTTTGGGCAGTGGTAGGAAGACTTACACTGTTGCAGAAGAATTACATACAAGAAAAAAAAAGTTAAAAAAAAAGAGAAATGAACGTAACAGCACCAGGATAGGGTGGAACTAGAAGGCCATGGATGTTAGGAAGCTTTCAGAAGTGGTAGAGAGAAAGGGAGGTAGAAAGAAGGTGGCGTGAATGTGTACGTGGATGGAGTGATGAATGAGAGGGGTAAGTTAAAAATAAAATAAGAAAAAGTATGGTCCGTCAGCGGTTGATGAATGGGAGTAACGTAGCATACAGCATTCCGATTACCCTACAGCGAAACTTCATTCTCTTCGTTTGGTGTTCTGTTCTTGCATGTTGGACCATCACGAGATGTATCCCGCACACCATCTTGAGAATAGCAAAGGAGGTTTTGAATGTGAGACTGTACATCGTCAATTGGGTGGCATAATACAAGGAATATTGGAGAAAGATCTCAAGAAAAAAGATATGAGTGGTTCACAACATAACTCACATGGAGATATTGTATGATTTTACGGTTTTCAATGCAAGTTTCTACTATTTATAAATATACGTTTTGAAAACTATTTTACAGGGTGAGTCGGAAATATGGCTACATGTTTAAAGCTAAGTTGCCATGCTGCAGCATGCTTGTAGTTGTCATTAAAAAAATCTTGCAACCCCATCTTTCTATTTACAATTTACACATTACAACTTCCTGAAAGCAAGAAAGGTATCTCCACCCACGCAGCACTGCACTCTAGTGGACAAATAGTGAACCTTAAAAACGTGTATTTTTGCGCACTTCCTATCCCCCTCCAAAAGAATACGTCGTTTCGGAAGGGGCGAAACTTTTTTTTTTTTAATGTCAGTGGGAGGGCGATAGCAGGTAACAAGCAAGCAAGCAAGACGACCCAGAAAGTTGTAAATGGTTTGATTCCTTGCAAGATGAAATGAATGTTCCATGTTTCTTTCAAGATTATGTTTACATAGAGAAATATCGTACGGTTGAAATATTTTTTTAATGATTGCTATAAGATTCTAGCAACATGGTAACCTTGCTTAAAGTGAATGTAGTGTGTTACTGTACACTATAGGAAATATTGAATGGTAATATTACCGTAAATTCGATTTCTTTCATTTTGTAAGAGACATTTAGTAGGCGTGTATCATAAAACAACGAATGAGTTTTCAAAGCGTTTACCGAGTGTGATCGATTTTAAGTGAGGATCAGCTTCAGACAGTACAGTAAATATGATCGGTGTTAGTGTGCATTATTCTTTATTTTCAAGAACTGACTTACCTACAGCATCATACCACTTCCCGTATTTCTAATACGGTTATCGCACGGCGCGATCAAACATGTAACCATATTTCTGAGTCACCCTGAATATGCAAATGAGGCATAATCTATAAAATATTTTTTTATTCGAAAAATTTACTTATCTTTTACTGTTATGTGCCGGTTATTTCATGTATTTTCTATATGTGAACTTAGAGTTAATTTGAAGTGGACCTAATTTGTTTTCAACCTTAGGTGTCAAAAGCAATCCTCAATTCATTACGTCTTGAATGAAAAAATATTCAATTCTTGCATGAAAACAGTATTAGGAGCCAAGATTAGCCCTTAGTACCCGGAAGATCACAACGCTTTTTTATCTTTCCTGCTTTCTTGTGTCTGTATGTTGTATGTTGGATTATGCAAATTACTTTAGAAAATATTTCACGCGAGAAAAAGGTTAATGAAACGTAATTGAAAGTTTGTCATGTAAAAACGAATAGATCTATGATTTTAAAAAAATCATTCCAGTCTTGTTCATTTAAAAAATATTTTCATAATTATTTCTAACAGTCATTTGGAATATACTTAGCACTAATGCCATTCTATTGTTTTTCTAATTTTGTAGCAGAGAACTTCATTTGTACTATACGTGAAGTATATTTGTGTTTCGACAAGCATAAATTCAAGTAATCAGCGCCGTAACTTAGATTTTTTTTCTAGGAGGGTAAGCATTAATACGCGTATTTGGGCCCTCTTGAAAAGTTGTTTTTCTAATTGTTGGGCCCCTCTTTCAATCTTTCTCTTACTCTTTGTAGGCGCCCCGGAGCCTGTGGTACTCTTTGTAGGCGCCCCGGAGCCTGTGGTACTCTTTGTAGGCGCCCCGGAGCCTGTGGTACTCTTTGTAGGCGCCCCGGAGAATGTGGTCCCTCCCGCACGACAAGATCTGCGGGGTCGTTAGTTACGCTCCTGGATCAGTTTCATACATGGCAAGTTAATTAAGAGGACAACATTGACAAATCTCGAAGCCATACGAATAAATATTATTTCTAGGATCCCTAATAGTAGACATTTTTTTACTGAAATGGGCCCACGACTCAATTTGTTTTATTTATGTAATGTAGTGAACCTCTTTGATTCTTCATTTATAATTTCATATTCGTATCGTATATAGAGTAAGAAAATTTTGTCTTAAAATGGGCCTCCTCGAACGGCAGGGAGCTTTTCTGGGTAGCAGTTGCCCAATGCCCCCCACAAGTTACGGCCCTGCAAGTAATGTTAAAATACTCGTAAAGCTGTTTCGAAAATGTTTGATAAAATATTGTACCAATATTGTCAATTGAGATAAAAATACCAAATGTTTCCGATAGTTTCCTCGTAAAACATAGTGAAGTTACCATAAGTCCTAATTTTGATCGTCACCTCCAAAGTAGCCTTCTGGAGCTAGTATGCAACGATTCCAGTGATTTTACCCTTGCTGGAAGCACTGCTGAAAATGGCTTTGCCCTGTTCAAGAATTGTGAATACTCTTGGATCTTGCTGGGGAGTTAAAAGACAGAAATTCCTGACTAGGCCAATAAGAGACAGTGGCCATATTATTGTTTGACATGAACTCGATGGGACGACGAACAAACTTCACTGCAACTCATCCGCTAGAATGTGTTGATATGTTCCACATGGCAGACAAATTTTCTCACAAATTTCATATAGTGTTTTTTTTCTCTCTCTCTCTCAAGGATCAGTTTACACGCTTTTGTGATCGGTTCCGGAGCTATGCATGATGATCGATCCGAATTTTTGTAATTCTCCACAACTCCCCAGCCATCTATTAAAAGCGTTCCAACTAATAAAAATGTTCTTGCTTAGCTTAAAATTTTCTCACCAAAAGCTTCCTTCAGTATTCGGCGGGTTTCAGTTACAGTTTCCGTCAGCTTGAAACAGAACTTAATACAGATCCTTTGCTCCTTCAGGTCAGCCGTCTTGTAATTTACACACATACACCAGAATACAGAGTAACCAGCAAACGAGCAAAAACTTAATTTACTTACAACGTTGTTACTTGCCAGATTTCCAGTTGAAATGCACGCATGAGACAACTAGTAGCAGGAATTCATACTGCTACTCGTTTGAGCGGGTGGCTCCGCGTAGCATTATGAGCACTCTGGACGCTGAATCCAGCGATCCGAGCTCATGTCTTATTGCAACCTAACATTTTAAAAAATCTTTTCATGGAATGACTTATTGTACTCTCATTTTGCAGAATTTCATGCTATATGTTTCCCATAACTAACTAACTAACTCTATGGCTTATGGAACTCGGAGGTTCAATGCCACGTTCACAAAAGCTTTCCACTGACTTCTATCCTTAGCCAACAGGTTCCAGTTTCTAATTTGTATTCTTATCTCTGCGAGATCCATCTTATTATCGTCCTCCCATCTGCGCCTAGGTCTTCCTAGTGGTCGTTTTCCGATTGGTCTTCGCCGTCAAGAATTTGAAAGCGTTTCTACTTTCTTTCTATGTTTCTCATTCATAGGCTATAAGTAGTAAATTTACAGTTGGTTTCATGGTCTTGCTATATACACACAAACTCTTTGCAATGATTTGGTTGCCTTAGCTTCATAGCACTTGCGTTTACTTTTCATTGTCAATTGTTCATTCTTTATTTTTTTTTCAATTTTACTTTTGCTTTATATTTTTTCAAGCACATTGCTTGTGTATCACTTTTGTAACTGCCCAATGTATCCGTAATTGAACTGTCAATAAAGTATTAAAAAATTAGCGTAGTCGCTAATTCTCTCGCTTTCGGTGCGAACGGTCCCGGATTCGATTCCCGGTGGGGGTACTCGGTCGAAAGAGCGTATAAAGTTTTTTTCAGGCCAGTCATTCTGAATGAGGTTTTCCTGGGTTTTCCTCTTTCACACCAGGCAAGTGCCGGGCTAGTACCTGACTTATAGGTCCCAGGACGCTTCCTTCCTTCCCTTTCCCTCAATAGTGTGCTCTCCCGCCGAGGGACATCATCCCTCATACGTGACGAGCTAAATGGCCGTAGCTGCCGAAAGCCCAGAAAGCTAAATTCTAAATCCTAAATCATTTGAGCGGAATATACTTTTATAATTCTCATAAATTGTATTCAGTACCTTGTATGCTAAAACTAAGAACAACATATATTTTCTGGGATCTGATTTGACAACCAAGCGACTGTATTATTATTATTATTATTATTATTATTATTATTATTATTATTATTATTATTATTATTATGAAAAATCAAAGTTTCCACACTCGACATGATGGTCATGAAAACCATATAATGAGTCAATGTTATTATAGCTAAAGATTTGCCACATTGACTTGATCCCTAGTCTTCCGTTGCAAGCGCTGCTATCGGCTGAAGGAATTCCACTCGCTTTCTCTCGCTTAGCAACAGCTGAACCCTTATTGGCTCAACGCGTGGGTGTGTGAGGCTGTGAGCTTTAGTTCGCATTTTTGCCGCGGCTCAAGACATTTTGGCAGCACAATAGCAAGTTGGCGTACGTTCAATTTGGTGATGCATAGTTCATGCTCGCATCCAAACGAAATTACATGGCTTTTTTTTTTTTTTTTTTTTTTTTTTTTACTGGAGTTCCCATACGTCTTTAAACAAAATCAAGGGGTTCCACAATTACGAAACATGCCGAGTCGCTACTAATAATTCTGGAGTTCATGAGATTCGAATCTGAAACCGTGCGCTTTAAGTATACGTACTAACAATCCTGCTATACAGGCTAACTATTTTTTACAATTAAGTTAGTGAATAGTAGAAATAATTTTGCTCAAAAATTAGGCATGTACTTTATTAATCGGTAGATGTCATTGAAGTTAATAAAATGATATTCTTGAGCTTAAATTTCCATGCGTATGTTTCGAGAAAACTTAAAAAAAATAGTTTAAAGTTTACCTAAAAACTAAACCTAAAAGAAAAAAGTCTTTCGTGGCCAACGATATTAGATTCAATAACATCCCATTTATTAAGATAAATCTGATACTAAAACATACCTTATCAATGATCTCGTTATGATAGTAGCAAGGAAAAAGTTAGGAGACATAATAATCTAAAACTACAATTAACTCTTTAAATATATTTCAATTAATATTTTTTTAGAATTACGTATTTAATTAGTAAAGGTAATGTATCTTGAAACTTGTAGGCATTTCTTGTAAAGGTAATATATCTTGAAATTTGTTATACATATTTATTATAAAGATAATGTATTTTGAAACTTGTACGTATTTCTTGTAAAGATAATGATCTTGATATTTGTTGTAGGTATTTGTTTTAAGGAGAATGTATCTTGAAACTTCTCGTAGTATTCCTTATAAAGGTAATGTATCTTGAAACGTGTTTTTTGTTTTTCTTGTAAAGGTAATATATCTTGAAATTTGATGTACGTATTTCTTTTAAAGATACTGTCTCTTGAAATTCGTTGTACGTATTTCTTGTAAAGGTAATGTATCTTGAAACTTTTCGTAAGCATTTGTTGTGAACGTAACGTACCTTGGAAATTTCGTCTCTTTCTATAGCTCGAAATTGTAAATTCCTCTGCATATTTGTGATGTCTCGGCTCGACTCTGTTGAACTGAACCAACAGCTCGAGCCGGCTCAATTGGAATGAGCCACCGCCTCGGTTGGGCTCAGCTCAGGTGAACCATCGGCTCGGGTCGGTTCGGCCCAGCTGAGCCGAGGGCTCGAGCCGTTTCGGTTGGGTAAGCTCTTGATTCAGCTCTCTTTTCGGCTTGGCTCGGCTCGGTGGTGACTGAGCCGTGAACCGAGCCTTTGATATTATATTAAACTATTAAACTATTATATTAAACAGAGCCGTTGATATTAAACTATTGCTTACGCTTTATACTTAACCCAGTAAGATTGTTTCTTGTTTATTTTACTGTATAACCTGAATTATTTTGTGTTCATGATTTCTCAAAATTATGTGATTATGAAGTAGAGAATCTATTCACATGATCGCTGAAGATTTTCGACAGTTGTGAATCTTGTGTTGTTTTACACAGGAGGAATGTGATTTGGGGCTCCAGTGGGAAGGACATTTGCTCGCCCCAGAGTAGTGTTGCCACGAGACGAGACGAGACGAGACTTCAGGCTGTCTCGTCTCGTCTCGTGCAAAGCATGTCTCGTCTCGTGTCTCGTCTCGAAAAAACGTGCTCGTCCCGTCTCGTGTCTCGTCTCGAGAGGTTCTGTCCCGTCCCGTCTCGTCTCGTCTCGTTTGTCTCGTTTTGTCTCGTCTTGTCTCGTAAAAAACTATAGCAGCATACCATGGGAACGAAAGTAAAATGTACCAGGCTGCACCATGCTAATCAAGATACAACTAAGTTATTACCCAGAACAAACAAGACAAGAAATGTCACGGTCAGAGTTGGCGTGGGTCAATGAAAACTTGACCCACGACCCACTGACCCACCACCAACCGTGACCCACGACCCACTGACCCACCACCCACCATGACCCACTCTGACCCACCATGACCCATCACCCACGGTGACCCACTCTGACCCACCACCCACGGTGACCCACTCTGACCCACTCTGACCCACCACCCACCGTGACCCACCACCCACCATGAACCACTCTCATCCACTTTGATCTAGTCTGACTCACCAAAATCTATCGTCATGAAGTCTGAACACGATCCACGGCCTCTTCTGAACTGACTAAAGAGTTTACACTTGTAATAAAACAAGACTGACATTGTCACTAATCGGAGTTTGAATTTCTAGTCAATCGCTCAAGCACCACTCTGTTACAATAACGGTGGATCTGACCTTTACGATATAAAAAGGTAAAGTGTTTGTCAGTGAGGAAACAGTTTGAGGTGGGGGGAAATTAGTGTGTGCCTAAAATATACTTGTACTAAGAGAGTATTGTTGCTATTCTTGCTAAGAGAGTATTCGTTAAATTTAAGTTACAAATATGCATAATTACAATTATTATGAATATTTATTGAAACGTAGTTTACCTAAACCAAAGAAGAGAGTTACTAAAAAGTAGGTACAAAGTTGAATAACACAAATAAGCCATTAGTAATACAAGTATACATTTTCCGTAACTCGTAATTTTCCACCTTAAAACAAATCTGAAATAGGATTTATTTCCTGTTGGTAAATTTCTGGCGGTAAATCATCCGCAGTGGAATGATGTTCATCCTTCAGCCAAGAAATAACTAGCTCGTCTACTTTGAGCTTGTGGGGAATCTTGTGAATAAATTATCAATTAAAGCCCGCTAAACTGATGATTTCTTATTTGTTTATAAATTTATTTTTTGTAATTACACATGAAGGTTTGATACCATTACCAAGTTCGTTCCCCCGTCTAGAAAGCGAAAGGGAACGAGGTTTCTGGAAAGTATTCAGAGGTGAATGGGAATTTCCCTCCTTCTTCAACTTCAATTACCACACTGCTGTTTGCCATGTGCCAAATTACGATGAGTTTCAGTTAAATTATCATAGTATAATTATTTCCTTGTTGAATTATCAATACTTCTCAGTGGAAAAAGGATGAAATTTCGAAGTTCCAAATCAAAGTAAGTAGACCAATGTAAAGGGAAGAAAGTAAATTTTCCATACAGTTATGCGTACAATCCAAATTTCAAATTTCCGTGTAATTAAGCTTACACTACAAATATTATGCCTATTTTTCTCACAACTTTATGGGTTGATTACCCTGTGCTGTGAGCGCTCCATATAATAAACATAAGCTTCAGCAATTATTATAGCAGAAAGCAATTTATATATGAAGCCAAGCACTGTATTTTTTGTTTCTGATTTTTTTTCTGAAATAACATCGATCGTTTTCGATCCTTTTTACAAACCAATTCACTACCAATTTTCCATGTATAGAAAGTGCGCCCCCCTCCCCACATAAAGGAGCATTTTAAAAAATGCTAGGACACATTCTGTTTATTTTCAATAAAGAGTTAATACACTTAATTTCAGCTCCGTAAGGTTAACGGCTTGCGAGATACTCATTTTGTTTCGCAAAAATTCGGATCCTCACTACCTCCTTAGGATAAAGCAATATAACATCCTAATTTGGATTAAGGCCTAACTATATACCAAAAGTAATTTCATTTGACTTTGCAATTTGACCGTGATGATCAGGCACACATAGTTACATTCAATTTTTTTATAAATAATTTATATATTACAGTGATTCAAAAGTGATTTTTTCCAGTAGTTAGCTCTTAAAAACCCACAGGTCTTGAAAGCCAAGTTGTAGTGTAAGTCCTATTGCTATTATTACTATTAAAATATTAATATCCAAAAGTGCCCGAAGTTCTTTTTTCACTTGGTTAGATATACTCACCTTAGGGAAGTAGACAGAAACAAGTGGAAAAGAAAGGGAAATGAAGGTCTTGAAAGTAAAACGGAGACAAATTTACCAGTCTTCAGAAGATACTCTCTACAATGCAGTGAGCAGAGAGGGTCCGTAGATCATACTGAGTCGGTAGGTCGCAGTGGGTCACGGTGGGTGGTGGGTCGCAGTGGGTCATGGTGGGTGGTGGGTCGCAGTGGGTCACGGTGGGTGGTGGGTCACAGTGGGCCATGGTGGGTGGTGGGTCGCAGTGGGTCACGGTGGGTGGTGGGTCACAGTGGGTCATGGTGGGTGGTGGGTCGCATGCTGTTGACCCACGACCCACTGATCCATTTAGAAACCTTGACCCACTTGACCCATTGATCCACTCCATCTCTGGTCACGGTAGCTACACCGTGAAGCATTTACCTCTGGTGTGTGTGGTAGTCGGTTCGATCTCGGTTAGTGCCATGTGAGCTTTGTGGTGGACAAACATGGAGTGTGTGTGTGTGTGTGTTTTCTCGAAGTTGTCTTGTATCCTATCACTTTCTTCATTCCACTAATTTCCCCATCATCATCTATTCGGAGTGGGCCAAAGTTGCCTGAAGGTCTTAAAAATAAATTCAAATAAGCTGACAAGGTAAGGGCAAATAGTTTACAAGATAATATATCTCTGCTGTTAGTTGTCTGAGGCTTCTCGACCCTGGCCTTTTTTTTTTTTTTTTAACATTTTGAAACATTGAAATTTGTTTTACCAGTTTCAATACACGAATATATAGTAAATTGCTCATAGGTACGTGGAAGATGAAGACACTAATGTCAAATGATGTTTTCACGACAAGCAAAGTCCGATGTAAAGGTGTCACCATCCCCGACACTACCGTATACTACCAACCACCATATAGAGGCCCACTTGCTTTATAGTGTCGGTATATATATATATATTAGATAGATAGATAGATAGATGTGTGTGTACACTTTGATTTCATATATTCCAGCCTTTAGGTTTCACAGTGTTAACCCATACCAATCCAAAAACTACTTTCCATTTTAGCATGTTTAGATTTGTTGCAATTATATATATATATATATATATATATATATATATATATATATATATATATATATTAAAAAGGCTTGGAACCAAATAATTTTATTGAGTAATGGAAAGTATTTGATTGATTTTATAGGTTACTGCACAGTAAGCTCTATTTGACACATCGGAGGAAAGAATGCTTGGGGCCAGTCTACACCTCCATGGTACAAATCTCTTCCCATACCCGCGGGGTGTGTGCCCCTATATGGTGGTTGCCCCGTTTGTGTAACAAACTCATGACAGTATACCCAGATTAGCTTGTGGTCTAAAAAAAGGATTTTTGGGTGGCCATTTTGGATTAAAGTTTCTTATATTGTCGTGATCTATTCGTAATCATACAACGTACATCTTCATACCAAACCGAGCAGTCTGCGGTGATAGACCATCGGCTTGAAGGCCACGGGTTGAGTCCCGGAAGGGTCATGTGTATGGATTTTAACAGTATTTGTTTTTCCGTATTGTGTTAGGGGGCGAAATCGTACGGAATAAACGGATTTCAGTCTGAAAAATTTGGAGAGAATATCCTGGCCAGGTTACTTTCATGGGAGTACGGAATTAGTAAAAATATAGGATATACATTTTATAGCAGGGTTAAAAATATGGTTTGGGTATCCTATTTCTTTTCTGTTAATTATGTTCTTCAATGTTCGAATTTTGATCATTGTCATAATATTTTCTGCTTTCAACGGAGTTCCATGAATATCATACCAAATGTTCTTTACATTTATTAAGTTCGAAAGGCTTAATGCGCCTGTAAGAAAACATTTTTGAAGATAATTC
This sequence comes from Thermobia domestica, assembly GCF_964235325.1. Taxonomy (NCBI): domain Eukaryota; kingdom Metazoa; phylum Arthropoda; class Insecta; order Zygentoma; family Lepismatidae; genus Thermobia; species Thermobia domestica. The sequence goes on from NC_137458.1 coordinate 49,368,443, forward strand.
AGGTCCTAATGAATATTTTTCACTAGGAAAGTGAAGTATTCTTCTCCTCCCAACATAGAAGCAGAGGGCAATTTCGCACTCTGGTCAGATAAAACATTTCCGCGTAACAAAAGGAAGGCCCCCCTGTAAAACCTCTTCAGCTCCAGGGTTATTGTTACTATAGGGGTACCATAAATTTGCTGAAAGCAAACAATTTGAAGGGTTCGTCGACAATATGTTTGCTTTCTTTGTCCTTCGCCGGCTTCCAAACGAAGATGTGAATTTTTCAACATGACTGCTGTAAGCGGGCGATTGGTAAAACGGTAAAAGTGTATTTTTAAGTGTGTGTGTGTGTGTGTGTGTGAGGGAGGGAGGGAGGGGAGGGAGAGAGAGGGAGAGAGAGAGAGGACAAAATTTTAGTTGCAAGATGTACTTCAATTGCCGTTTTCAGTTCATTTAGTAAAAAGAATACCGCCGCGCCACCAGGGAATAAAGACAAGTGTTGTCTGTTTCTTTTTGCCACCTCAGCCAGAATTTTCAACTACAGCCTGTGATGAGTATAGACCTTACCCAGTTTTCAAATTGAATAGCTGGTGGTGGTAGTTCGGTTTCTTGACCTTGTAAAAATCTTCCCTGTCTTTGTTTCGTTTGTCATCATTCCAGCCAGAAATGAAAAAAAAAAATGGGAAATCCTTGGTTTACAGCAAGGAGAATTTGGGACAAGAGATTAAGGATGATATTCCTGGAAGCTCACGTATCACGATTGTTTCATTCAATAGACAGAGGACACTTTTCTATGAAGGCTTTTCAACATGTTTTCTCACAAAGGGGATTTTCCTTTTGCAATCTATATGACCACTGGCAATTTCAATCTTGTCCATTCCCGCCAGCGTTTTGATTTTCGAGACACGAGACGAGACGAGACATTTCACGAGACGTCCCGTCTCGTCTCGTGTCTCGTCTCGTTTTCGAGACGAGAAAAGTAGTCTGTCTCGTCTCGTGTCTCGTCTAAAAGGATTCTGTCTCGTCTCGTGTCTCGTCTCGTTTACGAGACGAGACGAGACGAGACACGAGAAATGTCTCGTCTCGTGGCAACACTACCCCAGAGATGTATATAACATACATTTTATTAGCGTAATAATATACTAATGAAAAACCTGAAACTCGAGTTCTAGCAGAAAACTGAAACGACGCTCTGCACTCATTTTAGACATGCATCATTCATCACATTAGATTATACTTGTCACTTAACGGGTCATTCCCCCCCCCCTCTTTGCAATCTGTATTGTATGCTCATCACGTAGATATGTCATTAGCAGCTCTACCTATATGCATATAAACAATCCAAGTGGGCCATATTTGTTCACATTCAAACGAATCGCGTGAGAGCGTAACATTATTGATTATTATTGAGGTTAATATTATTGTGCTTACATCCTGGTTAGTATTTTCCCTAATTATGGGTATTCAATATATACACTACAATAAATCAGATTTCAAGTCATAACATTTGCGTGTAATGTAAATGCAATATTTTTTATATCAAAAATATTTGCTGAAAACAGACCATTCTATAACGTTTCATTTTTGATTTAAAGAAATTATAACTATAATAATATAAAAATACATAAGATTATATATACATACTAGCAGAATACCTGTTCTTCACACAGGGAAAATACGTTTCATTTTGAAAATAAAGGGATAAATTTGGATTTAAACCGACATCGGAAGTGTCATTGTTCGTCTCAGTGACCCCCAAAAAAACTATGGATTCGGCATTAATATAGGTCATTCTTCTATCATTTTTACATATCTCCCCCCCCCCAATTGCGAAGCTTAATTTGAATTTAAACCACATCGGAAGTGTCACTGTTCATCTCACTAGCCTCAAAAAGAATGGATTCGACACTAATATCGGTCATTTTTGATCACTTTTAAATATCTCCCCCTCCTCCCCTAAGTTGCACCGTCAAAGTAAAGTGATGAAAACCATCCCGGATCCGAACCTCATCTATGGTGAAAATTTGATCGAGATTGGTCGAGTGGTTCAAAAGGTATGAATTCACAAACATAGTTACTCATATATATATATATATATATATATATATATATATATATATATATATATATATATATATATATATCAATTGATAGATATATCGAGCTGAACAAAAATAATACCATTGAGGGGAAAATCCTCATGCGTAGTAGTGTTGCCCACGAGACGAGACGAAACGAGAAGTACATTTTAAAATCCGAAATGTGGAGAGAAATTCCACAGGACTTGTGGACAACATTAGTTCACCCCAATCTTAGGTCTCAAATACTGTTTAAGTGTTACGTAGGTTCATTCCTCCATAGCCACCGTAGATACTTTCATACAGTTATACAATAAAACTTCATTTACTAACATACCAGAAGATTAATTTGTGACTGACATTTCTCAACAATTACTGTACGCGTTAATCGCACAAGAACACAAAAGTATTCACTAACTTATCAGGAACTCGGTCTATGAATGGCATTTCTCAACAATCATTGCATGTATGAATCATATAAACAAATGCTATTCATTAACTTACCTAGTGGGGCGGGGGGAAGGTGTCTCAGTGGTAAAGTGCTTACCTCTGGTGCGTAGGGTCCATAATTCGATCCCTGGCCAAGACGTTTGTGATTGACGAAAGCATCGCGTCTGTGGGTTTTCACAGGATACTCCCATTTCCTCCCACTTTCTCATCCCACCAATTATTCCTTCATCATTCACTTGAATAAATCATCTGTCTCCCTTAGTCTAACAGACATAATCGTGTGACATTAAACTGAGAAAAAGAAAAGATTACCTTACCTGAACTTCAGCTTGCATATGACACTCTTCAATAATTATTGAGTATTAATCGTATACAACAAAACTTCATTTATTAATCTACATGAAACTGTTTGTAAATGGTATTTTACAACAAAAATTATACACAGGAAAAAATGAAATCTTGAAACAACACAAAATGACTACCACTTTAGCGTGTTACTTGTGTGTCAATTCAATTCCAGGATGTCTTTTATAATTTCACTTTGCCGGCACAACAAAAGGGAGGGGGAGTGATATATATATATATATATATATATATATAGCCGTAGCTAGAGATTTCGGCGCCCCTACTCTCACCACACCAAGCTCTTCCTTCCTTTTTTTCTTTTTACTTATAAGAAAAGCAGCAGATATTGTTATACTACACTGAATTTTTTTATTAAGCTGCAGGCGAGATTTTGTTCCACGAGGTTTTGGCGGCGAGGTTTTGGCCACGCGATGTTTTGGCAACAAGAGGTTTTGGCTCGGCGAGATTTTGTCCCGTGAGGTTTTGGGCGGCGAGGTTTTGGCCACGCGAGATTTTGGTCGGCGAGGTTTTGGCCACGCGAGATTTTGGGCGGCGATGTTTCGGCTGCGAGATTTTGTCCGTATCCCCAGTCTCATACCTCTCAAGAGGTATTAATTAATCTCTCAGAAACAGTTATCCATTAGCTTGTCAGAACTTCGGAGTATAAACAACACTCCTTTAACAATCATTATAGATATTCAGTTATCTTGCGAAGAAATTATCTTCTTCATACTGCTATGGAAGGAAAGCGAGGAATAGGAAGAAGAAGAACACGACTGATTGATAAATTGAAAAATATAAGAAAATATGAAAAGTTAAGAGGAAGCTGAAGATCGAGAAACGTGGAAGAAACATTTCCAGCCCCAAAGCTAACAAAAAAAGAAGTCCTAGAACCTGCCAAAAGGAATAATAATAATAATAATAATAATAATAATAATAATAATAATAATAATAATAATAATAATAATAATAATAATAATAATAGGTATTAATTATACAAATAGAAGAACTTCGTTCATTAACTTACTCTTCAATAAATCATATCGGAGGTTATTACTTGTAAACAATTCTTGATCGAAATTTTTCAGGATCTCTTAGAGTTTTCAGTTTTCTTTATGATAATCTACAAAATGAAAATGAAACGAAATGAAATCTTTTAGTGTAACGTTCCACAATTATGTCTGTTATTCTAAGGGAAACGAATGATAAAGGCAATGGAATGGAAGAATTGGTGGGATGAGAATGGGGAGGAAACATGAGTACCCTGAAAAAACCCACGGACACGATAGGTTCCACCACAAACTTACTTAGGCGGGGATCGAACCAAGGACTTCACGCACGAGAAAGAAGCCACTCTACCACTGAGCCTTCGTGCCCCTCCACCGAGGTTTTGTGGTATAATGTAATAGATACAACTGAATCATAAAGTGTTCCCGGCGGGAGTTTATGTAATTCTGATTCCACGTTAATCAGTAGGTCTCGTCTCACATAGCCTCGCTGCTGAAAGGGACGCTAAACTCAAAATCAACTCAACTCAACTGAGTGAATCATAAAGTTATGCTGTATTACATTTTGACGAAAATATGTATGTGTCCGAAGAACTGAACTACACAATCAGGAGAGGGTAGAAGATAGAGTGTTATAGTGATGTTCTTGTATGTATAATGATGTAAAGTATTGTTCTTGGATGCATAGTAAAGTGCAGTAATATTCTTGGACGCAAAGTGACATGCAATAATGTTCTTGGATGAATATTGATGTGCAATATAATGATCTTGGATGCAGAGTGACGTGTAATAACGTTCTTGGATGAATATTGATGCACAATATAATGATCTTGGGTGCAGAGTGACGTGTAATAATGTTCTTGCATGCATATTGATGTGCAATATAATGATCTTGGATGCAGAGTGACGTGTAATAATGTTCTTGGATGAATATTGATGTACAATATAATGATCTTGGATGCAGAGTGACGTGTAATAATGTTCTTGGATGAATATTGATGTGCAATATAATGATCTTGGATGCAGAGTGACGTGTAATAATGTTCTTGGATGAATATTGATGTGCAATATAATGATCTTGGATGCACAGTGACGTGTAATAATGTTCTTGGATGAATATTGATGTGCAATATAATGATCTTGGGTGCAGAGTGACGTGTAATAATGTTCTTGGATGCAGAGTGATGTGAAGTAATGTTCTTGGATGCTTAGTGACGTGCAGTAATGTTCTTAGACGCATAGTGATGTGCATAATGTTCTTTTATGCATATTGACGTGCAATGTAACGTCCTTAGATGCAGAGTGACGTGCAATAATGTTCTTGGATGCATATTGACGTGCAGTATAATGTTCTTGGATGCATAGTGACATGCAGTTATGTTCTTGGATGCATAATAGCATGCTTATCTATGCGATATGAAACCATAACATCTACCTGTCTGCTGATGGTATTTCAGATTCTCCATCACTCACTGCTTCCAATTTCTTCTTCCTCTTCTTTTTCGTGTATCTTGATGGTATTTCACTCTCTTTTCTTCTTTGTGCACATTCTCTTTCTCTGTGTCGCTCTCTCCCTCTCTGCTACTTCCTGATTGTCATTCCATCCAGTTTCTTTTCTTCGGGAAAGTCTTTAGCTGATCCTAATTAGATTACAGGCCACGAAGTAAGCCACCGTTCCCCTCTCTTCGTCCTTCTTTCTTTCTCGTTTTTCTTTATCCCAAAGACCCTTTTCTTGCTATTCTTCATCTTTCTTGCTCTTTGAAGGATTTCGTTGTTCTGACATCGACAGCTACTCTGCTTTCTTGAGATCTATATCATCTCTCTCTTTTTTTTCCCCTAATGGAAGATGGGATATTAGACTTCTTTGCATGACTTTGTAGTAATGCACTATACATTGAATCATGTCAGTTGTTTCACTTGTTGCATGGGCTTACGGAACCCATCTCAAAGGTAAAATAATATTTTATTGAGTACTTTCGTCAATAAATGCCTTACTCTCGCGGTATAAGCCGCACTTTTTCGGAAAATGTCATTAAAAGTTAACGGTGCGCCGTATACATCCAGCAACTAAGCAGCATGTATGCTAAATAGTATATATATATAGAAAATATTTCTCACTGCCGCCGGTTTTGCTCTAAAGTGATAATTATTGTAAACGTAGGTGCCAGTATATTTCTATCACTTCCGGTTTAAATAGGGGCTAAGGGAGAGAATGGAACTCATTCTTAAGACACTGAATCCGTACCAAAAAGCATTTTTCGCTCTTTCTTACCATGGTTGCTCTTACAGACCGGCAAACAGACGGACGGATCTAGATAGCCGTTCTAAGACTGGATGAAAAGCATAGTTTGGAAGTCAAAAAAAAGGCGAAGTTAATTAACAAGAATTTTAGGAATGATACAAGAAAATGCATTACAAGATGGCGATCTTGGCCAATAATTAGTTTTTGGATCAGGGGCCACAACATTTTTGAACGGTTCCTAAATAAATAAAATGAAATGAAATCTTTGAGTTTTACGTCCCACGGTTATGCCGGTTATGCTAAAGGGGACTGTGATGATGAGTAAAGAATGAAATGGTGGAATGAAGAAAATGGGATGAAACGGGAGAACCCCGAGAAAACCTACGCACACGGTGTTTGTCCACCACAAAGTTCACTTGGTGGGGGCTGAGATCGAACCCGGGACCCCATCACCAGAGGTGAGCGCTCTACCACTGAGCCACCGCGGCCCCAGGTCCCTAAATAGAGTTTTATTATTATTATTATTATTATTATTATTATTATTATTATTATTATTATTATTATTATTATTATTATTATTATTATTATTATTATTATTATTTTACGAAATAAGCCTATCATACTGAGTTAAGTGACAGCTTGGGTTTGGCTACACAATATGTAGTTCTCCAGACATAAGGCCTACAATTTTTTTTCCTGTAATATATTGGATCTTTTGATCCAGAAAGAAAACCAGAAATATTTATTTAAAATAGGGAAGAAGGAAATGAAGGTGATTTAAGAAGATATTGTGGTATGTGTGATATGAGTGCAATATTTATTTATAAAGTTACCACAAACTATGAGCAGATCACGAGATTGTATTTGTGATGTAGAAATCATTCTGTTAGTAGGTCTACTCTGCTATTCTCCAGATAAAACCTGTAGAGAAATTTGACAGGGAGACATCTGTCGGAGAACCGCTGAAGCTATGGTTGTTAGTAGTACGCGTATTCCTGTACTAACCTATTTAGTATTCTCTGCGTTTTCTGATGTGTCCATAGTCATTATCTGTAGAGAATCGTAGAAATCCGTAGCGGGGAACCTGGGAAACATGAGAGATGGAGGGAGAAAAAAACTGGAGAATGCAGGGAGATAGGTAAAGGAAGCAGGAGACTTATCCAGTATCTCCATTCGGTGGAGAAATGACCAGAATCTGCTAACGGCGTCTCTTAGCTTCTGTTGCGACTACAACAGGGTCGCAAAGAGACGGGAGAAAGGGGTAAATGCAGGAGAAACTACTAGCAAAAGAGAGCGGGGGAAAATCAGAACAAAATGTGGGGAACAACTGGGAGGAAAGGGGAGAGAATGAAACGAACATACGCAGTTATAAATTTCTAAAACCTGAGCCTCTGTGGGCCTTCTTTTTATCTGTTAGAAGATCAGCTGGATATTTATGTAACGGCCTGCAAAAACGAACAGAAAATTAGATTCTCGGAGACTTATGAAACAATATCCTCGTATGAAGAACGAGGGCAAATTATGTTTTCATTTAAATGGCTTGCCGAGAGATAGTATCGGGTATTAAATGAGCCAGGCAGAGCTCTCCGAGACAAAATATACTCGGCCATATCTTACGGTGATATGACACAGGGAAACTACAGTATCTCTAGCTCTTCCGAAAATTACAGCTCTCTTTTCGTACTGTGCACGTTGGTTGAGTTCAGAAACGGGTTCCTTTGCCTTTTCCGGGGAGAACGAACACATACCACTCTTTTTCTTCTCTCTCTCTCTCTCGCTTTCTCTGACACGCACACACCATCCCACCGCCACGATCTTTGCTGCTGGTACGTACGTGTTCGGGGCGGTTTATGGAGTTTGAAGCTCGAAGAGAAGTCAGATGTCTATTGGTACATTGTCTCTTTCTCGACTCTTTTCTTCCCCGTCTCTCTCTTTCTCTCAATCATGTATAAACTTGCTCATTTACTTTTAGGCTACTTATTACTCGTATCCCAGCTAAAATATTTCACATTGTCCCAACCTACCTTATATTATCATATAGCCAAATATTCTAATAGAAATACGTAAAATAAATATCTTCAACTTTTAAACAGCAGGTCCCGTCTGCTATAGCTTCTGCGCTGAATAGGAGTTAAACTCTCAATTAACAACAATTAAGCAGTCAACAATAATTGTAAACTTTAATTCGTTTTGGGCGCGACCCGAGACGTATTTCTCATGACGCGATAGGGGACTGCACAGAGCTCTTCCAATAGAAATAGATGTAACTTGATAGCAATGATTTGATATCTAAGATTCTGGGATAGGATAATGCTATATACTAATACAACACTATTGACAACAGTTCATCGAAAATGAGTCACTTGTAGCTATTGTCCTCCCTATTTGTCCTCCAGGAATGGTTTGTTATGGTATACAGTGAGTTCCGGAAGGAAACCAATGAACTTCGCACACATGTTTTATCAAAAGAAGAGAAAAGTTTTTTTTTTTTGTTCAACTTTGCTGAGAAATACCTAGTTTCGGAGATACAGGCACTTTTAGGGAATCTAGTGATAATTACGCCGGATTGGCTACACTGCGACCATCAACAAAGTAACTCAGTCAACGTATTCCTTACACCGAAACAAGGGGAAAGTTTATTTTTGCACTTTGGTGAGATAAATCCATACATTTTTTCATGTAAGGAACGCGTTTACTGAGTTAGTTTGTTTATGGTCGCAGTGTAGGCAATTTGGGATCATACTAACTCAGTAAACGTGTTTCTTACAAGAAAAATGTATGGATTTATCTCACCAAAGTGCAAAAATAAACTTTCCCCTTGTTTCGGTGTAAGAAATAAGTTGACTGAGTTACTTTGTTGATGGTCGCAGTGTAACAATCCGGCGTCAATATCACTAAATTACCTAAAAGCGTCTGTATCTCCGAAACTAGACACTTCTCAGCAAAGTGCAAAATAAACACTTGTTTTGAAGTGGGAAACATGTGTGCGAAGTTATTCGGTTTCCTCCTGAAACACCCTGTATTTAGTTATAATTCTAACTGACCCTGCGATCTACTCAACTATTCGAGATGAGAGCTCTTTCAATAGTGACACGTTCCGCTTGTTTACACAGGGTGTTTCAAAACAACACCGACAACGTTTGGGAGATGATTCCCGACACCAAGATAAGACAAAAGTATAGACCAATCTGGGTACACAAATGCTTCCTTTCAGAATTATAGGCTGCTGAAAACATGAAAAAATGAACCTTAAAGATCCATAGCTCTAAAACTATGGGACCTATCATAGTCGGGTCAAGACTTCACTTAAAAACTAATATGTGAACTATCCAAAAGTGCATGTTTCAGAATCCTGTGGTACTTCCACAACAATTTGTATAGAGGTAGTTGGCGAATACTTCAAATTATATGCCCGTAGCCAAGCTCTCTCTATAAAAAATGTTGCGAGAGTAAATTAGAATTCTGAGACATTCACTTTTCGATAGTTCACATATTAGTTCTTAAGTGAAGTCTTGACCCGACTACGGTAGGTCCCATAGTTTTAGAGCTATATACCTTTAAAGTTCATTTTCTTTTCATGTTTTCGTCAGCCTATAACTCCGAAAGGAAGCATTTGTGCACCCAGATTGGTCTATACTTTTTATCTTATCTTGGTGTCAGGAATCACCTCCGAAACTTTGTCGGTGTCGTTTTGAAACACCCTGTATAGGTTCATCGTCCCAAGAACACATTCCATTTCCGGTCTTATTTCTTTCAAACTGGAAGAAGTAAAAATCTACTATGACTTCTGGTTTCAATTGTGACAATTACGCTCACACACTCAATTAATTGTTCATATATTCAAATTAAAACATATTTATATGTAAATTCAATTTATTTTTAAAAAGTCAAGGAAAATTTTATTTTGTTTCATTTAGCAGCCAAGCGAACCTCTTTCATTCGTCCCAGGTAAAGAAGTTTCTCTGCTTTTCAGAAAGAAAAAAAAACATAAGACGGTAACCGCACTAATTGACCACCCACTTTTCTACCTCGCCAGTAAACGGTAATGGAATTTGCTATTGTTACTCCAGCCATACTGTCGCACTACCTAAGTACCTCGATATCGCAAATATCACGTCACAGACACACAGGAACCAAAATTTTTTATCTACAATCTTCGCAAGTGCTTATGAAACTCTTTAACATCACGTACTAGCCCAGAAGAGACGCTAGAAACCCAAGCCAAATTATCAACCGATTTTTGGGAAATGGTGTCACGAACTTAAAGCGGCGAATCAGACTCCGAAATTCAAAATTCACAAAGAGAAGAATGAAGCGTCTATTTTTTTTAAAAAAATAAAGAAAGCTGGGAGAACGCCTACACGGAAGAGAGGTTACTCTAAGTGGACACTTCATCGTGAAAACATCACCAACACGCGATTCATAAGCATACGTCAACTCATATATACATATATATATATATATATATATATATATATTTAAGTGTTTAAATTTCAGAAAAATGGCTAGCTAAAGACCCGTTAGCAGCCAGCTACTTAAACCACGCGTTATCCACAGCAACTTCGTCGTTACAAGATTATTTATACAAATATTTAAAACATCGACACCTAGACATAATTTTTATCATTTTATGGTGACGCTACGTAATTTGTGATTTTGAACTGAGTCTGTGATTGATCTATATACGTGGACTTCCTGTATTCAGAGAGGAAAAGTAGTGCGATGGATGGCGGATATATATAAACTGTGCGAGTGAAATTTAAGTGCAGATGGATGTGATAAGTGACGCATCGTTGCATTTCAACAACATTGAGATGAAGGACGGAGACACGGGTTCGATCCCCGATACATGGAACAGATGCCTTGCCACACGAAGACCCAGACGCTTCAGACAAACGTGGACCTCTTCTCCGGGAGTTGAATCCAGAGGACAGCGGGGTCTGAGAAGGGACATTAGGAAGCATTGTGACGGTCAGTTAAGTACAGTGCAGTTTTCTTCTGAAGTGTGGAAATATAAGCGGAAGGACTTATTAAGGTAGGACAAAGTATTCTGTTATTTTCGTTATTGAAGAAGGACTATGGCCAATATTTCCGTGATTCGTGATCTCCATACTCACCTTTTTCTAGAAACTTCGGGACATTGTTTATTCATACGGAACTGTCCGTCAACATTTAGAGCATTTTTTTTCTTTCTTTTTAAAAGAAGTAAACAAATAGCCTAATGCCTTGGTTGCATTTCCAAAATTGATTCACTGATATAGGAACTGTTAATTTCATTCTTGAATAAGTACCATAAAATTTTTGATTATTTTACTAGTGAAATTTGTATACATTGATTTGATCTTCAATCATGCATTTATTTGTAATCGTAATGTGTCAATATTTAGATCCTTGAATCCGTCATTATAATCATTTATATGCAATCCAGTATTTATTTATATCAAGTATGGATTATTTCTCTTTTAAACATAAATCGCGTTTAAGATGTGTGAATGTAATGTAATTTCTGTTTTGAGTAAACTATGATTTAGCGTCAAAGTCTAGTTTTTCAAATTTTAACATTTGTATAGGTTGTGTTAGGGAAATATGTGTCAGAGCGGTAAAAAGGCTTTATGTAACTTGTCAATTTTTATTATACTCATTTTTAAAAGAAACAATCAATATAAAGCTTCCAAAGACGTGCTATGTTGAGTAAGTTTAAGACAAATAAGTGTAAATACTCTTATCTCGTAATATCGTTAGAGTCTCATAAATAAGGTAAACAACTTAAGATACTCGAGTAAATCCCTTCGGAGGTACCTATCTGAGCAACGAACGCAGATAGGGTCCATAGCTATGGAGAAACGTGTATTCGCAAAATAAGGAATCAGTGAGAAAATCAGAAAGCGTCGACAATGTAATTATTTTGATCAATTGGCCAAATTATAATAATAGTAGTACTATATATATATATATATATATATATATATATATATATATATATATATATTTCTGTGTAGTGCATTTGAATATGAAATATTTGTGTAGTTAGTGTTGTGTAACGATTTTTATTGTGAATGGTATTATTTTCCAACTGATATAGTATGTGTACAAAGCTATGTTTTGTTTATGCAAATCTTTTAATATTGAAAATTCATTAGAGTTCATTAGAAACAGTGCACTAAATTTTCTCAAAAGCATACTATCGCTTCTAAACTATCTCTCCAGTGAGTCTTGCAAGCAACCTAAACCATTAATTCTTTCATTCCGCAATCCGATTCTTAAACTTATTTCCATTTCTTTTATTAATAAAAAAAAGGTAGTAACTGTGGGCGAATTACTTAATAATCGTTTATGCCTAGGGAAAAAACAATAAATCATTTTATTAATTAATATTCAGTTTAATAGAAATTTTTGTTTGTATAACTACGTCATGGTAATTATAAAGAATCGAATATTGTCAGTTTAGTTGAGTAGAAATAGATTGTTGCTAAATTTTACAGTCAAGATTGAATAATTTGAATATTACGTTGTACAGTGACGAATGTGTTAACAGAAATCATATTATTTGGTCAAAACAGTCAAAAGTCTGATTCATTTTCAGTAAAGTCAATTAATTCATTTTTTTTTTTTTTTTGTAAATCCAAATTAACTTTCTTGTTGATTTTTGTAGATATCACCTTATTTCTCGTTAAATTTATTAAAAGTCTATTCGACGTTAGAACCAAAGCATTTATGTGGTTATCATTTCAAAGATATGCCTATTTCTTTAACTGATATTGGCATACCTAGAAGTTATTTCAAATTACCCTGAACAGAAAAAGTTGAAGCACGGTTACATTGACCATCAGAAATTTTTTTTATCTAAATTAACTCATTTTTTAAACTTTAAATTAAACTTTCCTTGTTTGTTGCTTTTTAACTATTTTTGCTATCTTAACTATTAACTACGCACCTGTTTTCCTAGCGCCTTGGAGACACCGTTATGGGGAAAACAGGATCGATTAGACATTAGGTCATCTTTCGTTGTATATATATCAATTTTTTTTAATTCCAAACCATCTTAGCAAAACTGTATTTTTACCTTGGAGAACTGAAGTTCGAGCCCCGTGGAGTCAACTTCAATTCTCCAAACTCTCATTAATTTTTTTATTTGTGTAATAGGCAGATGAGTTGCCACTCATCAGTACCCTTCACTTTTCAAGTACAAGGTCAGGTATTCATTTTTCTGATGCATATTAGGCTCATCCGTGAGTGCCTTATTTATTCGTTCTCGTTCAGATTAAATATGCAAATTAGAGATAAGGAATCGAATTCCGAAAACAATACGTTTCATATTCTTCGTCGCCCAAATACGTAAGATCTGCTTATTCGTAATATCACGCAGTAATTCTATTTGGCAGCCCGAGCAGAAATTTTCCTTTAATTATTAGTTATTTTCAATCGTTGCAAAACTTAGCGCCCGAGACAACAACATTATCATTACAAAACTTGGCTTCCAATACAGGAACCACAGTGTCACAAGAAATGGCTTCCCGAACAGGAACCCGAATGCGTAGTTAATCTTATTTGAGGGACCCGAATGCGTAGTTAATCTCATTTGAAGGACCAACATGCGTAGTTAATTTTATTTCAGGACCGAAAAGCGTAGTAAGCTTAAAAAAAAAAAAAGTAGGAAATATAGTTTGGAGAAGCATACATAGTAAATTTCGAACAGCGAACGAAAACAGTAATCAAGTCTATTCCGTAATACTAAACATAAGAATGGGAAGCGTGATATGAAATTAGGTAACTTTGTATTCAAAGAATCATTATTTTACCCGTAGGGAACGATTAAGCGTTCTACTCCCCCTCGCAACCAATTTTATTTCATTTTAGCACATGCGTAAAAATAATAATAATAATAATAATAATAATAATTGTTCTTACCTCATGTTTGTTTGTTGGTTTGTTTGATTGGAAGAGAAAGGAGATACACCATTTTGTTTGTTTAAAAAAAAGAGAAGAAAAGAAGGAAAGAAGAAAACAAAAAGGTAATGCACCAGGTAAGCGACTAATATAAGTGAACATGCAAATTCTTGGCATATTGATGCATAAATTTAGCTAAGTGTGTTTCTAGTGAATAACATTAGTATTAACATAATTATATATTCATATATAGATATAGGTTTAGAATAGGTCAGATTTAATACTTTTATTTACACATGCATTCTATTACTTACATATTATTGTGTTTTAGACATGTTATCTGTTAATTAATACACTATTTGTATATACACATAAATATCCATATGAATATAGTAAAAAAAAAGAAAAAAAAACAAGAATGAACTAAGTTGTTGTGGAAAACGTGTGGTGATAAAGTAGCTTGGCATGCTACATTGATGAAATAGTAATATTTTTGCGTATTAAGGTGAACTTAGAGTACGAAATTTAGAGTGATTGACAGCATAAGTCAGATAATTAGAATTAATTTTAGACAAATTTTAATAAGAATCATTCTGACAATCCAGTTATTTAAGTCTACTTGCAGATGCCACAGTTGAGGCCATCTACCTTGAGGCAACGACCAAGAAACAGCATGTCTGCAATGGAAGAAGCACAACGTTGTCGCACGTGTGGACGTGACCTATGGGAACAGGATTTGGATCCCACGGATGAGGCTCGAAATTGTCCCGAATGTGGTGACCAGAGGGATGCAAGTCCAGTTACGGAAAATGATGTCACTCAAAGAAGTAGAGACAACATTCAACAGCATCACGGGCCGAACAGCACTAATGTTGATTTTCAGGAATCTCTTCTATCAATGATACAAAAGTGGCTTGCAGAACGGGACCGGAAAGAGGAGGAATTTAGAGAAGAACAGAAGAAATTTAGAGAAGAACAGAGGAAGAATATAGAAGAACAGAGGAAGAATATAGAAGAACAGAGGAAGAATATAGAAGAACAGAGGAAGAATATAGAAGAACAGAACAAGAAAAACGAAGAATTTAGAGAAGAACAAGATAGAAAACTTGACAAGCTCATGGAAAAACAAGACCATTTGGCACAAGACCGAGAAGAACAAGAGAGAAAACTTGACAAGCTCATGGAAAAACAAGACCATTTGGCAGAAGACCTCTCGAGGAAACTACAGGAGCAAGCCAGGAGGCTGGACGAACACGAGAAATCAAACAAGGAAGCGCTGGAGGACTTCAAGCGCACCATCTCCCAAAGTCTGGAGGAACAGAGAGAGCGGCAGCACAGACAGTTGCAGGAGACAGAAGAACGTCTCACGGCACAAGCTGGCTAAATGGAAGAGAGGATGGTCAGGCAAATGGAGGAAAGGCAGGGACAGGTCCTAGAAGATATGCAGCGCATGCGGATGGACTTGGAGACGCAGACCCAAGCACAAAGGATAGAGCTGCAGACAAGGATGGAGAATATTGAACATTCCATGACTGTACGACAAGAGGAGCTAATAGAGAGCCTCACTAATCAGAGCACCAGGATTGAGGAACTCCGGCAAATCCAAGATGTCGAACGGGAGAAAGCAGGAGCTATTCAGCAGACGGTGGACCAACTGACAGCATCCCTAACGGAGAAGATGTCCGAGTTGGTAGAAAGGAGAGTTGGGGAAGCAGTAAGAAACATACCTCAACCCGCCTTCTCAGGAATGGAACCACCTCGAAGGACTCCGACGCCTCCGGTTTCAAATCCAATTTTAGAAGACCTCAGTCAAGGGAATCAGGAGAGTGGAAGATCTGTGGACTCTCACGCTAGCTACAGAAGTTTTCTTTGAGCTCCTAAAATAGATGAATTGCCATCGTTTGACCCGGACACGGATGTGGGACTGCCATCAACCTTCCTTGAACGGTTGTTGGATGATTGCAGGCTATACGGAATAGCACAGGAAGAACTTCTCCACATAATTCCACGTATCCTACGTGGAGCAGCAAAGATGTGGATAGACAATCACATCCAACAATTCAGAACTTTTGAAGACTTCCGTCGTGCTTTTCTGAGGAATTTCCAAAGCGAAGCCATTATTCAGCGAAAGCTCACTCGCCTCAGAAACACACGCTATAGGGCTGATTCACGTAAGTCCCTGCGTGAATTCTTTTGGGAGCAAGTCAAGGCGTTCCGAGAACTAAGTCCTTCTATGTCGGAAGCAGAAGTTCTCTCAAACGTGAAGAACATGCTACCGTTACGTATCCAAAGGCAGCTCATCGGAGTTCAGCTGGAGGATACGGAGCAACTGTCAATGATCCTCTGGGACAGCGAGGAGCTGGACAGGATAGAGAGTTTCCAGAGAGACCGAAATGCCCAAAGGAATAACAGGGGCACGACAGGCCAACGGAGAGTACAGCATGTGCGTAGGCAGTCAACGGAGGAAACCGTATATAGGGACTCCGGAAATAGAAGACAACGGAACCATCCTTATCGAAGAGAGGACAATCGATTGCGCAACACTCACCAGCCATCACAGCGGACAGATGAAGACAGTTCCGGCAGCGAGAGAAGTACAGGAGCACCGACAAGAGGTCACGCGCAGCGCCGTTTTCGCCGCAATCAAAGAAACAGAGGAGACAGGCCAAGAACTGAAGAGAGACAAGTCCGACAAGTGACCACGCATCGAGGGAACAGCTCGGAGCGAAGAGGTCACACCAGAGGAAACAATCGTGGGTCACGAGGGAGAGGTAGCAGTACACCAGACAGCATCAATGCTACCAACCCACTGGTCCTGCAGGCAGAGCAGCAGCAGGAAAACTAGAACTTGACCGCCAACGGTCCAGGGTTCGGGTTGACGGTCAGTCTCAGTCTGCTAGAAAGGAACCCAATAAAGTAGTTGACACCGATGTGGAAGGAAATGAAACAGCAGTGAAGATAAGAATTAATGCAGAAGGCAGATGTTGCACAGAGACTAATCAAAGAAACGTTGTAGAGCAAACACAAAAGAATACTGAGCCTCAAAAGATGAATGTGCATGTCTCTGCCACTTGGCTTACCTCTGATGATAATGAGAATGAACAAGAGGAAGATGAAACACAACGATATCAAACACCCAGGATAGAAGTCGTTATAAACCAACATACCTTCGAGGCAATTCTGGATACGGGCAGTGAAGCTACGTTGATTACGGAGTCTACTTGGAAAAAGATATCGGCAGATGTTCGCAACCCGACATTGCGACAAGCACAGGAGATCAGATTAGTGGATTTCACGGGGAGGTGTCAATCCAGAGCAATCGGTCGTGCAGTTATACCGATTGAGCTCTCGGAGATGGAGATTGCGTTGGAAGTATTGGTAGTTAAACGACTCAACGCACCCATTCTCCTGGGCGTGGACTTTCTGTACCGTGTACGCGCCGAGCTAGATTTCAATCGCTGTGAGCTGCGAGCGGATGCAGAACCCGCCAACATAATCCGCAAATTCCTACCTATGTCAAGAATGGAAGAGGAACTTTGCGTCGAGAAAGATCTTCAAATTTCAAATGTAACCAAAGACGAATTAATGCAAGAGATTGAAGAAAAAGTGCGTGCAGCCAATCTACCCTCGCACATTGAGGCACAACAACTTCAAGATATCCTTCGTAATCACTGCTCAGTATTTTCGGAGCGTCCAGGACGCTGTAGGGTGTATCAACATGATATTGTTGTTGAAACAGAGGAGGCCATAGTTTCAAAGATATATCCGGTTGCATTAGCACACAGAGATGAAGTGCGTACGCAACTTAAGCAAATGCTTGAATGGGACATTATTAGGCCTTCAAAATCCTGTCATTTGAATCCACTGCTGGTTGTACCTAAAAGTGATAAAACTCTACGTCTATGTGTTGACTTTAGATCCCTAAATAGACATACCAAGGTGTTACAGACACGACCTCTGGAAATTCAGGAGATACTGCAGAGATTCCACGGTGTGAAGCATTTTGCAAGAATAGATATGAACTGTTCTTTCTGGCAGCTAGAACTGACTGAACGCTCGAAACCCTATACCGCCTTCCCATTTGAAAACAAATTGTATGAATTTCAAGTCATGCCATTTGGACTTTGCAATGGGACTCAATCCTTTACGAATGCGATGAACTTGGTATTAGGGGATGAGGTTCAGGACTTCACCATTTGTTATGTGGACGACCTCCTAATCTTTTCTAGATCGATGGAGGAACACCTGCAGCACATCGACACCGTTTTGGCACTTATCAGCAAAGCAGGAATGACGGTGAAATTGAAAAAGTCGGAGTTCGGATTAAAAGAAGTTAAATTTTTGGGACACGTGATTTCACCAACCGGTATTGTAAAAGATAAATCGAAAGTAGAAGTCATATTGAACCTGGAGCCGCCTCGCACAATAAAACAAGTGAGAAGATTTCTTGGCATCTTAGGATATCACCGCTCATACATACCAAACTTCTCGCAAGTGGCGCAACCTCTCTTTGAGTTGCTGCAAAAGAGTCGAAGATGGAAGTGGACTCAAGCACACCAGAAAAGTTTCGAAGACTTAAAGAGGGCTATCGCGGAGGATGTGATGCTGTACCATCCCAACTTCCAGGAACCCTTTTACGTGCAGTGTGATGCATGTTTGTCAGGCCTGGGAGGCTGTTTGTACCAGAAACAAGGGGATGAAAGGCGAGTGATCCAATACGCCAGCCGAAGTTTAAGAGGAGCAGAGAAGAATTACGCCATCAATGAGCTGGAATGCCTTGCCATTCTTTGGTGCATACAGAAATTTCGCATCTACCTCCTTGGTCGGCGCTTCACTGTGATCACTGATCACAAAAACCTGCAATGGCTGCACCGCAGCAAGAACTGGAACAGTAGGTTGACCCGCTGGAGTGTACAGCTGCAGGATTACGCTTTTGATGTAGAGTACTGCAAAGGCAAGGATAACACAGTTGCAGACTCCTTGTCACGCTATTACGAGGAAGGCCCTGCAAACACTTTCAGCGTGAATACTGTGAAGCAGCAGACCTTGGTACTTGCAGTCACCAAAGAAGAGCTTGCGAGACAGCAGAGAGAGGATCTTTAGTGGAAGGATATAATTGACTTCCTAATAAAAGGCGATACTACGGATGGGAGCACCAGGAATCGGAATTGGAGTCAAAGCTATTGCTTAGCTGACCAAGTTCTATGTCTCAAGAACTTTCATGCTCCAGAGATGCTGACAATCTGTCTTCCGAAGACACTTCAAGACAAGGCACTCCAAGACATCCATGACAACGGCGGACACTTTGGCTTTTACAAGTCGTGGAAGGCCCTGAGCCAATCTTACTTCTGGAAAGGAATGAGGCGAGACTTGAAGAAATGGATAGCCGATTGTGAAGTGTGTGCTCGATCCAAAGTGGACAGACATCCCCCTCAGCGAACAGTAACCTCTTACCACGCAGAGCGACCCAGAGATATTTACTATGTCGATCTTGTAGGACCAATGACACGAACACCCACGGGAGAAAAGTATATCCTCACCGTGATGGACGGATGCACGAGGTATCTCGTAGCCATTCCCTTGAGGAACAGTTCGGCTAACCTAGTCCTCAAGTATCTCAGCCGTTACGTTCTACCCATCATTGGGGTACCAAATGCCATATTGAGTGACCAAGGACCACAATTTACCTGTTCAAGATGGAAGGAAGAAATGGAGAGACACAACATCAAGGTCTTGTACGCACCTCCATACCATCCGAAGTCAAACCTGGTGGAGAGAACACACGCTGAACTTCACCGACTGTTCAGAGTATTCTGTGCCAAAAATCACACTTCTTGGGCAGAACATCTACCAAGCATTGTCATCCTAGTGAATCATGCGGTGACAGAATCCCTCTCTTATACTCCAGCGGAATTATTTCTAGGAGCAGTGCGAAGAAACCCCATCTTGGAGCATTTTGGTATACCGAGGGAAGAACGAGAGACCTGGGAGGACAAGCTGTTCTATGCATCCCGTAGGAATATCACCTTGAAAAGGCGGAGAAATGAAAAACTCACCACTAAAGGTCCGGTGGTAACACCTGGGGACTTAGTGTTCCTGAAAGCGCACAGATTAAGTGCTGCTGCAGACCAGACCGTGCGGAAGTTTTTCGATCTTTACCAGGGTCCGTACTATGTGAAGAAGAAGGTTGGAGCTAATACCTTCGCCATTATTGACTGTAGTACAGGAAAAGAATTGGTCCCACAACATCTGGAGAATCTCAAGACGTGGAAATGCTCAGAAGAGAGAAAGGAAGAATTTATCCAACGCATGAATGAGAGACTCTCACCCGGAGCATCCAGTAGCCAGAAGTAATCTTCAAACATGACATTGAGATTATCTCTCTCAGCTTGCACGAAATTTTAACATTAGGGTTCGGATTTTTTGTGAATTTATAAATTTTCTTCAACATAGATTAGGGTTAGGATTTTCATGTATTTGTACTTTTTGTTAGAATTTGAACTTTTATATTTAGCAAATGTTACTTCTCCTTAGATGCAGCCGTGCCTCACTCTGTTGCAGCACTTGCTACATCTTGGGAGGGGGGTATTGTGACAATTACGCTCACACACTCAATTAATTGTTCATATATTCAAATTAAAACATATTTATATGTAAATTCAATTTATTTTTAAAAAGTCAAGGAAAATTTTATTTTGTTTCATTTAGCAGCCAAGCGAACCTCTTTCATTCGTCCCAGGTAAAGAAGTTTCTCTGCTTTTCAGAAAGAAAAAAAACATAAGACGGTAACCGCACTAATTGACCACCCACTTTTCTACCTCGCCAGTAAACGGTAATGGAATTTGCTATTGTTACTCCAGCCATACTGTCGCACTACCTAAGTACCTCGATATCGCAAATATCACGTCACAGACACACAGGAACCAAAATTTTTTATCTACAATCTTCGCAAGTGCTTATGAAACTCTTTAACATCACGTACTAGCCCAGAAGAGACGCTAGAAACCCAAGCCAAATTATCAACCGATTTTTGGGAAATGGTGTCACGAACTTAAAGCGGCGAATCAGACTCCGAAATTCAAAATTCACAAAGAGAAGAATGAAGCGTCTATTTTTTTTAAAAAAATAAAGAAAGCTGGGAGAACGCCTACACGGAAGAGAGGTTACTCTAAGTGGACACTTCATCGTGAAAACATCACCAACACGCGATTCATAAGCATACGTCAACTCATATATACATATATATATATATATATATATATATATATATATATATATATATATATATATAAGTGTTTAAATTTCAGAAAAATGGCTAGCTAAAGACCCGTTAGCAGCCAGCTACTTAAACCACGCGTTATCCACAGCAACTTCGTCGTTACAAGATTATTTATACAAATATTTAAAACATCGACACCTAGACATAATTTTTATCATCTTATGGTGACGCTACGTAATTTGTGATTTTGAACTGAGTCTGTGATTGATCTATATACGTGGACTTCCTGTATTCAGAGAGGAAAAGTAGTGCGATGGATGGCGGATATATATAAACTGTGCGAGTGAAATTTAAGTGCAGATGGATGTGATAAGTGACGCATCGTTGCATTTCAACAACATTGAGATGAAGGACGGAGACACGGGTTCGATCCCCGATACATGGAACAGATGCCTTGCCACACGAAGACCCAGACGCTTCAGACAAACGTGGACCTCTTCTCCGGGAGTTGAATCCAGAGGACAGCGGGGTCTGAGAAGGGACATTAGGAAGCATTGTGACGGTCAGTTAAGTACAGTGCAGTTTTCTTCTGAAGTGTGGAAATATAAGCGGAAGGACTTATTAAGGTAGGACAAAGTATTCTGTTATTTTCGTTATTGAAGAAGGACTATGGCCAATATTTCCGTGATTCGTGATCTCCATACTCACCTTTTTCTAGAAACTTCGGGACATTGTTTATTCATACGGAACTGTCCGTCAACATTTAGAGCATTTTTTTCTTTCTTTTTAAAAGAAGTAAACAAATAGCCTAATGCCTTGGTTGCATTTCCAAAATTGATTCACTGATATAGGAACTGTTAATTTCATTCTTGAATAAGTACCATAAAATTTTTGATTATTTTACTAGTGAAATTTGTATACATTGATTTGATCTTCAATCATGCATTTATTTGTAATCGTAATGTGTCAATATTTAGATCCTTGAATCCGTCATTATAATCATTTATATGCAATCCAGTATTTATTTATATCAAGTATGGATTATTTCTCTTTTAAACATAAATCGCGTTTAAGATGTGTGAATGTAATGTAATTTCTGTTTTGAGTAAACTATGATTTAGCGTCAAAGTCTAGTTTTTCAAATTTTAACATTTGTATAGGTTGTGTTAGGGAAATATGTGTCAGAGCGGTAAACAGGCTTAATATGATTTTATTGTAACTTGTCAATTTTTATTATACTCATTTTTAAAAGAAACAATCAATATAAAGCTTCCAAAGACGTGCTATGTTGAGTAAGTTTAAGACAAATAAGTGTAAATACTCTTATCTCGTAATATCGTTAGAGTCTCATAAATAAGGTAAACAACTTAAGATACTCGAGTAAATCCCTTCGGAGGTACCTATCTGAGCAACGAACGCAGATAGGGTCCATAGCTATGGAGAAACGTGTATTCGCAAAATAAGGAATCAGTGAGAAAATCAGAAAGCGTCGACAATGTAATTATTTTGATCAATTGGCCAAATTATAATAATAGTAGTACTATATATATATATATATATATATATATATATATATATATATATATATATATATATATATATAATATATATTTCTGTGTAGTGCATTTGAATATGAAATATTTGTGTAGTTAGTGTTGTGTAACGATTTTTATTGTGAATGGTATTATTTTCCAACTGATATAGTATGTGTACAAAGCTATGTTTTGTTTATGCAAATCTTTTAATATTGAAAATTCATTAGAGTTCATTAGAAACAGTGCACTAAATTTTCTCAAAAGCATACTATCGCTTCTAAACTATCTCTCCAGTGAGTCTTGCAAGCAACCTAAACCATTAATTCTTTCATTCCGCAATCCGATTCTTAAACTTATTTCCATTTCTTTTATTAATAAAAAAAAGGTAGTAACTGTGGGTGAATTACTTAATAATCGTTTATGCCTAGGGGAAAAACAATAAATCATTTTATTAATTAATATTCAGTTTAATAGAAATTTTTGTTTGTATAACTACGTCATGGTAATTATAAAGAATCGAATATTGTCAGTTTAGTTGAGTAGAAATAGATTGTTGCTAAATTTTACAGTCAAGATTGAATAATTTGAATATTACGTTGTACAGTGACGAATGTGTTAACAGAAATCATATTATTTGGTCAAAACAGTCAAAAGTCTGATTCATTTTCAGTAAAGTCAATTAATTCATTTTTTTTTTTTTTTTTTTTTTGTAAATCCAAATTAACTTTCTTGTTGATTTTTGTAGATATCACCTTATTTCTCGTTAAATTTATTAAAAGTCTATTCGACGTTAGAACCAAAGCATTTATGTGGTTATCATTTCAAAGATATGCCTATTTCTTTAACTGATATTGGCATACCTAGAAGTTATTTCAAATTACCCTGAACAGAAAAAGTTGAAGCACGGTTACATTGACCATCAGAAATTTTTTTATCTAAATTAACTCATTTTTTAAACTTTAAATTAAACTTTCCTTGTTTGTTGCTTTTTAACTATTTTTGCTATCTCCACACACTTCGGTGACAGAGTGATAGTCAGTGTAGCCAACTGAACAAGCCATTAGCGAAAAATCTTTCTTTCAGCTTTGCAGCTTGTGAGATTTTTGCTCCGCATGTTTAAATCACTTAACTATTAACTACGCACCTGTTTTCCTAGCGCCTTGGAGACACCGTTATGGGGAAAACAGGATCGATTAGACATTAGGTCATCTTTCGTTGTATATATATCAATTTTTTTTTAATTCCAAACCATCTTAGCAAAACTGTATTTTTACCTTGGAGAACTGAAGTTCGAGCCCCGTGGAGTCAACTTCAATTCTCCAAACTCTCATTAATTTTTTTTTATTTGTGTAATAGGCAGATGAGTTGCCACTCATCAGTACCCTTCACTTTTCAAGTACAAGGTCAGGTATTCATTTTTCTTATGCATATTAGGCTCATCCGTGAGTGCCTTATTTATTCGTTCTCGTTCAGATTAAATATGCAAATTAGAGATAAGGAATCGAATTCCGAAAACAATACGTTTCATATTCTTCGTCGCCCAAATACGTAAGATCTGCTTATTCGTAATATCACGCAGTAATTCTATTTGGCAGCCCGAGCAGAAATTTTCCTTTAATTATTAGTTATTTTCAATCGTTGCAAAACTTAGCGCCCGAGACAACAACATTATCATTACAAAACTTGGCTTCCAATACAGGAACCACAGCGTTACACAATATAGATCCTCATAAAGTCAGTGGCACAAAATAATGAGAAATGTTTTTTAATATGAAGCCAGCTTCTCTAAAGATTATCTCCGTTGTTTATCCCTAGATTGAAATAGAAAATAGTAAATATCCCCGTCCAAGTAAATTTGTGGTGGGCAACATTGTGACCATGGGTTTTCTCGGAGTACTCCCGTTTTCTCCCACATTCTCACTCCACCAATTCTTCCATCATCATTCGCTTATCTTAATCGTCCGTCTCCCTTAGCCTAACGGGAATAATAGTAGGACGTTAAGCTGAAATATTTTATTTCCTAAGAAAATAGTGACTTTATCATTTCTGATTTTATTATTACTTTTGCAGATGATACGGCGCGTGTTGCAGAATGAGAAGAAAAAATCAATAAGATGTTAGAGAACTTGAGGAAGGGGTGTGAAGAACATGAGATGAAAATAAATGTGAGAAAGACAAAAGCCATAGTGATTGGAACGAATAGGTCGGTGTCAAATATAGAAGTAGGAAGGGAGAAATAGAACAGGTGACTAGTTTTCGACACCAGGGTAGTATTATTAGTGATAATATAAAGTCTGAACGTGAAATAAAAGCAAAGATAGGAATAGTGAAGCAGCCTTTAGGAGGAAGAAAAGTTTATTTGATGGAACCATGAACAAAGAGTTGAGAAAAATATTTATAAAGTGCTTCGTGTGGAGTATGGATCAGATACATGGATATTACGCAAAAATGATGGAAAATGAGTGGAAGATTTCGAAATGTGGGTGTGGAGAAGAATAGAGAGATTTAGAAGATGGGTCAAGTGGAAAACGAATGAGAGGATCTTACAAATATTGGGGAGAAAAGAAGAATTTTAGATATTATTAAGAAGAGAAAGAGAAACTAGTTGGAATATTGACTAGGAAGGAATTGTAGAGACATGTTAGAGGGTATGGTGGCAGGAAAGAGAGGGAGCGGGCGAAAAAGACTATAATTAATGGACAATATTAAAACAGAAAAATTGTACATGAAAACGAAGAGGGTAGTGAAAGAGCTCGGAAGCTTCTCAGTTGCGGCAGAATATCTATGATGATGATTGTTATTGGCCTCGTATAGTTTAAAAAGCCTACCGTAGTTTCGTAATGGAAAACATAACTCATCTGTTTTGATTTTCATCTCTTATACTTAGATTTTAAAACTATTATCATTATAGCTAATTAGCTATATTAGGCTCTCTATTTGTTTATTAATCGTAATTAATACAAAATCAAATTCGTACGCTATGCTATGATTACAGCCACAGCGCTATATATTTTACATTATACTGGCTTGTCTCGTTGGTATCTTCTTACACCGCAGTTATCGCTTTGCTAGCAGAAAATAAAAATTGGATGTTCAAGTTTGGAAAGAGTTTTGGAAAACCCTGTATATAATGTATATGATAAGAAGAAAGAGAACGAGGCGAGAAGAAGAGAGACAGAAATATGCAAACCATATGCTTTCTACAAAAGGAAGATGCAAGAAAAGGGGAAGAATCGAAAGAATATGAGAAATTTGAAAGAAAGGAAAGATTATCCTGTTTGGTATGCAGCCAGTGATGCCTTCCTCCATATATTTCCATCCTCCTTATGTTAGTTCCTACTGCCAATGAGACTAACCGTTCATATTCGACAAAAGAAAAAGAAAGAAAGAAACTTCTTGAAACTCATACAGTAGCTAGCTTTTCTGCAGAGGGTGATTTGTTATGTTTGTTCTTTGAAAGTTTAAACTCTGTGAATAGAAGAAAATGAAGAAGGCGGATATCTTAACACCACTGTACGAGCGAAAAGAAAGAAAAAAAGAATAATTGTCGCATTCGTAGACTCTGTACTGTATTTGTTATGTATTAGTACGAGACGCCTCTGTAAGACGACCACCCTTCAACACGACCGATTGTTACTGGAACGAAATTACAATTCCATAAGCATAATGGGCTTGGTTATCCTTTATACGGACCACCTCACCTCCCGATTATTTACCCATTGGCTTTTGTCATAAAGACGACACCATAGACTAGAGGTTAAAGCGTTGGACTCAGGTTCGCGTGGTCCCGGGTTCGATTCCTCGCCGGTACTTCCGAATTGTCGTGAGGCAAACTGGGGAGTCACGTGAATGGAGCCACTAGATCTAGAAAGCTTCTGATATACCTGTTAGAGACAGGGCGACGCAGCATCGCTAGGCTGTACTTAGTTCATTCCGTTGCTGACAGATGGCATTGAAGTGGCTCGTGCCAATGAGGACCGTCATGCCAGTGGTTAGTTTTGTTAGAAAAATTACTTGTACCTTCTTTAACATGATCACTTTACTACAAAAATGTGTTTTTATCCAGTGAAACACTTATAATGTTCACAAACAATAGTCAAGTAATCTTATAATAGCGATGTTATTATTTATTCAAGTTTATCGTCCATTTTCCAACATCGAGGCTATATGAGAGAAGTGTACTGAAGGTGTGCACGTTAGCCACTAGACCAGTGGGAATATTAATGTTAATAACGTGAGCTGATGGAATAGGCGAGTGAACCTTTTGCAGTCATAATAAGTACACCATGTGAATGAATTTGCTTTGTATAATGTGATACGTTCTTAATTAATATCGAAACCGGAAGTGGTAGTAGATGTCTATCGCATCCGGTTTTAATAGAGAGATCAGAGTGGAGATGGAATGCTTAGGATGCTTAATTGACTGGAGAAGATAGCTTCCAGCTATCTATTACTGTTTTACCGTTTTAGCGGTCTACATTTGAAACTGGATGTGGTTGATTTGTGCCACCTCCAGTTTGAACAGAGAATCGATAAAAATATTGTCTATTTTTAGAACACTAAATCGATTCCAAAACAAATCGCTTAACGCTATTCGTATGGGTTTTCCTCTATAAGTTGAAATCAAAAGTTGTAATAGATTTGGTTTTAGTAGAAAGTTAACGATAGAGATTTAAAAAAAAATATTCTTGGGGTGCTTAATAGATTGCAGGAAATCGTTTCTCTCTATCTAGTACCGTTTTCGCTCTATACTGACCAACGTTAAAACCAGAAACTTTTGAAATGCCCGCCATTTTTGCTCCAGTAAGTTGGCAACACTGAACGTTACATGTTTTTTCATGTGTTGTCTTTGTGGTTTGCATAGTCACGGAGCGCCAAAAAGCGCATGATCTTCATCTGTTTTCTATACCTGTAGGAATGGAGAATTCAAGCCAGAACAGCGTGTTGCCATTGTACAAACTTGTTACAAATGTGGTGAATGCTATGCAGAGACTGGTGAATGTTTGGCAATGAGGAACACGCGCTATTTCGTGCTCCGTGGCTACTAAAGATATACCACATTGACTTGACACCTAGTCTTCCCTTCCGACCGCTGCTGAAGGAATTCTACTCCTTTTCGCTAAGGATCTCTCGCTTAGCAACAACTAAATCCTTATTGGCTCAACGCGTGGGTGTGTTGAGGGTGTGAGCTTTAGTTCGCATTTTTGCCACGGCTCAAGACATTTTGGCAGCACTATAACCGCGAAGACAACAATTGAAAATCATATAATGTTCAGTGCTGCCAACTTACTAGAACAGAAATGGCGGGCATTTCAAAAGTTGCGTTCTTTACGGCATACCGTTACAAATTTTGCTAGTTCATTTCAAACGAAATTCACGTGTGTCACTTGAATGCAATTGTGTTAGTGCTGCTATTTCGTTTCTGTCAGTACGAATAATTAAAAAGAGAAAATTTCCTGAAAAACTATTTTATAAGCCTATTTCGCAACAAAAATTGACCATAACCCAAGCAGTATTTTAATATATTTACTTGATATTGAGAAGGGCTCAGTTGCACCCTTGTTGGGTTATCCATCAACTTTTTTAACAGCGGGAAGTAGGAAACAGGACGGGAGGAGCGGATAATGATTGAGTTAGCAAACAATCCATCAAAGTTTATGAGAGCAACATTGTCATCCTCATTATGGGGGATGAAAAATCCAAGAAACAAGATGTCACATCAAAACTACAGCATATTTGTGTCCCCCTTTTGTCGAGGAAGAGAAGAATATAAAGAAATCTCCCTGGAGTCTCATCGGAAACGGTTTTGAAAATCGTCTTCGTGTCACCCTTCTTCTTCTTCAAATCCTACAATATTCCCTCCCTCCTCTCTACTACATTATAACACTCAGAGAGAAACATTTACGTGTTTCTTTCTTTTTAAAATGAGTGAAACAAAAGTAGTGTTGCAAATTGAGTGAAGTTATTCCACGGAGCCAACAATATGATCATGTTAAATTGGGGAAGTACTTAAAAAAAAAAAAAAGACAAAATATAATTCGCTAGTTTATTTCTCTCTACCCCCTAGTGCTACCAGCCCTCAAAATTACAGCTACAAATACACATTGATGTTCTGGTAAAATGTTTCGATGCCACTCAAATCCCTTGTCCTGGCCTTATGATTCTTTTAAAATTCCCTTTTTTCACCCTCTCCCACCCTACCTTTGGTAGAGTTAAATGATGGGGGAGGGATAGAAAGAAGTCGCAGTTAAATGCTATTTCTCTCCCCAATTTTTTTTCTCTGTGTTGAAATAAAATCTAGCATTGTCTTAGTAGTGAGGGTTCGAACATGTTTAAAAATTCGTACCGACACTCACTCTCTCATACATAGAATAAACTGTGGTGGATCGGGAGAAGGAGATAGATAAAGATGGCAAGAAAGAAGAATGTGGAAGAAAGAAAAAGGAAGATGAAAGTGAGGGAAGACAAGGACAGAGAGTTCAAATTTTAAGGTTCGTGTGTAATTTACAGAGTAAGAAAAGAGGAAAGAGAGAGAGAGGGGGGAATGCATGGGGGTTATGAGCGAGTTACAAGAAAAGTTATTTCCTTATAATACGGAAAGAGTGACAAAGAAGGGTGTAGAATACAAATCAAGAAGAAGAGGAAGAAAGAGAAATCTAGTAAAAAAATCTGAAGAACGAAATCTCCATTTCCCAAATGCCACGTTAGAGGGAGTGGCTTGTACGGATGTTGGTAGCACACTATCCTGAACCGAGAAATGGTTGGTTACACAAGGCCTTATGGTAGTAAGTAGCTCTGTTATGCCTGGTGGTTTTTCCTGGTAGGGATTCTGTATCATCACAACTAGGCTACCCACACCATAGCAATGTGATATGAGATATAGGTGAAGATCTGAGTTTTTTTTTAACTTGCCTTAAAATTCTCGTACGGGACGCAACGCGAACGGTAAGGATACGAACACGAAAAGAAATGACAGGCTGTAAAACGCAAATGGCACAACCGTGTGTCATAATATTTTCAGTTCTTCTTCTGTGCCTTACGAAATTCCTTTGTCCCTCGTAACTATTCCTAAGGATACCTATATAGTCTTTTGAACGCTGGGAATTGGAGAATTACAACCAGGAAAATTAGAAGAAGATGGAAGAAATTTTGTTGTAAAAGAGTAAAAGAAGGGATTTTAATGAAGTTTCTTCGTAACATACTTTACAGACTACTTTTAAGATTCAACAATACC
Organism: Thermobia domestica; assembly: GCF_964235325.1. Classification (NCBI taxonomy): domain Eukaryota; kingdom Metazoa; phylum Arthropoda; class Insecta; order Zygentoma; family Lepismatidae; genus Thermobia; species Thermobia domestica. The sequence continues at coordinate 49,398,422 of NC_137458.1, forward strand.
GTGGAGATATCCTTTCTCCCACCATACACGCACGCAAAAGACCAATTTCACGAATAAAATTAAGTATTAAAAATCGAGGACCTTATTTTCAAAAAAGGAACTTTTCTTTTTTCGAAATTGCTCTTTAGCGCTTTTCAAATCCTCAAGATGAAATGTTCCAAAACTGTTAATCTTACAATAGAAGTGAATAAACCTGTTGGGTATATTCAGTTTTATAGACACGATTAACTCTATTAAAAACATTCCTATTTGCATATCTATCTCGTAATTCAACGGAGTTCATTCGTAGATTTAGAAACTATTAAAGGCTAATTAAACAAACAACTGAAGTTGGAAAGTAAACTCCTCATACTCACATTTCACCTTACTCGGACCTCAGTTGTGATCTGTATGAGTTGTTTTGCGTAACTTACTCAGTATTTCTGATAGCAAAAAGGAAGTGTTCCTTTTTAAAAATAAGCTCATCATACTCACATTTCCCTTACTCGAAACTTGAGTTGTGTTTTGTATAAGTTATTTTGTGTAACTTATACGGTACTTCTGATAGCAAAATGGAAGTATTTCTTTTTGAAAATAAGCTCCTCATACTCTCATTTTCCCTTACCCAGACCTCAGTTGTGTGCTATATGAGTTGTTTCGTGTAACGTATGCAGTATGCCTCATAGCAAAATGGAAGTGTTCTCTTTTGAAAATAAGCTCCTCATACTCACACTTCCCCTTATTCGGGCCTCAGTTGCGTTTTGTATGAGCTGTTTTGTGTAACTTACACAGTATGTTTGATAGCAAAATGAAAATGTTCCCTTTTGAAAACAAGCTTCTCATACTTACATTTCCGCTTACTCAGGCCTCAGTTGTGTGCTGTATGAGTTGTTTTGTGTAACGTATGCAGTATGCCTCATAGCAAAATGGAAGTGTTCCCCTTTAAAAATAAGCACCTCAATACTCACATTTTCCCTTACTCGGAACTTGAGTTGTTCGGTACAACTCAACAACTTGAGTTGAGTTGTATTGTGTAACTTATGTAATATTTCTGATAGCAAAATTTGAGGATAAGAAAATGCCAAACCTCAGCGTAAAGAGTGTTTTAGATCATGTCAGCGAGCTTGTAGATGATTTCAACAATCGACTACAACAGAATCAACACTGGGCTAACAAATGACCGTGAACGAAGATTCGCACACATCATCGCCGATATACTAACTGGAAAAGCTGCTGAACAGGCGATGTTGTATCTGATACATTGGTTATAATAACGGACTTATCGCCGTCAAGGAAAAGTTCTGTATCGTATTCTGCAGATTCGGATTATGACGCATTATGATCCTAAAAGGTCTAAGGTTTCGTCCAAGGTTTCCGAAGAGAAAAACAGCAAAGTCATTACCTCGTTTCGTAACGCTGGGGTAAATGAAAAACAGGGAAGTCATTTACTTGGGTTACTACTACTACTACTACTACTACTACTACTACTACAATAATAATAATAATAATAATAATAATAATAATAATAATAATAATAATAATAATAATAATATAATAAACAGTGTCATACACAGAATTTCATCAAGGGGAGAGTTAAGCACTTAATTTCATCAAGGGGAGAGTTAAGCACTTAATTTCATATTTTTCAAGACGCGTGATTTTTGTATACGTATATTAATATAGTAAGTGTTTATTTCTCGATATCTTGCTCAATGGGGGAAGGTTATAAACCCTGAAACTTTGCCTTGCATACGCCACTGATCGTAAGTATTCTGCCATTATTGGTAGGTCACTTACAACAACTGAATAGTTTCTATGTATCGCAGTGTTCAGCTAACCTTTCTGTCCTGACATAGGAAGGGAAATATTCTGTGTTTATTAATCTATTAAAAAGCCTTTTGCCACGGATAAAAAGCAAGTTCAAAATTGGTTTCCAAAGCACAAAGTATAAAATATCAACTTGTTTCGAACTGGTTTTAGTTTGCTATGTACTAAAGCCTGTGACAAACATCTTGACATTTCAGCTAAACGAATAAAACGCAAGCTCTGGCGCACGTTGCCAAGTGGCTATGGCTAAGCAAACAAACTACAGCACGATCAGGTGAAAGGAGATAGACGTGGATGGGTACAAAATAAATGTGGCAATACCGCTGGCCTCTCATTTGTTAGCAGCATTTAAAGGGAACTTGGAGCGCCGCTTTCAAATGCCAAGATGTTTGTCATATTCGTTTTAATTACCACGCATCTTTCGTGACACATTGATTACTAAAATGCTTTAGTTTGGAAGAAATATGGAAAATAAAGGAAGCCAGAAGATTCGATATAAGTTTGGAATGGAGTGGGACGGGGTGGAATTGAGAGAAACTCTCAGTAGGTCATGAAGAACTCGATCAGATTACACTTTTTCTCACTTTCTTCATTCCTTTAATTCACTTATTCTCATCATCACCATCTTCTTTAGCCTACTCGACACAACGATGAGAGGCAAAACTGAAATATTTCATTTTATTCACCCCTCTGTTCAGATTTTAGTTTAGTAGTGTTACAAAAAATAAAATAAAAGAAAGAACAATGAAAACATTTTTTCCCATTCTGTTGACTGTATTCTTTCTTTCTTTTTCTTTTTTCTTTTTTTTTAGGATTCCAAGAAAACCAATTCATGAGTTGGATTGTCTTTATTTTCTTGTCATTTTGCTCTTTGTCTCCCCTTCTTCATTTGCTGAAAAGTTTCTATTTAAAAAACTGTCAACTTCAGATTTTTTCTTCTACTAACCAGCTTGATTCGTCAGATAATTAAAATGATCTCCCTTTTTTCTTTTTTTTTTTCAAATCTCCCCTGTTTTTATCACAATAACAAAGTATTTACTTAAAGTCAGAATTTACATTTCTATTAACCAAATTGTTACTTTTCTCTTTTTCTTCTGATACACGTACTTCATTTCAAAATTGTCACATTTTAATTTATAATTGATATTTTTTTATGTCTTGTGGTGTGTTTTTCATTTATTTAAATGTTACCACAGTATTATGAAAGCCATCATTTGATGCAGTTTCTTATTTCTTGTACGCTAGAGTACCAACAATATCTTTATTATATTTGTATTTGTAATGCGTGTCAAAAATGTGTAACGTATCAATACCAACATCGGTTCCAAGTTTGAGAAGATCTGAAGAAATGTACTATACCCATATTATTACGAGAAGTAATGATTTTAATGGTAGTCCAAGAGTGGAACCCTATGAAACTCAAAAAGTTATTAAATAACCCTACCAAATAAATAAATAAATAAATAAAATACATAGTGCACTAGCAGAACACCTGTTCTTCGCACAGGAACAATACGTTTCATTTTGGACACATAGGGCTGATTTTGGATTTAAACTGCATCGGAAATAATATCACTGTTTGTCTCAGCGCCTCCGAAAACTATGGATTCAACACTAATATCAGTCATTTTCAATCATTTGTGTATATGTACCCTCTTCCACAACCTGCGAAGCTAAATTTGGGTTGAAAGGATCTGAAGTGGCACTGTTTATCTCAGCAACCTCGAAAACTGGATTCGATACTAATATCGGTCATTTTCGATCATTTTTAAATATATCCCCTTTCCTCTCTTCTAAACTGCACCGTCAAAGTGAAACGATAAAACCCATCCCAGGTCCGAACCTCATCTATGTTAAAAATTTGATTGAGATCGGTCGGGTGAGTCAAGAGCTATGAAGTGACAATCATAGTCATTTTCATATAGAATAATGTACTGTAGAATCAATTCTTGTTCAGAGATTGGTTACATACGCTGAGCAGCCAAGTCATTATTACCACCCGCTATTCGTTTGAACGAAGTCGTTTGACTGACGTAAAATTCGCAGGACACAACAGAATGTAAAATGGAAAAGATCGGCCATATATCAGTTTGATCGAGATCAGATTGTGATGGTTAGAGAGCTGGTTATGAGTATTTCGGAAACGACGTGGCTTGTCGAGTGTTCGCGAGCTGTTGTTGTTAATGCCTTTCAAAGGTAGGGGAAGGAAACCAGTTTCAAACTACAAGAAGTGGAGTGGTCACATCTCATTAAAGGTGCAACAGGATAGGGCACAAATTGTGGCATAATGAATAGCAGTGTAACAGTGAACATTACTTGAGTGTTTCTGAGCACACACTTCACCGTACAATGTTAAATATGTGCCTTCACAGCCGATGTCCCATATGTGAACCAATGTTAACCACACGGCATAATCGATTACTACAGGAATGAGCACATGCTTATCGTCATTGAGCAGTTGAACAATGGCAGACGTTGCATGGTCCGATGAATCACGATTTGCCTTCATCACATAGATGTCAGAATCCGTCGTTTTCCATGGGATCAAATGCTCGAGGCGTGCCCAGTAGGACGACAACAGGTCAGGGATGACTTCATTATCGTCTAGGGAACAATCACGTGGTCATCCATGGACTCAGTAATTCGCGTGGAGGACAGCAATCACGGCTTCTAGCTATATTGGCAGTTGATTGCTGATCATGTACACTCATTCATGTTATCCATGTTGCCTCTTTCAGCAAGACAACACTACTTCTTATATAGCCAGCGTTGTGCTGAGGGGTTGGAAGAGCACAGCGGTGAACGTTAGTTGCTGCAATGGCTCCCAAACTCACCTGATCTCAACACCACTAAAAAACTTTGAAGTGTTATTGAACGTCAAATTCAAGTTGTCGCGGAATTAAGTGACTTGTGTGTGCAGATGTGGTGCACCTACGTACTAAGTCCTCATAGCTTCCATGCCAAAAACAACGTTGCTGCTGTCGTGCAAGTCAAAATGTGAATATTCTAGATATTAGATAGGTGGTCCTGTTTTAACTAGTCATTGTATACTTACTTAGTAGAGTCGAAATATACACACGTATATATACGGATTGTATTACAATTGATACATTTAAGTACTTAGTTTTGTCATAATTCAAAGCATAAATAAATCATCGGGGTACATAACGCTATGTATTAAGAAGTATAATACTTGCAAAGATGAGTGATACATGAAAAGATACATACACTCACCAAATTTTAGGTACATACTAAAGATCCTTAGTGTCCAGTTCGTTTCATGCACGTCCAATAACATGTTTCCGTCAAAGTTCATCACAGCAGCAGTGATACATTTCTTCACTTCTTGTAGTATTATTGACATTGGGATAGATAAACTGAGTCCTTTTCATGATTTGTTATAATATTACACACAAAATCCGGTGACTCTGGCAGATTTGTGACTCGGTGACCCAGAGTGACATAAATGACCCGAAGATGAAGAAACATTGTCATACATATGTGAAGAATGACCCAAATATGAAGAAACATAGTCATACACATCTTAATGTATATCGAATAAACACGATTCTCTTCTAATTAAATCGATAACTTCCTTTCTCTTGCCGTGTGCGTCTCTGAGTCTCAAATATTTACACTGAAAGGAACTACAAGATTATAAAAAAAAAAACTCTTGGGAGTTGCATGTCTCTTAACGAGATCACCAAAATATAATCGAACGAACCTGTGAAAGTTGAGTAAAACATTAGAAGTTAAAGATATGTCACACCAGGAATCAAACACATGAATACTCGAGCTCGAAGGCAACAATGGTGTAGAGTTGATATTTCGGCTACTTGAAGGTCATCAGATCTATTTGGATCACTGAACGAGTCATTGGATCACTCGGGTCACGACTTTCGTCTGTGTCTCGCTGCTCAAACCCGGTCTAAACCGGTGACCCTGAGAGATACTATCATTGACATCACACACCATCACAGAAAGAAATAAGATGGTTTGAGATCTGGAGTCCTTCAGAGTCACAGTATTTCGTAACCCGATGAATCATTTATGCTAAACCTTATTTTTTAAAAAAATGTTATACTAAAATCTTTGTTACATATAGTCTACTATTTGGGCCTCCGTAATATAAATTGGGACCTTGCATCGCAACGTTCGTTATATATACTTAGTTCAGCTATAATATAAAAGTAGGTCTTGCGTTACAACGCTGATTACATATATAAAAGCATACTTCTCATTTACAACATTAACTACACATACATAACCCAGTTATAATATGATAACAGATCTTGTATTACAGTACTTTGTCCAGTCGAAATATAACAACAGATGGTGTTGTAATGCTGTTCATATACATATACTTATAAGGAACGGACATCCGAATCAAACCCAGTCCATTTGATATACATAACAAGGATATGTTCATGCACAATAATTTAGGTGCCATGGACAACGGAGTAAGTCCCTGGGACCCATTAACCCTGTTAGTATAAAGAAAATTGTAGATTCTCGGTGAAATAGCTGTTGCATCAACACTGTTCATTGGAAAGTCATGGTTTATAGTTCATTCTCTTCAGCATGAAACAAGCTTTAAAGAGGTGCTATGTATTGGAGCTCATAACATACTTGAACAGGGAAAATTGGGAGAATGTCGGGAAAATTCCCTCCAGAAATCTCTCCCATTAAATTTGAATCCCTCTGGAGTGGTCCCGGATAAAAACACACAATCAATATGTATCTCCAAAAGATACATACTATAAGGGATAAGAAATGACTGTACCAAGTTTCGTATTGATAGATAGGATAGATATGAGGAGAAAGCTTGTATACCAATACTCGTTTTCCCCTCATACCTCTGGAAAGCTTGTTTTGTGCTGAAAAGAATGAACTACAAACCATGACTTTTCAATGAGCAGTGTTGACGCAATAGCTATTTCACTGCGAATCTAATTTTCTTTATACTAACAAGGTTAATGGGTCCCAGGGACTTACTCCGTTGTCCACGGCACCTATCTTTTGTGCATGAACATTTCTTTGTTATGTTTATCGAATGGACTAGGTTTGATTCGAATGTCTGGATGACAGGTTTATGTCCGTTCATTTGTGGTTCCACATTTTTAAAAAACAAATTGCATTACAATTTCGGTTTCATTTGGTTAAATCGTAATATGAAAATGGTTCTTACATTACAACGTCGATAGTTTCAATCAGTGTATTGCGTTAAATTGAGTCTGTTGGGAGTAATCAATACAGAAGATTTTTTCGCCACAATCAAGAAGCTGAAAACGTGTCAGTCAGTGTAGTGTATTCATTGTGTTGAAACGAATCTTATTGTAAGTAAACAAAACAAAAGACTTTTCCATCTCAATGAAGACGATGAAAACTCGTGTCAAACAAGTCTCAACCAATGTATTGCGCTAAATAGATTCTATTGTGAGTAATCAATACAAAAGGCCTTTTCGTCACAGTGAGGAAGCTGGAAACGTGGCAATCAGTGTATTTCGTCAAATTGATTCTATTCTGAGTGATCAATAGAGAAGTCCTTTTCGTCACAATGAAGAAGCTGGAAACGTGTCAATCAGTGTATTGCGTCAAATGGATTCTATTGTGAGGAATCAATAGAGAAATCTTTTTCGTCACAATGAAGAAGGTGGAAACGTGTCACCCCAATCAGTGTATTGCGCCAAATGGATTCTATTGTGAGGAATCAATAGAGAAGTCTTTTTCGAAACAATGAAGAAGGTGGAAACGTGTCACCCCAATCAGTGTATTGCGTCAAATGGATTCTATTGTGAGGAATCAATAGAGAAGTCTTTTTCGTCACAATGAAGAAGGTGGAAACGTGTCACCCCAATCAGTGTATTGCGTCAAATGGATTCTATTGTGAGGAATCAATAGAGAAGTCTTTTTCGCCACAATGAAGAAGGTGGAAACGTGTCACCCCAATCAGTGTATTGCGTCAAATGGATTCTATTGTGAGGAATCAATAGAGAAGTCTTTTTCGTCACAATGAAGAAGGTGGAAACGTGTCACCCCAATCAGTGTATTGCGTCAAATGGATTCTATTGTGAGGAATCAATAGAGAAGTCTTTTTCGTCACAATGAAGAAGGTGGAAACGTGTCACCCCAATCAGTGTATTGCGTCAAATGGATTCTATTGTGAGGAATCAATAGAGAAGTCCTTTTCGTCACAATGAAGAAGGTGGAAACGTGTCACCCCAATCAGTGTATTGCGTCAAATGGATTATATTGTGAGGAATCAATAGAGAAGTCCTTTTCGTCACAATGAAGAAGCTGGAAACGTGGCAATCAGTGTACTGTGTCAAATAAATCCTATTGTGAGTAAACAAAACGAAAACCTTTTCTAATGTCAAATAATGTATTTCATCACTGAATCCTATTGTGAACTAAAGGAAACGGGAGACTTTTCTATCCCCATAAAGAAGTTGAAACTAGGTGTCAAATACTGTATTCGTCAAATGGATCATATTGTGAATAAGCAAAAATGAAACGGTTTTCTGGTTTCTTAATATGTTGAGAACGATGTCAACTATTGTACTGCATCATACGGATCCTATTTTGAGCTAAAAAGAGTGGAAGTTTTTTTCCATCATCATGAAGAAGTTGGAAATATGTATCAAAGAATGTGTTGTGAAAATGAAGCATACTTTGATCAGAAGAAAACAAAAGAAAGCTTTTCTAGCGTCATTACGACATTGCATATCAACTGGTGCATCGAGTCAAATAGGTCCTATTTTGAACAAACCAAAAGAAAGAAAAAAATAACAGTTTTTTATTATCTCTTCGAAACTTATGGGAGAACCATTGGCTGTCCACATACTCTTCTTTGTCTGTTAATTTTTAATTCTACTTTTTTCTTTATGCTTCTTTTTCCTGCGAAAAGAGCTCTCCCTTCTACCGATTCTTGTCAGATTTACTCCAACTTCTGTCCGACACTTGTGAGATAAAGCTGAGTTACACATTCTCCTTCCTCCCCGCTCTCTCCAGGGTCAAATAAAACTGCTCGACAAAGAAGGGGGAATGAGACTACTGAAGGAGGGTGGGGTGAGCTTCAGGGTAGGAAAAAAGAGCAGAGAAATTGGGGTAGAAGAGGCAAAGTTTCATTACCACAAAATGTATGCATTAATATTTTTGTTGATGTTTTTTATCATCTGAAGACTGCAGATATTATAATGTTACTACCGACTTCTTAGCGTTTGTCTCATAAATCTAGCCTCAGTTGAGATACGAGGCGGTTTTCTCTTAAGATTAGAATCAACCACAATTTTTCTTGTCCTCGTTTTAGTTATTTTTTATATATATAGAAAAGATTTTTCTTTTGTAGATATTTTTGAAAATGCTCTTTACTCTTAAAAAAAAATGACGTGTCAATGATACTATGAAACTATCGAAATGAACGGTTTGAATTTATCCGAGAACAAAACGAAATTATTCTTAGTACATTTCTTAATAGGCTTTGGTTATTTTAAATATTAACAGCATTTCGTTGATTTTCTATTTGCTTCCCAGAATTTAAGATCATTTTAATGATTTTTTAAAAGTTATTAAATTATCGTTGTAATTATGTGATGATTGACTTTATAAAGATGAATACCTTAGGCAGAAATAATAATGATTATCGACAGCGATAACGATTACAGTGAATGTTTATTAATTGAAATTATTCCAAATTATCTCTATACAATTTTCTGAAAGATTTGACAACTTTTCACCCATTGGTACAAAGGTGATACCTCAAAAACCAAATTCACATTAAATGCCCTAGCCAAGGGTAAAGTACAATTTTATTTGAAAATTATATATGAGTTTTGTTATTGACTACAATAAATTTTAATTAACTTTAAGAAGAGTGGGCCCAGAGTGAAACTTTGGGGAACTCCATAAATAAACATTATCTTGATAATTCTTGTTACTTATTTTATGTATGTATATGAATAATATTTTCTAAAATAGAAATGTTTGTGTATATAAGTACTCTAGCTTATTATGTAGTATGTTTTCTTCCTTTAAAAGAATGCACCTGATATTTGTTTTTTCTTCTCTTTTCAGGTACGTGTTTGCTTTATTTTCTTTCTTCATTGGTATTAGTAGAAGAGTCTATGGTAAGTTTATAAGGTGAAAATTATCGATAATTTCTAGAATGTAACAAACCAGAAGACGCTATAGTTTTATGCACAAGTATTAGATATCCATTTATCTAACGATCCAAGACGAACACATTTCCTTGGCATATACTCCCCAAAAAAGCAATGCCTGTGTTAGTTTTCATCATTCATTGACTGGCCGCTTGGAATATGAATCAGTTGCGTCATTTTAGCCTTGAGGAGGAGTGACAATCCCTCCCCCCCCCCAAGAGTGAGATATGTAGATCCTATGTTTTTAATCAGCAATACAGTGATATATTAATGAAAAAGTCCAATTCTAAGGTATATTAGAATATTTTTCCTCCCCTCAAGCAGAACTTGAAATGACACAACTGATCTGAATCATTCTAATCGGGGATAGAATCTAAGTCTCTGATATGAAAGGCAAGCATCGTTATGCGTGAGAGCCAAAGAGTAGCCCCGTGTAGCGTAGTCGAGCGGTCCCGTGCTGCGAACGGTCCCGGCTTTTATTTCCGGGGGGCACATTTTTTCGAAAAAGTGTAAGAGCTTTTTCAGGTCATCTATTCAGAAATGAGGTTTTTCTCATACACATTAAACAAGTGTTGGGATGGTACCTTACAAAATGGTCCTTCCTTCTACATTCCTTTCATCCTCCCCAATTTCTCGGGCAATGTGATCGAGGAATGTCATCTTTCATACATGACAGGCTAACATAGCCGCAGTCTAGAAATTTAATTCCTATTCTTAAGATCAAAACAATAAAACAATAAAACTGTTGGAAGTTGAAGTTTCCCTATGTTTCTCTATTGAAAGGAGGGGAAAAAAAGTTTAAAATGTATTACTATTACTGGAAGCACAATTGACTTCCCATCTTTTTTTCACCATAATGTAGTTTCGCAGTAAATGTAAAACACATTAGATTCTGGCTGTCCCCTTGCCATGGACCATAAGAAACGAATATAAATAGCTTTTCGTAGAGCTTTAAATGTTATCAAACTCATTTGGTCTTCTTCCGTGTATACATTCAGCTCCATGTTTTGTATTGACTATCATTCATCAGTTCCTCATCCAAGTTAGTCCATCCTCTTTAGCACTAGAGAACGACGGGAAATACAGAGTGTGACACTAACTAATGAAGTGACGGCATTGTGAATTTCGACCCCTGTTAAATTCCATTTCCTATCCAGTCTTCCCTCCTACCTCCTCCCCCAAAGTGAGATGGACTTTGAATATATAAAATAGTTTCGCTTGAACAAACTTGCAAAAATTGTAGCTTTAATGTCGTCTAAATTAATATGTATTCCTAATCTCTAAATTTATGACTTACATAATATCGTTAAGATCACGAGAAATTTGGAAAATTTGCAGGTGAAATTGAATACGCGATAAAGAACGTTTTGTCATGTGATATTTGACTACCAAAAAAAAAAAAATGTTATGTGATATCTCCCAGAACAATAGGCACTATAGGAGATGTTCAGCAATTGAAATTCTTTCAAATTATCTTTTAACTATCTCTATAGATAGATAGATATACACTGAAAAAAAAATGTAAGTGGCGTACTTAAAAAGGTAGGTTACATGCGTAATTCCTGTACTTTTTGGACTTAACGTACAGCGGACCTATGAACTGAAAACGCACGTTTTATAATACTTTCCGTATAAGTGTTCCATCTATACGTACTTTCCGTATGAAACAATATACGCGGTCAGGATCTCATATACAAATGGACGTATATAACATATAGCTGACGAGGGTAACATAAGTATATGCATGTAATATACGGAGAACTGTTAGATATCAAACATTCTGTAACAGCATGATGTAACATCTAAGGGCAGTGCGTATATAACATACGGATAACGTATGCTCCCTACTGATTCCTGTAGTAAGCAAGAGGATTCCGTATATTTCTACAATATACCGATGTCCGGAGAACGGATTTTTCTCAGTGTAGATATATTCACATACACATTTAGAGGCCCTACCAACTGGACTATCCTGTTTCGATCTCCAGTAGAGACGGAAAATTTTTCACGTTTTACCCTCGTTCCAATGTTGTTACAAGGTTCAGCTAGCATTATTAACATGGATATTCAAGGCACTTTGGGAAAGTGAAGAGTCGGAGCAGTCGTGACTATGTTACCTCCATGAGTGCGAAATCAAGGAATGTAGAACCTTACATCCACACACAGCTCTCAAATCTTCATGTTACCGTTACTTTATACATATACTGCTATCAGCCTTTCCAATAAGATTCGGAATTCTTCTCAGTTTCGTTAAATTCCGATGGTTACTGAGTTCCCTTAAGGTATGTTGGTGAGGGAGAGGGGGCATGATGACTTACTGGTAGAGCGCTTACCTCTGGTGCATGAGGTCCTTGGTTCGAGCTCCAACCAAGTACGTTTTTGGCGGTCAACATCGTTTCCATGGGTTTTCTCTCTCGTAGTACTCCCATTTTCTCCCACTTTCTCATTCCACCAATTTTTCCATGATCACCCAGTTCTCTTAATCATCGTCTCCCTTAGCCTAAAGGGCTACACGTGGGATGTTAAGCTGAAATATTTCATTTTTCTTAAGATATGTGGGATGACATAGTTTGTAACGAGAGATCGAAGTTTGGATCCAATATTAAATTGTTTTTTTTCTAAATCTCATATAGCCTCGGTGCTGAATGTGACATTTGATCCAAACCGACACCTCCCTATTCATGCGATCACCGATCATAAGGGTCAAACTCTGATAGTGTGTGGTACAAGAGACCAAAACAAATTACCCATATTGTGCATAACTTTTAGGATACCCTGTACGAAGAAGAATGATATATTAAGCTTCTCCACTCATTGATTTTAGAAAGCTAGAACTAGATATCAGCATTATATCCTTGCGTAGGGGATGCGTTTGATTGCAGACGACATTGAAAATACGGAGATAAATTACCTGGAAGCAAATAGATGCAATTTTCTCGCCTACCTTAATTATTATCAAGCCTTAATTTGTTTGGGGATTAGTTACGAAAGAAAACTGTGTATAACTCGTTGATTTTGTGATGGGTGTACTTGTCTTCCAAACAAATGATCCTAATTCGTCGAGGCGTTGGTTGCATGTTGTGAAATAGAATAATCCGACTATGTAATATATTCTGTATAATGAATCTGCGCCGAAATTGAGATTTCTCGTACTTATCTTGTGTTAGCGAGAAAAAAAATTGTGGAAACGAAGATATGAAAAATGAGGAACTTTATTTGGAGGTAACTGAAAGGTGAGAGAGAACACCGTGGTTGAATGGTAAAGTACTTACTTGTGATGCGAATGGTTCCTGGATCGATCCCAAGCAAAGTGGATTTTTTGTGGACAACATAATGTCTATGGTTTCTTCCGTTTCCTCTCACATTTTCATTTTCTTCTATAAGCATCCGGTCTCCTTTAACCTAAAAGACGTACTCGTAGAACATTAATTAGCATGAAGTCAAAACCTTTAATTTACTGAACAACAGGACGACAGGAAATATGTGACGCTAACAAAAATTCTACTAGTTATGACCCATTTCAGTCCGTATTTTTTTTTCAAAATAATAATAAAAATGTTCATGTGCTATATATATATTTCTGGCATATTTCGTTCCTTTTCATCTCCCGATAACCGGTCATGAAGGCTGAGAGAAATGAGTTATAGGATTTACGCTGTAAGTTCGCTTCTCCCACATATGCACCGTACTTTTCCTCCCTTTTTCTCTTTCTTTCTCCACGTGAAAGCAGTCTTCCAATATTTGCGACAATAAAGCTCATCACCAGCGTCAACGGGGAAGAAAGGGGGAAGCAAGGAATCATGATGAAAGGAAGGAGAGACTGAGACAGAGAATGGGGAAAAGTTTCACTACGAAGAAGTATAGCGCAAGCGATGAAAATAAGAAAGTATCAAGGAGGGGTTCCTGTATATAGTGACCGTTCCGTAAATTGGCTCAACTAAACCCACGATCCACGCTTATCTTCTACAACCTTGTTGGATTAACCCAGTGGAGGAAAATATGAACTTTCGTGTAACCGTAACCAGATATAGATATAGCGTATTCGTTCGTAAAAATACACAAGATTCCTTCTGGAATATTCCGCCGCCGGTCGACCAAGCAACTGGTCTAATTATTTCGTTAGACCGCCGTCTAGTCTTGCTTTTATAGGCACCCATTTATGGGACTAAGTGTGGCTATGACTATCTACTTTTTGCCTATTACATATAGTATATAGGATGGATCAAAAGTAGGCGTATATGAATTTGTATAGAATATGTTCGAAATTAAGTTCATTATTCGCAATGCGAGCGGGGTGGCGCAGAGAGAGTGCACACCTCTAATGTGAGGAGTCCTTAGTTTGAACTCAGGGTATTTTCCCTTTCTTTTTTGTTTCTTTCTGTATCTATGTATACATGCGTACATGCTAAGGAAAAATTTACGACGATCGTGCTGTAGTGTTGTCAAGGACACGAGAATAGAACTCTTGTCTCGTCTCATTTCAATTCTGAGAAAGCCTTTCCTGTCACGCCTCGTTTTAAAAATTTGTATTTTTAATTTATGCCGCAAATATTTTTCTTAAATTCATGTGAAAGTAATCAGAATTCTTCCGCGTAACGAGAGATCCACGAAGTTTGCGATATAACAACATTTAAAACCATATTTATTATTGGAATGTGTTGTATAATGAATGTACGTATCTTTAAAAATTGATAAATACTCTCATTATGTTCGTACAATCACTTTACTAATTTATAGTCTTTTTTTAATACTACGAATCATGTAACACCGTTTATATGATTTGGGTAAACCAATGTTGCCAACAAAATCCGAAAATTCATCGTCTCGTCTCGATTCTTCTTTCCTAACGGGATCGAGAACTTTTCATGGTTCTCGTCTTGTTTATCGTTTCATTCTCGAAAGGATAATCGTGACAAGATAAAAGGTTTCTCCTCTCGTGAGCGTCGTGGCTAAGTGGTTAGCATACACGACTCTTTGGTGTGGGATACCTGGATTCGACTCCCGGTGGAAGATCATGTGGTGCGGATCCTACGTTAAGCTGCAGGCCACGTCTCATATAACCTGGATGCTGAAACGGACGCTAAATTCAAAATCAAATCGTAATCAATCGTCTCGTAGACAACACTATTTTGCATTATTTTTATGTATGAAAAAAGCTTGTGGTATTTTTGTGTACGAAGTTTTCCTTTGATTTCTTTTACAAGTAGTGTGTATGTCACCACTAGATGAGAAATAATAAGAGAAACAATCGGCTAGTTAACTGTTTTTTTTTTTTTTTACATATATTGCACATAAATGAAAATAGGGCCTATATAAACAATTTGTTTCGGCAGAGTAAGAATTATCAACTGGTATTGACAACACACGACCTACTTCTTAACACATTAAAAATTTCGTTTTCCTCAAAAACTACGCATAAGAAATTTAACCTCAAACATGTCACTTCACTTATATTATTTTGGGCTAATATAACACTAACTCTCGCCATATTACTCTCATAATTTTATTTTATTTATTTATTTATACATATTTTTTAACATTACCGGCGTTTATGGCTTTAAGCCTGCTATGTATGAGGGATGATGTCTTTCGGCGAGCACACTATCCGGGAAAGGAAGAAAAGAAGCGTCCTGGGATTTGAATGTTAGGTACAATTCCGGCATTAGCCTGGGGTAAATGAGGTAAACCCACTGGAAAAACCATCCATTCAGGATGGCTGGTCTGAAAAAAGGTGGTACAACTTTTCGACCGAGTGTCCGAAAATTGAACCCGGGACCGTTCGCACCAAAGGCGAGAACGTTTGCGACTACACTACGAAGGGTCACACCAGTGTAATACTGAAAAGCTTGATGAGTGTGTGTATTTCAGTGTCAATTTTATCTTAATAAGTGGTAGCGGTTATCGTACAGAATCGATTTTTAAGTTTACAGTGTTTTTCATCGTTTTTCTCGAAAACTATTCATGATGATATATACTGATCCATATCATTTTGTTCAGCCCAATGTGATCTATAGATTAATATTTGTCTCATCTTTGTACTTGAAAAAGAATAGATAAGTTACCGGCAAGAAATCTTACCTTGCATAGATGTAAGTAAGTGTGTGCCAAGACGCCATGACATTTACATACGAATCAAGTTCACTGAAATAGTACTTCTATTTTCTCTCTCTCTCTCTCGACGCGGAAAGAAATATCTTTTTATGTAACTTTTTTTCTAAATTCGTTTTCTTTTTTTAAGATTCTGTATTTTTTTCTTTCCTTTCTCGCATCTTGACGGCGAAAAATCTTGGAGGGTCTAGTGAATGACTAACCAGTGACTTGAATCGGATTGGCTATTTCACAGTACATTTACTTAGGGAGTTGAATGTCCTGTGATTCAAGGTCCCCGGCAATTAGGCGTGCAAAGGGACTAATTTCCGGTGGGAACTAAACTGCCTAATATAAGAGGGGGTTACTCCACAACCCCGTGTAAGAAAGACAGAAGAAAAAAAAGAGAGAGAGAGACAGTGATGGTCGAGCTAGGACGCGATCCTCTTAAAGCGCAAAGATCAATCCACAAACCGCATTTTCACAACTTAGCAAGAATTTGTAGAATCATAAGAATTGGAAATGTAAAAGGAAATGTTGTCTGGAAATATACATTACACAATATACTATACACAGATGCTTATCGGTATTACCCTATATATTGTTATTACCTTGAAAATTATTTTATTATACTTTAATATTGTGTCGAGTGTACCTTACTGTTTTACAGGTACGAGATGTGTCGTGGATACGTACTTGTGAAATGCAGTTATGTTGAGCAACACCCTGTGTATTTATTCTTGAATAGCCGCAAAATAGGGACAACTAAAAAAAACGTGATGTGAAGAAAAGTCAACACACTACACACACACACACAGAGAGTCTCTTTGATTGAACCTTTCCACAACGAGACACGGGGAAAGCCCTAACTGCATTTGCGGTCCTGTAGTGTGCCTTCTTATTTTCTTCCCCTGCAGTTTATTTAGCCTTCGAATGGCTCTTAAATTTCAAATGACAGCCATAATTCAATTGGTAGTCGGGAGGGAGTGAGGAGGAAAGGGGGAGGCCACCGAAAGAAAACCTCCTATAATTTCGGGAAGTTGATGGTAAAAATCTAGCGTAATCAAGCGTTGCTTGCAGTTGATTAGGGTCTATTTGCTAAGAATACTGCTTCAGCTGCATTTAAGGAGAAAGGTCCTCAAACGAGAACAGTGAGAGGAACTGTGTTTAAGGAGAGTTCTGAACCAATCGGCAATCAGTGTGTGGGGAGATTCCCTCTACGTTCTTCACCCTTCTCTCTCTCTCTCTCTCTCTCTCTCTGTCCCCTGCATATATGTGTGTATGTGAGTAAGTCTGACATTTTCACATACCACGTGTACATAGTGTTGAGGAGTGGGGTATAGATAATATGTTAAATCTTACCCTCGACTGTTCTTTAACACATGAGTAATTGAATGAAGTTCAGGGGAGAAATTGAGATAAATTTTCTGGGTGATTGCAACTGTTCGAATTCCAAAATACTCAAATTCTTATGCAATTGCATTATGTTCCTAGGTTTTGTATTGTTTTATCTTTTCGTTTCTTTTTTTTATCCCCGTCTCCCATTTGCTTTTTATTTTCCCTTGTTCCTCCATGCTTACATGTGTAACAGCCACCTACTGTGTCTTGTCGTGTCCCACTTGCATAACAAATGTAAACTGCGTACTTTCCTCCCTATTCCTTCAAACTCCCTCCTTTGATTGCACATATTCACAATCCCCGTCCACATATGCACATTCGAGCTTTTAGCTACCTAGCTACCTCCTGTTTCTTCTCTCTAATAGCTTCTCCCTCTTTCTAGCCAAATCGTACACACACACACATATATATATATGGGGGTTATAGATATAAAAGAAACACATATATATTTAAGTATTTCTTTAACGATAATATTTATTCCCTTCAGTGTCCAAACTCCAAAGCAGGAGATATCTATTTGTGTACTAACAAATGACTTCACGCGTTACAGCGGGCGATATTTTTGCTTTCTTCCTTCTGCGCCTTTTATATAGATTTCGTCTCAAGGCTTAAGCCTCGTACGAAGTTCGAACGCCTGATATGAGCATCGTTGTGAACCATTTTCACCTCTTTTTTTAAATCATTGTAGATAAAGCAACACATGATTAATTATTTTAAAAATGAGAAGTCTGTGTACTAAATTTCATGTCTGTAACTTATTAAGGCCCAAATGGGGTTTTCCCAATGCAAATAAAAGTTTAATAATTTGAGAATCCACCTTGAACACTAATTAAAGACTAATGCATACACTTAACAGTAATACACATTACAAATACACTAATACATAATATATCATTACAAGTAAAAAAAAGAGTACAATTGTGGTTTGTAATACATGTATACATAACAAGATATTATGAGAATAAAATTATCCTGAGCTAACATTATATACAAAAAATAATAAATAAACTCCAGCAATAGCTATCACTTATCGAACTGAACTAGATTTGTTAAATGCAATTTCATTAAGTCTCTGATGCACAATAATGTGAGTAAAGTTAAATTTAAATAAACACAAATTTTACTATAAACTTTAACAAAATCCTAAGAATTTCTGGTAAGATCGTTAAGAGATTCCGAAATGTAGGTATCTTACTAGAATAATTACGGGCTCCCATTTCTTTCCTCCCAACCACGTCGAATTTCCAAAAATTCTTCCTCAGTTGTAAATTGTCTCCCAAATTGCAAATATCCAGCATAAGCAGTTTGGTCCAGGCGCTGATCAGTCAGTCAGAATTTCTTTTATGTTTATTGATTTATTATATATCAGATAAAGTAGTACTGCTATGCTATCGCCGGATCAGTTAACAAATGTTTGAGTACTGTTTTATTTATGTATTTGTTTTGCCATAGGCATAGATGAAAAACGATTGGAACTTTCGAAACGTGGGTGTGGGGAAGAATGGAGAGAATTAGCCAGGTCGAGCGAAAAACGAATGGGAGGGTCTTAAAAATGGTGGGGAAGAAAAATTATTTTAGATATTATTAAAAAGAGGAAGAAAAACTGGTTGGGACATTGGCTACGAAGGAACTGTATCTTCTGGGACGTGTTAAAGGGTACTGTGGCAGCAAAGAGAGGAGAAGGCGATATCCAAACGGAAAGGAGAAGAACAATACAATTAATGGGTCGATATCCAAACGGAAGATTCATAGGTGAAGACAAAGAGATTGGCGGAATACCGCGGAGCATGAAAGCTTCTCAGTTGCGGCAAATGACCTGCCAATAATGGCAGGATACTTATGATGATGATATACGAGTTACTATCTGAACAATTATCTGTTTGGAGATGAAAATTTTGAAGAAAAGTAAGTCTCGATGTCCGGTTACCCAAAGGAGGTGATGTAAATAGCACCTCGCACCGACGTGATGAAGTAGCTTCAAGTTCTCCCAAGTATCTGTTTTAAAAAGGCTGACTGAACTCCTGAGCTGCATTGGAAAATGGGGTAAAATTAGAACACGCTCCCACCAGTGATCAAACCCGGGCAATCTTGTAGGTAGGTAGTCAGTTACATGGGAGCACTTAAAATTTCAAGTGAAGTTTCAAAATATATATTAAATAAGTTATATCAATGGCATTTCCCTGAGTTCTGTTAGGTAAGATGGCTGAAAAGTTATGACATTATAAATAGCATTAAACCCATGCTTAAGATAGGTATTTCTTCAGAGCAACATTTCATGAGAGAATTTCAGCATAAAAAACAATTTATGAAACGGGAGGTGTATATTTCAATTAGAAAAGTAATAAGTTTATAGTTCTTTCCTTTGTTTTCTTTAGAACGGCCAAATTACCAAAAAAAAGAAAAAAAGAAAGATAAGAAAAGTAGGTGCCAGTCGTACACACTTAGCCTGATCTGTATGCAACCAAATTTACACATTTGTTTGGTTGGTTGCCTTTAGCATAGGGAATAAGTTGCTTATTCGTGGTCAAGAAATGAAGCTTTTAAAGGATAAAGGTGTTATGTAACAAATTCTAAAGTTCGGAAAAAATAACTTTCACAATTATGTCTGTTAACATACACCCTTCATCGTTTCCATATCTTTTCACTAGGACGAGAACTTACTAAACGATGTGTTATGTAGCATGACTAACATATAGCACGTGCATGAACCGCCAGAATTCAACGTTTCGCAAAATGTAACATAGCACCTTTATCCTCTAAGCGCTTCAAATGTCTTATTTGCAACTAATCGGACGGTGTTATTCATCAATTGACCATGCGCCAAAACATGATTTTGAGATATTGAAGGAAACACAAACATGTTACCATTACGATCCAGTTCTTGGCGCTTGGTCGAATAGCTTTTCCTGAAAGTTTAAGCAAATAGCAAGGTTTCAAACATTTTTTTAAACATTATTTACATTGTCTCCTACACACTGATGTAAAATCTCGAAAATCGCAAGATGGCGTTTGGTCAATTGATGCTCCTTCCAAGCCTTCAGCCCGCTGTACGCTCTATATACTGTAGGTTAGAACGGTTTGTAGTTAAAATACCTAATTGTTTATATTCAACAGATTTATTTACAGCGTTTATTTTTAAGATTGTCATCACCATGACAAAGTCCATTTAATTTTTATTTTTATGCTTTTTAATTTTTATGTTATTTATGATATTATATGATATTTAATTTTTATGTTATTGTTTCAAGGAGTTTGTCATACATAACCTTCTGTTGATTTAAATAATTGAATAGAAAGGGACAGCGCGGAAAGTGACACCTATTAGCACATATATATATAAACACATACATTCAAAACTTATCTTAGTGCCTAACATGCTAGAAGTAAATTCCATTTCCATTTTCTTCAAGAGGGCACGGTGGCTCAGTGGTAGAGTCTCTGGTGTGTGAGGTCCCTAATTCGATCCCCGGCTAAATAAGTTTTTGGTGAACAACATTGTGTTTGTGGTTTGTTGTGGGTACTTCACTTTCCCCCTACATTCTCATTTCACCAATTCTACAATTATCATTCAGTTGTCTTTTGCCTCCCTTGATCTTGGGAAAAGTATGTTTCAGGACATTGGTTTCCTAAATAGGGACGTAATCTTGGGGGGGGGGGCGTGAGAGGAGAGCAGGAGAGCGTGAAGGCATAGCCTACTGAATGACTGTATTGTTATAGACTGAAGAAGATGATGAGAAGTAATAATTCAAATTCTCGCCAATTAAAATCAAATTCGGCACTATATAGGGAATTTATGATAATAAATTACTGAACAAGGTATTAAATTGGTAGAATTTATAAAGCGAGAAGTCAACTAAAAAAGAAAAAGAAAAAAAACCAACGCGGAATATATGTTTTAAAGTTTCCTTAGTATAATTTTGTAACAGAATTTATGAAGAACTAACTGTAGCGTCACTTCTAAACCCATTAATATCTGTTCTCATCATGGAATATTTTCCAGCCGATTATGATGACAAGTGACACCCGCTTCAATTAAGTAACGAACTAAGGGAAAGAGAGGGTGGAAAAAGTGAGAAGTATCTACTTTTCAAGCGTTTTAAAACCATCGATGCTAATTTCATTTGCACAAGAGATGTTCTTATGTCAACAGAACAAGTTGAAGATAAACTTAATTAGAAAGTTCACGCGAGGAAAAGGGAGATTTTTTTGTTCCTTTTTCGTAAAGGGCGAAAATTGATACTGCTACTATTCTTTATTACAGTTAAAGTTTTAAAAAAAACTCTTTAGTTTTTACATATTTATTAGTTTTAGCACCAGAATTTCCGTCTGTATTAACATGGTTTATAAGTATAATTGTCAATTGGTTTGCAAAATGAAAGTGAACAAGCTGAGTTAAACCGAATTCAGAAGCTCCTGGTGTGCGAAGCTCTGACGCACAGACTCTGTTGCCGATCTGAGCCTGTCACTGATCTTGCTCTACCACTATATTCAGCAATCTTGATTCCTTATACGATGGGCTACTTCCTCATCAAATTTCGTTCAGATCCGGCCAGTAGTTACAGAGAAATAAAGTACCACATGCAAGTCGAGCCGAGCCTGTTTGTTATCGAGTTTGGCTATCAAATAAGTGTGCTTTATTTCTTAGGCGATGGACTACTTCCCAGCCAAATTTCGTTCAGATCAGGTCAGTAGTAACCGAGAAATAAACTACTACATACCAATCAAGCCGAGCCTGTACCTGACCTAGCATCGCCATCAATTATAGTAATATTTATTCCTCACGCGATGGCTTATTTGCCCATCAACTTTTGTTCAAATCTGGCCAGTATTTACCGAGAAATAAAGCCGAATAGTTACCATATAAAAGTCGAGCTGAGCCCAGCCTCTTTTTTTGCCGAGCTCGGTCATTAAATATACCGGACCTTATACTTTTTACCAGTGGGTTTCAACCGAAGTATCGCGATACACTGGCGTGTGATGCAGTTCCCTAAGATGTGTTGCGAAAGTTTAGAATTTAAATATCATGAAGAATTTAATAATAATTAGTTAAAATCGAGGCAGACTGTACCAGTCAAGACCTCCGGCGGTAGTAATAATGCTCAATGCTATATAGAGTCATTATAAAAACTAATAGGTTTCACTATTATAATAGATATTATTATTATTATTATTATTATTATTATTATTATTTGTAATAATAATAATAATAATAATAATAATAATAATAATAATAATAATAATATACTAAAAATAACAAACAAGGTGTCAGATGTCCTGAACGTTTAGTAAGGTGTGCTGTCAGTCAAGAAAGGTTGAGAACCACTGCCTTAGACGATGGGCTGCTTTCCAACCGAATTTAGTTTACATCCGACCAGCAGTTCCGAGCAATAAAGTACCACACATATAAATCTAGGGCGCGACTATAAGATTCTGCATACTTACACTGGGAACTAAAGATATATAACTGTTTTTTTCTAGAACTCCTTTTGTGAACAAGATTAATTTTGATAGGATACTATTCCTAACCTTCTCTTACTTTGCGGTAATCAAAATACACCTCACAAGTACTGTATAAAGTTACATAATATTTCTCACACAACCTTGTAAATAATACATGTAATGATCTTGTCTAACAAATTATTCTTTCGCGGTGGCTCAGTGGTAGAGCGTTCACCTCTGGTGCTTGGGGTCCCGGGTTCGATCCCAACCCCTGCCAAGTGAACTTTGTGGTGGACAAACACCGTGTGCGTGGGTTTTGTCGGGGTTCTCCCGCTTCCTCCCACTTTCTTCATTCCACCATTTTCATTCATTACTCATCATCACCGTCTCCTTTAGCCTAACCGGCATAACCGTAGGACGTAAAACTCAAAGATTTCATTTCATTTCAAATTATTCTTGTCTCGAATAATACATCATTTGTTTGCCAACATGTTTTTAAATATTTAAGTTCTCAATTATTCACTAATTAATGCTAACACGATTATAACTACTACAAATAATGATAGTATTTTTTTACCCACTACAGGGGGCGCAGTTGCTCAGTAATAGAGCGTTCGCCTTCGGTGCATGGTATCCTCAGTTCGATCCTAGCTCACGTCAAGTGAACTTTGTGGTGGAAAAACATCGGTGCATGGGTTTTCTCGGGGTTCTCCCGTTTCCTTCCACTTTCTTCATTCCACCATTTCATTTATTTTTCAACAGCACCGTATCCTTTTGCCTAGCCGGCATAATCGTGGGACGTAAAACTTAAAAGAGATCCTACCTATTACAGTACTGTAGTCATGAGTTTTTTACAATTCATCTAAGAGGATTGAAAAGGACGCATGTATTTACTATTTAAAAAAAACACACATGAAATTTAGTACATATGGGATTTTCAGTATTAAAACGAAAACCCCTGGCTTAACTATTCTTAGTTCCACCGCCAGTAGGTATCAAACTCGACTTTCCCAATTGGTAAATAGACGCTATACCAGCTACGCTACTACGCTTTTGTCACCATACATAGTGACAAGTAACTTACAAATTATACAATATTTAGAACACCACATATATTAGTCACTTCCAAGTGATTTTTAAAAAGGAACAATGACTACCAAATACCGATAGTTCATTTGCTTCTTCATTTTAAGGTAATACTGAAGCCTCAAAAAGAATTACAAAGGCTCACCAAATACCCAGTTAAGAAGCATGGAAAACATGTCTAAAATAGAGAAAATAAACGTAAACAGAGAGAAATGAGCGTATTTAAGTAATTACACCTCATAAAGTGGATCACGTTTGGCTTTACGAAGATTTGTAGCACATGCTTTAAGGGCGATCTAGTACCAACACATTAAAATGTAATTGCCGATCAGAGATGGCGCTCATTGTGATGGCTTTTTGTCTTCCTGGATGGCTGGCGTAACAGTTGTAACTTTATCTATGGTGGGTGCATTGCATATGCGTATATATGTAGACGTTATGTGTTTATATGGCATGTGTGTGAATCAGAGAAGGAATTCAGGATGGGAGCTGTGTGATGCTGGTTAGGGTGTAAAGGGGGAGAGGCTACGGCAATTGTTACGGCTTCCTCTGGTTGTTTCTGGGCGTCTCCAACAATGCACCAAAGGTCAGGAGTCTTCCCTGAGGCGCTTCGTCTCTCTTTCCCAGAGGGTTGGAGCATATAAACGTGTTTGTGGAATTGATAAGGGTTATCTTCTCTGAGAAGCCATGTGAGTGGGTTGGAGTGTGTGGGTAGGGGGAAGAAGAAGACCCGACTTGGCTAATTGAAAGGTAATTGGCACGGTTTAACTGTGTGGGCAGTTATCCGGGCCCATTATTTCACTTCCAGACTATGGAAATGGCCTCGGGTTCGTGAGGTAATTTAGATTAAGTACGGAATAAAGTGGGTGTAATTGCTCTTGATAAACGCTATGTGATTCTCTCTTTCTCTCTCTCTCTCTCTTCCCCGTTTCTCCCTCAGGTGACTCTTTCACCCTTAGTTGTCGATTTTTGGTTCAGCGCTCTAGGTTTCTTGCTATCTATGCTTAGCGTCCTCTTCGGTGTTTCTAGTACACTTTGAAGATCTCTTCTTTGAAACTATGCTTTGTCAAATCACTTATTACAAATGACAGAACAAATGAAAGATTTTTCTGTATGAAACATTAAAAAGTTCTGCTTTCAACTTTGTATTATTGCTTCGTAAGTACTGACATGAGTTAATAGGAAATCAATGGCGCCTCTTGAGGGAGGTCACTTCGGTAGAAATTAAAAATTTTATCGCTATAAGCTAAGGGAAGAAAATTTTTTCACTACAAGCTAAGGGAAGAAAATTTTATCGCTACAAGCTAAGGAAAGAAAGCTTACCTAATATGCTATTTTTGTATACAGCATTCTTGAGCTGTATTAAGATTTTTCCCTTAGCTTTAGCTTACAGCAAGAAAATTTTATCGTTACAAGCTAAGGGAAGAAAATTTTTTCACTACAAGCTAAGGGAAGAAAATTTTATCGCTACAAGCTAAGAGAAGAAAATTTTTTCACTACAAGCTAGGGGAAGAAAATTTTATCGCTACAAGCTAAGGGAAGAAAGCTTACCTATGTGCTATTTTTGTATACAGCATTCTTGAGCTGTATTAAGATTTTTCCCTTAGCTTTAGCTGACAGCAAGAAAATTTTATCGCTACAAGCTAAGGGAAGAAATTTTTTCATTACAAGCTAAGGGAAGAAAATTTTATCGCTACAAGTTAAGGGATGAAAACTTACCTAATGTGCTATTTTTGTATACAGCATTCTTGAGCTGTATTAAGATTTTTCCCTTAGTTTTAGCTTACAGCAAGAAAATTTTATCGCTACAAGCTAAGGAAAAGGAGCGTACTTAATTTCTAGTTTTTGTATACAGCTTTATCCAACTCTATAAAGATTTGTTCCCTTAGCTTGTAGCAATAAAAATTAAAAGTTTCATTGCATATAATTTCCCTCAAGAATCGTAGGAAATTATTCTCAGTTCTTCTGTGTAGCCAAACAGCCACAATATTCCTCCCCTCTTGTGTAATAGCCAGCACGCGCTACTTTTCTACACGCGATCCCGAGTTCAATTCTCTTTGAGAGGGTATTGAATTGTATACTTTAAATTGTAGATCCACGTAGCCTCGGTGTTGAAAAGGAACAGTAAACAAAATAAATAGCTGTTCAAGGTTTCTGATGGCTTTTGAGAAGTCCCGAATTCGGTTCTAGCTGGGGGCTAATCATTTTGACCCATCAACTTGAAAGAAATGATGAACTGCAGTTGTTACGATAGCATAGCAATAAGGGGAAAAAAGAAGGAATGTCACAAAACTGCATTTTCAAGAAAACGGCGTTTTATTATTGAAAACCGCGTAAGAAGAATAGGGTTAGTTTAAATCTTTTGCCCATTTTACATGGACATTTCTACATCTACTCATACATGGCATATACAGTCAAGTAGTACCACGAGTCACTAACGTATAGGGTAAAGCACCCGAGAAAGCACATATATGGACATTCCTTGTTTTTTTCCCTTACCCTTCAATTCCGAAAAAACTAGAAGTAAGTGGGAATAAGAACTGATAATCTGACCAGGGCTACGATGTCGCAGTGGCAAAGTGTTCACCTCTGGTGCAAGAGATCCATCGCTATGTGAGTTTGTTGTGAGTAACATCTCGTGTTCGTTGATTGTCGGGCCTTCTCCTATTTCCTCCCATAGTCGCTTCTCGCCAACTTTCACAATCATACAAGAAGTAGCGGGTGGTTATAATGTTTTGGCTGGTCAATGTATGTGTTACCTTTTGATAGTATAGTAGTTAAACAACATTCTTAAGTTGAAAAGTTCATCGTAATATTTTGGGCTATAGCTCATTAAACATATGGCACGTATGTTGTCTTGCTAGTATCAATCGAAAAACTTGGTAATTGTATGTTTCAGTATGAATTTCGTCTTAATAGTGGCGCAATTGTCGTACATTTCTTTTAGAAATTTCAAAACATTATTTTCTTTATGTTCTCGGAAACTACGCATGATTTTTTACATTCATTCACATGATTTCTTTTTGAGTTCTATGTTACAATTATAGGTTACGGGCGAGTTCGTTAGTGGAGCCAATCTGTTAAAATTGTCTCTGACGAGTTCGTTAATGGAGTCAATTTGTTACAATTATCTCTGACGAGTCTGTTAATGGAGTCAATCTGTTAAAATTATCTCTGACGAGTCTGTTAATGGAGTCAATCTGTTAAAGTTGTCTCTGACGAGTCTGTTAATGGAGTCAATATGTTAAAATTGTCTCTGACGAGTCTGTTAATGGAGTCAATCTGTTAAAATTATCTCTGACGAGTCTGTTAATGGAGTCAATCTGTTAAAATTATCTCTGACGAGTTCGTTAATGGAGTCAATCTGTTAAAATTATCTTGTGCGAGTTCATTAATTAATGCAGTAAATCTGTTGATATCTTAAAAGGGAAAAGTGACTAATGTCCATCCGTTAGGTCAAATGATATTCTTGAACGGAAGCGAATTTCTGAATTCTGTGTTTTGCAATACATTGCTAGAGCGATTATTTCAGAAGAGTTCATTATTGTAGTGAATCTGTTAAGATCTTAACAGGTAATAGTAAATTTAAGTATACCTGTAATATTTGTTTCTACAAATCACCCGAGGCCAGTGGTATGATCCCGTAATTGAGCTCTTTTGGAGGCTGAATAGTGAGATGGGAAACGGCATATGTTGTGAGGGATGTCTCTTACATGATGATCTTTTATCCGTCAACTGTGTTGAATTCAGTCCCTAGTGGTGGTTCATAGCCCACGTTAATACCAGGTCCTGTATCCTTCACATGACCTTAGTACTACAGAATGACGTTAAACACAAGAACTCAAATCGAAAAATACAAAATTCAACTTTTTATGAGTTACAATCCAGCTAAGTTACATCCTTTACCATCATTAATAGATTTGTTTTTTTTTTTTAATCTTACAGATTGTTACTATGTTTATGTACAGTATTTAAATAAACCATGAAAGACAATAATGAAGGATTATGCACTAGAAGTTTCAATTTCGTCCGGTAGATCTCAACCGCAGTATCGCTGACGGTCAGATGTGTAATTTTTATTACACTGCTTGCAATACTAGAAAATGAGATATGGATAGCTACCATTAAAGTCATCATTACCTGCTAAGATCTTAACATATTCACTACATTAACGAACTCTTCCGAAATAATCCTTCTAGCTATCTATTGCAAAATACACAATTCAATAATTCGCTTCCGTTCAAGATTATCGTGTGTGACCTAACAGATGGATATTAATAACTTTTACCCGTTAAGATGTTAACAAATTGAATCCATTAACAGACTCGTCAGAGATAATTTTAACAGATTGACTCCATTAACAGACTCGTCAGAGATAATTTTAACAGATTGACTCCATTAACAGACTCGTCAGAGATAATTTTAACAGATTGACTCCATAAACAGACTCGTCAGAGATAATTTTAACAGATTGACTTCATTAACAGACTAGTCAGAGATAATTGTAACAGATTGACTCTATTAACAGACTCGTCAGAGATAATTTTAACAGATTGACTCCATTAACACACTCGTCAGAGATAATTTCAACAAATTGACTTCATTAACAGACTCGTCAGAGATAATTGTAACAGATTGACTCCATTAACAGACTCGTCAGAGATAATTGTAACAGGTTGACTCTATTAACAGACCGTCAGAGATAATTGTAACAGGTTAACTCTATTAACAGACCGTCAGAGATAATTGTAACAGATTGACTCCATTAACAGACTCGTCAGAGATAATTTTAACAGATTGACTTCATTAACAGACTCGTCAGAGATAATTTTAATAGATTGACTCCATTAACAGACTCGTCAGAGATAATTGTAACAGATTGACTCCATTAACAGACTCGTCAGAGATAATTGTAATAGATTGGCTCCATTAACGAGCTTGCCCGAGATAATTGTAACAGAGATTCCATTAACGAACTCATCCGAAATAATTGCTCTATCTATCTATTGCGAAATAAAGAAACGGCTAAAAAAAATTCGCTTCCGTTCGTGTTATCGTGTGGAGTAACGGACGAACTTACATTACAGTGCGTGATCCTAACATATTCTCTTCCTGTATATTATCTTTGCACGGGCATATCTTAGTGCATTATGTATAAATCTACCTCAACCATAGTTTCATACATGCACGAAGAATCCAAATGAAAAATCTAGAGGAAGACGGTACTAAGCGCCATTTCATAAATTTTTATTATTTACGTTATTCTTTTGTGTGAATAGGTTTCTTCTTCAAATATCAGATTGTTTCCTTGTATTAATTACTGCTAGCTAGGATACAGGAATCACCCAGTACATTTAAGACAGAGCATGATAACAGAAAAAAAGTGAGTTACCACGTTCTTTGCTTAGAACCTTTGCAAAGAACTTTCCTGAAGTTACCACGTTCGTGTACTCACTCACATATCGACATCACACACGCACCCACACAGGGACACACACATACAGAGAAAGAGCTAGTGCTGTATCTAATCAATGCTTCGATTGACATGTAGTCCACGTCTATAGCGATCCGATCGAGGTCGGGAAATTGATTCCGCAGCTTTTGACAGTGTAAGGTCTCTTGATAATGCAGGCGGGTGGAGTCTCCGTGAATATCCTCGTTAGTGAACATTATCCCACCAGTCGTCGCTCCGGCAATTTAGTTATTGGGGCGTAAGACGGAAAGCAAAAGGGGGGAAGTCTTCTCTCTGGAACCTTTTCACACTGTCGACTGCTTCCGTTATTTCTCCCTTTTTTATTTTTATTTTTCTCGTCTCTTTCTTTGTGTCAAAGTTCACTACTATCATCGGCTATTTTAATGTATTTATCTTTTCTTACTATTTTTTGCTGGAAATAATTCGAAATTCTGATCCTCTAAAGGCAAAGCTGGCCTCGAATTTACGGTGTCAAGATATTCTGACTTATTAAGGGTAAAGATAAGCTCAAATTTGAGGTATCAAGAAATTCTGACTCTTTTATAGGCAAACATAACCTCAAACTTGTGGTGTAAGAAATTCTGACTTTCTTATAGGCAAACATAACCTCAAACTTGTGGTATAAGAAATTCTGACTCTCTTATAGGCAAGCATAACCTCAAACTTGTGGTGTAAGAAATTCTGACTCTCTTATAGGCAAACATAACCTCAAACTTGTGGTGTAAGAAATTCTGACTCTTTTATAGGCAAACATAACTTCAAACTTGTGGTGTAAGAAATTCTGACACTTTTATAGGCAAATATAACCTCAAACTTGAGGTGTAAGAAATCCTGACTCTTTTATAGGCAAAGATAAGCTCAAATTTGGGGTACCAAGAAATTCTGACTCGTTGAGGACAATGTGGTGTCAAAAACTTATGATTCTTTTAAGGCCAAAAATAAGTTTAAAAAAATTACTATGACACGAATTTTTGACTTTCAAGGAGGAAGTTAACCTTGAACGTGCGGTGTCAAGAAATTCGGTCACTTTATGGACAAAGATGACCTCAAATTTGCAATTGTCAAACAGTTCTTACTCTTTGAGGACAAACTGACTTTGTACTCGCGATACCAATAAAGTCTAACTGTTTAAAATAGGGTGACCAAATCGTCAACTAGAAAAGACGGGACACCTTTTATTTCTGGATAGGTTGCTTCCCTAAATATACTTTTATAGCCTCTCCGTTTTCTCTCTCTCTCTCTCTCTCTCTCTCTCTCTCTCTTTCTTTCTTTCTTTCTTTTCTTTTTTCTCTCTCTCTCTTTTTGTATTTCTCACAAAAAAGGGCAAATTTACAATTTTTCGTTTTAAAACCTATTGAAAAGGTTGTGGAATTAATGAGATAATAAGTAACTATCAGCAGCAAACAAAAAATGAAATATTTGAAAACACTACTAAAAATATATGAGCGCCCAAATCTGTCACCGACATGATTTATAATTACTCTCAGCATCGGATTCCAACTCGTTTTATTTGTATTTTGTTACTATTAAACATTATTTCACTTACAACTAGTTTCTTTTTACTTTCACTTTTATACTTCTGTACCTTTATTCTCCTTTGGTAGTAGGTTACATCTTAGTCAAATCACGGAAACACTGTACTGTACTGATGACAGCGCCTCAATCTTCCACTGCCCAAAACAGAGAGTAAAAACAGGTTACATTTGTTCTTCATAAACTTTCAGCCCCTTGCACTGTCGTCTGCGGAGAGGGGAGGCCTAAGAGGGAAATCAATGGAACCACCACATCCAATACCGCAACGTCGTAATGACGTTGCTCAGTAATTAAAGATTTATTCCAATATAATCAATACCTTAGAAAATAAATCATATAAATTAGAAAATTTTAGCGATTCGAAAGGTTTTTTGTACCCAATGTACGTAAATACGGGACATTTTGGTGTCCCGGGAGAATTTTTCGGGACACCGGGAGTGGTAGTGAAAAAAAGGGACAATCCCGTTTTTACGGGACGTTTGGTCACCCTAGTTTAAAGGCAAAGATGATATCAAGCTTGTGATGTCAAGGAATTCCGACTTTTAAAGAGCAAAGTTAACATCGAACTTGGCAGTGACAAGAAATCTTAACTCTTTAATGGAAAAGACAATCCCGAGTTTGCGTTGTCAGAAAAAAAGTTGCAAGGTTAAAAAATATTGAAAGGTTTGTCCAGCATTCAAATCAGAAACGCAACCACGGTACGGCAAGTTGCTCACTGGTACTCAGCAGGTCTTTTCTTGGTTTCTTTGTTTCATCGTTATTGTAGCCGTGCAGTAGTAACTCGAAAGTGAATCGCAAGTACTAGTAATGAAAGACAGTTCTGTAGCATGTGGCAACAGTACGCTTTATTAACAGAAGCTGTTTCTTAAAAAAATTAAAATAAAATAAAAAGCAACACACATATTGATAGCCTTGCATGTAAATAGTAATAATTGGGGCTCGATAACAAGCTGGTTCAGCAAAATTTAAAATTTTGGCAAGAAGAATTACATATACCATTTTGAAATTTTGATTTGAGCATACTCTAAAATAACACAAAGACTGCCATTGGACGCCCAGTGGACGTCCATATCCTGAGTTTTGCTAATGAATAGCCCGTGTACATTCTATGGAAAACAAAGTTATAGGTTAAAAATTGTCCTCTTTTATAAAAGCTTAAATTATAGTATCGACAGGACTACCACTTTGGAACTGGTCCCAGGTTTGAGTGCCGATAAGATATGATTAAACGCATTACGGTAATTCGGAATCCATCTTGGAGTTCTTGGTGATTCAATAGTGGAACGCTCACCTCAGACGCTAGGGGTCCCTGGGTCGATCCCAGACTATGTTAGTTTGTGGTGGAAAACATCGTGTCTGTGGGTTTTCCCGTTTCCTTCCACCTTATAATTACATCAATTACTACATAATCATTCATCTTAGTGTACAGAACTTGATTGTGAGACAGAAAACTACATTGAAAAAATTCCGTTATCCAAACAGAGGTATATTGTACAAATATACGGTACCCTAATGTTTACTAGGGAAATCTGTACGGAGCATACATTATCCATATAGTAGATATGTCCTGCCCTTTTCAGCTTAGGTATTATCACCTCATTGCAGGATGTCTGACATCTATCAGTCTCCCGCATATTACGTACGTGTACATATGTTGCGTACGTCGGTGAATGTTATATATGTCCATCTGTATGTGAGATCTGACCGCCTATATACAGTTCTTTCTTTCGTACGGAAAGTACGTATAGCTGACGTGTGTAACATACGTATACGAATGTAATATATCGAAGACTGTTAGGTATAAGACATCCTAAAGCGACATGATGTAACATCTTAAGCGGAAAAAGGCAGTATATATGTAGCATGTGAATAACATATGTTCCCTATAGATTCCCATAGTAAACATATGGATTCCGCATATTTGTACAATATACCGCTGTCCGGATAACGGATTTTTATGAGTGTGGTATTAATTTCAAATCTGTTTCTAAAAGATCTTTTCAATTAATCACAAAAAGAAATCTAATTTTGTATTTTATTGGATAACGAAAGATATGATGAAGAAAAAAACAAAGAAACAAAAAAAAGATGGAGAAATAAAACGAATCAAGTGAAGAAAATTTAAGCGTTGGTTGTAATGTCAATTTTCGGGGAAACGTTCCTTTTCTTGAGATGGAGACTTTAGATATGCAGGCGGGATGTGCTTTCATGAGCCTTGTCATTGAATTTTCGTTGCATTTTGGAGCAATTGCAAGATTAACTATTCATGAAGTGAACCATAAAATGGGGAGAAGATTTTCGATTACGTCGGATGCGTCGAACATGTTGATGAGACTTGTTCTCAACAGAAAGACTCGGTTCAAATGGCCTTGTACGTTCACCATTTTGGTTTTATACGCACGCCATTCCCTATAGTTTTAGACATTCGCTGTGAATATAAGTGGAACTAATAACTAAATCAATTTGACGTTTTATCGTTGCCTTTCGTAATTTTTGCAACATTGAACCACATTGTAAGAAAAATGAATTATTTTGCTGTTTTAATTGATTTTCCTAAAAACTACGGATTGTGTATGAATGAACACAATATTTTCTTATGTGGAAACGTAATAATTATAATCGTAACTGCTATAATTCTTCTAAGATTGTCAAATCACTTACTATTAATTGATATATTTTTCTTGATGCGCTTTACAGTCCCGAGTCAACACTGCTTAAAAAGCAAAAACTCTTCGCTTTGGGCTACCGAATATAATTATACATTTGTAAAATTACACAAAATCAATTTTAACTGTATAGCTACAGTGACTCGGTGGTAGAGCGTTCACTTCTGGTGTATGGGATCCTTGGTTCGATCCCAGCTCGTGCCAAGTGAGCTTTGGATACACAAACACAATGTGCGTGGGTTTTCTCAGGGTTCTCCCGTTTCCTACCGCTTTCCTTATTTCATTCATTTCTCGTCATCACTGTCTCCTTTAGCCTAGCCGGCATAACCTTGGAACGTAAAACTAAAAAAAAAAAAAAATGTTATTTCATTTTCAATTGTGACTGTACTGTCAAACTTCTTCCTTCATTATCTCGGAGGGCAATTGCCCTACCTGCCCTCCTTAAATGACTCTCGTGTTTCTAACGTGAGGGAACGTACCCACCTGATGACGATGAGATGCCGTTTTGAATACTATTGGTTTGTTTCTCCGTTACCTGAGTTTGTGTATTTTTTTTTTCTTTTTCAGCCGACATATAATTAATCTAAACCAAAATGAATACTTTTAATTTCTATCCAACCACGCCTATACACACTTTAGATTGAAGGAGACGGTTGGTTAATGAAGGTGATTGACTGTGAATGAATTGGTGAAATGAGAATGTAGTAGGAAACGGTTGGTTAATGAAGGTGATTGATTGTGAATGAATTGGTGAAATGAGAATGTAGTGGGAAACGGTTGGTTAATGAAGGTGATTGACTGTGAATGAATTGGTGAAATGAGAATGTAGTGGGAAACGGTTGGTTAATGAAGGTGATTGATTGTGAATGAATTGGTGAAATGAGAATGTAGTGGGAAACGGTTGGTTAATGAAGGTGATTGATTGTGAATGAATTGGTGAAATGAGAATGTAGTGGGAAACGGTTGGTTAATGAAAGTGATTGACTGTGAATGAATTGGTGAAATGAGAATGTAGTAGGAAACGGTTGGTTAATGAAAGTGATTGACTGTGAATGAATTGGTGAAATGAGAATGTAGTGGGAAACGGTTGGTTAATGAAGGTGATTGACTGTGAATGAATTGGTGAAATGAGAAAACGGGCGAACTTCTAGAAAAATCAACGTACGCGATGTTGTCGACCGTAAACGCACATGGTCTGAAATCAAACCAGGGATTTGATGAACCAGAAGTTAGCGTGTTACTTTATTATTATTATTATTATTATTATTATTATTATTATTATTATTATTATTATTATTATTATTTTAAAGTTCGCCCAACTAGCTATTTTTTTTTCATTGTCATTTGAAGGCAGCATTATGCAAAATATTCTACGTAATCCAACCCGACAGAGACATGAACACAGAACCTTCGAGAACGGTTAAAAATTGTTATTGTCTTCGGTGGAACTCGAGCCCATGGTGAATTGCGCCTTGTAGCACGAAGCTGAACGCTCTTAGAGAACTTTTGTTTTCTTTTAAATAACTCTATCTTACTCTTATTTTGTGTTTCGTACACTTTTCACTACTGTCGACAGTGATATGAACATAGAAACATCGAGGATATATAAAAAGGCTTGTATCCTACAGGACAAAAATGTCCGCGCTTTCCAGATGGTCTTGAACCCGCCAATGGGTTTCACCTCATGTTTGCGTAACGACTCAAATCACTCTACAATTTTTAAACTTATTTATTTCATGTTTTTACAGTTTACACTGAACTCGATTGAGACGCGAACACAGGAACATCGAAAAGATACCTTTTTTGGAACTTGAACCCATGATGTAGAGGGCCGTGGTGGCTCAATGGCAGAGCGTTCACTTCTCATGCGTGGGGTTCCTTTTTTTATCTCCGCTCAAGCCAAGTGAACTTTGTGAACCATGACGTGGGCAAGGGCGCCCATGTTTTGGTTTCCAAGGGGGGAGGGGAGTATAAGCGACGTTTCAAAAATATTTTGAAATTTTGCTGTAACTAATGTAAAAATTCTATTGGATTTTCGATATTCTGAAGTACAATTTCCTCAAGGGGGGAAAGCGCCCCACCTTTCCTTCCCCCGATGGGCGCCCTTGTATGTCGGTTTTCTCGTGGTTCTCTCTTTTCCTCCCATGTTCTTGATTCCACCATTTCATCCATTTCTCTTGATCACCATCTTCTTTAGCCTACAAGGCACAATGTAGACGTAAAACTAAAAGATTTCATTTCATTTCGAACCCATGATGGGTTTCATCTCTCGATTGCACGATGCAGGTCACTCGACTATACCAAACCGCCACTACTGAGGTAACTACCGTGGTCTCTAACCAATCCACATATGTTTTCTCGTTAAGGCCTTAAAGCTTCCGCAACTTAGTAGTCAGGAGAATATTTATGTATGAAAGTGTAAGGATCAATCACGCGAAGACTCTTCGTCTCATAAATCTCTTTTTGTAGGATTTTGGAAGACAAATTTTTCTTTAAAAAATATATTGAGGATGTAGAAGACAAATAAGAAAGAAAGACAAAAATAATGATGATTTATAACGAAAAGCGAAAGAAAAAAGCAAGTAAAAGGGGGACATTTTCGAAGATGAGTGCGGTGGGAGTAAATGAAAGAATGGAAGGAGGGGAAAAAAGACTGTAGCTTAAGTTGAAAGCCACGTTATGCATGCGAAATAGACTTGGTTGTAAACTTTTTTTTTCACTAGTCAATAGTTGCAGATTTCAGAAGGGAAAATAAAAATTGTATTAGAAGAATGTGTCAGTTCCAGACTATACTAGTGGATGCGCAAGACAGAGAGTGGGTTACTGACTTGTTTTTGAAGGAAGAGCGTTACTGACTTGTTTGTTTTCTGGGGACAAAATATAACTCAGCAATTGTTTCTTGTGCGAGATACGATGCTAAAAATACAAACAAAAAGGTAAATCACTGAAATAAGGAATAAATTGCAAGATATTGTAGTAATAATTAGCTGAAACCTGAGCTCTCTCCACAGCGCATCATTCACATATGAGCATGAATCTCCTTGTCATTCCTCACAACTCTGTACATGTCCCTTTTTCAGACACAAGTGAAAGACGTCTTGATAAAAATCGGCGAGGGTTATCATAAAAAGGAGATATTTGCGATTATCTTCTCAATATCTCGCACCATTTGCAAGATTGAGCCTACTTCCGGTTGGAGTTTTTAATTCATGTATGATAAAAACACATTAATACAAATACATTACATACATAATTAATGATAATGTCAGTGATATACGGTGTTCATTGGGCAAGGCACTCCAAAGAATAAAGATTCATCTTAGCCTGAAGAAATGGTTATCCTTCGTTTTTCATTATCATTTGGCCATAAAACAAACGCCGAAGAGATATACTAACCCCATATACAGATATGTTGAAATGTATAACTCGTAGGATATGATTCTTCACTTTTTTAAAAAAAAATTCAACACTTCCAGTGTACTTCTTAAAAGATGTAATAAAGAAATAACGGTCACTTTTTAAAATACTCAATTAGAACTAAACGATCTACACAAAATTTGCAATGAATCAGTGAAAACGGCTGTAGAGACTTTTATAGTGAGTTTGTATCATTGTCATTATGTTTGCATAACGTTTCTCTTTTGTTTTTAAAAAACAGTATGTGTGTGTGAGTGTCAGCAAGTTGAGCACCAGGAGATCCATACAAGACGGTCCTCCGGAATTCTTACAAAAAAGACAATATAACAGTAAGTTGTAAGTGTTAGCAGTTGTTGTGTAGTTAGTGCAAATAAACATGTATTCATTTTTCACAATTAAGTAGTTTTGTGAACATTTATTCATTAAAAGACAGAACATTGGTCAGCTCCGACCGGATCACAGTGAACTAGCGTTTGATATAAACTGTGAATGTGTATGTGAACAATTGTTACATTGCTCTTTGTTTAGTGCTGTTCATGTGTGCAGTGACATTTATTAATTCTTCTGGAAACTATGTGAATAGACATAAGTGAGAACACGTTCATCAGTGTGGACTTGTGTGTGGACTTGTGTTTATTAGTTAGTGTGGACTTACAATATTTTTCAAGATGGAGGACTCAGACAGAAGCAAGTTAGTGAAACAACGTGGTGTGTGCAAAAGTCAACTGACAAGAATTCAAAACTACGTAAGTAATATTAATTCAACAACTACAATTAGTCAGGTGAAAGTACGTAAGACTGCAATGATTGAGTTGTATAAAAAGTTCGATGAAGTACAATCACAGTTAGAAATAAATTACGAACAAGTAGAGGACGATGCATATAGAGAGGACTTTGAAACCAGTTACTATGATGTATTAGCGCAACTAGAGGATTTTATTATTCAGCGTAGCCAGGAATCTCATTCAAACAATTCCTCGAAAAATGAGAATCAGGTGTCAAATGATCAATTAAAATTGCCTCGTGTTGAATTGCCATCATTTGAAGGACGATACGAAAATTGGCTTTCATTTTCAGACAATTTTAAAGTTATGATTCATAATAACGATAACGTGTCAGTGTTGCAAAAGTTCCATTACCTAAGGAGTGCATTGAGAGGGGAGGCGTATGATTTAATAGCGAATCTGCAAGTTACAGAAGCTAATTATAAAATTGCATGGCAATTATTGAAAGACAGGTATGAAAATAAGCGTTTGATTGCAGCTACTCATGTCCGTAATTTGTTACATATTAAATGTATCACAAAGGAAACTACATCAGAATTAAGAGAATTTATTAATACAGCTACTAGTAACTTGAATGCATTACGAGCTTTAGATTTGCAGACACCACTAGAAGAGGTTTTGTTAGTTCAACATTTCGTTTCTCAATTAGACAGTAACACTAGGCGTGCGTGGGAGTTACAAATCACAGATCATTCTTTCCCTCCCTTATCAGAGTTCTTTGCTTTCTTGGAACGTAGGTGTCAAGCATTTGAAACTATAAAAAATACACCATCCCAGGAAGTAGTGTCAAGGTCAAGGGGCGATAAAAATAGACAGAGTGCTGAACCGAAACAAAAAGAAAAAACAACCAAATCATACGTGACAACAACTCAGTCTTTCTGTAACTTTTGTAAACGAAACCTAATACATCAGCTGTTTAAATGTCCTGCATTTTTAAATGCTGAAGCAAAAGAAAGACAAGACTATGTTCGAGATAATTTATTGTGTTTCAACTGTCTCAAAAAAGAATGTAAAGTAAAGACGTGCAGATCAGGTGGCTGTAAACGTTGTTCCAAAAAGCATAATACCTTGCTGCATTATGATGTAATGTCAAAAGCAGATGAGAAAACCAGTGTTGCTAATTCACAATCAAGAAATTTTTCGAGTCATTCTAATACGAATAGGGAAAATATGACACAAGGTTCTTATTGCATTTTCAAGGGAAAACCAAATGTTACTGTTATGTTATCGACTGCTATAGTAAATGTACGAGATGCAAATGGTAAATTACATCCATGTAGAGTATTATTAGATTCTGCCAGTCAAAGTAATTTTGTAACTGAAGATTTAGTTCAAAGGTTGCGTCTACCTAAAAATAAACACCGAGTTCCAATTCAAGGTATTAATAGTGTGATTAGTGAAACAAAGCATTGTGTAGATGTACATATAGAATCAAGAATTCGTGAATTTTCAATTGATGTAAACTGTTTAGTTTTGCTCAAAATAACAGATAACATTCCAAGTAGGCCAATAGATCATGCTGATTGGAACTTGCCGACAGACATAGTGTATGCAGATCCTAATTTTCACCAACCAGATACTATTGACATTTTGTTAGGCGCGGAAGTGTTTTTGGACATTTTGCGATCGCATAAACTAACTAGACCAGGGAATTATCCAGTAGTGCAAGAGACTGAATTTGGGTACATTTTGGCGGGTAAAGTTCCTACAACAAGAGATTCTAGTATACCACAAGTGTCATTTTTTGTGCAAGAAAGTAACCTTGATAGACAGTTACAGGCATTTTGGGAGCTCGAAACTATACATTCAACAGTCATGACTCAAGAAGAAAAGCAATGTGAACGACACTTTGAGGAAAACACTACCAGAGATAGCAGTGGTCGATTCGTTGTACGTCTGCCAATTAAGCCAAATCATAAACCATTAGGAGAATCATATAATTTAGCTCTTCGTAGATTTTACCAGCTAGAAAGACGGTTGCAGCAGTGTCCAGAAATTAACGAGCAGTACTGTAACTTTATGAGGGAATATGAAGAATTAGATCATATGAAACCAGTGAAAGAAGAACATGAAGATAATGGTATGAAATGTTATCTGCCACATCACGCAGTATTGAAACCATCCAGTACCACAACAAAGCTAAGAGTGGTTTTCGACGCTTCTGCAAAGACTTCAACGGGGGTTTCATTAAACGACATACTTATGACAGGACCAACAATCCAGCAAGATTTACATTCAATTGTCACGAGATTTCGAACCTTTCCTATTGCTTTTACGGCGGATATTCAGTCAATGTATCGAATGATTAAAGTTCATGAAGATGACATTGGACTTCAAAGAATTCTGTGGAGATATTCATCAGTGGAACCAGTCAAGATTTATGAGTTGCAGCGGGTCGCATATGGTGAAGCATCATCACCATATTTGGCGACTGCGTGTCTTCGAAGGTTAGCGGAAGAAGAAAGATGTAAATATCCTCAAGCAGCGATAGTATTGGAACGCGATTTTTATATGGATGATGTAAGCTCAGGATGCCATAACGTTGAACAGGCGTTAAAGCTTCAGAAAGAACTTATTCAATTATTGCAAAGCGGTGGGTTTACTTTAAGAAAATGGTGTTCGAACGAGCCAGCATTGTTGGAAGCAGTGCCAGAAGAACATAGGGAAATTAACTTACCGTTTGAATTTGAGTCCGAGTCAGGTGTTTCAACATTGGGTTTATCGTGGAATCCTACATCAGATAAGCTTCTCATCACCAACAAGTCAGTTAAAGAATGTTTCACGACCAACATACCAACCAAACGTCAAGTGACTTCGACCATAGCAAAAATATTTGATCCTTTAGGACTTATAAGCCCTGTAGTTACTCCGTTCAAGATTTTCTTACAACAAATGTGGATCCATAAGATCAATTGGGATGATCAAATACCATCAGAGCTCTACCAGCAATGGTTAGACATGTGTCATCATCTTCCAAGTGTTAACGAAATACAAATTGATAGATGTGTAGTGTTGAAGAATTATGTTCATGTCGAGATACATGGATTTGCTGACAGCAGTCAACTTGCGTACGGCTGTTGTATATATGTTAAAACTGTGGACATTTCAGGCAAAACTACTGTTAAACTTTTGGGTTCTAAATCGAGAATAGCTCCTATTAAAAAGGTAACGTTACCAAGACTTGAACTTTGTGCGGCAGTACTTTTGAGCAAGCTGTATCGAAAAATAATTCCGATATTAAACATTTCAGTGAATAGTACTTACTTCTGGACCGATTCAAAAATAGTGCTTGCATGGATATCATCTCCAGCTGCCAGATGGAAGGAGTTCGTGGCAAACAGGGTTGCAGAGATACAGGAGATCACATCAGTCAACCAGTGGCATCATGTGTCGTCAATGGACAATCCAGCCGACATTATTACACGGGGAATGGATCCGAAACAGTTGAAGGAAGCAGATATTTGGTGGCATGGACCCGCATGGCTTGAATCATCTGCATGGCCCGAACAATCAGAAGTGGTAGACGAAGATGTTCCAGAAGAAAGGAAAGTAACGAGCATATCTTTAGCCAGTTATGAAGGTGACATAAGCTGTCTGGAGAAATTTTCATCATTGTGGAAACTATTGCGAGTTATTTGTTTGTGTCGTCGTTTTATTTACAATTGTAAAAATCACAACGAGAAGAAAGTAGGAACTATTTCCACTACTGAAATTGGTGATACTTTACAACAATGCATTAAGTTAATTCAACAGATCAGTTATTCGCAAGAATTCAAGGACTTAGCTTCATCAGGCCAAGTTTCATCCCAAAGTGAACTTAAATCTTTGTATCCATTTATAGATAATGAACAGTTGCTACGAGTGGGAGGACGGCTAAAAAACTCCGACTTACCGTATGATAGCCAACATCAGATCATCTTACCACCTAAAGAGCATCTCACCAAATTGATAATTGAAGCGGAACATAAAAGATTGTTACATGCTGGACCGCAGTTATTGATTTCATCATTGAGGCAAAAATATTGGATCCCACGAGCTAAACAAGTCGTTCGATCTATCATTCATCAGTGTCTAGTTTGTTTTAAATTGAAAGCGTCAGCCTCAGAACAACTCATGGGTCAATTACCATCAGCACGAGTACAGCCAGCTCGAGCTTTTATTCACGTAGGGGTGGATTTCGCCGGTCCCCTAATGATTAAGCAAGGAACTAGATCTCGTAAAGTGACAAAGGCGTATGTTGCAATATTCGTGTGCTTAGCAACCAAAGCGATTCATATGGAGTTAGTGAGTGATTTGAGTAGCCAAGCGTTTTTAGCAGCTCTTCGAAGATTTGTATCAAGAAGAGGCAAATTTTCGAACATCTATAGTGACAACGGAACCAATTTCATTGGAGCTCAGCGAGAACTTAAGGAGCTTCAACAACTACTCAGTTCACAACAATTTCAAAACTCAATTCAAGATGTTGCAGTGCAAGAAGGATTTACATGGCATTTCATTCCACCCAGAGCAAGTCATTTTGCAGGCATTTGGGAAAGTGCAGTGAAGTCATTTAAGTTTCATTTAAGAAGAATAGTAGGTTGCACGATTTTGACATTTGAAGAACTCAACACAGTCATAACACAAATAGAAGCCTGTTTGAATTCAAGACCAATCACCGTTCTATCCAATGATCCCGATGATCCTTCATTTTTGTCACCAGGACATTTCCTTATTGGTGAACCTTTGATGAGCATTCCTGAACCAGATCTAGTGGACATTCCGACCAACCGATTATCAAGATGGAATCACCTTCAGAAGATGAAGCAGCATTTTTGGAAAAGATGGTCTCAGGATTATCTACATGAACTCCAGCAGAGAAGAAAATGGACAACAAAACAACCTAATATTTCTATTGGAGATGTGGTTCTAATCAAAGAAGACAATTCTCCTCCATTGTCATGGAAATTAGGTGTCATTCAGCAAGTGTTTCCGGGAAAAGATGGTCTAGTGAGAGTAGTGAGTGTAAAGTGTAAGACAGGGACTGTTAAGAGACCAATTACTAAAATTGTACCTTTACCAAAAAATGATCATGTGGATTGTGTGTAAGTTGATTGACTTGGTTCAATCAAGAGAGGGGAGAATGTAGAGACTTTTATAGTGAGTTTGTATCATTGTCATTATGTTTGCATAACGTTTCTCTTTTGTTTTTAAAAAACAGTATGTGTGTGTGAGTGTCAGCAAGTTGAGCACCAGGAGATCCATACAAGACGGTCCTCCGGAATTCTTACAAAAAAGACAATATAACAGTAAGTTGTAAGTGTTAGCAGTTGTTGTGTAGTTAGTGCAAATAAACATGTATTCATTTTTCACAATTAAGTAGTTTTGTGAACATTTATTCATTAAAAGACAGAACAACGGCATCTTTCTAGAGCCTGTGG
This sequence comes from Thermobia domestica, assembly GCF_964235325.1. Taxonomy (NCBI): domain Eukaryota; kingdom Metazoa; phylum Arthropoda; class Insecta; order Zygentoma; family Lepismatidae; genus Thermobia; species Thermobia domestica. The sequence goes on from NC_137458.1 coordinate 49,441,688, forward strand.
TTCTCGAGAACTCACTGGTCAGAAACATATAAACTTTTCTCGACATAACGTTTTAATATAGATAGATAGATAGATAGATAGATAATATACCCTCCAGATTGAGAACCACTGATTGAAATTGTGCCTGAGTATTGAATAATTAATGAGAAAGAAAGAAGAGCCTTTTGCACATGCTTTTCTTGACTGCAAATCACTAAAAAATTTTGTCCTTAACAAGTCGGCAGACCATTCATTCTGTCTATAGTTGACCCGGTATACTTAGGCCCATTTAACTCCTAGTGTATCAGTAGCCATTCTTCTAAACTGCTTGTCGTTCAAAGAATTCTGTTTTGGCAAAAAGAACGTTTTTTATGGACATTTTTCTTTGGCGAAAATAGTTAAGCCATGGAATAAAATTGAAGTGCTAACCGTATGAAAAAAAAATCATGATAGAGGGGGAAAAAAAGTTTAGCAGTTAAGGCCTAAAAGGTACAACAATGACCAAGCGGATTTCTTTAACACATTTCAGATTAGCTTGAGTTACAAACACACTTTCCGCAAGAGTATTCATTATTTAGAAGAAAGAAAGTAAGAAAAAGATAAAAAGTTTTCCTGTGTTTGTTGGTAAGATCAGACCTCACCCTTCTTTCAATTTTAGTCCGGTTCTCTTTTTGGCACAATACTATTACTACTACTATTGGTACTGATACTATTAGCAACAACATTTCAACTACTGGCCTTTCTTTTCCTTTCATCGGTACTACTTTTTTTTTATTGTCAAAAGATATTGATCACAACAGGGTCTTTTCTTTTTCCCCCCACAACTCAACACAAACTAACCCAATTTAGCGACTCAACATCTTCATTTGTGGGCAAAATTAGTCGTAGATAAGCCGGCATCATTTAATCAAAGCCGTTTTGGAACAGAAGAAAGGAAATGAAAGAAAATAAAAGGAGAAGAGAGAGAAAAGAAAACCGGAAGGGATAGAAAAGAAAACTTTCATAGCCCTTTGAACCTTTCATCAGAATTGGTAGACTTTTTCTTTTTTTTCTTTCTTTCTATCGCGTATTATTTCTAGAGTTTTCCTCAGGTTTGAATTTCTTTTTGGTAGAAGTTCCAGATTACTTTCTAAGGTTTCGATCTCTTTAATAGAGGAATAACTAACCTTGTACCTTGAAAAAAAAAAAGACACTTCGTCCAGCCACGTGGAATAGGGCTCGTGGGCCCTTGCTTGGTTTCTGATGGGTGATACAGAATTTTCGACTTTTTAACCCATATGCTAAGATATTTGGGAGAGTTTACGGAGCTTGGGATCTCCAGTCTAAGAAGCCCAGGAAGAATAACGTTAGGATCTGAATGTGTGGACAACAGATCAAGCAGTTGAACATGCACCGTCCTGGCTGCTATAATTCCTCGCAGTAATGGCTTGAGAAGATCGAAGTTTTATTAACGCAGAAAGAAAAACTCATTCAATTCTGTCATTTTTTGACCTTGGCGCCTATTTTCTGTGTGCGTGTTTGATTCCTGGTCATGTTATGTTAGCCGCAAGTGTAAATCCAGTTTGGGATCCGGATCTCATTTTAAGCAGTACAATTAATACCATTAGTGTTAATAAGAAAGTCTAAACTCGAACCAATTTTATTCGAATTTCTTGTTGTCTACTTCAAGGTAACCTACACTTTTCAACAGTGACTGACCTTAGTATCCTTCATGATCCATATTATACATCCTTAATATCTTTCACGCACCCATACTATACATACATAGTATCCTTCACGCACCTGTATGTTACCCAGCATGTTAGTCGTCTTGTCATTATATTAATACTATTCGTTGGTTTGGAATTTATTGTTCCTTTTAGCAGCGAGGCTATATGAGACGTGAACCTATATCTTAACGTGGAATCCGAACCACATAAGCTCGCACCGGAACTCTCCATTATTATGATTCAGCATAGCGGAATTCTGGCTCATGTACTTTTGATATGCGTGGTCTGGGGTTCGATTTCTGGTGGAACACAGAACTTCTTGGTGTTGATCCAGTATCGGGATGCTGTTTTGAATTTTGTCAAGAAAATAACAAACTTTTGTCTAAAATGGCAGAAATGATGGTGATAGGAGCCATTATGCTGATACATATTACCCACACAAAAATTTTCTATGAGTTGTAAAGCCCGGGAAAGTTATTATTATTTGTTGAGTTAATTTGGGGTACTCGTGGCAGTTTTCATATGGACTTTTTTTTTTAAAAAAAAATAGATTGTTTATTGGTTGCACGTATTTTATGTACTATAGAAAATGGAAGAAAAACTGTTAAACTGACCATCCTTGAAAATCTGACCGTTAATAATAATAGATGAATGAACACCTGATTCAAAACTGTTTTATTGAATCAAGTGATTCAGTGACGTACTTTTTTTAAAGCAAAAAAAAAAAAAAAAAACAGTACAAATCATTGGCAATTTAAAAAAAATGGTTCTTCTTGAATGAGGGTTTAGATTGCGGTGAATGAAAATTTAAAAGTGTTACATTAAAGTGAAGATGTAGAATACTGAGACAAATTGAAAATTACTCATAGCAAATAGATATACAATAGTAATATCTAGTAGGAATAATTTCGTTCACGGTTGGATGGTGTGAAGTAAGTTGATATCTTTATTTTCTTCAGTCAACTGTTGCAAGATATTCTGGAGCACACTCAATGATCAATACCTAGTCAAGCATCCATACCGCGAAAGGCATGAGCTCAAAGAATTGATTTAGTTTGTTACTTGAAAAAAAAAAAAAGTTGAAATAGACCTACAAAAATTCAACAATATTAATGGAGTCTACCAAAAGAGAAAGCGCAACAATTACATACAGGGTGTTTCAAAATGAAGATCGGAATTTTAAGGTTTTGTACTATATAATACATCAAATGAAAGAACAACTCAAACCGTTTTTGCTACGAGTGTTGAATGTGAGCACTATTCGTCACACAGTATACATCGAATCGATAGACGAGAAAGGCCCATAAATTTTCCTCCGGAGTATGGGACAAAACACATTCAATTTAGGAGTCTCGTTACAAACTGTACCATCTCGTAGGAATTTGCTGAACCCAGATCCGAACATTAATATTGTTCACATCACCACTTAGGTGAAATGTCGATTCATCACTAAAGACGTCACTATCCAGAAAATATTGTCATGCAGCAATCTTTAATTTGCAAAGTTAGTACGTAAACCGTAGGCTTTAAAGCTTGTAGCAACTGCAAACGATAAGGACGTAGTTCTAAGCGTCTCCTGCACTGTAACTACAGATTCGGTCTTTGCAAAATGTAAAAACACAATAAGCTTTTTGCTCACTAGTCGCCATCTTTGCTACTAACGCTTTCTAACGGCAGACAGAGGAAGCAGTGTAATGCGCATGCGTGCATACAAAATTGCTTAAGTTGCTTTTTCATTTGATATATTATTTATAATTGTAAGTTAATTGTAATAAATACCAGACCACATAACCTTAAAACCGATATTCATTTTGAAACATTCTGTATGTATACCATGTATACCCTTGTAACATTTAAGCTAATTGATATAAAACGCTTAAATATCGTACCATGCATATATTGACAGGGGGACATTCATCAATATACTCTACAGCACAGCCAGATTAGCGATGTTGCCAAACCAACATAAAGTTGTATTTTTTTTTTTCAAGTAGCACAGCGTCGGTTATTACATATGTCAAAAATTTGAATGCTAAACGAAAACTTACCACACTTGTTATACAGTTGCAAGCTAAGGACACCACAGCGTCGCAAACATCGAAAATAACTTAATTTTGGATGGATCTACAACATTAATAACACAGGTATGACGGACTGGGTAATGCACATCCAAAATACTTTACTGTCGAATACTACGGTCATCATATGACGTATTTCGAGCAAGTAGAAACGAAGTTACTGAAAATTTGACATTATTCAAAGAATTTTATTTCTAAAAAGTGTTTAGATAAGTAACATAGCTATTTACGTACGCGATTTTCAAGTGACATGAAGGTCATGATGCCGTTTACAGCAATTTGATATTTCAAATGATTCCAGAGATATGGCCAAAAAATGTTAAACGTTCACTACCCTCAAAAGTAGCAGTACTGATGTTGAAATCGAAGAGGAGTAAGGTAAGCGCTGAGTAAGGTTTTATGCAAATATCAACCTTTGTCTGGTCTTATCGCTATAAGGGTATTATTATTATTTTTTTTTGAAAAAAAAAAGTTATTTTTACAGTCTTTTGAGAATGAGGGTACAGGTCATGTATTTAATGAAAAATCTACTAAAAATTCAAGGCTTATACTAACAGGAAGCGTAAACAAACTCAACAAGGTAAGAAGATTCGGTCGTCGTGACTCTGATACGCAATCAACAAACAAGACTAGTGATACCTCTTCTCTCATCAACCAAGGAAAAGAGATTTCTTCTCATCTTTCTCCTTCTTTCTTCTTTGAAGGAAAAATACTTATGTGTGTGTGTGTGTTTTCTTTCCGTGCCTCGTTTCCCATAATTCCTATCTAATCTGCTTCCTGCTTCCTTTCATAAGGGATTTTTTCAGCTGATGAAGCGACTAAGCCTTAATGGTGATACCATTGTCCGTGCATCCAAAATACTATGACTCGTGGGATACATTATGCATGATGCTACTGTCGTGGTATATGTGTCTCTCCCCCTTTTCCGCTCAAAGTCTCTGTTTCTCGACACACTAGTTAAGTTCTTGTGTGTAGTCAGTCAATCTGCGCGGAGAAGTGAACGAGAGGGTAAGGGAATGACAAAGGGAGACAACATTTCCATGATTGGTAAATCAAACAGATCAATCCCATTGTAATTAGCTGATTGGTGACCCTTCGTTCGTTTGTTTTCCCGTCCCCCACGCTCTCGTTAGAAATGAAAATGGTATAATTAGCAGAATAAACATATAATTCTTTTGTTCAACTTGTTTCATCTCCTTAGTTACCATCATATAATCAGCGATTCAGGATCACAATCATTCTATTGTATTAACAAATATTATATATGGTATCATTTTAAGCTACTCCAAAACCAATTACAAAAATTTTAATATACGTAGTATTCATACTACACATAGAATGTTTAATAAAGATATTAACAAACTTCATTGACGAAGAGAAACAAATGACAGAATTTTTGTCTTAGAAACTGAAAACACAGTTCCAAATTTGAATACACAGATTCTCAGTAAATATCGTTTTTGGTTGCTTTTCTTCTATCTTATTATCTTAATTTTTTTTTTATTTTCTCCCCCGAAAGCACTATAGCAGGGGTAGAATAGCCACTTCTTTTGCCTATAGTTCAAAAAGATATACAAGAATTGGACCTGTAGTCCTTACTATGAAAGTTTAAGCCACTAGTAGTATTGTCTTATTACTGTACGTTCATTAATAATCACAACTAAATGCAAATGCACCAAATAACCTATATACAATGTATAACATTTATAATCTTATATTTTTGTGTTGCTGTATCGGTGAATGAAAATGGGTTGTCTCTTTACGGGAAGTTTCATAATAAAATCACAGATCTTTTTCAATTGTATTTTTTTTTATTCCTTTAGAATGGAAAGCGGTATCATGAATAGTGATTTTTTTTCTAAATTATCAAGAAAATATTATTCTGCTTTTAAGTAAATCCAATAAGGTGTTTTATTGTGTAAAAAGATTTGTTAGCTCTTGTGTATCTATGAAAATGTAAGTGTTGAAATCATTTCGCCTTGGTTAAATTAAATCACTTTCATGAGGTGTAAAATAACATGGATAAACACTTTATTAAACCGATCAATTAAGTTGATTTTGAGTTTAACGTCCCGTTGAGCAGCGAGGCTATATGAGACGTGGACCTACTGATTAACGTGGAATCCGAACCACATGAGCTCCCGCCGGGAATCGAACCCGGGCCTCCCACGCCGAATGCGCGTACGCTAACCGCTTAGCCACGGAGGAGCTCATTAAACCGATCAAATACAATATACAGTGTTTTACTAATTATAATGTATTGTGAAAAAACTCAAAGGAGAAGGGTAATATCTTCATCGAAGTAGATAATAATAAGTACGAGATCTAAATTTTCAAGTCAATTATCCAAATAAGCAGATCATAAGTTAATACATTTGCCCCTTTCCCTTAAATGAAAGAACTTAGCTACGCCACTAGTTGTTATTGCAACCTCATCAATTGTCAACTCCTAATTTACCAAGAACTAATATCAGTCAAATTCAAAGCAACATAATTCATCTGATATTAGAAGCGATTTCAACATTCTTATCAACAATATTAGTTTAACCTGTAAACCGTTAATTATACGTAAAATATATGGTTTCCTTCCTCAATAAAACATGGCTATAATTGGCATCAAACCCTACTTATCGAAGGAGTATAACTTCGTTCTTACATATTTCTACTCAATAGATGGGTTGTCTATCTTAATAAAACTAAGATGACATAGACCCTCACGGATATCACGTTCAAAATTGAAAGATAAATTTTATAAACAGCACGATTGTATTTAAAAGCGAAAATTGTGTTTTTCTGTTGGTGTGTCTTTTTTGTTTTTTTAAAGTTCTACTTGAATGTGTACAAACTTTACTCATGTAGGCCTACAGTTTCTTTTCGTAGTAAATGTGTTTCAGCCTTTACAATTTTTAAACTTCGCCAACACGAATTCGTATGACATTATGTGTTTATCGTGGCAATAACGCCTAAAGTTATGTGACCCAAATGACATCTCGTAGCTGCCCAAATATGTATCTGTAATTTGGGTTGTATATCTTCAGGGGTTAAATGATCCAACATTAGTTTCATGAGACTAGGAAGATTACAAATATTGAAAATCAGAAATATCGATAAACAATGTTAAAAGTGCCTCAGTACATATTAATAAAAAATTGTATATATTTTTAATTCATAATCATCACAAGTCCTGCCATTATTGGCAGGTCACTTGCCGCAGCTGAGAAGCTTGAATGTCCCTTGGTCTTCCGCTAACCTCCTCGTCTTCACGTACAATTTTTCTGTTTTGATACCGTCCATCAATTGCGGTCTCCTTCGCCCTCTCCCTCTCTTTCCTGCCACCATACCCTCTTATCATGTCTCTCATGATACAGTTCTTTCTTAGTGAATGTTCCAATCAGACTCATAAATAGAACGGTACTGGAAGATACGGAATTAATCAGTCAATATTTTCGATCTTTTACAGATTATCTATATTCTATATTATGTATTCTCTTTTGTCAATATCACAAAGCAATAGAAGCATTTCCCTGTTTTATTTTTCTTCCCGAAGGTATTTTTCTTCCCAACTACCCTAAAATCATTATGTGGGGCAACTAAGAGATTAGAACATGGGTGGGTTAGCTAATTCTTTTCTATCTTTGCTTTTGTAAAGGTACATTAAAAATTATGAATTAAGAAGCTGAAGAGAATGGAAGAGGCTGATAACATGTCCTAATTACACCACACAATTACGACATGTTTCTTCCTATCCTAATTATAAAAAGGAAATAATGTTAGTTTGTATAGATGGCACAGTGGCTAAGTGGTACATCGCTTACCTCTGGTGCGTGAGGTCTCTGGTTCAATCCCCGGCCGAGTAAGTTTGTGGTGGGTAACATCATGTCCATGGGTTTTCTCATGGTACTCCCATTTCTCCCCACTTTTTCATCCCATCAGTTCTTCCATCATCATTCACTTGCCTTAATCATAATCTCCCTTAACCTAAAGAGCATAATGGTGGAACATTAAACTGAAATATTTCCATAACAACACTATTTATTGCTTTAAATTGAATATTGTAACAAAAGAAACACTGACTAAAGCTTCAACACACACTGTATCTTAAACTACAATGTGTAACGATTTCGGATATCTAACATATCCTTCATCACACACTATATCCAACATATCCTAGTTCTGATGAAGAATGTTAGATATCCGAAACCGTTACACATTATAGTTTAAGATACAGTGCGTGTTGAAGCTTTAGTCAGTATTTCTTTTGTTGAAATGTTTCGTTTCATTTTTTCGTTGTACGTCACGGTTATCCTGGAACGTTATACAACCTTGCTTAAGATATTTGTAATGTTTGTTCTAGAAAGATAGGGGGCAAACGGTGAACGTTTCAGTGCGCTAAGCTGATTCCTAAATAGTAAACAATCACGCTAATAGATGTCTTCTATGTGCGCCATTACTTGCCTGCCTGGTACTATTAGCTGTTGCTAGCTGCGGGATTGTTGTGTATAACCAAGTTCTTCAATGATTGCATAAGAAAACATGATATAGAGTTTGGAATAGTTAATAGACAAACTTTAAAAAAAAAATGTTCAATGTAAACTATTGGAACTTTTAATTAGGCACGACTTTAATAGGTAGCGTACAGCGGGACGGAAGTTTTGGCGTAACTACTAATTTTAATAAAGTGTACAAGAGTAGCAATGCGAAACAAATGTTAAACTGATACTACTGTGAGTGTCTTTCGAAATTGTGACATTCTTCTAAAACTAGAGATAAACACTGTAAATACCATATATATATTCGGTCTGTAACTTAAAACATACAACATATGTGATGGGTAAGTTCAAGATTTGTATGTAACGTATTAGTTCAAGATTTTTGGGTACGTCGCACGAGTTTTTGTGTCAAAAGTTAATAATGGTGCTCCAGACTTGTGTTTCCAGCTATTTGTTCACGTCACTCGTAACTCGCATTAAGCACACAGGCATTTTAAGAAGAATTTTCATCATTATATTTTCCCAAGTCATGTTAAAATGCTACTTAGATCTCTTGAAAAAACTAGTAATAAACATTCGTCCTAAAATGTCTGATGTCTGTGTCCTTGTTCTCTTACCGTATATTTCATAATTATGCTGACTATTTAGGTACTTAAAATAAATTAGATTCACATTATTATTAAATAATTTGAGGTGCTGAAACATTAGTAGTTTCATGTAACCCAATGGTAAAGCGTGTATTCCTAAGCTGTGTTTTAACTGAAGAACAGAATTTTCAGTGTGAATTGCGAAACTGTTGGGAAACTACTTCAATTAAAGGACGATGAAGTCCAGTGTAATACCAGCGATGGGAGACAAAGCACTAACGATAAATCAGGGTTGGCAAAAACCATTGTTTTTATTGAAAAAAACAAAAACCCGTTTGTTTGTTTTTTTTTTAAACCAGGTTTTCTTGGTTTAAATAATTTGCTCCATGTATTTGTATCACATATGGACAGAAATAAGTTTGTTTCGCCTTGATGTTATTATGCACCAACCGGGTTATGCTGTAAGGGTTCACATAAGCTTAAAGCGGAATCCAAACCGCTTCTATGCTTACATCCGAGAGAAATTGTCCTCCATTTGAACTCGAAACCAGAACCAATTGGTGTCAAATGCGGTATGTCTGCCGATTCACTCACGTAGGACTCCTGATAAAAATATACGTTGTACTGATCTTTACATACTTGTTAATATAATTGTCAACAGTCATTTCAGAAGGACAAAAAGATAAACAGTTGCACAAGTGAAACCATTATACAGAGTTACATATGGGCAATTTCAAAATACTACAGAGTACAGAAGAACTAATTTAGTTCAAGTTAGTTCAATACAACTTTTATTAGTCCAAGTTTAAAAAATACAGACCTAATTTGCATATCAGTGAGAAAAGTGAATAAAGATACGAATTATTTGAGTTATATTTGGCTCCGACCCATTTATAAATAAATAGACACCAAAGATACTTCTGATTTCAAGTGCCTCTCGTAAGGTTTGTCTGACCCTTCCCTCAAAAAGTATGGTATTTCGATTTGTTTTATCAATAGTAAACATTATTAAAATGAAACGATATTTAGAACTTTTATTTGATTACAACTGCATAATAATAATAACAAACTATAAAAAGTCACACAAGAAACATTCATAAACTTATAAAAAACAAAAGTTGCTTTTGTAGTATAATCTCTTTGAGTACTGAATGGGGAATGTAGGGTCTGAATATAATACGAATAATATAGAGGACTGAAACGTGATAACCTACAAATGTGTTTTCTTGAAGAAGTTACGAACACTTACACTTTCACGAACATTTTTCGTTTTTTTGGTTTAAACCAGTTTTTTTTAAAACAGCTGGTTTAAACCAGCCAACCCTGCCACAAATTACCTATTTAAAGGACATGTGACCAGCAATAGCTCTCCATGAATTGTGCAACTCTGATGAAATCTACAGACAGGGATAGTATTCACTATGAATTCACATAGCTGAGAATCGAACTAAAAGCTTCACACCACAGGTGAGAGCTGTAAATCTAATTACGAGAAAGATAGAGGCACATAGTAGTTTCGATAATGTGTATAGGCCTAGTTGGTTTATTTCATTGTCAGAAAAGTACCTAAATGACTATGTTCTTTCTTTCTGTTTTTAGTATTTATACAGCGTGAAGTTTGAAAGTAGTGTTTTTCTGAGACAAATTTTTGATTACAATCCCCAAAGCCCAGTGGCCCAGAAAATCCTTCAATCTGTATGCTGTGTTTTTTTCCCCGCTGTCTTTCATTTCGTTTTTTCTTTAGTTGTGTTGTTTGTGGTTCGGATAAAAAGAATTGAAATGGAAACAAACGAAAATTAGATGATTTCATCGCCACATCTGCAATTTACAAGTGGAAGAAGAGCAACAACCTTCGGAGGGCCTTGTGGAATGGAAGAGACCGTCCTTTGACTTGACTTCGGAGACAAAAGGCGAAGGTCGCGATGGTTGCTCGACTGAGAAGAGCAAGAGAAATCAAGTGAAACGCTTGCTTAGAATACCATGACATCTTTTCCTTTCTTTATACTATACTTTTCTGACAGGATCTTTTCCAGTACTCTTCCAAAATTATATATGCACCCCTCCTCCAAATTTAATCTAATTTGTTTTTACTTAAAGAGGATTTCTCTAGATTTATTGGAGTTCTTATTATCCATAATTTTTAAAATAACGGAAACACACACCCAAAAAATGTTTTTAAAAAATGTACTTTTCTAACAGCTAGTAAGTATTCCCAATGAGACGAGACGAGACATGGGTTTTTCAGTCGAAACAAATATAGCTACTTCCCGAGACGAGACAAGGCTTTCACGACACCTATCCAAGGCAAGACAGACCCTTATTTCGTCTCTTGGCCAACTCTATCGCTAGTACTCAGTAAATGATATGATTGTCGGTGGTCATTGTAATTTTATAATAGAAAATTTTACTGTTCATCGCAATTCTAACCAAAGGTGCTCATTCCACAAATCCCTTGTCCGCAATTTATCGCATTCCCTTGCAACATATAAGAAGAGTTACTTGTATTTCCCTTTTTGATAGGCTATACTTATTCACATTGAGATAGATTGATCAAAATTACTATCAGAAAACTCCTACCATATTCCGAACAAGAAATTGCGCTCGCGGTTACTAATATTGCATGAACTATCACAGAGTACAAATACTGTATATTGGGTATACTGCTTATTACGGTCCGAAACAATAGATATAGGCTACTTGGTACACATGTGAACCAATATTTTAAGTACATAATTTATCATACAAGGGAATACTTATGTCTAATGATTAGAGCGTTGGACTCATGTCCTCATGGTTTCGGGTTCAATACCCGGCCGATGCTTCCCAGATTGTGGCTTTCACCCAGTGTTGTGAGGCAAATTGAGGATTCACGTGAATAAATTGGAGAGGTTCAGGCCCATAAGAGCTGTCATGCTAGTGGTTAGTTAGTTAGTTTTTAATGTAATATACAGAGGAAAGATTTATGAATTATAACTATATATAATATATATCCTTCTGAACACTATTAATACTTCCTGTAGTATCCGATACACAATAAAATCAAAATAGAAACTGGCGTTTGATAAACATGTCACATATCATACGCGTACCATGTCATCAGGAAACAATACGATCATCGATTCTGGAACCGATGTAGTAGCTTCTTGTAGTGTAAGGAAGTCCAAATTTAGATCTTGTCGTTTGCTTATTCCCTTCCTCCGTTACTTTTAAAAATTGTAAAAACGAAAATGAAATTTTTCAGTTTTACGTCCCACGACCAGCGATGTTTTATGCCTGTTTTATATACATATTTGTAAAATTACACAGAATGAATTATAACTGTAGGGCTGCGGTGGATCAGTGGTAGAGCGTTCACCTCTGGTGCATGGGGTCCTTGGTTCGATCCCAGTTCGCATCAAGTGAACTTTGTGATGAACAAACACCGTGTGCGTGGGTTTTCTGGGGTTTTCCCATTTCCTCCCATTTTTCATTCCACCATTTCCTTCATTTCTCATAATCACCGTCTCCTTTAGAGTAGCCGACATAATTGTGGGACGTTGAACTTAAATATTTCATATTTTACTACAGTGCTTCAGGTCCCACTTAATTGTAGCTCTCGTCCTTTATTATAGCCTCACAGTTGAAGAGGTTGATTGATTGATTGATTTTGAGTTTTACGTCCCGTTCAGCAGCGAGGCTATATGAGACGTGGACCTACTGATTAACGTGGAATCCGAACCACATGAGCTCCCGCCGGGAATCGAACCCGGGTCTTCCACGCCAAAGGCGCGTACGCTAACCGCTTAGCCACGGAGGAGCTCACACAGTTGAAGAGGATGTAAATACAGATCAACCAATGGATCTAAATTGGGAAGGTTTCTTTTTATAAATTTCAAATGAATCATGATAGTACACACTAGTGCATGGAATGATAAAATGGAATCAAAATTCACGTATGCTAGACAAGACATTTCCTTTATTCTCAACAAGTCTATTGTTCGGTAAGAGGTCAAATTCGCAACCGTACGTTCCAGAAGTATAAACACCGCCCTACTCCGTAAAAAAAAAGTATGGAAATATGTCGGACAGTATCTTGAAATGAACGGGATAGAATTTGTTCGAGTTTTGTGGCACAGACCAAGGAAAACGCTCAGAGATAAGATATAGTTGGTAACATAGTATACTAATACATTTCTATTCAAAAATATTCAACTAGTTCACCGTTTCGTTTAGAACTCTGTATCTTTTAAAAAATGTTGTTTTTATTTAACGTTCCACGTTGTGCCCTTCAGGCTGAAAAGGAGACACGATTTATGAAAATAAATAGTTATGAATGAATTGGTGCAGTGAGATTGTAGTGGGAAACGGAAGAACTCAGGGAAAACCCTCAGACACGATGTTTTCTGCCACAAATTCATATGGAAAGGAATCAAACCAGTAACCTCTTGCATGCGCTCTACCATTGAGGAACTGTGCCTCACAGATAAAATGACATATGATTTAGTGATAAACAATAATTATAGGGTCTAAATTGAAACAAAACTTTAATTAACACTCCATGCTTATACCTTGCTGAGTAAATTCTAATGCTAATGCAAAAATGAATTAGAACACGAAATGATAAAACCAGACTAAGCAGAAAGTTCCGAGAAAACTCAGACAAATAGCTTTTGTGCACCAGAAAGCTCATAGCCCCTGAAATCGAACCTACGACTCTCCACATCAAAGATGTTTGCTGTAACTCTTAGATAAAGTCGTGCCGACGTTGATTTTTTTAATGTTTGTCTACTCTCTACCCATGTATAATTTATTTACCTGACTTGAAAATCACTGCAGGTATTATATTTCTGCAGGTCTCATTTTGGAACAGAGTAGAAAGAGAGAAGGAGAGTGAGAAAAAAGGAGAGAGAAAGAAAGATGCAGCCAATAATAGTCTATGTGATGTGAAAATACAAAAAAAGAAAAAAAATAATCTGCGTTCTATGACCGTTTACCTATTGCTGCGTGACGAAAGCGCTCGTGCGACGTCGAAACATCGAGCGGGGACTCCCGCAGGTGCGAGACAACAGCGCGGGGAGTTCGCCTTCTTTCACACTGCCAATCAATAAGCGCCGGGGAGTGAATGACGGGCCGGCGGACTTGTTAACGCGGCGCCTGTGGGCGGGGCAGGAAGCGACGTGGGTTCCCCACGTGGGTGCAGGAACAGGGGGATGGGTGGAGTGAAGTTACGTGGTTAGAACAACCAACCAGGAGCCAAGAGGCGGTGGCGGGAAGTCCAGCCCTCGATTGTTTCCGACAACAACCGAATGCTACCGAAGAAATAACGGCTGGCGGGTAAACTTGGCGGGATTTCTGCAGTCAAAGTTGCCCCATGGGCTGACCGAACGCGAGTGTTTGTTGTATTAAGTGTGTGAATCTGCCCCCCAGGGCCCTTTCGACTTGTGCCAACATGCTGCCGTACCAGGCCGTGGCTATGGACTATGCCGTCACCAGCACTTTCCAGAGGCAATCGCCGATTAATCCGGCGTTCACTCACTCCTGGTTGGTACCGGCGGATCTCTGTAGCTGTGTGTTCAAAGAACCTCTTCTCAGACAAGGGCATGTCTCTTTTACCTCCTCACTACACTCACAAAACAGTCTTTTAAATCTCTATTCTGCTACATAATTGCCTGTCGTGAGAGTCCATCAGATTCTGTAGTGATGAAATGTAGTGTCCTGTCTTTTCTATATTATCACTAGTAATTATTTAGAGTAAATTGAAATTCTGACAGTTTCTAGAAGCAAATTTCCCCAATTCTTTAGTAACAAGTAGAAATACATATTTTTTCTAGTCTTTTGCCAGAAAACACACAAGTAATTCTCTTCTTGACCAAAAGTAGATTTGTATGCAGTTGTTGTCGTATTGTTTTGTAATTGGTTCTTGTATTTAGAAAGTTGTTTCTACCTAATTGCAATATTTGCCTTAATCAATTTATTTGATTGTTCCCACTACAGGGACATTTGTCAAACTCTTTATTCTAATTATGAGATAGAAGTTTGCCTCAAATTCTAATATCATTTGAATAATTTGATGTTGAAGTCAAAATGTTTTCAAATAACACAAGAAAGTTAATATTTTTCATATATTGCATAACAAGCGCGATAGTTGATGCACTATTTTTGTGTCAAAATCAATCAAGGTTTTTGACACAAAAATGCATTTTCTAACGCACATTGGTAAGCCATTTTCTGTCACACAGAGCCTTGTGTAGTACAAACGAAATGATCTACCATAGTTTACTTGAATGTCAACTGAAATTTTGCGTTATAAATCACTGTGATTTAAATCAAATGTAATGAGCAGAATTTTGTCCGTAACTTGATGTGAACTTTATACAATTGATCTTCGTTAGATTTTAAACGGTATGAATATGGGCACGTATTTGGATATATCTCTCTCGTACATCCTGGAAAAAAGTTCATTGTTTGTTACAAATTATATTGTTTTAAAATAATGCAAACGTAAAACTGTATTCAATCCTTCCTTTAAAAGTTTCAACCGTTTAAGTATGAATTCTAGTAAATATTAATTGAACAATTGTGCTTTGAATCTTTTGAATCTCTTAATAATACACACAAGATTTGGCCGCGAATCTAATCTAATCTCTGTGACTTACGGCCCACGAAGTGACAACGTGCTAACTTAAAATCAGATGGTGCTTTGTTAGCACATGAACTTCTGTCACCGATATTTTTTGGATTTTCAGACAGGAATTCTCTAAAACGCCAGTGTCATCTCAGCTGCATCACACGATATTGGGTCGATTCGTAAAAAGAAAAAAATGTCTGCGTCGGAATTCAAACCTCAGACACTAGCAGAAATAGGACGAATGCTGATCTTTCGGCTATAGGAGAACTCAATACAGTTATATACAGTCTCTGACAAATGCGTTATTTCTAGCTTGCATCCAATCAATACTATCTAGAACACATCCACGTTTTTTTAATATATCAAATTAACACGAAATATAATGGAAATTCTCCAGTAGATTGTAAAGTCATATAAACTTATGGATAAATTATATTTTTACTATGCTTTGTTTACGTTTATATATCAAAATAATGAAAGGAGCATTGACAGTTATAAAACTTCCTCTGTACTGATATTGAATGACAGAACTCAGTACAATTATTCTTAATTCACACTTTAACCCCCTCAGCAAGATAATGACTATTATGAAACACCAATTCGTACATATATTTTCAAAGACTCTTTGTAAGACAGTCTAGTCTTTGCAGTTCTTTACTTTTCAAGTACGTGCAGGAATATGATCTTGTTTCGTTTTGTTTTGTTTGAAATTTTAAAAAAGTCTCTTTTCAATACCAATCATGCACTCATACTGAGAATCGAACCCGAGTCTTCCACACAAAATGCGGAAATTCTGAGCATTTAGGTAACGACACACTGACTCCATATTATGTCATACAAACTTAATATGCTGTATGATTAACATTGAATGCGCAGATTTTTTCGGGTTTCTTCATTTATCCACATTAACAATCCACTAATTGTTACTATATTATTCAATTGAATTTATCATAACAAGCTTGTCAGTAACTCACTGAACTCATTCTATGCACCTAAAACTAATTGTAGTATCAATTATTGCCATAGCTTTACATTAATGTTAAAGCTAACAAAATTATTGATAATGCATGTTAAGTAATGTTTCAAATAAAACATTCAACCTATCTTGTGTTCGCAGGAGCGACTAGTTCATTTCGGAAAATTTAATGGAAACAATGTTTCAAGTAGTGACCAGAATATGTATATACGTATATATAAGAAACTCCACACTATCCACGCTAATTAGCAGGTGGATTAGGACGGATAATCGCAAACATGGATAACATTAAAATGTTACTCCATATTACATATTATCAGATTAGACTATATTACAAATCACCATATTATATATTACCATTTATACCAGAATAAATAATAGAGGTAGAATAGTTTGAGTTTTTATTTTGTGTCTGTGAACAATACCGAGGTTATTAAAGATGGACCCTACTATTAACGTAGGCTTCGAATGACGACGGAACTTGAACCCGGCCCGGTTGTCAAATGCGCAGACTATCATGCAAGTATAGACCGTTCCTCACCCCCTATATTGCCTCCAAAAAGAGTTGGATTACAGGGGCACAGCAGTATTCTATCTAGAGTTAGAATACTGTTGTTATAACAGACATCTAAATTGAAAACGCATCGATAACACATAGGAAGCTTTGTAGCGGTTTGTACTTTTGCTTGGTGATAACGAAATTTGAACATCATGACAAGCAGATATAGTAGTGTATCATAACATTACACACTTCAAAATAATCACGTGTACTGATAATATTAAAAACGGATAATCGCTAGTTCGCTGTGTTTAAAAGAGTGGATCAACATACATTGTCGATGAAGCGTTACAATAGGCTTACGAAATTTCAGTATACATTTTGTGTGTGTGTGTTTTTTTAATAATGTGAGTTAAATGGCTATCAAAGGAAAAATGTGACGGATATACAAACATTAGATAGATATATATATAATTCATGTAACTCTATCTAATGTTTGTCAGTATCTGGAACAGCACTTTTCAATATGCTGTTAAAATTTCTTAATGATTTGCCTTAGATATATTAGCGTCGAAAACGATGTGCCTTAACATTTTTGGATCAAAAGATCCAATATATTTCAGGCAAAAAAATTTTTGTAGGCTTTTTATCTGAAAAACTTTATATAGTATAGCCGAACCCAAACTATCACTTAACTCAGTATGATGTGCTTATTCCGTAAAAAATATGAAAACTCAATTTAGGGGATGTTCAAAAACTTTGTGGACCCTGATCTAAAAATGCATAAAAAGATCCAACATATTTCAATCAAAAATTTCCTTGTACGCCTTATATTTGGAGAATTATTTATAGTATAGCCAAACCTAAGCTATCACTTAACTCAGTATGATGTGCTTATTCCGTAAAAAAAAATATGAAAACTCGATTTAGGGGACGTTCAAAAATTTTTGGGCCCCTGATCCAAAAACTAATTATTGGCCAAGATGGCAATTTTTTGATGCATTTTTGGATTATTCTTAAAATTCTTGTCTCCTTACATGACAGTTAGTCAACATATTTTTAAAATCAAGTGCTACAGAAACTTCACACATTTATGTAACATTTCATTTATTGACAGAGAAAAAAATATTTTAAGAGTTCTTTTTCACGAAATATACGTTAAGAATTCACTGTAAAACTAACCTCTAATGTTGATTAATTAATACAGTACACATTAATTGATTAAGTAATTACAACTATGAACAGTGCACATGTTAACTATCTCGTAGTCATATTGTAAAACATAACAAGACATACTCTTATCAATAGAAAATAAAGTTTCCAGTTTCTTGGAGACACTATTCTAAATGAAAACAAATTAGTGCATAAGTATTTAATTTTGGTTTTTCTTCTTATCACTAAATCAGATTTGTTTCGACTGAAGAATTTGAGTTCCAGCACAGTGCAGGTGATCGCTTTATGATTTGTATCATTCTCTCCTTCTAGCACGTTCAATGTCATCATTCATTTTCTTAATGTTTGGCCGTTTTCTTTAGAGACGGTAAGTTATACAAGAACTAGATATAATTTTAGATTTTCGTTCAAAAACTTAAGGGTCTTCAATACAGCGAAATTAAACTACCACTAATTTTAGAGTTTTTGTCAAATATCTTCAAAACAAATAAAAATATTCAGAAAGCGGAAACGTAGTGAACTAGACTACGATTTTGCATTGATACCGTTACCACAACTCATCTATCTGCTTATGATTTGCAACTGTAAATAGATTTAGCATTTTTTGCGGGTTCTGTAAATAGTAGCATACCAAAATCAGATAGGTGAATTGTGTGGTAAAGGTATCACATGCAAAATTGTATTGACTAGTTCACTACGTTTCCGCTTTTTGAATATTTTTTATTTGTTTTGAAGATATTACAGAAAAACTCAAATTAGCGGTAGCTTAATTTCGCTGTAGTGAAGACCCTTATTCCACATTTTGTTTTAGAGACTTGTATTGCAGCAGATTCTTACAGAAACATAACTAGCAAAAGTGTTCGTTAAAAATATAAAAAGTGAACAAAATCCAGACGCGTTTTATTTTACCGTGGTTTTAGAATTGTATCAACAGTTTTACACTAGCATTTGAAATTATAATGCTTTATAAGATTAGGCTTAAAATGTTATAATTGTCTTTAAAACTATTTTATAAAATTTCAAGTAAAGTTTTGTCACAAGTTTCAAGTGTTATGATACAATAGGTTTTTAAGATATTTTTAAAATTACATTAAAGTAAATATTGTAGGCTAAAAATTTTATAGTAACCATTCGAACTGTTTTTCAATAGCTAAAATAAAGACTTTTTGCAGATTCAAAGTGTAGCAACTTTTCAAACCGTTGTTATATACATAGTACAGTATATAGTGACACAGTATATAGTATAATACATAGTATATAGTATAATACAAAAGTATATAGTGACCGAGTTCGATTCCCGGTGGAAGAGTACAAAAATTTAATTTTACAATCATTCGGTTTCATTACTCATTCTTTAGCTTAAAGCCGTGGGACGTTAAACTAACATTTCATCTAATATTGATCTTTATAGTATGCATTCAAAATAATTCAACTTAGTGTTTAAATATCGTCTCTACATGTGTCGTTTACAAATAGCGTGTCAACACTATATTTCTGCGTGATATCCTATAGGAAATGTAGTCACCTTCACGCATTTGCTATCTATACTCCATCAGCTTTTAACATTTATTTTACAGGAAGTGGGTTAACATAACTCCGTGTGCCGTTTTGGATCGAGAGTAGAACCGAAAAATAATCCCGCTCCGGAAAATAAATCCGATTGGGGATCGAATCCGGACCGTCCAATGAGTAGTGGACGTCTTATTGGGATCTATCTAAAGAAAATAATAATGAACAATTGTGGTGAAAGTAATATTAAGTGTATGTACATTAAAACGTATTGAGTTCATTATATTCATTGCGGTGAAATATTCTTTTGGCCTCTTTGAAGTCTATAAGTCTATGTGTCACTTATTCTGTGCTGAAATTCAAAAAATAACCCATAGTAGCGTTGAAATTAGACCTCAAATATATAAACTTATACATATAAAACAGTTATTGTTCAAACATTCGACAACAATACTATAAACATCAATTTACTTTAAAAAAAATAAAACAAATATATTAGTAAACATATTTTCTTTAGAGTTTAACTCAAATACTGAAGTTTGAATACAATTTATCAAGATATATAATGTTACTATGAGCAAAATGCTATAAATTAGTCAAAATTTATTTTCCTGTCCAGGAAACTTCAGAGAAAACTGTAGAAAAAGGCGCCTTGTAATTTTTAGATGAATTGGTATTGATAACTATTTTTTCATTGATAATATTAAAAGTCTAAAATATTAAGCGCTTTTGGCTTAAGATAGGCAATACAGAACTTACAGCTTTACACAGTTGAGGACAACATTCTTTTTAAAGTTTCTATAGTTTTAGCAATATACGATATATAAAAAACAGTAAATTTTGCTCTTCTCTAAAATTCACATTCAAATTTGACTCTCAGTTAGAAGTACGCGCTGAAAGCGTGTACCAATACTTAAATTAGTGGTTAATGTAGAGAAAGTGATAACATTTTTCTTATTGAAATTGATTTTTTTAAAATAATGATTACTTAAATCAAAATGCAAAATTACTTAAATCAAAATGCAAGATTTCCAAAAATCAGCATAGCAACAAAACTTTGTTTTAACAAAGAAAAACAAGTATAAATAAAATTCTAAAATTGTATAATTATTATAGATACACCATCTTAGCGTTAAATTCAGATCTGTTATTCTTGAAAACATATAAAAATTTTGTTCCGTAAAATTATCACATGTCATCTTTTCATTAATGTAAATCCTTGCCTTTTCTTTTTTTACTTACTAAAATTAGTTGAATTTTACTTTTAAAAATATTTTCCTTTTCTCCCCTCCCTTTAGTGTTATTTTTCAGTTAAAATTTGTCTAACATCTCCGTAAAATGATCTTATAAGGATTGATTTCAAATGTCATAATGCCGTCGGAATTCACACGCGGAATGCGTTTCTATTAAAGAACTATCATTTGATCTAACTTATTGGACCAAAAATTCAATTACTATTTCTAAATCAAAATGTCGCTTTTAATCTAAATTAAACATTAATTATCATTTTTAAGCGTTAGTTCCTTACTAAAATATGTCCTCATGTCGGCAGGGGTAGTTCAGAATCTCTTATTACAATCCCTAAAAAATAATTATGTTTCGTGTTTTTTTTTTAATCCGATCTTTATGCCCGAATACGTAATTACTTATCACTTGTTGTAGAGATTTGAACGCTAAGTATTTTTAGTGATACAAGAGATTACATGTTTAAACGTGAAATCCTATTACAAAGTTCGGAACTTTATATATAAGGCCTACAAGTTCAATTCATTCTGAATGCTTCTTAACAGTTAGTTATGATTTGTTAAATCTTAGTTGTACAGAACAAGGCATATTACACGACAAATTTTGTGATGCTTTCTTTGATATAATTTCTATTGGAAGAAAATTTCACAAGACATTAGAAGAAAAACTCATTTCATTTTATACGCATGATATATGAGTAGTTATTTGTTAGTAAAAAAAAAAACTTATAAAACATGCAAAACATATAGTGCTCCTTTATGTAATTTCGATATACTCTTAAATGAGTTATCGGTAAATCTATGAATTATTTCTTTGTTAATTAGTTGTGTATTGCTAATTATTGAATAGAACATAAATCAATTTCGATATACCCTTAAATGAGTTATCGGTAAATCTATGAATTATTTCTTTGTTAATTAGTTGTGTATTGCTAATTATTGAATAGAACATAAATCAGCTATTCGTGTCGTAAAAACATCCTTATAGTGAGTGTTATTTAGCTAAAGTATAATTGACATTTTTTGAAAACTCCTAAGTAATTGTATAAGATACTAAAGTATATTCCTTTCGTGAGTATTAAGAATTTTTGAAATGTCTAAGAAAATCCATCGTTGAGATCTATGACAGTACGTGACAACAACTTAATTTTAGCACATTGGCACGAACCGCGCACGTCGTACCTTTTCTCTGAAACCATCTTCCATATTGTCTTCAGTTAGCATTCTCAGCTGAATTCAATATTTTAAAATGTTGACCTAAAATAGCACGATATATATGGCACCGTAGGGTAAAAACATAAAAACATTAAAGAAAAGGATGACTTTTAATATGAAAAAATATCCACTAAATGGTAAATTTCTTCCTTGGAAAATACTTAAAAGATCTGCAAACTATGCTATGATTGATAGATTATAATTTAACATTACAATGGTATCGAGCAATTCTATTCGGAGTCAGTAGCAGAAAATGTATTCTGGAGCGGATTAAGGGCGGAGCCAATGGAGCCTAGGCTCCAGGGACCTCAGCCTCAGGGGGCCCCCAAAAATCCCTGTCCTTAATACTAAACTATAGCAATCAACTTATTATATTATAGGCTTCAGACCCATGCTAATTTTTTTCCCCGATCGCCACGCTCGCGGTATCGCTGGAGTTAAGTCTTCTTCCACCAGCGTCTTCACGATACTTATTTTGTGAGGGAGTGAGCTATTTTGAGCCTCTATTACAAACCAAATTATTAGCTTGTGACAATTCCTTTGAAATATCCCTGTCATTTCAATGTCGTTTAATGACATAGTAGAATCCTTTGCAGAGGAGAAATGTAGGAAGAAAAATTTTCTAACAATGTAGCCTTGTACTGCTTTACCTATTTGTATATGTTTTTTTTTTTATGTTTACTCTATTAGTGTTTTTGCAAGGACTGTTGACCATGTGACTTGTATTTGGCATTTGTGTGTTACACTGCAGTATATGAGCATTTAACTGTTAATAATGAATGTAATTAAACTAATTATTGTAAACTTGGAGCACATTAAAATATTACAGCATAGTTCTCGGTGTTTCCATAAGCCTTCGAGGCTGTGGAAGGCAGCAAAGAAAATGTATGCGCTTTAATTATTCGTAACATAGGGCCCCCACGAAATAGTCGGCTCCAGGGCTCCAAAAGCCTTAATCCGCCCCTGAAAGTATTAATGTTGATCTTTTTGTATTTAAATATACCGAGGCTTATGAGACATGTACTTCGGTTTTCCCTTGAATCCAAAAAACTTATTTCCTTGTAGAATCGATTCCAAGTTTCCGTCACGAAATGTAAGCTATGGAATAACTTATGGTCCGAAAGTATTAGGCCTAATTTTTCTATAGAAACCCGAAAATTTTAAAATAAAGTACACTTTTATTTTTAGAATATATAAAAACTTGAAAATTATTTTGATTTTCGGTTCTCAATAAATTATGTGATTTTATTTAGATTTTTTCAAATTTGGAAATATTTCCCGTCAGAAATCTAGTATGTTACGAAATTAACGCAATATTTTTTCAAATATTTTTTATTGTCGTTTTAAAAATAAATTTTTGATGTAAAAATTCTAAGGAAAAAATGGAATTTTTTTTGAATCAAAAGATCCAATAAATTTCAATCAAAAATTTTCTTATACGCCTTATATGTGGTGAACTACATATAGTATAGCTAAACCCAAACTATCGCTTAACTCAGTATGATGTGCTTATTCCGTAGAAAATACGAAAACTCGATTTAGGGGTTGTTCAAAAATTTTATGCCCTGTGATCCAAAAACTAACTATTGGGCCCAAGAGATCCAAAATATTTCTACAAAAATTTTCTTATACGCCTTATATGTGATGAACTACATATAGTGTAGCCAAACCGAAACTATCACTTAACTCAGTATGATGTGCTTATTCCGTAGAAAATACGAAAACTCGATTTAGGGGCCGTTCAAAAATTTTATGGCTTCTGATCTAAAAACTAATTTTTGGTCAAGAGCGCAATTTTTTGATACAAATTTTTTGATAATTCCTAAAATTCTTGAGCAAGATCACAATCTTTTGATTTATTTTTTGGGATCATTCCTAAAGTTTTTGTTTCTCTTTTTTCATCTGGAAATAAAAATCATAATTAAAATACCATTTTAAAAATGTGTATGAAAGTGAGATGTTGCTAAGTTATTTTGTTCCTATTTTATTTCAGATACATTTGAATATTACCCCTGATTAAGGACATGAGTTAATTAAAAACTTGTCCCCTTAAGATTTAAATCTCGTTTCTTGAATAAATTTCAACCTAATACTATTGACAAAGTGTTTTTGTTATTATTTTAATATTTTAAAATGTATCTTCTGGATTGATCACATGACGAATCATATTCTTGTGAATAATTAAATGACATTGTAGAATATGATGGATATGAGATAAGCTTTAGCAATAATGATCATTTCGAATTCGGACATATTTCCTGCTTGTATGCAAATTTATTAACAACATAAATTAGAATTCATCAACATCAATTAGAAAGAAATAATGTATTTTGTACAGCATTTTTAGGGGTAATATATGCATTTTTAATGGGGACACACTTAAAAAAGAACAGGTTAATAACTAAGTCTATGGCTTATGGAACCCGGAAGTTCAATGCCGTGTTCACAAAACCTCTGCATTAACTTCTGTTCTTAGCCAACTAGATCCAGTTTCTACTTTGTATTGTTATTTCTGCGAGATTCATCCTAATATTGTCCTCTCATCTGCACCTAGGTCTTCCTAAAGGTCGTTTTCCAATTGGATTTCCAATTAAAACTTTGGAAGCGTCCCTATTATCTCCCATTCTAGCTAGATGACCTGCCCACCTGAGCCTGCTAGACTTGATAATCCTAACAATGTTTTGTGAATGGTAGGCTATTAATTGTGCAGTCGTTCGTTATGAAGTTTCCGACATTCCCCATTCCTGTTCCTCTTGGGTCCGAATATTATTCTCAGGACAAATACTTTCAGTGTACGTTCTTCCCTCAGAGTAAGCGAACATGTTTCACAACTATACAGGATAATTGGCATGATTATCGTTTTATATATTTTAAGCTTCAAATTCCTAGACAATTCGGGAAGACAAAGTATTTTGATCTGAATAATAACACGAATTCCCTGCTTTTAGTTGACATTTAATTTCTTCGTGAATATGGTTTTGATATGTTAATACTGATGGTAGATATTTGAAATCATCCACTTTGTCGGAAGTGTTATTTGATATTTTAATGCATCCATAATTTACAGTATTACGATCCATATGAACTTCTATGTATTTAGTTTTCTCCGCATTTACTTCTAAACCCATATCCCTGCAAGCGTTTAATCGAGTTAATTTTATAGTAAAATATCTGCTGGTTTGAAACACGAATTCTCACTGTAATTTGCGAACTATTTGATACGATAATTCCCAAAGGCAATTACATAGAATAATTTATGATTTTTGATATTATTTTAAAATTCTTATATCTTAAATGTTTAGTTACAAACTCATGCCGACATGCTTATCAAATAATGCATATAAACACAAAGGCCAACACTAATGCATATAAACACAAACTCGTGACCAAGTTGCTCGTCTGCGCTTTCGGTGTGAGAGACCCGGGTTTGATTCTTAATGGGATCTCATGTAGTTCGAATCCCACGTTAACCTGTAGGTCCACGTCTCATATAGTTTTGGTGCTGAAAGGGTCGCTAATATGCAAATCAACCAACTACCCAACCAAGGTTTGATTACACTCTCATGTACAAAATTTTAATGTTTGGTTTGTAATATAAAAGTTTTGTGAAAACACAGAGTCTGATAAAATCACGGTAAGATCTTGTTGTTTTTTTTAATAGTTATACTTATATAATACTAATGCTCTCATTTAGCACATAAAACCTAATAACTTTTTGCCGAAAATGTTCTGAAAAAACAGTGAAAACCTAGCATCATAATTAGATACCTTGCCTTGAAGCTTTATAGATCTTTCGGCAGTGTCATTTAAGTATTGTGTGTCAAACTTGAACAAAAATGCAGGTATGTTTATTTTTTATTTATTTATTAACGCATTAACATATGTTCTCCAAATAATTAATGCATAACAGAAAAAATGTCCGAAGTTTAGATTTATATCAATCTATGAATCTCAAAGTGACGTGGGTGAGTGTAAATCCTCATGTGCAGTTTTAGAGAAAATCCAGATTTGTGTGTGTGTGTGTGTGTATCTGTATATGCGCTGACGCTGTACGATAATCACGGTACCCATTAAGATAATGCTAATACCGAAATGTATCATTCAGCTTTTCACTATAACATCGTGTCCGTGTGTTTTTTGGGGGTACTCCCGTTTCCTCCCAGTATTCATTTTCATTCCACCAATTCTTCCATCATCATATTCACTTGCCATAATGATCCGTCTTCCTTGCCTAAAAGGGCACCATTGTAGGACGTTAAACTGACAGATTTCAATTATTATTTTTCTTTTCACTATAACAGCGGTAAGACTACAGAGTACACTAACTCTTAAACTTTAATATTTATGTAACTATAATATAATACATCTATCATCAGTAGATCACGTCAAACTTAACAAATTGACATGCTTAACTGTAAATTCTCATGTAGTTTTCGAAAAAAAAAATAGACAAAAACGAATTTTTATGGCACTAATAAGTATATCACTAACAATAATAAGTCTATCATTAACAAAAATAAGTATAGCACTAACAATAATAAGTATATCACTAACAATAATAAGTATAGCACTAACAATAATAAGTATATCACTAACAGTAATAAGTATATCACTAACAATAATCAGTATAGCACTAACAATAATAAGTATATCACTAACAATAATAAGTATAGCACTAACAATAATAAGTATAGCACTAACAATAATAAGTATATCACTAACAATAATAAGTATATCACTAACAGTAATAAGTATATCACTAACAATAATAAGTATATCACTAACAATTATAAGTATAGCACTAACAATAATAAGTATATCACTAACAATAATAAGTATAGCACTAACAATAATAAGTATAGCACTAACAATAACAAGTATATCACTAACAATAATAAGTATATCACTAACAGTAATAAGTATATCACTAACAGTAATAAGTATAGCACTAACAATAATAAGTATAGCACTAACAATAATAAGTATAGCACTAACAATAATAAGTATAGCACTAACAATAATAAGTATATCACTAACAGTAATAAGTATATCACTAACAATAACAAGTATATCACTAACAATAATAAGTATAGCACTAACAATAATAAGTATAGCACTAACAATAATAAGTATAGACTAACAATATTAAGTATAGCACTAACAATAACAAGTATAGCACTGACAATAACAAATATGACACTAACAATAGTTTTTGAGCGCTATTTTTTCAAAATTCGTAGAAATATTCTCGCTTAAGTTGATGTTATTTTAAAAACATGTTTGAAAACTACAAAGCTTGCTATTAAAATGTAAAGCAAAGGGAAGGCTATAAACATTGTCGGTCTTACTGGATGTTAGTTCCACAACGGTTTGAATCCGCCGCTTGTCCAAGGAATGTTAACTAAATTACAAAACTATGGGAACCTTAGAAGCGGAACAATGTGATTCTTCGTTCTTTAAAAATAATAAATATTTCCGGTTTTCAGAATACGGGAAAACCAAGGGCAAGATTAAAATTTGGTCCTTTAAACACTGTGATACCTTTCAAAATTATTATGAATCAAGGTTGTCATCGTCTTTGAGCTATTAATAATTATTGTATAACTTAACAGTTAAAGGTTCCACTTAAATTACGAGGAAGTTTTACCAGCATATCATATAATCAATTTGTTCTATAATACCTTCTGAGCACTGTATTGATATGAAGTTTAAATTTGGATATTAGGCCCTATCTGTAGGCTTGTCCTTATTTTAAAATTTGTGGTTAAAAAAAACGCGCGAAGTTTTTCCTGGTTTTCTTAAGAAGTTAGAAATTCCAAATTCAGCGTACTACCACAACCACTCAATCAGAAAAACACACTGCTGAACAAGACTGTACTTATTTAATATAAAAAACACATTTACACGTGACGTTTCGATCTTCCAGCCAAGATCCTCATCAGACGTGTTTTTATATTAAATAAGTACAGTCTTGTTCAGCAGTGTGTTTTTCTGATTTTATTCGCAAGACGTTTGACTATGATTGTGTGTCAACCACTCAATATGAGAGCAATTCATTGATGTGTGATGTTTTAGAGAAAATTCTATCTTTGTTATGACATCTATAATTACTTTTAAATTTCGGATGATATATTAATTTTCTTGTCCTACATGCTAATTATTCTAACGCGTTTTTGTCTTTTTTCGATCTTTTTTTTCAAGAACAGGATTCTCATGATATTTAAGTGACCTTATGTATTTTAAACACAGGACAAAAATTGTCTCCAATTTGAATTTCACTTGACATTTTACATTTTAAAAAGTGGATTGAGATGAAACAAGAAAATGTACATTTTAAAATTTATTTTACATAACGAGTGCCTTATTTAATGCGTTATTTGATTGTTAAAATCGATTAATAATAATTTTGATACAAATTACATTTTTGAAGCGTTCATAGCGAGCTTTTCTATTCAACTTAACCGGAATTTGTTTCCATCTCTTCTGTGTTCCATGTAAAACGTATCTAATTTTATCGAAACTTCTAATTTTATTTCTGAATCAAGTACCTAATTTCATACATATGGTCGCATAGTAATGAATAACTTTAAATTTGTGAATACTATGTTAGAATTGATTCAAGTTTAGCATTTTTAGTAGAAACTTTTAAACTACTTCGCTTGGAATTTGTGTTATTTAGAATTTCATTTCTCCATTAATACTTATTGAAATTTTAAAATTTTCATTATATAGATATGATATATATAAGCTGTTACACTTCTAATATAATAACATTTTGGAGGAATGGTAGGGAATAGGTATAATTACTCGCATGTCCTCGATTTTAAAATGTATATGCCTAACTATCATGCTTTTTTCTACACGGGTTTAGAAAAATCTATCTACGCGATTGTCATTTGTAACGGTACTGTAATTTTGTTCTATCCCTTACGCCTTTTTAGTATTTAGGGGATATTTCTTATTTACACCGAAGTTTTATATATATATATAAATGAATACTATCTATCCTTTTGAATACCTAGGAATCAAAATTTGTTTTCTTTAATGCTGTATTTCTAGGATTTAAAGGGTGGCTCAGCGGTAGAGCACTTACTTCTGTGCGTGGGGTCCCTAGTTCGATCCCTCGGCCAAGTAAGTTTCTTTTTAATAAAATCTTGTCCTTGGGTCTTCTTAGGGTACTCCTTTTTTTCCCCAGATTTTTATTTCACCAATTCTTCCATCATCATTCAGTTGTCTCAATTATCTGTTTCCCTTAGCTTAAAGGGCATAAACGTGGGACGTTAAACTGAAAGATTTCATTTCATTTTCTATGATATAAAATTCAAGGAAACCATGAAACCATTTAATACATTCATGTAAAAAGAGTGAATGCAAGAGGATATATATATATATACATACATACATATAAGAAAGAAAAAACGATTTTTAAAACAAATAAAAATATATATATATACGATGAAATAACTTAGATCAGCGTTTCCCAACCGGTGTGCCGCGGCACACTGGTGTGCCGCGAATAGACCGCTGGTGTGCCGCGAGGAAATCGAAACAAAATTATTAATTCAATAGCAACCAAATTGCAAGACATAGGAAAAATGTATATTTTTGTATTTCACATTGCTATGAATTTCTACCATGGAAAAATTACTGTAATTGTAATATATTATTGTACATCTATTACTGTGTAGCAGACAGTATTTCAGCTCGTACACATTTCCACGGTTAGCTCCTATGTTACGCTTCAATTGAAAGTCATACTAACACAAAGAAATGGAAGCACTTGTACGGTACGCGTCAAGTGAATGTTCGTAGAACACTGTTTCGCACGTGAATGACAAAACAACACTTTGTTCAACAGCTGTGTTTTGACTTCGACGCATCTCAAGCTGTGTGATTGCAATAATATGCACCGGTTTTGGTTAAAGCAGCGAAATTAAAACTACAAGACATTTGTTTGTTCGTTCGTTATTTAGTGATCTTCGTTCTTATTGAAAGGTTGGATACAGTTTTCGAAAAAGAAAGTGTATTTTTTAAAAATCTGAGTCCTATATTTCATTGCAATTGTTTTCTATTTTAAAATTAGAATAAAAATAAGCATAATGAATTAGCATAGGGGAAAACCAGTGATCGAGCTTTCATGTCTGTGAGATGATCAGTAATCATAGAAAAAAAATTACCATGGTATTTTATATTTGGAAATAATAATAATAATAATAATAATAATAATAATAATAATAATAATAATAATAATAATAATAATAATAATATGTATGTATGTATGAGTGTGCCGCGAGAATTCAAGTTACACCTGTAGTGTGCCGCAAGTTGAAAAAGGTTGGGAAACGCTGACTTAGATGGTACTGATTACTAGTAATTTGTTAAGAGGAAATGTATCAATTTTCTTTTAAATATAATAATAGATATCGATTTTTGAGGTTGTGTCAGGGATTACAATCTTATCATTCATGGCTTAAATTCTAGTATCTATGTAATAAGGAACTAAGGATTTTTCTAACGCCATTCTATATTTGCCGCGTGTAACCTGTGATAGAAGATAACTTTTCTAAATTTTGGATCAGTAGATTGATAGGGTAGATTAACAGAGATCCGTCAGCACATATGACTATTTGTTTCCGTCACTTGTACTCTATTTTGAAGAATATATACAAAAAATTCATTCAAAATAACCATGATAGCCAAAATGACCTGTAAGGAAGTATGATACTTATGTCTGATGAATATTTAATTTCATGCAATACAAATCTGCCCTTGTCGTTTGTAACTCACTAGCAAAATATATATACCCGTTCATGTTTTTAAAGGCCGAGGTTTGATTCCCCGATAGTTGAATGATTGCTTCTTTTTAATATTTCTTTTAATTATTATTTACAGTTTTTGATTTTCTGTAATATCGAACGTAATACATGACTTACTAATAATTATCAATGACTTACTAATAATAATCGTTATTTTAACACATCATTATTAATGTATTATTAATGATCAGTAGTCCTCATATTGATAACATACTTCCATCGTATTAATATGCACAACATCTTCAATGCAGAATTTGAACCATGGACCATTGCGTGTGGATTATGATCTATCAAGTTGTCGGATTCCAAAATTCTTAGACTAAAATAGCCCATATATACATATATATACGAACCCCTACAATGGGGAGTATGACGCATATGTACATAACAGTAATTTGTAGTAATACTTTGAAATAAGAGGTATAAATATGAGCATATTCCATTGCATCGTTTTACACATGACATATATACACACACAGTGCATCCTTGAGTAAGTTTCAAGCAAGCAGAAACTTCTATATTTTTTGAAACGAGTTAATAATTTTATTTTATGCATTAACCATCACAAATCTGTTCGTAAAGTCGTAATTTCATTAATTGTTAAGTCTTCACGTTATATAATGCCGGCTTAAGCTTACAACTCGTATATAATAGTCGTATGTATGTTGAAGCTGTTATTTCGATAGGTTTACGAGTGTAATACAACATACGATAGTTGTAAATGCATACAAACATACATAAATGCTTTTGTGATAATGACGTGATAGTGAAGGTAGCAACAAATAATCCTCTTAACCTTTTGACACTTTAAACCTCTTTTCAAAAGAATAAACACTAAGTTTGGCATCAACACACAACTCATACAAGGATTTGCGTAGAGTTACAACACGTGGAAACAATATGAGATTTATATGTATTTAAGAAATTGTTAACATCAGCAAAGATGTAGGCTTAGAGACAAAGTATGTGCGAAGTTGCTAGATATTGGGTCTTAAACTCCTTTCTAACTAATCGTAAGTACTTATTATCCGTTTCTCACTTCATGGCCATGGGACGCACTTTGAAAACATATTGATTGTCTTAGAGTGTAATTTAATATTATTGTATAGTACTTGTGTATATACCTACAAATAATAGCAATCGTGCAGGAAACTACGTTTGTAATTTTCACATTACTCATTTGAGTGTATATATAGAATGCCTAGGAAATATTCTTTGATTGCAGCACGAAAATCTCGTGAAAATGACACACTTTTAAGTTTTTTTTTGGTATGATAAATGTGTTCATACAGTCTTAATTCTTATAGATTTGATGCACTCTAGTGTATTTCGACGTGTTTCTAGTAGATTTTGTTGCACTCTAGTGTGTTTCTACTAGATTTTGATGCACTCTAGTACACCTATATAATTTGACACATTTCTAGTGTATCATTTTAATTTTATACAAACATGGCACTGGAAATAAAAGTGACTTTTCTGCAAAAGTCTAGAAATATTTAAAAATACTAACTTTGCTGTATTGTGGTGGTACGAAACATTCGGATAAAAGCACATGAGTAGTGTTTCGAGTTCTATTTTAAGCATACGTACTGTCTCCTATAGCATCGGCACTGCAGAGGAATACTGAAATCCCGTTAACTAGTGAATTACCGAATTGAAATAAGAAACCTTAGTAACTGCATAGTAATAGCTTCTTTGTTTTCAAATTTAAAGCTCTCTTAAGTGCGGTGTAAATAACTTTTGGACTGTAATTTCCTACAGAATGTGACTTTACTTCATCAAGACATGTTTCACTTCTACTTAAATTATGAGTAGTATAGACGTTACTGTTACGATAATATGTGTCACTGTTAGGACTGAAGTCACAGTTGGGAGTGTGTATGTCACCGTTAGAACTAATGTCACTGTTAATAACACCGTTAAGATTAATGTCACTGTTTGGAGTATGTGTGTCTTCGTTAGAACTAATATCACGTTGGGAGAACGTGTATCACCGTTACGACTAATGTCACTGTTGGGAGTATTTGTGTCACCATTAGGACTAATGTCACTGTTAGGAGTATGTGTGTCACCGTTAGGACTAATGCCACTGTTGGGAGAACGTGTGTCACCGTTAGAACTAATGTCACTGTTGGGAGAACGTGTGTCACCATTAAGACTAATGTCAGTATTGGGAGTATGTGTGTTACTGTTAGGACTAATGCCATTGTTAGGATTATTTGTATCACCGTTAGGACTAATGTCACTGTTGGGAGTATTTGTGTCACCGTTCGGACGAATGCCACTGTTAGAAGAAGAAAAACAATAGATACAATATATCACTTCACGCTGTATTAATTTTACATATTCTTTAAATAAATAAAGAAATAAAAACAATAAATATATAAAAACAAAGTTATGACAACGAACGAGATAATTTTATTTATTCCCATAAAAATTACTTTCTCTTCCTAGTGCTATTTGTCACAACTTAATTTCGATACTATTTGCAGCGGTATTGTTCTTGTTGATTTATCTTATCTCGTAATCGTGAAGAATGACACAAAATCGACTTATACGCTAAGGGTTGTCATATGACTATCATCATCATCATCATCATAAGTATTTTTCCTGTGTTGACATGTCACTTCACGTAACTGGATAGTTCCCATACTCCACGGCTCCGTATAGATTCTTACATTCCACATAATTTTCACGGATATATCTATAATTAAATAAACTAATTCTTTGGTGTTCTATCGTGTTTTATTTATTTATATTTAAACTTACGTTCAAACGCCTGACTACATTCATTGTTGCAGTTTTAGTAATTTGTACTTGAAAGGGTTTAGGATTTAGGATTTAGATTTCTGGGCTTTCGGCATCTAAGGCCATTTAGCCCGTCACGTTTTGAGGGATGACGTTCCTCGGCAAGCACACTATCCGGGGAAAGGGTAGGAAGAAAGGATTGGGGAAGGAAGGAAGCGGCCTGGGACCTATAAGTTAGGTACCACCGCGGCATTTGCCTGGTGTGAATGAGGAAAACCCAGGAAAACCTCATTCTGGGTGTCTGACCTGAAAAAGCATTTTACACTTTTTCGTCCGAGTGGCCTCATCGGGAATCGAACCCGAGACCGCTCTTGCACTTGAAACGTAAGTAAAATAATTAAAACGAAAATGGAACACAACAAAAATGAGCTTATTTAATATAGATTCTGTTGATCATTTTAACACTACCATTTTAAACGTATCTCATATTGAGTTTCAAGAACGTA
This sequence comes from Thermobia domestica, assembly GCF_964235325.1. NCBI lineage: Eukaryota > Metazoa > Arthropoda > Insecta > Zygentoma > Lepismatidae > Thermobia > Thermobia domestica. Next base: position 49,475,824 of record NC_137458.1, read on the forward strand.
AAGAATGAGTTAAACACATAACTATACTATATTCGCTTGTTGTGAGTACAATATCCTCCTGTCTAATTCCGAAACGCCTTAAATGTGTAATATATTTCCAAATTCTCCACGCATGCAAAGCTGGAAAGATCTAAAATTACAGCTCGGTCGCTACTCTTGTAAAATTTCACCTGGTAATGACGGGTTTATTAGATAGAGGAAAGTCACGAATTGCCCTCTTGAAAGGGTCACACACAAGTTATTGTGATCCCAAAAAACAGTAGACAAAAGCTGGTTTGTGCTTTTGAAGCCCAAACACATATCGTTAATAACATGAAATTTTGCGTGTTTAATAATCAACACATAACGCAAGGATTTTGTAGAATTGTACTCTGAATACGCGATGTGTACGTGCAAATTATATGTAATTGGTAAAATTACCACTGTTTTTGTGTAATTCAGGTAATTTTAGCATGTCTGTGTTAGAATTATAGCTCTTGAATCGTTTCAAAAAATGATTTAAGCTTACGTTTCTAAAGCGCCTCCTTCTGCCAATAATGCTTTATGTCTTAATGGTATTTACCGGTCAGACACAAATCTTGGTATAATGTAATGTAAGCATTACAAGTGGGTTGGGTAAATTTCGGAATTATCTGCACCTATTGTTAGAGAAATGAAATATAGACTTTTCTTACAATTCACACAACGTATGCGATTTCTTTAATTTATGAAAATACCGAAAGTGTTACAGAAACATCACAACTTTCTTATGTTATTTTCTACAATTATTATTATTATTATTATTATTATTATTATTATTATTATTATTATTATTATTATTATTATTATTATTATTATTATTATTATTATAGTTAGTAATTTCATTTGTCGCCCATTTCCAGAGAAAGGAAATATCAGCATACTTGCTTCACTTGTGAATTCGCGAAAAAATGAAGTTCCGTAAATCAAAATATTTTGCAACGTATTTTGTTACTCTTGGTTTCTCAAGTTATACTATAGGTATGTCGTCAGTTTAAACGTGTAACGCACGCACGAACTTAAGGAATTTTACTCTTCAAATTCGATGACAAAATTGGCCATAATAAAGTTCCATGCAACTCGTATTATTGATAAAATTTCAAATACGTAGGTAGATTTCTGTTTAGAATGCACAGACTTCGATTTTTTCGAATAATTATTCCAGTTTTCTGGAAGATCAAAGAGGAAACCTGCAAAAACTTGTAATCTATATCAGAATTTCTTTTTTTTTAATCAAATTTTAAGATTTTACTGGTATTCTATATGCTTCATGAAAGACAAGCAAACAGTAAAAAATTGCACATTAATTTGAAAGTAATGTGTCTACATCTTAAGTAATGAATTCGGACCCCCTCCTCCCCCAAAAAATCAAATTTCACCACACATAACATGCTATATCAGAAATGTTTTGCACACAGGAAACAATTTTCAGTTTATGTCGCGAACTTTTTTCAGATTTACTATAGAATCCTTGCTGATTATATTCAACAATTTTGCACTCACGAGGTTTGGGTACAAAACCTCGCGGCCAGATCCTCGCGGACCAAAACCTTGCTTGGCCAAAACCTCGCCGGCCAAAATCTCGACGGGCCAAAACCTCGCGTCCCAAAATCTTGTCATACCCAAAATCTCGCCTAGCCAAAACCTCGCGGTCCTGATCTCGGGACACAGAATCTCGCCTGGTCTAAACTACGCAGACGTAATCTCACCTGGGAAGAAATGTCGTCAGTATAAAACGTCGTCACGACGATTTATTCGATGTAGAATGCTCTATATATTTCTATATGTATATGTTTTGTAATAACACATAATTGTATTAAGATAATGAGAAGAAAAATTCTAACGCGTGCTTTGAAAATCTATCCTATATAAAAATGAAAATGATTATGTTTGTGACAACATACCTTTTGAGCCACCCGACCGATCTCGATGAAATTTTCAACATAGATGAGGTTCGGTCCCGGGGTGTATTTTATAATTTCATTTTGAGGCACAACGAAGGGGAGGGGAGATATTTTAAAATAAATAAAACTTAATAATTCTAGAACCATGAGGGCAATCTCGATCTAATTTGCCACACAGATCAGGTTAGAGAATGGGAAGTTTTTTTTTATCATTTCACTTTGACGGGAAGGGGAGACATATAGAAATACCTAAAAGTGAAAGCGACTGCGTTTGTGACTTGAACCACTTGATTGACCTCGATCAAATTTTAAACATATATGGGGTTTGAGCCTGGGATGATTTTTATTTCACTTTGAAGATGACTTTAGGAAATTCAGACAAAATCTAATACTATTTATGAAAGTATGAAATAATATCTGAGTTTTTATATCCCTCGCTTATGTCTTGTAAGTTAAAGGAGGCGTAGATGATCAGGATGAAGGAAATGCTGGAATGAAGAAAGTGGGTGGAAACGGGAATACCCCCGAGAAAGCCCACGCCCACGACATTTTTGTATCTTTTATTATTATTATTATTATTATTATTATTTGTAATATGGAATTGGGTATTAAGAAACTCATTGGGCAAATTTTAAGGAAAGGTTTCATTCTGCAAGGTGTTGGCCGACGAGGATTTTGGCGGCGACGTTTTGGCCACGCGGTGTTTTGGCCCGGCGAGATTTTGTCACGCGAGGTTATGGCCACGCGAGATTTTGGGCGGCGAGGTTTTGGCGCGCGAGATTTTGGGCGGCGAAGTATCGGCCGTAAGATTTTATCCGTATCCCGTTTTGCACACAGAAAAGAATGTTCAGTTTATGTCGCGAACATTTTTCAGCTTTACTATGGAATCATTGCTGATGATATTGAACAATTTTGCATTCACGTAGAGCCGAATACTTAGAGGGCCCATAATCCTGGGTTCGATTTTAGAGGCAGCCACTTAATCATTTATCCGCGTTGATTGCGCGTCTTGAGGAAACTGGGTAGCTAGTTTGTAGGTAGTGTGAACGGCACCGTTAAAAGTTTGTGTAGTGCAGGAAGAAGACAAACGAGAATAGATTCAATCTAAAGTACATAAACACATATATAATGTGTTCCAACAGAATATAAACTATCCATTTTTATTGGCAATAAACAACATAAAAGGTGTCCAGTGAAGAGTGTAACTTTTGAGTGCATAATAACACAAGTTTATCGATAACATTAAGTAATTTACATATTACATATTTACATATTTTTGCAGGGTATGCTACCTGTGATATGTATGAAATTATTCAAATACCCTTCACGACTCTGCAGCCATACTCTCGTTCTTTCGGTGAAATGTTCCATAACTTTTCGGCATACTTGCACCTCTAGTTTTGAAATTACACTCTGAATCTCGGCCTTGAGCTTGGAAGTGATCGTAGTTTTTTGGTGTACACAGAAAAAAAATTACGTGGTGTCAAATCACAAGATCTGGGTAACCAATTCACGTCACCGTTGCGAGAAATCATCCGGGCAGAAAACCTCTCCTGGTGACAAGTCCATACAGTTCCTACCTGTACTGAAAACAGACGATGATTATGTGCTATTCGGCACTTCATGACAAGTAACCACAAAGACGACAAATGAAAATCGTGTAACGTTCAACGTTGCCAACTTACTAAAAAAAGAAATGGCGGGAATTTCAAAAGTCGCGTTCTTTATGAGACACTCTTTATATTTTAGTGCCTTAAAATTTTTTATTTCGATTTTTTAGTAAACTACGCATGAGAATTTACCCTGAAGCATATCATACTGTTCAACTCGATATTGTTTATCGATTCACATAAGTTATATGTGTTATAATAATTTTGGGCTATATCTCATTAGCCATACAGTGTACTACCTTCTTATTAGTCTCATAGTGGAACCCTAAATGACTTCTACTATCAGTTTAATCGTAAACTCTTGCGTTCCAGTGACAGCCATGTGGATGTCATAAAATTTTCCGTTGCAAATTATCGGTGACATCCATGATTATGTCATGAAAACGTATCCTTTATTAAGGATTGTATTAATCCTGGAGATGATGAATTTTTTTAGTGGAAACAAGGCATGAGTTAGTTCTACTGTTTTTCCTTAGGTGACAACACCATGGGCGGCGATTAGGGGGGGGCCAAAGGGGGGCAGTTGCCCCCTCACTTTTTTGAAGTAACCCATTAATGTATATAATTTCATTTGGAAGTTAAAGTTTTATTATGTATTACTGTTTCATAGAAAAATGGTACCATTTAATATTTGCCGCTGCGTGAGTACGTATTGGTTGTCTTTCCGTGAAGTTAAGAAAGCTACAGGAATTGTGTTTTAATTGCCGCGGAAAATAACTCAAAAATTGACCTATTGGAGCACAACAATTCCAGCATACTTTCAATTTAGGGATATAGAAGCAAAACTTGCTAAATTCATTTTTCAACTTTGTCAGGAAACGAAGAAGTGATACCCTTTTGTTTCAGAATTGTTGAACAGTTTTTTGTTTAGTAGTCACTACTTAATACAAATGAGTGAAATCAACCACTAAACAAAAAAAAAACAAAAAAAAAAAGTTGTTCAACAATTCTGAAAACAAGAGGGCGTCACTTTTTCTTCGTTCCCAGATAAAATTCGAAAAAGGATTTAGCAGATTTTGCTTCTATACCCCCCTTCTTACAAAGGCTCGATATGTCAGCCGCTTTGAAACTAACTGAGAGTTTCGCGCAAAAAAAAAATGGTATTCTTTAATTGTACAAAAATTGACAATTCCTAAAATGTCTTTTCTTCTTTGTTAAGTAAGGAATGTTTATTAAAAAGAGCGTAATAAGAAACAACTACCTCTTTTATTGTTTTGTAGTGTAATATACGAGTGAAGTTGTGTGTTTAGGGGCGTACGAATGTATATACAATGAGATTTAGTGAATTCAACACAATTCTAGGTTTTAGGATTATTTTCTATAACTGGAGTGTGGAGTGATTCTAAGTATTATTGTGTTTTAATGTGTTCCAAGAAAGGGAAAGCTACCTAATGGAAGCTGCAAAAGCAAATATTGCTTTAAATGTCGTAGAATATCCTTGTAGTATTTACTGTCTTTCATTTTCTAAGAGTAATAACGTACATTTAAGAGCCAGTTTCAATATAACTTCTACAAAACAAGACTCGTTATTCATTACTATGTTTAATATTATCCTTTCTATTTATTTGTTTTGTAAGCTTGTTATTAAATAATCTGATCACACAATTTTCCAGACAAAATTTTAAGATGTTCATGAGCAAGGACTCAAATCTCTTCCTGCACTTTCGTTGTTTAAGAGTACAAAGGGATAGTACCTACTTGCGTTGGTCTTGACTATTTACTTAATAAAATATGAAATACGATATACGGTATTTTAACCGAAAAATATAGTATCCTATTAGTTATACAACCTTTCGTCAAACAAAGTGTTAGAAATAACCAGGGAAGCTAAGATTGATATACAAATATTCAGATCATGTCTTGCCCCCCCCCCCCACTTTTAACGTCCAATCGCTGCCACTGGACAACACCTTAGTGACAGGAGAAATGTTTTATCTCAGTAGATGGCAGGCCTAAGGGAGCCATGTGTTTGTGTTGACGATAAACAATTAACAACTTCGTTATCGTATTTCGAGATCGGAAGAAAGAAAAAAGAAAAAAAACCTTGTATTTGATCTTTGGTCAGTGTTGCCAACCTAAAGCAGCATAAAATCCCTTCAGAACATCAAAATTTCCCATTTTTAATCCAAATGTTCCACAATGGAAACATTTTTTTAAAAAAAAAATCTGTAATATGAATGCTGATGTCGCGCTTGCACAATAACTATATCCTATATCACGGTCTAGACAGTCTTTTAACAGTAAGTAAAAACTTGGTATTACAGCACGTACATACGAAATTGACACCTGGAACGCAAGGGGTACGATAAAAAACAGCTTTTCTTGATATTTTCGAAAATTGCGCATGGGGATTTACAATCACCCATATCGCTTTGTTCATCTCAATAATTCCTATCGATTGATACTTGTCTCTCTTTTTCCTTTTCCATTGTACGTTGATAATATTGCGGAATTTGAATGAAGAAACAAAATTCTTTTACTTAACAACACAATCGATACATTCTTAGATCGGAAAGGACATTGTCCAAAATCCAAGTCATTTATCTTCTGAAACGTAGATCCCGCTGTCAGCTTGAACTATACCTTACCTTTATAGAGGTGACGGTTTGAAGAAGCTATCTACAAGGTCTTTGTGTATTCTAAAAAGGAAAATGCTCCTTCATCTTGACAAGTATACCAAGATTTCTTTGCCTTAAATAAAAAAGAGGAAAAATATTCACGTGACAAGTTTAAGGAATACAACGTTTTTTTTTTTTTGTTTTTTTTCGTGAGAAAATCACAAATTTTTCCCAAAATGCTTGCAGTGATCTGTGGAAACGGTCCATTTAGCTTGCTTTACGATCCAATAGCTGAACGACTTTTGTAACCAAGAAACGAAAACTGTGTGTTTCTCAGGCAGAATTCTAAATACTACTACTTGTGGCTGTCTGTTCTTAAGATTTTTTTTTTTTTTTTTTTTTTTTAGTTTGAGGTCACGTCCATTTTGCCAACCTTTCTTCAAACTGCATACAAATACACTTATGTAGAACTTTTTCCCAATTTTTCTTTTCCATTTCTTCTTTTCTCTTTCTGTCATTCTTTTACTTTTGTCTTCGTTTTGTTTCCTCTTTCTCTTAACTATTTGTTTGTTAGTGCTATAGACCCTACGTCTTTTTTCTTATTTGTATCTTTGCTGGTGACGGACTGTCAAGAACTCTCGTTATTGAATGTATTTAATAAATTTTAACATCGCATCTATTTGTTATTCAGTTAGAAATTCTTTGTTATTTTCTGACAAGAACCAGCGATACTTAGGAAAGCATTCCAGTAGAAAATAGTTACTTTTTAAAAAATATAGAGGAAAATCATTATTTACTAATAACAGGAAAACAAAGATTTTTAAAAATAAAATATTCCAAGAGAGACATATCAATACTTACCAAAAAGCTTTCATTCCTAACGTGAAATGAGGAAACAAAAGAACGTGTACAAAATACTACAAGAGAGATATATAATATTTATTGGAAAGGGTTAATTTTTAATGTGGAGCACAGAAACAAAGAATATATTCTTTAAAATGCTACAAGAGAAACATATCAATACGTCATTGATAACAGGAAAACAAAGAATATTTTCTACAAACTACTGCAGGAGGCATATTAATACTTATAGAATAGGATTAATTTGTAACGTGGAGAAACATATCAATGCTTATGAAAAAGGATTAAATTTTAACGTGGATAACATGGAGTAAAACTATTATTTATTGCTACCAGGAAAACAAAGAATGGAATTTTTAAGTGTAGTAGGAAAACAAAGAATATTTTCTACGAAGTGTTACAAAGAGACATATCAATACTTACCCCCCAAAAAAAAAGCATTACTTCCTGACGCGGAATAGGAAAACAACGTTTTTTTTAAATAGTATAGGAGAGAGAGACCAATATTTATCGAAGAGGGTTCATTTTAACCTGGAACATTTTAAACCAAGAATGTGTTCTTTAAAATACTACAAGAGAAATAAATTAATGCTTATCGAAAAGGGTTAAATTTTAACGTGGAGTAAAACTATTTTCTTATTACTACCAGGAAAACAAAGAATATTTTCCACAAAACACTGCAGGATAGACATATTGATACCTTTCAAAAAGCTTTAATATTTAAGTATAGTAGGAAACCAAAGAATATGTTCTTTAAAATACCACAGGAGAAATATATTGATACTTAACGAAAAGGGTTAAATTTTTACGTGAAATAAAAGTATTATTTATTGCTAACAGGAAAACAGTAAAAATTACAACTCCGTAGTGAATTCTTCATCTGTGAGAGCAGGAAGAATTCGTTTGGTGCCAGGTAAGGAAAATAGGCAATATTCCAGGTGCGGCAATATTTCAGAGCTTCATTTAGCAGCTTCAACTGACGGTGCTTAGGATGTATGAGCAGTCGAGCAGATGCATAAATCGCAATGAGATAGATCCGTTTGATGAGCATTCCGCGATACTTTTGCTTAACAGCATCTCCTAATTCCCTCAGAAGTAAGCACTGGTACGTGTCAGTGATAGTATCACCCTTCTGCAGGTAGTCTGTAAGGATGACCCCAGGTTTTTGCACTTTTGTCTTTTTGGGGGGGGGGAGAAGAAGTACTTCTACTGTTGCTCATCTGTTTTGTCCCAGGTTCATATGCGGTATATGGATTCAACATTCGTGGCGGCATCATTCGTGATTGATGGAAGTCCAGGTCTTGGCTCTATAAGGGATATGTAACGTGTTCGCAAATCCTTCTTTCACCTCAAGAAAGTGTCATATGCATGGATCATCACCATAATATACAAGCTTCATTTCATCATGAATTTGCCGGGCGCTGATTTCAAATGCAGAAAATTAATCTCGCTACGAGCTTCTATCTTCTCCATCCTAGAACTAGCGCCGCGTATAAAGAAAGTAAATGATTTGATTTGATAATGACATGAATGCTTCAATGCTCTTGAAAATCGAAGAACAAGCTTTTCAGCTTAAGGACCAACACTGGCTTCATGCAAGAAAGGATTACTTAGTCCCCTGCAAATGCGTTTTCTTAAAAATTGTTTCGTATCTCAATATATGTCTCGCCTCCCAAATATGTCTCCCCAAAGTCAGGACCTAGCTAAATCGCTTTCTCGGGTCCGAAAACAATAGATTCAGCCCACTTCATTAAAGCAGTACTTGAAATACTGCTTCCTTGATACACATCTTGGCCTTGTGTTCATGTCTTTTTACCGTTTTTCATTTCGTTTTTTAAGGTTATTAATATCTGATAAATAGTATATGAAAAATGAAATGATAATTTTAGTTTAACATCCCTTGGTTATGCCCTTTAGGGCTAAGAACGGATGATTTACGAAACTGAATGATTGTGAAATTATTTTTCTGCTTCCCCACCAGGACTCGAATCTGGGACTACATGCACCAAAGGTATATACCCTAGCCACTAGAGTAGCGGGAAACATAATATATATTGCACTCCCTCAAGATTCAGGAAACAAACCTGTTAAACTTTTGTTCAAATTGCTATTGAGAACAAAAATACACGAAACAAGCGCTACCCACTAGACCATAGCTTAATGGTAGACTTCGAAGTGCTTATAACAGATGTGAAATATGTTCTTATGCAGAGTTTTGATTCTCGAGCTATGAACTATCGAAGTTACTATCTGAACTTGGTCAGAATTTCATAAAATATTTGTAAACGTCTTTAGGTAAAGGTAATCTTCATCCCGAGCTATAGGCCGTGAGATTTGGTGTTTGAACTTAGACAAAATTCCACAAAAGTTTAAAATTTCTTTAGGTGAATTCTTCCGATCTTCATCAAACTTAACAAGGTGGTAGGCTTCGACTTCTTTAGTATGTATGTGAGATATTTGTTTCGCCAGATTGTTGATTCCCCTCGTGCGAGTCAACAAATTTGATTTTCGAACTTAGTCAATATTTCGCAAAATTTTATCAATTTCCTGGGTGAATTCGTCCAATGTTCCTTGACCTTGACTTCCTTGGTGTACATGTAAAATATTTTCCTGTGCAGACCATTGGTTTCCGAATTGAGTTGAGTTGATTTTAGTTTAGCGTCCCTTTCAGCAGCGAGGCTATATGAGACGTGGACCTACTGATTAACGTGGAATCCGAACCACATGAGCTCCCGCCGGGAATCGAACCCGGGTCTCCCACGCCAAAGGCGCGTACGCTAACCGCTTAGCCACAGAGGAGCTCTTGGTTCCCGAAGTATAACCTATCAAAGTTGGTGTTTGAACTGAGTCCAAATTTCGCAAAATATGTGTAAACGTTTTCATATGAATCATCCGATCTTCACCAAACTTAGTGTAATGGTAGACTTGGACTTGCATATTACGCATGTGAAATATTTTCTTCAGACCTTTGATAAACGTCCACAGGTGAATTCCTTTGGCTTTCATCAAACTAAACATAATGATAAACCTTGACTTGCTTAGTACATTTTTTTCTAATTGCTATTTAGAGCAAAATTACATGAAACAAACTTTTGTTCTAATTGCTATTTAGAATAAAAAATACATTAAATATACATGTTTAAATGTTTGTTCTAATTGATATTTAGAACAAAATATATGACACAAACCTGTTAAACTTTTGTTCTAGTTGTTTATTTTGGAACATAAATACATGAAACTAACTTGTTAAAATTTTGTTATAATTGCTATTTGAAACAAAAATACATGAAATAAACTTTTTAAACTTTTGTTTGAAGCTCAAGAAAGTAAATTCTGAGTCAGTTGATTAGCTATGTTGTAAAAAGCAATATACAATTGTAATTGAAGAAAAAATCTTTTAAAAATTAAGGAAGAGCGATTTTTTACACAGTAGGGAAATTAACCAATACACCTATGCAAATCTAAATGAAAAGTACACTGAAAAGGTAATACACAGTTCTTACATAAATGCTCAAAAGCATAACTCCAGCTGTATAGCTTCCTTCAATACAACATTTGCAACAATAGATTTAACCAAGAATGACTCGTTTTAGTGAATTTCATTAATTTTTTTGTACTTTGAAAACTAAGAAGCTTTTTTCTTTTAACAGGAAGTTAATCAGCAGTATCTTAATTAACGATTTCGTACATGTTAATTTGTTTATTTACCAACAAAACAGCTTAACGAATGAAACTGGTAAATACAATACAACTGATCAAGAGAACTTCACAATATTTGTTTTCGTGCAAGTAAAGTATGTTCCGCTTCACTATTTGTTCAGTGCAGCAGAAAATGTTCGTACAAAATTAAACGTTCGTAATTAAACTTGGAAGTTTTGTTTGGGTCGTATAAATAAGTTTTCCTTTTGTTTATTGTTTGTTCTGTATAAGTAAGGTTTTTTTGTTTTTATTTTTGTATTATTTGTTCTGACCGAACAAGTAAGCTTCTGTGTGTTTTTGTTGGTTTTAAGTAAGAAAAGAAACAAATCAACACGTACCCCGGTAGTGCAGTTTCAAATTTAGAGTAAACGTGATTGGATATTTTCTTTTTACATTTTTTGTGGAGGAGAAGAAGAAGATAATTGGTTTTCTAACGTTATTCATACACGAACTTCTATCCTCTTTCTTTGATATCTTTCGTGTGTCGTTTTTTCCTTGATTAAATAAAGGAGTTTTAAAAAAAATCTTTACCAGTACTTTACCCATTTCATGAACCCATTTAAAACAGCAAATTCGAGGAGACTTACAAAGAAGCGTGGTGTTTCCTTAAAATCTTTCTTCCTCGACTTAGCCATTACTAATGGTGTTATTTCACGAGAGCGTAATTTGAAGTCATAGCAATTGGTTTGATTTTGCAGGTCATCAGTAGCTTCCAGCCAGACGCTGCTGTCGTTGCGGCGCGGCGCTCGTAACTTAATCACTCGCCGAATAAGGCATCAACATTCTCTTAACAAGGAGGCATGAATTGAAAACGTGCATGGAAACACAAACTATTCACATAAACACGGGCATTTTTTTTATCTTCCCCGCTCAAGTCTTTCAGAGTTATATTGGTGAAGTGAGGTGAATGAAAATGCTGTGAAGGAAAAGATTGGGTATTTTCGTTAAAATGCAAAACTTTTTTTGATTAATTCGCTTTCAGCCTTAATTCTCAACGGTACTGTCATGTTAGTACTTGAAATCGGCATTACAATGGAAATTTGTGGTCAGATAATTAAAAAAAAGTTACAAGGAACAGTCTGCATGTGTTTAAGTGGCAGATATTTTTTCTTTCTGTTTAGTAACAAGAAGAAGAAAGCTTTAATTTTGTTTAAATATTTTGTTTATGTTGTTGATATACAGTACATGCAAAAAACAGCCCTTCTTTCTTCTTCTTCTTCTTCTTCTTCTTTACTTTTTCTGACTTTCAAATCAAATCTGCTTTTTCGGTAATAGATTGCACACTCATGCCCAAAATTATTGTCGCATATCTATAAATATGTTCTTGTAGAAATATAATTTGATAACGAATTCGCCCGGTATTTCTTATAATGTTAGTATGTGCATAATCGACAAAGACATGTATGTGGTAAATTTCATATCAAAAGATATAAGTTGTAAAGATAAAGAAAGAAATAATTAATTAAAAGATCATTTATTTAAATGTCTTGTTTTGTTCCATCATGTGATTGCATCCTATTCGAAACCTAAAGTACGTTTGTTTTATCTTGGCGCATTTCCTTCCAGTGCACTTGGTTGGCCTTTAAAGTATTTTCTGCTAGCAGTCACGTGAACGTTTTAAACCAATAGACGCCTTATTGGTTTTGTCCTGTAGATGACGTTAGTTGTCAACCAGCCTATCAAATGAGGTTCTTGCTATTTGGCGGGTATTTGAAGTGCTCAGTTGCTACAGTGATTTGTGAGTTGTGCCGCGTTTTGTTGTGTTTCCTAGCGTATTGTAACTGTCAATTTATCCGTGACGTGGCAATAATGCGTTCCAGACAGATCCATTCTTTAGGCAGGAAGCATGCGATCAAAAAATAAACCTACTTTAACACATATGGGAAAATGGCTATATGACTAGCACAGAACTAGAGAAATTTTGAAAATAATTACAATAAAATAATAGCTATCTATATATATAAAAGAGAACGTACAAATCCTTTGTTCCCTCATCACGCTAATACGGCTGAACCAATTTCTTTTATTTTTGGGGGGTTATTAGGATTTGGACCCTAGATGGTTTTTATCATATCACTTTAATTTTTAATTACCAGTGTCTTGAGATAATTGACCATTCAAGTGTCCATAACGTACAAATCCTTTGTTAGATCATCATAGGTAAAAATAAACGTATTTATATGCAACCCGCATGACCGTGTCACTCGGCGGGTTAACATAAATGACAGGCGCTATAATGTTAACATTTACTGCAATCACTTGAAAGCGAAAAAGTAAAAATTATCTAAGTAACAAAGTTTATTGCGTTCCGGGATGACCGCAGCGAAGCGGGGCGGGTTAACATAAATGACAGGCGATATAATGTTAACATTTAATGCAATCTTCTATGGTTTTTATCATATCACTTGAAAGCGAAAAAGTAAAAATTATCTAAGTAACAACGTTTATTGCGTTCCGGGGTGACCGCAGCGAAGCGGGGTGAACGCTGCTAGTAATTAATAAATAACAAAATCCAGAAAGTAAGTTACTAACTAAAATATAGAATCTTCCCTAAACCAAATATTTCTTTTACAAACACGTTGTGGAGCAGTCATGGCCCAGAGTTTGTCATCTCAAACTCTCAAAGCAGGAAAATCAAAATGAATTTAAAACCAAATGCGCAACGGAAAATCTACAAGAGAAATAAAATTAATTTTCGATATACGGATGTACTACCAGAATCGAACCAACGTCCTTGGATAAAGAGAGGGGTCCGCAGGCTAATAAAATCTCTCTCTCTCTCTCTCTCTCTGTATATATATATGTACAGAGCCGAATTTAGAGGGTGCATCGGAGCTTCGGAGCACGTGCACCCACCCCCAGTTGTGAATATACACTACCTAAAATGAGAAGCTAGCAGCGAAAATAGCAATACTTTTCGAAAATTTCATGTTATGTTTCCTTTCCGGGCTTAAAAGAAAGCGGAGTTTTGCAAAACCTATAGTTTAAGTCAATTTTCTGAAGATGCAAGGGCAGGGTTGGCTGGTTTAAACCAAGGTGGTTTAAACCATGGTTTAAACCAAGGTTTAAACCAACTGGTTTTTTCAGCTCGAAAATGCCGTACTTTCTGTGTGTGTGTATGGGGGGGGGGGATTTAGTGAAATAAGTATCTTTCGTATCTATTTATGTATAAATGAGTCTGAGCCAAAGTGGACTCAAATAATTCGTATCTTTATTCACTTTTCTTATTGATATGCAGATTAAGTCGGTGTATTTCTTTAATTTAGACCAATAAAAGTCGTTGTTAACTAACTTGAACTAAATTAGTTCTTCTGTACTCCGTAATACTTTGAAATTGTTCATATGTAATTCTGTATAATGGTTTCACTTGTGCAACTGTTTATCTTTTTGTCCTTCTGAAATGACTCTTGACAGTTATATTAAGAAGCATGTAAAGATGAGTACAACGTATTTTTTTTTTTTTTATCAGGATTCCATCGTGAGTGAGTCGGCAGACGTATCGCATTTGTGGCCAATTAGTCCTGGTTCCGAGTTCAAATGGAGGACAATTTCTCTCGGATGTAGCTCAAGAAGCGGTTTTTATTCCGCTTTAAGCTTATGTGACCCCTTCCAGCATAACCCGGTTGTTGCATAATAACATCAAGGCGAAACAAACTTATTTCTGTCCATATATGATATGAATATATAGAGCAAATCATTTAAACCATAAAAACCTGGTTTAAACAAAAAAAAACCTGGTTTAAACCCAAAAAACCGTTTTTTTTTGTTTTTTTTAATAAAAACCATGGTTTTTGCCAACCCTGTGGAAGGGAAAAGATTTACCGAGAGGGGACACTTAGCATTTCCAGGAAAATTTGTCATACACACCACAGATGCATAAAGCCCTTTAAAAAATTAAATTTAATTAAATTTAATTCAAAAGTACTGGTAGTTATTGGTGTATTCCCTGTCAGAAAATTCTCAATCCGGACATATATATATGTGTGTGTAATCATAATATGTTTCTGCTATTACACCAGTTTCACAATTCCCCGCTCGCAAATTATCATGAAATCGAAAACACAAAATAATAATTTTTATCTTAATTATTCTGAATTAAAGACGATTTGTCTTTGGAATTAATACCGAAGCATAGGCTACTACACTTCTATTTAAACTAAACAATTTGGAAGATAACTGCATTATGTTAAATAAATAAATACATAAATATCGTTATATCAGGTGTGAATTTTAATTGTTGTTCTTACAACTACTATAGATTATCCCCCCCAAAATCGTTTTGTTTTCGTACACAAAATTAATTATGAGGATAAACTAAAATGCCGGTACATTTTAAATCAGTCAATCATTTTACTCTCTTCAATGAATGTAATCTGCTCGTAATTATTAGTTGCAAAATCTTCTACGTAAGCTTAAAGATACCTCAAAGCAGGGGTAAAAATGGATCTTAAAAGATAGGGGAGTCCTGATGTCACGCGGTACATCATGCAATCTCTTCCCATTGTAATGTTTTCAGAAAGTGGGGGACGCCAACAGGTATTTTTTGAAAGTGGGGGACGGTGTCCGTCCACGTTCCCTCTTCATTTTTACTCCCTGCCTCAAAGTACTTGTGAATGGTATGTTCAAACCGACGGAGCTTACTTTGATAAGTTTTCAAATTGCTATTATATTGTTACTTGCAAAGTTAAATTATGCAATCTAACTTTACACTGGTGTCATTTTGCTTGTTTAACTAGCTTATAAGTGCCTGAAAGTTGTACACTCATGCCCAAAATGATTGTCTCATATCTGTAACTGTCTTCTTGTGAGAATATAATTTGATAATGATTTTGCAGGGTACTTTTAATACTGATACTATGTGTATAATCGGGAAATGTATATTTTTGGTAAATTTCATAGGAGAAGAATTATAAATATGAAAATTAGAATGAGTAAAACAAAATGTTGCTAAATGGATAAGAAAGTTTTATTTTCGTTATATTGTTCTCATTTACTGCTCTTTTGACATGAAATTTGCCACATACATGTCTTTGTTGATTATAGACATACTAACATTATAAGAAATACCGGACGAATTCGTTATCAAATTATATTCCTACAACATATTTATAGACATGCGACAATAATCTTGGACATGAGTGTACATTTTGTACGTGTAATTTGTGCTTTTAGGACCTAAATTCAAATTTGGAATCGAGAAAACAATTCTGCCTTGGGCAACGAAAAATACACAAATGTGTAAAAGCGATGTGTTATTTTGTTTTGGTATGAAGTTTCGATCACATGACGTTCTCATTTTGATGAACACTATTCTATGAACTTCAAATACGTATTCTATGGGGAAGGCCTAATGTGAGTTTTGTTTGTGAAATAAAAGTAATAATAATAATAATAATAATAATAATAATAATAATAATAATAATCTAAACACAACCTCTTCTTCCTTTTGCCAGTATGTTTCAAGAAATATCTCTGTAATAGAATAATAAAAAGAAAAAACCTTCCTACCCGGATTTGAAAGAATTTTATCAATGCTATACAAAGAGTATTTGGCCTGTGCTCACGTAGAGTGTGACTTTTTAAGTCCCAGCGTATGAAATATAAAGTGAAGCTTTAATTTACACGTAAGTTGCAAATGATACATTTGTGGAATGAAACCATTACATTTACATGTAAGAAAAAAATAATAATGTATTGAACAAAGAAAAGGGATAAAACACAAACACACAAAAGACATTTTTGTTCTGATATAAAATGTCGTTGATTTTGTAGGTACAATTATTTCTAACACTACTAAACTTTATACAAGAACATTTTTGTCTTTCAAATGACGATGAGTGATCGGAAAGTAAGGTTACCAAGCCTGAAGTGAAACGTGTATATATTATTTCATACAGCCAATACAGCCAACGGATAGTGCATACATTAGGTTATTTTTCAACATAGTCTCCAAATCGGTTGAGGCACTTGTCGCACTACAGGATGAGTCTGAAGATTCCCTCCTGGTAAAAATCCTGTCCTTGCGTGTTCAGTCACGTTGTCACGAAGTGTTTCACCTCCTCGTCTGAAGCGAAGTGACGGCCTCGTAGGTGTTCCTTCAAGTGCTGGAACAGGTGAAAGTCGCTTGGAGCGAGGTCCGTGCTTTAGAGAGGGTGGTCTATGTAGTCCCAGCGAAATTGGTTCAACAGCGTGGTGGTCTTGTGGGTGTATGCGGGCATGCGTTGTCGTGAAGGAAGATGGCGCCCTCGGTGAATCCTGACCGTTTCCTCGTGAATGCTTTCCTGCCGTGGTTACATGTTTCGCCCGCAAAAATCAAATAACTGTGCAGACTTCTTCGCGAGACCAGTTTACCTTCAACTAGCACCGTAGGTGGGGACTGGCTCAATCTCTGCACAGTTGCCAAATCCATGTATTAAAATTACCGCACACTCCTCATTCCTCTATAACAGACGATACTTCTGAAATATCGGCCTTGTAACGTTAGTTTTTTTTTATCCTACTTCGTACTTTAATAGCTCTTATGGAAACAATGCGTTGGAACCAAACGACCCTTATGTCCACGCAGTCGCCGTTCTTCTTTCGCTAAGGAATAGTCCGCTTTCTTCCATTCTTAAAATTTTTCGTGCTTCTTCTTCAGAAGTAGTAATTAAATGTTTTTCATGTCATAATTAGAACAAACTGTTCTTTCTTAATTAAAATTGATTTCACGGGGTAAAAAGCAACCCAATGTTTCTCTGGCGGAAAAGTTGTGGAAAAAGATCAGTTTTATTTGTGTTAGAAAGTGCCTTGTCCTCTGAGACCTTACATCTATAGTTGTTATACGTGTATAGTCCCATCACAATGACTTCACGCTTAAGGAAGTGCAGTAGCCAAAGTGTCTTACACCCAAACAAGGCCTTCCTTGATTACGTAGTGGCTATCACGCGAGCTTCTGGTCCTGAGTTTGATTCTCGGCTGGAAACATTAAACACATTAAGGTGGGTGGATTCAACTTTTAAACTGTAAGTTCACATCTCATATATCCTCGGTGCCGAAAAGGGTCACTAAACTTTAAAAAAAAAAAAATACAAAGAAAACTAATTAAAACTGGTTCGATTTTCGATGAGGGCCTTGCTTCGCACACAAGCTTTAGTGGTTCATATTCAATTTGAAGCAATGGGACCCATCTGAGATGAATTTGGTGCTGGAAAATGACGTTTAACTTCAATAAATCAATTAAACCCAAAAATGATAATTGCTGTGTACGTGTAAGGATCTATGAGTATGCATTTAGATTCTGTGAGTATACATTTAGGATCTATGAGTATGCATTTAGATTCTGTAACTATGTATCTAGGATCTATGAGTATACATTTAGATTCTGTAACTATGTATTTAGGAACTATGAGTATGCATTTAGGAACTATGAGTATACATTTAGGAATTATGAGTATCCATTTAGGATTTATGAGTATTCATTTGGGATCTGAGTATACATTTAGGAACTATGAGTATGCATTTAGGATCAATGAGTATGCATTTAGATTATGTAAGTATGCATTTAGGATCTATGAGTGTGCATTTAGGATCTTTGAATATGCATTAAGGCGGTAATCATACTGTTCTTATATACTTTTTATTTTAAATACATTATTATTTCAATATTTTAATTATTTCAGTCCTCTCTGCAGATCAGATTGCTAGTGCGTGTGCCTTTGCTGTACTTGGTCTCAAGTTCGATTTCCGGTGTGAGTGCATTAAAATTTGAACGTATACCAGTGGTCCGGATTCCACCTTCAACTGTAGGTTAACGTTTCATATATTCTCAATGCTGAAAACAAACGCTACGCTTCAACAGACAAACAAACATTTTGATTATTTATTTACTGTATTTATGTTTTAGCTTTACGTTCTACGATTGTATTATTTAAGCTAAAGGAGACAAAGAGAAATTAATTACGGCAATTAAGGTAACTTGCGAAAGTATATTTGAGACGAGACGAGGAGGGATTATCGTTACGATATTCGAGATGAGACAGCTGTTACAATAGAAAAAGATGCATTTTTCTAGACAAGATAGAACTTTCACGATATATTTTCGAAACGAGATAGCCTTCCCTCTTGTTTTATGATGATAAAAGAAGTGATGAAAGAACAACACTTAACCGCCATGCCCTAAGCTGGATTTGAACTCGTGACCAAAGAGACCTTTGGATCACCAACCTAACAGTTTAGACCGCGTAACCATTGCAGCTGGATTTTCCCCCGTTCATAGTCTCTTACAGTTGCATTTTCTATAATATTACGTCTTACGATTGTCCCCTTGAGGCTAAAGAAGACGGAATGAAAAAGTGAAATTGAAAGGATCTATGAATATGCGTTTAGGATCTATGAGTATGCATTTAGGATTTGTGAGTAAGCATTTAGGCTCTATGACTATGCATTTAGGATCTATGAGTATGCATTTTTAGGATCTGAGTATGCATTTAGGATCTATGAGTATGCATTTTTAGGATCTGAGTATGCATTTAGGATCTGTGAATATGCATTTAGGATCTGTGAATATGCATTTTTAGGATCTATGGGTATGCTTTTAGGATCTTGAGTATGCATTTTTAGGATCTATAGGTATGCATTTTTAGGATTATGAATATGCGTTTTTAGGACCTAAGTGTATGCTTTTAGGATCTATGGGTATGCTTTTAGGCTTTTAGGATCTATAGGCATGCTTTTAGGATCTATGAGTATGCATTTAGAATCTATGGATATGCTTTTAGGATCTATGGGTATGCTTTTAGGATCTACGAGTATGCATTTTTTTTAAAGTTTGTTGAAAGCGAATGATTTAATAAAAATGGTGGAACGAGAATGTGGAAGGAAACGGTAAACCTAGAGAATAGCCACGAACACAATCTTGTCGACCACAAACTCATACGGCCGAGATCGAAACAATAACACCTCGCGCTAGAGGTGAGCGCTCTGCCATTTAGCCACTCATACAGTTGCGAAGAAAAGGTTTCTCATTTATAGCTTATTTATGCATTGGCAATTCTCAGCAGCTTTTTGCTGTTTCGTCAGAAAATTTTCTCGAGTAGATTGTCATTGACACGTCACTCACTGAGTCTTATACTTCTTTCTTTTCTATCCTTCTCCCCTCTGTACCATGTGTTTTTCTTGACTCTTTTCTGTCCCCGTCACATGCATTTTACTCACACAAAAGGAGCTCCCTGGAGTCCTCTGGGACTGGACCTCATTCCCACTTTGTCCAGTGTGAACCCTTGTAAAATGCTTGATGTTCCTTCCTCATTCAGCTGACACAGCTGGGATCGTTGATTTACACCAAAGATACTGGGCCGAGTTATAGCTAAACACAACGATAAAAGGACACACCGTTTTATGACGTTTCTCCAACAAATCCTACAAAGCTTATAGCGAGAACTGAACTGAACCTATTTATGTAATCTTTGAGGTATTGCTTTCAGGAGTCGTGAAAAACCACCTTGCACTTTTCGAAATACGAGAGTAATTTTTCCCCTCCTTTTTTCCACTCTCGTTTTGTTTGTCTCAGAAGAGGAATTGGAGACTATTTCGAGATCTCAAGGTGGAAATAAAATATCCCGAGAGCTTCTGTAATGGAGTGTTGAATTTCTTTTGGTGTTTCTTAGTTTAGGCCAGCAATTTGCAAACCAAGCACCACGACTCTTTAGAACTTTGACTTTGGCTTACAGGATCTCCATGGAGTGACACTTGATTTAAAAAAAAAAAAAAAAAAAAAGAAAGAAAGAAAGAAAAAGAAAAAAAAAGAGTTCTGACTCGAAACCTCTAAAACGCTGTGAGAAGTTCTGTGATCTACATCTCTCTCTGTATATATATATATATATATATATATATATATATATATATATATATATATATATATATATATATATATATATATAATATTACTATAGTCAAGCAAAGAAAGCCTATACTATGGATCTTGTCGAAGGATGTGGTGTGTGTCAAATTCCAACCGTTTCTATTTGACTTAAAGATTTCAATTTTTCAGGAGCTTCTCCGTGGCTAAACGGTTAGCGTACGCACCTTTGGCGTGGGAGTCCCGGGTTCGATTCCCGGCGGGAGCTCATGTGGTTTGGATTCCACGTTAATCAGTAGGTCCACGTCTTATATAGCCTCGCTGCTAAACTCAAAATCAACTCAACCCATTCATTCTTTTTCAGATTGTGCGCCATTCTATGCAGATTCTAATGGTATCAAAAACTCAAATTCGCCAAAATTGGAGATACGCAGTGTTGAATCTCAGACGACGATAGGTAGAAGTATTTTACAATTTCTTATTGTCTTTTCGGGTGCACAATACTTCCCGTTCAATACTACATAGACGTTTTCTGGGGGGGGGGGGGGGCTTGTAGTATTGGACCCCCGAGAAAACTTGGAGCCCTCCCAACAAAAAAAAAAAGTCTGGATGCGCGTTGCCCAAGACCCTTACAAAATATGCGATAGAAATTCGTAGCATCATTTTAAATTTCTACCCACGCTTTGTTTATGACTATCGAGTTGTATTTTAAAATGTTTCGTAGGTAGCAGTAAAACTATATCACAAGACGAGACACTCATTAGCCAAGGTATTTGTACCCAGACGGAGAATATTGATTTATTATTAATTAAATAGGCTTTAAAAATTACCATAAAAAATTATTTAAAAGTATCCAGGTATCCTATTGTACGAGTATCGTCCGATCTCCAAATTATGAAATTTATAGAAATGAAATCAACACTTACTATCGGAAATTTCGATTGAACATTTTAAAATTTATCCTTCTTATTTGTTACCCTGTTGATTTCTTTGATACAGAAAATAGGTATATGTATCTTGTGTGCAGGTTATAGAGGTCAAGATATAAAAATTTAGACTATACCTAATAGAAATATAATATACCTATCCGTATACCGTAGTAATGATACCGGCCACTGGTTACGTGGGTTCTGGCCAGTGGTCACCTCATTACTTGGGTGACGAATATTGTCGGGAAGGCGGGATCTGGGTCTTGCTTCTCGGGCCCGGTGATACTTACTTGTATATCGTAGTGATGGTGCCGCCCGCTGGTCACCGTATTACCTGGGTCACGATTTTTGTCGGGTAGGTCGGATCTGGGTCTTACTTTACAGATCCCATGATACATACTCCCATATCGTAGTGATGATACCGGCCACTGGTCACCGCGTTAGCTAGATAATGATTTTTGTCGTTTAGGCCGGATCTGGGTCTTGCATTTCAGATATGGTGATCCGGAGGTAGACTCTAGCAAAATGTTGAGTTCAACGGCATCACTCGTAGACTACGCAATAAGTTTCAAGGCTTGATCTCGTACACTTTGGTATCCTTCATAAGAAAAACATGTAGCTTTTCTATGTTTTTCCCACACTTATACTCTGATAACCACTCTTTGAGTGTAGTGCTTGACACATATACACATAACAAGGGGGGGGGGGAGATTATGGATTTGGTGAGAAGAAAGAGAGAAAAAGAATGTTGATTGTTCCAATTACTTTATCCGATCCCCAGTTCTCCGTATGTATTAAGAAGTTTTGTGGTATCCAGGTCTGTCTGGATTACACTGGGTAAGGCCAGATCACATTATTCGTGATTCGTTCTATCGCTGGTATTTTGGTTTACCTGTACAGGCGTCTTCGAGTTCGACTATAGTGGCAAGAGTATAGTGCTTGCTAAATGGATCGTCTTCCTTCAGAAATATAACTTAATACCGGCCTCAATAACCGATAATCGAATCCGAAACCACATACGGCAGATCTAGATGGAGTCAAGATCAATCAGGTATATACAAAAATCTCGTGTTTCTAAGGAAGACACGTTATAAACAGTGTTGCTCACTTGGGTGTTTCACATTAAATGTGGGGAGAAAAGTCTGCCTTTTCATTTGTTTTTGGTGGGAACCAAATTTTAGGAGGATATCCTTGGAGCAAAATGTTATTTATTTCCATATTTATCTTTCGATCTTTGTACTTCTTGAGGATTATGGTCTAACACCTAAAAATCCGAGACCTAGTACTTACTTACGCCATTCATTGTTTTCTCCTTTCCCGCTTTGTTACAACTCTCTGGTCCAATACAGATTTTAAAACACGACTTAAGTCTTATTATTAAATTTAAGAGGATTTGATTACATTTTAGGGAACATTTGAGACTCCCACTTAGATGGAAACTTACTTTCACGGTTAGTATCACTGTTTATGAATTATAATTAAGACACGTCATCACTAAATGAATAAAAAAAAAACACTATATGCATAGAAACCTCGAGAGTTAGCCACTCGGTTGCGAAGGGACACTAAAAGCTTAGGCGAGTTGGAGATTTCTGCAGCGATAAACCTTATAAGCCATAGCGTAAGTTAATTAAATAGGTGAGGACCCAATCTTAAATGGGCCCGTTTCTAAAATATAGAGTTAAACTAAGAGGTTTAACATTTTTCTCAGCTTATTAGAGTTTTCCAAGAAGCTTCTGAAGTTATTCCGCCTCGAAGCTGTCAGACTTAGGATTAGTTAAGTTAGTTTCGGAGAAGAAGAAGTAAAAGCAGGGAGTACCGGATGAAAGAAAAGAAAGTGCAAAAGAAGGGGAAGAAGTGTAGTGAAACTGTGTGAGGAAAAAAATAAGAAGCCTTTTGAAGAGGTCCGAGTGAAGATTCCCGGGGGAATTTACTGGTAACACTTGGAATGATCTCCCAAGAGAGGACACGAGAAAGCGGAGAAGCAAGAAGCCTTCTTCTGGACACACTGCAAAGAGCATTCGAAAAACTCTTGTGTTTCTCCTGAAAACTAAGGCGTTAACTGCTAACCTTAGGGATCTTAACGTCTGATTCTCATTTCTGTCCACGCACAGCAACATCAAAGACCAATACCGCCTCTCTTTTTTTTCTCTCTCTCTCTCATTCCCCCTGTCTTCGTTTTCCGAAAAAAAAAAAAAGCTGGACTTCCTAGATATCTAGTTTTTACTTTTAAGCGCTAAAACAGTACTAAGTAAGAGGGACACGGAAGGGAACTGTTTGAGTGTCTTATTTCAACTTTACTTGTACGCAAGCAATAGATGGAAATTGTCAGTTGGTGTAGCCGAAATAGGATGAACTTCTTCATATGCATACGAGAGCAGCGCTCCTCTTTCAATGTACGAGAAGTGACTAGGATAATGCGATTGCTAAGGGAAGTTTGGGTGCAAGTGAAAGGAAAAAAAAAATACAAGGTTGCTCTGTGAGGGATTGTACATATATATCCTTGTACATCCCTGTACAACATATATATAAGGAAGTTCGCACACCAGCCCTTTAAAGGAACGTACTAACCTAATAATGTTATCAGGGAAGGAATTCTCTGAAGAGAGCGGGGAGAAAAAAGAAAGAAAAATTGACTGATGGGCTACAGTTCGAGCAATTTGAACCAATTTGACCGAATTCGCCTTAATTTTGTTTTCACACGCGTTAAGGCTTTTGCCAGACAAGACAGGAAGCGAACTTTCTCGAGGGAGTTTTGTTTATGATCTGCAACGGTGGTCTCAGAAGATGGAAAGAAGGAAAAAAGGAAGAAAAAACATAAAGGAAAACAGAATGAAGTGCATGAGGAAAAGGCGAAAAAGAGAGAAAGAACCTCCAGGAAGAAAGAAGAATCAATTCTGCCAATTGTGGCGAGCCCTTGCGGGCGTTGGGGGTCGTTGGTCAGTTGCCCACTCAAATTTCACACCCAGAAGTGCCTCAGGAGGGGCTGCTAATGCGCTGACGGGTGGTAAAAGGAACAGAGAGGAGTTGGAAAAAAGGAGCTATGATGATGGTTCTCAATACTCTTGGGAGAAGTATTCAATAGATGGACTGGTGTTCTGTGTTTTCTTCGGAAGAACCCTTCTGTTCGGAATCTCGCTCACATCCTTAGCTTCCAATTCTCTTTTCTTTCCTTTGGCCGTCACAGTTCCCTCTTCTTCGTAAGTTGCGTTTTGTTTCCTGCTTCTGAATGTTCCAGGCTGCAAGTAAAAGGTCAAAGGTCATTACAATAAAGTAGCAAAAATTAAGAAATCATTAAGTACAGACATTAGGCTACGTTCTTTCTAAACTAATTAAATAACTAACTCTATGGCATATAGAACCCGGAGGTTCAATGCCGCGTTCATAAAAGATTTCCATTGATTTCTGTCCTTAGCCAACTGGATCCAGTTTCTACTTTGTATTCCTATATCTGCGATATCCACCGATTGGATTTCCAGTTAAAACTTTGAAAGCGTTCCTACTTTCTTCCATTCTGGCTACATGACCTGCCCACCTTACCCTCCTTCCCCCTCCCCCCCCCGAAAGTTAGCAAAGCCCTCCCGTAACAAAATCGTAAATAAGCCACTGTTAACAATGTTTGGCAAACGATGTAAATTGTGCAATTTATCGGTATGAAGTTTCGGCAATTCCCCATTCTCGTTCCTCTCGGGTATGAATATTCATTTCAAAATGTTATTCTCAAATATGTTCAGTCTGCGTTCTTCTCTTAGAGTAAGCGATCATGTTTCGCAACCATACAGCACACCAGGCTACGTCATCTGCACACCAGGCTGCTTTTACATCAACTTTATAACTAACACACGAATTCTTCTCAAATAAAAACTAGGGTTGCAGGCGATACTAGAGTCGATGCTGTTTCTTCTCGTAAAGGTATCGTGAAATTTATGTCTTGTGTCGGAATGTGTATCTCTACTGGATCCTCATGAGCAACTTCAGAAAAAAACCGTCAAATATATAAACAGATCTATTTCTATTAGACATCTGTGCTGCTTCAATTATAGTTTGTTTTCTCAAGCAAAATGCAGTTCGTATATAAAGAATGCTGCCTTCTATGTATGGTGGCTCGTGCCATAAATAAGTCATCGTCCGCGGAAATTTGTGAAAAACACTCCCGATAACTTCAAAGACATTTGCCGAATTGCACTCCTATTGAGTGAACGCACTATACATATAAATAATCAGAACATGTTGATTATACATATGCGTGAAACGTACTTTATAGCTACAGTGTATATTATAGTTGCAGACTAATACGGTGCTTAGTCTTATGCTGAACCCAACACATAGAAGTACAAACATATTATTTATAATCATATTGACAGAAATGTTCCTTCTTCGCCTGAACGGTATGTAACCCGCAATATACTGTGAAATCTCTTGGATTGCCTAATTGGAGGAACCTTTAAGATAATTATAAATTTTGAAACCTCTCCTCTGTTTAGGATAGGCATTCTAAAAATTCTAAATAGCCTAGCGTGTCTTTCCTACAGTTGCCTAGAAGTGTGAAGACAACGGAATGGATTTTTATAAGGATAAACATACAAACTTGACAAACGTTCAGCTTTATAAATATATACTAGCTGAAACGACAAACAACAATTTTGCCGTCGTTCATGTCTGAAATGTCCATTCTTTGCACGGGGACAATAGCTTTACGGAAAGCATTTAAACAATTTCCCGAGGATATGTATATTTAAAGTATTTGAATCTCTTGAAGAAAACACATTTCAATGAAAACGTTACTCATGTTGTATAGGCAACCAACATTACTTTAAGGTACGAAGTGTTGCCTAACGTGTTAGGGGATGTAGGGCTGCCAGATGTGTCTTGCCCTACAGTATTTTAATTCCATTTTATAAGTGATATGAGTACCAAGTTTGGTTGAAACTGCCGCAGGTGTTCCAAAATTATGTTGGAACATAAATACACCCATACATTTCTATGTATATATCATCATCGTTATCATCATCATAGGTATTCTACCATTACTGGCAGATCACTTGCCGAAACTGAGAAGCTCCGCGGTCTTCCGCTAACCTCTTCGTCTTTACGTACGATTTTTCTGTTTTGATATCGTCCATCACTTGTAGCCTCCTTGGCCCTTTCCTCTCTTTCCTGCCACTATACCCTCTAGTACATCCCTCATGATATAGTTCCTTCTTAGCCAATGTCCTAATCGGTTTCTTTTCTTAACAATTAAAACTGTTCTCTCCCACCATTTCTAACACCCTCTCACACGTTTTCCGCTTGAGCCAACTAATTTTCGTCATTCTTCTCCACATCCACATTTCGAAAGCTTCCATCTGTTTTTCATCATTTTTGCGTAATGTCTATGTTTCTGCCCCATACAGTACAATACCCCACACAAACAATTTTATGATTCTTTTTCTCAACTCTTTACTCAAGGTCCTACAAAACAAAATTTTCTTCTTCCCAAATGCTTCTTTCGGCATTCCCATCCTTCATTTTATTTCACTTTCATACTTCATATCATTATTAGTAATACTATCCAGGTATTGAAACCTGTTCTATTTTCTCTCCTAGAGAAAGAATATAGTCCAATTTACTTCTTGTCACTGGAGGAAGCTCATGTAGTTCGGATCCCACGTTAAGCTCTAAGTTCATGTCTTATATAGCCTCTGTGCTGAAAGCGCTGCTAAACTTCAGCAAACTAACGTCAGAACTCTCTCCATAAACGGATCATATCGCTGACAATACAACAACAGGAACTTTCTAAGCCGCAGACAACTCATACCAGTTGCGAAACTTAGTGGAGGTATTGGTAAATTATTTATATACTGCAATAACTATTTCTTCCAATGGCTCACCTGTTTGCAAATTATCGGCTTTAATTGTAGCCTCGAGTGCCCCGTACACCTTGCATCCTGGAGGATGTGGCCATGACGTCATTGTGAGAAAGTCAAACACGGGAACTTAAACAGCGTCGAAAGTTTGAGGTAGAGATGAACAAAAGAGGAAAGTAACGTGTTTCTTTTTGTAGCCTGCTGGTTGCGGCCGCTAGAGTTAAACTGTGACGTCACTGTAAGAACTCAAACAACATCACACAAACCTATATGCTTTCCTAGTTTAAAACAGTGAACAACCACTATTGAAAGGAGAAGGTAAATATGCATTCTTCGGTTGGGATGTGGTAAATGAGTAGACGATGGTTTATGAAAGAACTAACGACCATGTCACTAGTAAGAGGTACCCACGCTTGGATAAATTTCTAATTACGCTTTTTACACTAATTTGAGGACGCTGAATACAATTTCAACTATTTTCAAACACGAGGTCAAAATAAAAACAATTCAGAGTTGGGATCAATAGTTAAAGGCCCGACAATAATGAAAGTGCCTATGCTTGAGTACTCTTTTAGTTATTTTTTTAATACCAATTTGTGCTGAATCCAATGGAACTATTTTCAAACATGAAGTCAAAACAAAAATGAATCAAAGTTGGGATCAATATTAAAGTGCGGATGCTTAAGAACACTTTTAATTGCACTTCTTTTAAACCAATTTGTTCTGAATCCAATGTAAATATTTTAAAAGATAAATCCATGGAGCCTAGAAAAGTGATCTCTAATTTGGGATATAAAAATATGCAGTAAATATCGTAAATTTGAGGTATTTTTTTCTATGACTGTATTATGAAACGTTTAATTGGATTCAGGTTCCTGAAATTAGTATAAACAGCAGAACTAGAAATTTACCCAAGCTTGGACACCTTTTACTGACATGATCTTTAGTTCTTTCTTAAACCATCGTCTGTTCATTTACCACATCACTACCGAATGTCTGGCATATTTACTTTTCCATTTCAATAGCGGTTGTTCACTATTTTAAACTGGGAAAGTATATAGATCAGTGTGACGCTGTTTGAGGTTCCCAATTTGTCATAGTAACGCCACGTTTAAGCCGTGGGGGCCACAACCAGCAAGCTACAAGAAGAGGAAACATTCACGAACACGTTACTTCCCCTCTTTGGTTCACCTCTAGACATAAGGTGTAAGGACCGCAATAACTGTCACAACTGTAGAACTATTTTGGGCAACTGAACTTTTGAAACTATTTAAATTTAAAATATTGTTTTGGAGTGAATACAAATTTTACTTTTCAATACTGCTGCAAAATACTGTACGATGATAGTCATATTGAAGTTTAACTTCGTTTGATTACAATAGATGTTGATAGAAAATAATTTGAAATCTTAATTTTTAGCATCGCCCGTCGTTGTCATTTAGACCAAAAGTGTTGGATGAGTACTAAAAGAGCTTGTGGAATAAGATTGTGGGAGGAAACGGGAGAACAACCCTGAAGAAACTCACAGTTATCCTCTACAAATTCGTATGACTTGGGATCGATCCCAGGCACCTCTTGCATCAAAGATGAGAATTCAACCACTTTTTTTATTCAACCATTTAGTGTAATTTCTTATTAAACTCTTTCTTATAGTCTGAATTTCAACAAGTATTATCAGAAACAGGAACACAGACACATCGAGAACAGTTAAAAACGTTTTTTTCCTCTCTCTCTTCAGAAGAACTCGGATTTACAATATGTTTTTCGTCTCACGACTTCAACCTTAACCCACTCAGCCATCGTACTCCCATAAGTTGTTGGTGAGAGGCACGGTGCTCAGTGGTATAGTGCTTATATCTGGTGCATGGGATCCTTCGTTCGATCCCGGCCAAGTAAGTTTGTAGTAGCCAACATCGTACTCATAAGTTTTCTCAGAGTACTCCCGTTTCCTCTCACATCCTCATTCTACCGTTCTCCCATCTTAACATCCGTCTTCGTTTAGCGTAATGTATATTCTGTGGGACGTTAAACTCAAGGATTTTATTTCATTTTGATACGTTGTTGGTGACATCAGTAAGCACATTGACACGTGAGTTCTTCTGAAATAGTGACATTTTTTGTCATCTGATTTCTATGTGTTCTTATCATCTTCCTAACCCGTTCCTAAAAAATATCATTGCCTTCAAATTTTTATTTAAACCAACGTTAAAATTTAATTGAAATTCCCGCAGTCTGTTTTTAGTGATATAGTGGTTTCTCTTATTGTTTATTGTAAAAGCTATCTTGTTTTCAACATGTATATTACGCCAGGTGCGGATCCAAGGGGCTCTTATAGGGGCTATAGCTCCTCCTTGACGCTCAGGTATACACTGGATAAAATGGGCTTCAATCCTGCTTTTCACTGGATAAAGCGGCAAATTATGGTTTAGCCCCTCCTAGGGTGGATTGATTTAAATCAGTCTGATTTAAATCAAATTCCGAAATAATTTAAAGTGAAAATAAGTAAAGTTCTGTTTCTGTTCTATTATTTCGATTATGAAAGATGATAATCATAATACAATGAGACTCAAATGTACAGTATAATATGAAAACAAGTGTCATGTAGAGGATGATTAGGGAAAATCCCGTTTTGAACGGGTAACAGGGCAATCCTGTTTTCTTCTCTTCGCGTAACATAGGTTTTATATTGTAATTCGTTAACTATTCCAACGGGGAAATCGCCATCGACATTTAAGACGAAGATTCTTTTGTGTGCGCGTCTATATATTTGTTTCCAGATAATAGGGCGTATTTAGAAGTGTCCTATCCCCTCTCGATTTTTTTTATTTTATAACTTTGGGCAAAATTTATGTATTTCGTACCGCAAGCTAGTTACAATTTCCTTAAAAATATGCCCCTGCCAAATACCAGTAACCAGGGAAAAAAGTGTCACTTTGATAAGCGTTGGTGTACTTTTTCCTTAACGCTTAATCTTTTAAATTATATCATCTATTTTTAGGTGATAGGATAAAATATTCATTATTCGATTAAAAAAGTACTAATAAAGCTTTTTACTTCGTTTTTTCATGACTGAAGCCAAGTAGAGCACGTTACATATGCTTTCACGCCTCTCTGCGTCGAGACATAAGTTAAGATGTGATAACGTCATAAATTTAAAAAAGATATTTTTTGTTGTGCCTATTATTATTATTTTTTGGCGGGCCTACATTTTGCATTCAGAAGACTGACACACTCGTTCAATGCACCCTTAGTGTTTTTCAGATGATTTCAGATCTCTGCGTGAAAACAGGGGGATCCAGAGGGGCAAAAATGTTTTAAAAAATGGATACTTTTAACAAAAAATAGCTTTCTTCGCGACTTTCCCACCAAAGATGGAGACATATGAATGGTACCATCTGAAAGGCTGTTCTATTCTGAAGAGAATGCTAAACGAACTATGATCTTGGGGTAAATAGGGATGTCTCAGGAAACTGTTGCCTGAGATCCTGTTTTATACGGGAATCTGGGATATTTGGGATCATTATTTTTTGCGGGCTTACTTTTGCATCTAGAAGTTTGAAATTTTGGACACTCATTCACTGCACCCCTTAGTTATTTTAAGATTTGTTTCAAATCTTTGCCTTTAAACAGAGGCGGTACAGAGGGGTAAAAAGTAAAAAAGGGGATATTTCTTAACAGAAAATCCATTTTTTTTTCGTGATTTTCCAGACCCAGATAGCCTACACGATGGAAACATTTGAATGGTACCGTTTGAAACTTTGTTTTATTCCGAAGAGAATAATGTACAAATCATGATTCTAGGATAAATAAGGACGTCT
The DNA here is from genome assembly GCF_964235325.1 of Thermobia domestica. Taxonomy (NCBI): domain Eukaryota; kingdom Metazoa; phylum Arthropoda; class Insecta; order Zygentoma; family Lepismatidae; genus Thermobia; species Thermobia domestica. The sequence continues at coordinate 49,506,962 of NC_137458.1, forward strand.
GAGGAAATTTTTATATTACATCCGGAACATCTGGGGTATTGTGGGGATGTTCTTAGCTCATTGTTAAATATTTTTCCCGCCCTTTCTATTCAAGATAGAAGCTTGAAATTTTGTACACACATTTAGTACACCCTTAGTATTTCCCAGTTGATTTTGAGATCTGTGCGTTAACACAGGGGAGTCCAGAGGGGATCAAAATTTCAAAAAAAATCAGAAAAAATCCCGACTTCTCTCAAAATGTTCCGCTTCAGGGACATGATAGGGAAATGTGAATGTTACCGTTTTAAAGGCTGTTCTATTCTGAAGAGAATGAGGTATGAAGCATGATCCTATTATAAATAGGGATGAAGTTTAACTGTAAGTCTATAATTTACAAAAAAATTAAAATTGTTAAGAAACATTGTTTGGGATTTATAGAGGTTAACGATTGGGGATTAATTCAAAATTCAACCCCAATAATTTCACTTAAATGGCAGATTGGTATATAATATTAATTCGTAACGTTTTTTCTTCAGTTCGCGACTTGTATTATACGAGGAGAAAGATTTGATTTAAATAAAAAAATCGATTTAAATAAAAAAAAATCCTGGATCCGTCACTGCATCACGGCTACTTTTTTATTAATAAACAACAGTGATTTTAGGGGGAAAAAATATTTCACAGCATAACTTGTTTTTTTATGACTGCTACAATTATCCGGATTTTTTCATATCCAGATTGCGCCCAGAATTCTTTTGAAATGAAAGTTTTACGTCCCACGATTATGCCGGTTAGGCTAAAGGAGATTTTGATAATGAGAAATGAATTAAAATGGTGGATTGAAGAAAGTGGAGGGAAACGGGAGAACTCCGAAAAAACCCATGAGCACAGTGTTTGTCCATCACAAAATCTACACGGCGCGAGCTGGGATCGAGCCACGGACCCCAGGCACCGGAGATAAACGCAATACCACTGAACGCGCTCCCACAGAGTTCTTTTGTTCGGATGATTAGAGTTTCCCTGTACAACCACGCTGCTAAGTAAATGTGTGGTGAGAACGGAGTTTCTGTTTATTTGCTCTTTATGTTAGCTATTGTATTTATTTGAAGTTTTTACTACGAAAATTTCCGGGAAAATCTCTTAAACAATTGCATTCATGTATTTTAGACTAGAGTAAAGGAAATTAGAATGGAGTAGATGTAACAACACACAAAAAACAGTACAAAATACCTTCAACCCAAAAAAGTCGAGAAACCGTTTCGCAGATAGACTGTTTCTTCTTCTTCTTCTTCTTCTTCAATTTCTTTTTTCGACGGTTGATGACCCAGAAGGTCACGTCTCCCGGAACCAGACATGTGACTGTGACGGGAGAATCGGCCAAGTCTGAAGTTTGAAAAATTGAACGAACGCCATGTTTACAAATCTGAAAGCTACTGAATGTAGGCAGAGAGGCGATGAAATGGTTAAATATCTCCCTCCTCCATTCTTTCCAAAAATTTATTTTTCTTCTTTAGCAATCGATCGAGGTTTATCTGCAAAGTATAGTTATAGGTTGGAACAGAAAAAAAAAAAGTGTGTAAAATTGATCTGACATGAAGAAATGAACACGAGCCTCTGTACTTGTATTACAATGAACTATTCACGTAAAAAGTTTTTTTTTTCTCTCTCTCTCTCTCTTCCGACACGAGCTTACTCTTATTGTAAGAAGCTGAAATATCAGAAGACATGCTTCACGTGCTACAAGCAGAAAAAGTAAACTTATATAAAACTGATTTAACGAAGTTTTGGCATTTATTCACTATTCGTATGAAATATTTAAAGCCGCGAATTGTGTCTTGAGAGACTGTTACAAAGAAGAAAGAAAAGACAAGAATGCCTCTTTACGGGTAGTAAACACAAGATTATGTTACCTAACCGTCTTTTTTATTATTATTATTATTATTATTATTATTATTATTACTTTCGAGCCACGACAGGCACAGGAGAGAAGAAAGTATGACGGTCGTGAAAAAATGAGTTCGAAATTTCAATGGATTTATACGTTTCATAGCTCCCATATGCCGATAAAAGAATTTTAGGAAGCATTGTCTGTCACAGAGATAGGCGGTCATTTTTGCTATAGGAGTTCATTCGGTCTCAAGCGTACTATCCTCCAAAGATGTTTACGATCCCTAATTTTAATGTCACTCTAGCTCAAACTTGCATTTGCGTTAAGTTTGGACTTGCTGTTCTCAATAAGTTTCGCTCGGGTGACCAGATTCTGGCAAGCGAAAAATGGGACACACGTATATTGGTATAGTATATTGGTATATGATACCTATTGCATCGACGATTTGCATGCCTTATTTCGTTTAGCGTTAACCTCAAGTTAATCATTCATTTTTTTAAAAAAGTACTCAACAAATATATTGAAGTAATTCCTCAGAACTGCAAATACGTTCATGAATGACAAATACAAGATTGAATAAACATTTTAAAAGAATTTGGTGGAGTAACATAAAGGAGTAACTTTAATGAAAAATATAACTGAAGTATGTTAAAGCATAACATTTGCGATTCGCCTTGATGGTTATTTGTCCATCAACTTGCAAACTATTTCCAAAATGTTAAATTATTTTCAATACAGTTCTTCTCGGGCAATCAGCCAGGGGAATTCCACGTCGTCCAATGTTTCGAGAACTAGCAACATCGTCTTCCTCTTCTGAGTAAAGTATGTAAGACCAAGAACAGAAACCTTTATATTATATATGTGCTGGCAGGAAAGGGGCGGGGTTGGTTAATGGCGACGTCCAATCAGCGTCAGTCTGTGTATGCTTATGATTCGAAAGTTATGAATAAGAATAAAACGTTAAAGTATTGCAAATAAGTTAATTCAGGACATTTCGCAGTACATTTTAAAAAGGAAGGATATTTCTGGATTTTCTAGATGTCTTTGCAACATGCAAGGCAGTTCTGAGAAATAGTACTGTACTGCAAAAGTCAGTACGTCTGGTCACCCTAAGACTCACGCTAGGTTATTCTCACATTTACCCTCACTAACTCCTGGTCGGTAAGAGTACGGGCTGTCTATTCTCAATGGAGCTCGCACCCGCTTGGGCTTGCTCTTGTTCAGATTCAGGTTCTGGCTTGCCGAGACTCAATTTCTTGCAAGTTTGAACATGTTTCCGTTTGTCCCGTTGTACGTACACTTTCCTACACGCAATGTATCCAGACTAAATTGTAAATTTACGGGGCCGTATTCAGAGACGTTCTTACATGTTATTAGAGTGCTACTAAGGGATTGATTAACTAGTCAAAACCTTAGTATGATGCTAGTCACAAGCAAGAACGACTCAGAATATGTCCAAAAATTTTTATGAGTTTCTCTTTGGTAAAGCTGCAGAAACAATTTTAGGTTCAGATCATTAACAGTAGAAGATGGGAAATAATAGAAGAAAGTTTAATTTAACAGTACCATCCCATCATTCGCCTGATGAACATAAAAAACAATAGAAAATCTCATCATGATGTCCGACTTCGGAATTCAAACATGAGTATTACCTAATTCGAACCCAGAATGCTCACCGTTCAACAATATTCTTCTTTTTAGCAACACCGTTTTGCTTTCTTTTCTTGCGGATTTTGTTTGTATGACATGTTGTTGCGGACAGAAAGTCAAAAAGCGTGGAAGGCTTCTCTTATGTTTGCTCAAACGTTAAGTGTGATGGTTAATGAAGGTGCGGGAGGCGAGAAGCGATGATTGGCCAATGAACCTCAATTCGATTAGAAAAGCAGCTGAGTGCAACGGAAGCTCCCTCGAGAGTCAAGTCGTGGGTCACGATGGCAGTAAAACTGGACCGCTCCGTTTCTGCGAGCAGGTCAATCCAGAGAAGCGTGTCTTCCTAATGACTGACCGGCGAGATGGTCCCTGGGGGAGTCACCATCGGACTCTACTTATTTTCTTCCCCCTTTTTCCGTCGTTTTTTCCCCCTCTTCTTCTTTCGACATTCTTTCGTCGTCATGCCAGGACATAATTCGCTGCAGAAGAAGTGAAGAAAAAAAGTTTATGAAAGAATCGAAATTGCTTAGAGCGAACATAATCTTGTTATCATGTACTGTAATCTCCCGACTTACGTAAGTAACGCATTCCCTAAACATTTTAACTTGAATTTAACATACGACGAATTCGTAAATTGCTTGAGTGTAATATTGAAAGAAACTACAATATTTATTATTATTGTTATTATTAAATGTATTTTGATACACATGGATCCTAAATACACAGCACTAATTTATAAATGAAATACAGTGCAGCAGTTGTGTTGACCTAATTAAAAAAAAAAAAACACTAGCGGGGTGGGAGTGGAGGGCTAACATATCAACACTGCATCAGTCACCACTTAGAGCTCGTGTTTCGAATAGGAGGATATTACGTTTTATAAATGTCGGAGGACCAAATCAAGGGGGCACGGTGGTTCTGTGGTAGAACTCTTACATCTGGTGTAGAGGGTCTCTAGTTCAATCCCCAGTCAAGTAAGTTTGTGATGAACAACATCGTGTCCGTGGGTTTTCTCGGGGTACTCCCAGTTTCTCAATCCACAAATTCTTCCATCATCATTCACTTGCCTTAATCACCAAAACAACGTTAAATTGAAATAATATTTCATTTATATCTTATGAAAAGCCCAGCTTGTGGTTCTTGTACTCATCGCTATATAGTTAGAGTACATACCTTTGACACTGAAGAACTGGGTTCGATTTCCAGCGAGAGCTCATGTCTTTTGGTTCCCACGTTGAGCTGTAAGTCTCGTGTAGCCTCGGTTTGGGTCAAGTATTCAACACAGTTAAGGAAGGTTCAACAAGAAATGAAGATTTTATAAGAGCTTATTTTATTGTCAAACAAATATAGCACAAATTGACTTTCTTCTTTTAAAAAAAAAAAGTGTTCGTAGAATTACAAATAAACGTATGGTTAGAAACAGAGAAAAGGAATTCACTTTTCTTTCATAGTGTACAATCAAAAAAACTGTTTAGAAAAAGAAGTAAGACGGGGAGGAAAGTAAAACGAAAGAGAGAGACGTAAAGAATGTAATTTGGGTATCTGATTAGCGACTTGGGAGAGAAAATACGTCGCCAGCAAACCAATGAAATTTTTGCGCTAATTGGTCCGTATTTAAATGCAAAGAAAAGACGCGGACTCCCGCTAATTAAACATAACGGGAAACTATCACTTTGACATGCTGAGCTGAACCTCAAGAGTTTGTCTTTCTCTTTCTCTTTTTGCCTTTCTTTTTTACCCTTGCACTGTACGTACAATTGTAAAAACCCTCAGCGAAAGAGAAACCGCCCCCCTTTTTCTCCAGTTCTTAATTTCTGAAATGGTTAATCTTGTTCTAAATGTGTTCATCCGTTCCACATCGTGTTGTATTGCCCATTGCAGGAAAGTGGTATTGGGGTGCGTTCTTCTTTAAGCAAGTTAAAAGTTATTTCCAGTCCAGAAGATACGTTTTAAGAACTACTGTGTAACAAACGTTTTAATTTGTCTCCTTTTACGTAAACGTAGCAGAAGAAGTTGTTCCAGGCATTAAAGATTAGTAGCAATACTTATTTCTGGAAGAGAGTAACGAACCATAAACATATTAAAGTACCATATCAAAATCCTCGAGTGATATATTATTATTGTATTTGATTGTTTGTTTCTTACATTTTCCAAGCAGGGTATTCCTCAAGAGCATTCCTGAATGTGTCATCATCGAATATAATTCGTGAAGTTCCTGCTTTCGTAGTGGCAATCGAATGCTGTGATGATAACCTACCAGTACTAGTTTTTTTTTTCTTTCTTTTTTGAATGAATCAGTTCTTAGCAGGTGGTCATAGCAGAATGGTCTGAGTTGTTCCAATGCAGATCGCAAGAAGCAGTTCATAGTGGGTTTGGGTCTTACTGAAGATCATTGGCATTTTTAATTGTTCTCGATAATTACGTGTTCGCGTCTCTGTCTACTTGGAGGGATTTAGAATTTAGATTTCTGGGCTCTTGGCATCTTATGGCCATTTAGCCCGTCACGTTGGCAAGCACACTATCCGGGGAAAGGGAAGGAAGAAACGATTGGGGAAGGAAGAAACGATTGGGGAAGGAAGGAAGCGGCTTGGGACCTATAAGTTAGGTACCACCCTGGTATTTGCCTGGTGTGAATGAGGAAAACCCAGGAAAACCTCATTCAGGGTGGCTGACCTGGAAAAGCTGTTACGCTTTTTCGACCGAGTGCCCCCACCGGGAATCGAACCCGGGACCGCTTGCACCAAAGCCCTGTCTACTTGGCTAATAGATGAAAGCACAGTCAAGAAGAATGGCAAACAATATTAAGAACATACTATAGGGGCTGAAATAACTGAAGATTGTTTAGTGAAGCAAGTACGTAAAAAAATAGTAGAGCGATCACTTCTGGTGCGAGATCCCTGGTTCGATCTCGGGCCATGTGAGTTTGTGATGGACAATAATCGAGATATGTGGATTTCCTTGAGTTTCCGCAGTTTCCTTCCACATTCTCATTTCAAGAATTATTTTATAATCACCCTCCCTATTTCTCCTGCCACCGTACCTTCTGTCGCGTCTCCTATGATACAGATCCTTCCACCTAATACCCCGTCCATCTTTTCTTCCTAGCTTAGTGATTAGAGCGCTGGACCCACGTCCGGGTGGTCCCGGGTTCGGTCCCGGGTGCTGCCAAATTTTCCGCAAACTGCGTGAGGCAAACTGCGGAGTCACGTGAATAAAAGACGTGACGGCCATTAGGTCTAGAAATGTCCTGATACGCCTATTAGAGACAGATCGACGCAGCGCGCTGACAACGTACCTGTTCGTCGGTAGGCTGGAAGTAGTTCAGCTGGTCGCTAACAGATGGCGTTGGAGCGGCCCAGGTGCACAAAAAGAGCTTTTACACCAAATGGTTTGGTTACTTTTTTAAAATTACATGTAAAAATGTTTTATGTTAAAAGTATAGTTATTTTTTGCAATACGTTTTGATATTTTTGTAATATCTCAGGATTTAGTATTGTTGGGAACAACAATATAGATATTGTTGCCGTATATCTATATCGTTAGTTTTACAACACTAGAATTTAGAATGGATGAGGATAACCATATAAGAATTACTGGTGATATATATATGGATTTCGCTCCCAGATTCTCCTCATTTGCTCGGCCTACTGTCTCGCACCTCATATTTCACTCTTTGCTCCCATTCTTCGCACGGCAAGAATACGTTTATGGCATTTTTTTTTTTGAAAATTTTAAACCCCCTTTCTCGCTTAGAATACACATTTCAATAAAAGTGAAATGTTAAAAACACATGTCGGTCCAAGTTGCTAACCGTATCCAAAAGAAAGTTACTTCACGTCTTTGATTATTTGAAATGAAAAGTCTAAATACCAAATTCCATGTTTCTAACCTGATTTCGAGTTATCGCAATCTTATTTTAATAATTGCAACCCCCGACACCTTGTAGGGGAAGTATCAGAAAATGTCGAAATACGTATTTAATTATTTTAAATATGAAATCTAAATACCATATTTCACGTCTGTAACCTTAAAGAATTTCGAGATATGTTCATCCTTAATAATAATAATTGTAATTCCACCCTTATTCTTTTCGCCCTTTTTCCTTCCCTTATAGGAGAAAGATCAACAAACAGTTAAGTACATAACGAAATATTTTAAATGTGAAGTCCATACACCAAATTTCATGCCCGTACTCTTCAGAGATTTGAAGATATGGACATTTTACTATAATAATTGCCAGCTATATTTCTCCCATTCCTCGTCGAATTTCCAAAAATCCTTCCGTAATGGTATCTTGCATCACAAATCCTATGTACTGTCTTCTAAATTCGAAGTTTCTAGCTTAAGCGGTTTGGTCTGGGTGTTGATCAATCAGTAACGCAATCACGACTTCTACTTTTCGTTCATTTTTGCATTCACCACTGTTGCCAGGACTCCCTGGTTCAATTCCAGGCCGAGTCGGTTTATGATGGACAATATTGGTCTGGATTTTCTCCGGGTAATCCGGTTTCCTTCTGCATTCCACCATTTTTTTTTTTTTTTTTTTTTTTTTTTACATAATCATTCACTTCCTTTAATTATCCGTCTCTTTTAGCCTCCCTAAAATGTAAGTGTGAGAGTAAAATTGTTTTCATTAAAGAATCAGAACGTTTATCTTTTCAATCCTGACCTTTGGAAAATAATTGAAACACGTTTTCCCGCTGGTTTCTTACCAAGATACGTGAGTTTGGCTTTTATTTGCTTTTTCGGAACACTTAAGTGCTTCTCCACGATGCTTGAAAATCAAATTACGTTTTGTTTCCTGGAATGATAGATTACACTGCACTACAAAATACATGAGACACAGTGACATTTAGAGAACAGGGGAGAGGAGGGAGTGAGAGGTGAAAGGTAGATCTGGTAGTTCTCTTTTAGTGTTTTCCTTTTTGCAACCAAACAATGGTCGACTTGAAAGTCGCATTTCCTTTTGCGGGTATTTTTTCTCTTTCTGTGTGTACCGGTTTTTCCGAGACGTTTTCCTTTTCTTGTTTTTTTCTTTTCTTCTCTTTTCGAATGCTCGTAAACTTCGGATCCGGGAGCAATTCCTAGCGAAACTTTAATTTCTCCGGTGGCCATTTAAGGGCTGGGCCCGAGTGGACATTTCATTTTCGGATCCGCCTAATCATCGACCCTCAGAGTCGGTCTGAGACACTTTTCACTTTTATACGTCTCCAGGGAATTTTACCCTCCCCCCTCCCTCCGTGCTTTAGCCTGAAGAGCCATTCGCCGCGACAGACGCCAGACACAGATTATTCCTTTCTCTCCCCTCCCTCCCCTTCCAAAACCCCCTCCTCTCTCGTTTTGCTGCTTGTGAGAAAAAAAAAGAACTAAGTACCCACAGAGATTTCAATATATATCATAACAGAGGACATGCGTTATTAAATACATGATATTCCCTTCTGAATTCTGGTGCCTGTTCTTATTCTATTTCTGAAACGAAAAAAACTTGGCTTATATCTCGCTTTTAGCTTGCTTGTTGTTACGCCCAGAGATTTAAGGAAGGAACCGAAAGAAAATTTGAACAAATACATATGAGAAACAAAAGAAGATCTCCTATTTCATGATATTACAGGCTTGGCCACTGTTGAAGGAAAACGAAAAGCAAGAAAAAGATGTTACAGTTATGATGGTGGTATAGAATGGATTCGAATGATAAACGACCAGTATTAGATAGCCTCTAACCGCCAGCTTGAATGGGCACCATTTGGCTTCTCTGGAACAAAATAACAACAATAAATAACATTTCGTTGGATTTCACTTTCTCTGTGTCATATTGTTAGTTAGTAGGTTTCCTTTCTAATTTGTTTTAGTTGTAATTTCTTTTTTTATTTTTTGCTAAAAGATGTCGCTACCTACAAAGAAAATTGTAGGGTCAAATCCTAATTGTATTATATGCAGTGGCGTATTTAGGATTTTGTTTCGGGAGGGGCTGTGCACAACATGTGAATAAGCACTTATATTTTTCCTTTTGGGTGCCGACAATTTGAAGTGAAGTTGTGGATATACCAAATTTATTTGGGGGGGGGCTTGAGCCCGATAGCCACCCCCTAAATACGCCACTGGTTATATGTAACCTTATTTGTTGCTATATTACCATTTTTGAGTTGATTTTGAGTGGATTTTGAGATTAACGTCCCGTTCAACAGCGAGGCTATTTGAGACGTGGACCTACTGATTAACGTGGAATCCGAACCACATGAGCTCTCGCCGGGAATCGAACCCGGGCCTCCCACGCCAAAGGCGCGTACGCTAACCGCTTAGCCACGGAGGAGCTCCTATTACCATTTTTGTTCTTCATACATTGTGATATGCATTTTCCTGTGAAATCCAGCTGTATTTAGTTAGAAATTGCGTTTATTGTTGAAACAAATGAAAGAATATTTACTTAAGTGAAGTACGTATTGAAATGAAATTATTATTATTATTTTTTTTTTTTTTGCCTTTATTTCCCATGATTATGCCTTTTAGGCTAAACGAGACATGATTAATTGAAGTGAATGATTGTGAAACTGATTTTTTTTTTGTTCACGCTCTGTAAATCGAACCCGGGATCACATGCAGCAAGGGACACACACGCTAGCCACTATACCACCGGGAAGGGCCTGAAGTACGTATTATATTAGACCAGCTCCAAAAAGCATTTGTGAATATTCGGATTTGGATTCTCCAGTAGACCAGTTTGATTTCTCTATTTTTCATTATTGTTCCTCGTGCAGTGGTAATATCTAACTGTTGGAGGGGGAAGACACCGTGACTCAGCGGAAAAAGCATCTAGGCCTAGGTGTCCCTGGCTGATCCCTAGCCATGTGAGTTTGTTAGAAGCCTTACATACTAAAATAATACAAAATTTACCATTTTTCTTTTGCTTGTTTTTCATAAGTAAAGGGAGATAATGAAATTCGACTTACCACAATCATAGCTAATGTTATTCTACAACAGAAAATATGAACCTGAACAATTTTCACTCTTTGTCATCCATGCAGCGACTAGAGGAACGAACTCAACTGCATTTGATTACAAATCATGTCTTGAAATCTTTTGAACTACTTTCTAAATAATAGTTGTATTTAGTTTGTAATAAACAAAATAGTTTTAGCATACAATTATTAAAATTAAATAATAATGTTATTTCAAAAATAGTTCTAAGCATACAAAAACAACATGATACGTAATCAAATTGAGTTAAGTTTGTTCCTCTAGTCGCTGCCTTAGCAGATTTTTGGGGGAAATGTTATTCTGGCAACACTGTAATTTCCATGGATGACAACACTGAAAATCATTCAGATTCGTATTTTCTGTTATAGAATAGCATTATCTATGATTGTGGTAATTTGCATTTTATTATCTACTTTCACTTATGAAAAACAATCAACAGATAACAACAGATATTTTGTATTATTTTTAGTATGTCAGGTTCTTAATATTCGGGGTTGGATTCGCCAGCAGACCAGTGATAAAGATTGATTTCTCTATTTTTCATTATTGTTCCATGTGCAGTGGTAATATCTAACTGTTGGAGCGGGAAGATAGGGTGACTCAGTGGAAAACAAAATGTCTGGGGCTAGGGGTCCCAGGTTCGACCCCCAACCATGTGAGTTTGTTGATGACAGTACCTTGTCCGTGTGTTCTTTCGAGGTTCTCCCGTTTCCTGCCACATTCTTATTCCATAACGTATTTCTTGATCATTCTCTTTTACTTAAGTTATCGTCAGTCTCCATTAGCCTACAGGATATAAGTGTTGGATGTAAACATGTATATCTCAATTAATTTCATTTAAAATTTGCATACACACTAGAGATTTGAAATAGAAAGAAAATACAAGACAAGAAAAGACAAAACTTTCGTGATGAAACACATCTCTTTGAATATAAACAAACTTTTCGAGACGAGATATCACTTTTCCCGAATCAAAATATCCACAAATTAATTAATTTGCCTCTCCAAAAATATTAATTTAATTATGGAGCACAATTACTTCTGTGTGTATTATTCGTAAGTCATTCCGTATGAACTGCAAAACATTCATTCACGTCGTTCCTCCCATCACATTTTGCTTTATCTTTATCACGAATAGTAAATTGAGAAAAATGTCTGCATTTCAAAGCCGAAACGCTTCCACATTGTTAGATTTTAGTTTATCAATAAATTCAAAATAGATTTGACCAATTTCAATAAAATTTTCATCATATGTGTCAAAAAATAAGATTTTGTGATCGTTTAAACTATATTCACATTTGGCAATTAGTTTTCTGCCTCCCCGCAAATAATAATAATAATAATAATAATAATAATAATAATAATAATAATAATAATAATAATAATAATAATAATAATAATAATAATAATAATAATAAGCTTGCAACATTAGAAAATAATTGCGGGAAAGCATTTTTGTTTTCGATACCGTTAGCGTTTAACCGTGATTATATGAACCAAATTTACACAACTACTATAATTAGCATATATTAGCCTTGATGTTTTGCAACCAAATTTATGCCACACATTAGCACGCAGTAACCTTTAATTTCTGCAACCCAACCTTCATCTTCGTATTTGCGATCACTGCAATAACTAAGGATTTTTGTTCGTATATTACACAAGATTAAAAGTACAATAATATATGAAAAAGTGCTAACAACAAACGCACCTCAAAGCGTATTCATGGAAGTACAGGCTACTTAATTAAACCTTGGTATCAGATATCCTTATTATTATGCTACAAGAATGCCGGGTCACCTTTTTCTGACTATAAGTAAGTAAGTAGTATGTAGTAAGTATAAGTAAGTAATATGTAGCATATGATAAGTACAGTTTTCAGGAATATTCATTATTATCAAGTCTGTACACTATTTTGTTAGGGTTTTAATTTAGGTGTTTTATACAGTATGATATCACGCTCCGGCGTTTAAAAAACTTCTCTCCGCTCCGGCGTAGCATGGCTTTTTACATAGAGAATTGTCATTTTGAATTCATCATTCTATTTATTTTTGGGAAGTAGTGTTTGTGCAACTTTCATGGACGCTACGCCCCTGTTACTTTTATTATAGTTAAAATCCACCTCTGCCTTTTAAAATTGATTTCTAATTTAAACGTTGGGAAAAAGGACAAAGATTACGCTCGTCTTTAAGCGATAAAAGTATAATTATATAACGTATTTGAGTATTTCGGGCAGGAATGCTGTTATGCACATTCAAAAAATGGCTTATGATGATAGAAGCATGATAGACGTAATTCATTCATGCTCGTGCAGTACCAAAAATGTGCTGAACATCATATATAAATCTTGTCTTTAAAATGAGTGCTTGTCTTTAGTTGTGCCGAAGAAGTAGTAAAATTCCTTCAATTCAAAATCAAGGAATTCTTGCGATTCAGAAACACCAAACTGAAGACTCAGCGTATGGTTCCTTGTTGAATAAAACTTTATTGCACTTTAATTATATGTATATTTTTGATTAATTTTACAGGCTAATTTTACTGACATTAGTGGTTTTGTGTTTGTTTTTACAGCATCTTGGAGCTACGAAAGGAGAAGAGCCGGGACGCGGCCAGGTCTCGGAGAGGAAAAGAAAACTACGAGTTCTACGAGCTAGCCAAGATGCTCCCGCTACCGGCCGCCATCACGTCCCAGCTCGACAAAGCTTCCATCATCCGTCTCACCATCTCCTACCTTAGGCTAAGGGACTTCTCATCGCACGGAGACCCCCCTTGGAGCAGAGAAGGGCCACCGCCTAATAAGAACGTTAAGGGTAAGCAGCACTGTCGTGTTCTGATTTATATTCACATTCCATGATTCCGAAATAGTAAAAGGGCCCCTAATATTTATCTGGGCGGATATGCAATTAAACTTAATACGTCTCGTATAACCTCGCTGCTAAACGGGAACGTTAAACTCAAAATCAACTCAAGCCAACAGCTCATTAGCGCATTTTGGCATTCAAGTTATGCAACCAAACTTACTCTTCTTTAGCACATAGTAACCAGGGCTGCCAACTGTACAGGTTTCACCTTTATTACATAGGTTTAAAAACTCAGATACGAGTGTACGGGCTGCTATTCAAAATATACGGGTAAACTAATGATTTTGACACTGGTTTTCTTTTGATGGTTAAAAGCAACAGTTCAACCATCATTGTTGTCATTTAGCAAAATAAATAAATAAAATAAAGAAATAATCTTATTTGCCTACCCTACTGTGATCAGAATCACAAAGTAAGATACGAACAGAGTGGTTACTTCGTACAAGCCCAATAATAATTGTCTAATCTCCATGCAACTAGCGATTTTATTTTACGGTATTGACTTACGTGGCGTCACGGTAGCTTTTTCTAGAATTATTTAATTGATCTGCATTTGTATTATTATTAGTAACTGCAAGCAATGCATTTTGTGAAAGAGTGTTTAGTGTGATGGGAATTGCTCGGACTGCTGTCTGAAATCTGAACTAATGGTAAAAATTAACTTCCGTATGACCTGCAAAGAATTTTACTCTTATGCAGAAAAAAAAAAAACCTGATGTATTGAAAAGTTCTAAAAATGAAAACAAGTATAAATTTAAGTCTGTTCAGAAATAAATGTTAATTACAATTTCAAATCAACCTTACTTTGTTTCTAACAAATAGTGTTAAAAAAACAATTTAAAAAAAAGATATACATGGGTGTATTTAACTGAAATAAGGTTCTAATTTAAGGAAATTGACTTTGGAGTAACTCGACCTGTGAATGCACGTGTTTGAGAAGTTGGCAGCCCTGGTAATAACCCTCTTCTTTAGCACATAGTAATTCTAAAGCTATGCAACCCAACTTTCATCCTTCTGTTTCGAATCGCTGCAGTGATTTACGAATTTTATTCGTACATGACATAAATAAATGACCAAGTAGAAAGCGAATGAAAGCAGATACCGATAACAGAACTATGTGGAGATTAAAAAAACAGCGTTTCTGCTTCCCACTGAAACCATATGAGACTGTAACGAAAACAGCGCGAGCAGTCAGCAGTAGCGTAATTTTAAATTGTCCACCACATGAGTTTCAAGTTTTGTATACAATTTATTAAAATGCATGCATTTGTCAAACTCAGGAGGACAATTACTCCGCCCCTCCCCCCAAAACGTCGCTGATTGTCAATATAAATTGCTTTTCATAGAAATAGTCGATTTTGATGCAGTGTAAAAAACGTCAATTTTTTCCATGCAATTTTATAATACAAACTGAAAATTGATTTTTAAAATTTTTGGATAATTTTGTTGCTGTAACTATTTTCGTGTATTATATTAAATGAAAGTATTGATTTTGCAAAGCTTACTTCCTATCCTTATGTAGTACCGATAGCAATATTTGTAAGTAATTGTACAGTTTATCAGAATATATAATTGGAATTCTGAGGTAATTACAAAAATATATTTCATCTTTTTTCTTAACTTTCAAAGCACTTTTGGAAATGCCTCAAAAACCGCATCTCTTAGCAATTAGAGGACGTTCCCATGAACGATGGTTCCAAGTTTTTCCTTTTCCGATGTAAAGAAAAAAATATACATGTTGTGTTCAATATAAGTTACGATAAAATAAAACATGATTATAAACTGAGGCACTCTTCATATCATAAATTGTCGGTAACTAGTAAAAAAGAAGCCTTATGGTTGAAAGAAATTCACGAATGAACGCAAAAGCTATTACATACTGGATACACTAGGCTAAAATTCGCACAATTTGAACGCAAGGCAGGAGGATGCGCTTCTGCACATTAGTACTTAGAACTCACTGTTTAAAACAAAGTGTTTAGCATATCTTTGAAATATTGATTATCCCAATATCGGTGTAATTTCGTTGGGTATTGTATGATACTTAAATTGAAGTATGATAAAAAGTAAGTACCTCAAATGCAGTAATCAACTCGTAGTACTGAACAAATTTGACCATATCCTTTCTTATTCATTGTCTGCAAGCTGGCAATAGAAAACAAATAGAAAGTGAGTTTTTTTTACCTGAGAAATAATGATTCTTAGTGGTATTTAGCCGTGAAGTTATGCAACCAAATTTGCACCATTACGTAGCAGGAAACTATGCAACCGTGCCATTTACCCATGGAGTTATGCAACCAAATTTGCACCACTATGTAACGTAACGTAGTATGCAGTGGTTAAGAAGTTATGCAACCCAACATACATTTTCTCATTTAGGATTACTGCAATGACTTGACAATTTTAGTCGTACATGGCATGTGAATAGAAGCAACAACATATTTGTTGCTCTCCTCAGTAGTATCGAGGCGTCGACGTACAAAACTAAAAAAAACAGCATTCTTACAAATGAAAACCTGCGGTGAACAGAAACTCTCCGATTTGTCAGCATATATATATATTTTTCTTTTTTAATGGAAATTTTCGGACTGGTGTTGCCTTCATAAAACAATGTTAAAACAATTTTTTCTTGTAATTCGGTATTCGCAAATTAAAAATAGACTAATTGAAGAAGTGAGATGCAAACCAGCACAAGTCCAATGAACAGAGTTTTGAGAAAAATCGGTTTTGTTTTGATACAGAACTGGTTCTATTTTGCAACTGCTTTCATTTTTCTTTCATCAGATTCTAAGAACTTTCTAATTGAAATTCATATTGTTTTGCACGGGAACTAAAACATGACATTATAAGAAATATTATTCCGGTCTTAATTCATTTTCGGTCAGAAAAGCACTTCTCCATCTGCAATTTTGCATCTGACTTCTTCAATTTGTTCACAATGTTCGATTTGGTCAATTTGGTCACTGAAGTTAGCCATATACAAACTAGATACAGATGTAGTTTATTATTATTTATTCATTTTATTAGTGCTTTACCTCACGGGAGGAAATCGATTGTGGCTTTTCTGTGTGTGTAGATCCGAGACAGAAACCTAGTGAAGACATATTCGGTTCGAATCTCGTTTCAAGTTTGAGTGCTCTCATATCATCTTGGAATTGGAAGGAACTACTTTAACTTCAAACATATAAGATAATAAACATTGTCTTAAATTATGTCTATTGGAAAAATAAGAAAATGTTTTCAATCACAACGTAAGGAATTGTCTATCAGAAAAGTAAGAAAACGTTTTCAAACACAATGTAAAGAATATATCTATTAGAAAAGTAAGAAAACATTTTCAAACACAACGTAAAGAATGTATCTATTAGAAAAGCAAGAAAACGTCTTCAAACACAACGTAAAGAATGAATCTATTTGAAAAGTAAGAAAAAGTTTCCAAACACAACGTAAGGAATATATCTATTAGAAAATTAAGAAAAAGTTTTCAAACACAATGTAAGGAAGAATTAATAAAGATTGTCCAATCAAAAGTTTATTTGTTCATTGAAGTTTATCTTTTCTTGTTCAGCACCCAAAGTGCAAGAGACACGGACCTACAGTTTGAAGGTGAAAGTTCAAACCAATGTAATGTATTCAGTGTTCTCCCGCCGGGAATCGAAACCGAAACCACATGCACCAAAGATGCGCCCGTTAGAAACTAGACCATTGATGTGCAAAATTAATCAATCAAAAGCAATTATAAAGAAAATATATGTTAAAATGGAAAAATCTCTGAACTTATATCGACAGTTTGTGCAGGGTTTATAACGGAAAGTTAAAAAATAAGATACACTTTCGATTCCGAACATTGTTCATTTATTAAATTAAACAATATTGAGTCCTTGACCTTCATATTTAGCATGTAGATCTTTATGTCTTCTAGAACCTACTGGATGACACTCGCGTAAGATTAAGAAACTCAAAGGTTAATCGATGCAGAAACGAAAGCTCCCTGATTGAATCCCGTTCTGTGATAAGCCGATTCTGTAGGAATAATTGTTATCTACCTCTCAAATATTGTATTATCCTCCATCTTCTTGGCTATCCCAAAGGTCTTTTTACTGTAGACTTTCAGAATAGAATGTTATGCTTTCACACGGAGCCTCCATGTTAATATGCACAAATCATGTGGAACCCATCTACCCAACTTGTAGTGTTTCCCAAGTTGATGGAGGTGCTGCCGAATGATTTCTCCACTCACACTGAATTGTAGTCCCAGTTTCTCATATATCTGGCCACTGTTCGCCTCAATTGCTGCCTGAAGATCTTTATTTTATACATATGTTAGTCTTCCGGTACGTGGTGCGTCTTCGAGTGTTTCGTCGCCGTCCTTGAACTTGTTAAAGCAGCACTTGACTGTCCACTAGTCACGACACCCTCACCAAAGGCCTGGCATATCTTCCGCTCCTCTGCAGTGGCGTTTGATCCCAGTTTGAACTCCTCCTTACGCAAGTTCACGGTGTAACTGAACTGCCATAACCAGGTGGCGTGTTGGATATACCCACACCAACAACTGACCTTCGCCTTATCTCCATTTGCATTCAACTCACAGTGTGAGGGCCCTTTGAACACGGACCTTCACAAATGCGATAGAACTTTCTTGGTTACCTTTATGCAAGACGTCATTATACGAGAGAGTTGCGTGACGAAGCTGAGAAAAATAATGTATAATAACGTAGAAGAGAGTTGCCCAAGATAAACGGTTGTGAAAATCTAAGTTGGATAATTTCATATCCACCAGTATATTAACTATGGGTGAAGTATATACAGTATATAACAAGTAATACTATCTGAAATGCCCGTTCTTCGCGTGGGAATAATATACTTATGGAAAGGATTTGAATCAACTTTCCCTGCTTAGAACACGCATTTCAGTCAGTCTAATCATGAAAAAACAGGCCAATCCAAATATTAAGCATATTCAAAAATTAACTTCAGGTGATTTAAATGGTCCTCGCTTTTTCTAATTTTATGAATACAGAGTCGGAAATTAGAATATTATGGATATATCTCCCTTTTTTAAAGCGGAAATTTTGAAAACTCTGAGACACATTTTCCCTTGTTTTTTTTTTTTTTTTTTTTTAAATAAGAAACATATACCGAGTTTTATCACCCTAACTTCAGAGACTCATGAAACATTTTTTTCTTTTTGCATAAATTTTGAGCCCCGCTTAAGATAGCAATTTTATACAAAACTGCATGATAAAGACCCATTTCGAGGTGTATATATTTAAAACTGTATATATATATATATATATTTCAAAAGGTTCAGTCGTTTTTTCGCTAAATGCTATCACAAAGGATAACTTTCATTTTTATTTTATATAAATAGTAATCTATAAACCAAGAAAGACTGAACCGGCGAGAAGGAAGATGGACATACCAATCATTCGACTACTTGTTAGCTCTTAATGTAATAATGAGAAATATAACATCTATCGTAGAAATTGTTATTCCATGTGATTAAAGGTACTTATGTACGGATCTATTATAGATTTCTTGTCCTGTTTGTACTTGACTATCCCCTTCCATTCTTTTCTCTGTGTGTGTGTGCGGATTCAGCTTACGTATATGTATGTGTGTGTTGATGTTATAACAGTCGCGGAACTGTGTGTGCATGGGGCATGAGAATGACATGGGACCAACTTCCCTCTGCACATGACATCTTCTAATTTCCTCCTTGATCGACGAGTCCTCCCTTGGCTTTGACATTCTATGACATCTGCTCCCGAAGGAGAATAGAGCGGAAAGACAAGAAAAATAGTTTATATCCTGACATGTATGCAACGTTAGTTGCGCGTGGGCTTTACAGCTAAAGGAAATTAGGATATTTAGCAATTCAAATTGTAAAGAGATTAAAAGTTATCAGTTTCTTTTTAAATTATAGTTTATGTGTTCTGTATATGATTTAATGTTTGAATTAACGTATACGATGCCTGCAGAGCTGTTAAAACTTCCGAATATAGATTGTTACTTTAGTTCATTTCGTAGAATTTCTGGTTGAAAAATATTAGTATTTTTGAAGTCCGTTTTTTGTCTTGTGTTACTGCTGATTCCGATCTACAAGTTGGATTTACCTACATTAAAATACGTGAATTAACGAACAAATATATATTTTGCCGTTCCAAGTAGTAAGGACGAATTTAACAAGGGCTTGTTTCCTGAAAATGCGTTCTGAAAGCGGTTAAGATAATTGTCAGTCTAATTTGAAAGTATATTTTCTAAAGAAAGGAGGTATGGTATTCACGAGAGGCATCCGCAGAGCAGTTTGGTATAATTACTCGAACTCCTCAACTGTAGTTTCCTAGCTTCAAATTGTAGGTAACTTTTGATATGTTTGCCCTTACTTTTTTTTTGGTTGATTGGAGTTTAGTGTCTGTCTTCACCACCGTGGCTATATGAGACGTGAATATACATCTAAAGGTGGAATCCGAATCACCACAATAATATATTCAAATTCTCAAAGCTCTGATATCGGAAATCGAACCCACGACCTTCTACACCCAAAGGCGCGCGTGCTAACCAGTAGTCCAGAAAGAAGGACGGCTGAAAAGTGGATATAAGTTTTATGTGACAAGTTTACTTCACAATTATTCTGTTGGCTGTAACGTGATCCCATCGTAAGTAAAGACATCAATCGAAACTTGGAACAGGCCTCAGCATTCAATTGAAACTCGTGTTTGTATCATCTTCTAAGTTAAACACTTGTGACAAATTATGCTCATTTGATTATATAATATCAAGTTACAGTATATTATATTGCAGAGGTGTTAATTGACGTGTGCGAGTACCAATCTACAGTGTATAATAAGATTCCATAACTACTCAGTACTTGTATACAAGGTATCTATATTCTCTCTGAATCTAGCGTGGGGTCCCTGGTTCTATCCCCGGCAAAGTAATTTTGTGGTGGACAACATCGTGCTCGTGAGTTTCCTCGGGGTACTCCCGTTTCCTCCTACTTTCTCATTCCATCAGTTCACTTGCATCTCTTCTATATTCATTTGCTTTAATCATCGTTTTCCTTAGCCTAACAGGCATAATTGTGGGACGTTAAACTTAAAAATTACAAAATTTCTCTCTCTGTCTATCGTATTACTCTTCTCTTGAACTCCGAGTTTTTCATTCATACCTTTCAACTGTAGAGGAATTGGAATTGGTCACCTTATCGTTTCCATAGTAAACCTTTATTTTTGGCAAATGGGCTGGAACATGTCTTCTGAAAAAAAAAAAAAAAAAAAAAAGACCGTTCTAGTAGTAAGGGAGGATCACAGTGTTACGTTGAAGGAAAGAAGACAGATGTATAGTATAGAAAGCTTTATTCTTGGACAATGCTCGCTCGTCATTGTATAGTTACGAAAGGGTAAAATTCGGAAAATCCAAAATGTCATATATAAAATTGTGCTTCTGTTCACGTTTTAACTTCCGGCGTATGAATATACAGTTTGTTAGGACTCTAGAGAAGAAAGGGTTGAATGTTCTGTGATCCCCACTTTCTCCCGGGGCCAACGGATCAATCAATCATTTCGCAGGCAGCGTGGATGAAGATGAGTCAGAATGAGAAATACGTGATTTCCTGTTGTTGCTGGTGTGATCTGAGCGCTACAAAGAATCTCGGTTCCACTTGTCCACTCCATGCGGCCCAGCCCAACCTCGATGTCGGAAGTTCCATCAGAGTGACACAGGCTGGAGGAAGAGGACACCTGGACCGACAGCTCAATTCCTGGAAGTTGACCGCTACTTGCCAAGCATTGTTAACTAGTCCTGTATTGTTTCGCTTCACGTGTTCAGAGATAAACAACTCCTTTTGTTAGCGGTTCTTGTTTTTGTTTTCCACCGCTAAAAAATTCGGAAGCTAATTGGTGAATGACAATAGATTAAAAACATTTTGTTTGAACTCCAAGCTGGTGTTAAATACGAACGAAAGGAGAAATCAAAGCCCAAAAATGAAAATAAAATGAAATCTTTAAGTTTTACGTCCCACTATTATGCCGACGAGGCTAAAGGAGACGGTGAAGATGAGAAATGAAGGGAATGATGTAATCAAGAATGTGGGAGAACTCTTGAAGAAATTCGCGCACATGACAAAGTTCACTTGATGCGAGCTGGGATCAAACCAAGCACCCCATGCATCAGAGATGAACGTTCTACCACTGAGCCACCGCGACCCCAAATCGTACGCTACTTGCAAAAAATACTAATCAAAACTATTTGGGAAAACCTAACATGCTTACTGTCTCCTTAAACGTCATTCATATTATTAAAAGAGTGTAAGAATTGCAATAAATCTTCATACAGAATTCCTGACGTTTAACAAGTTATCGCTGCCGTGCATTAATCACTACCGATTCTGTAAGTAATCCAACACTTCTAGTGTTGTCGAAACGTTGACACAACAAGTCGCAAATCAAGAGATAAAATTACTCCAATTTTGAGTTTTAAAAAATCGCTAAAAGTTGTAGCCATAATATTTCCAACATATTTAACGCTATAAAATATTTACGATGAAAAGTGTATAATTAAAATTCCACAAAGGAAAATTTAACACCGACTTCATATCACTGGCGGATCCACGGGGAGGGCGGAGGGGGCGACCGCCCCCTCCAAAGGGTTTTCTTATCTTTCAGCATTTACCATTAGGGAATACTAATATGGTCTTTTTCCCGACCGATCAATCTGTGTGACAAGCATACCAGAGTCTAATAAAAATGAGTGGTTCTTAATAGTACTTAATACAGACATATTTGAATTGTGAATACTTCTCTCCCTAGTTCCTTGGGGCGGTCACCATAAGCCCCAAAGTAGCGAGAATATAATTCATTCGTTGAACGAACAACTGTAATAAGGAGGATAAGACGGCTCACTCTTTGTACTAAAAATGTGTTATTGTGTCCTAGAAAAAGGATATGAAATGGATTTCGGAATTCCAGATTATAACCTCAATTACCTTTACCTTTAATAAAGAGAAATATAGAATCTTCAGTGCTCCTTACCGGAAAGCTCTCTGAATCTAAGAGGAGACTTTTCGGTGGTTGATTGATTGATATGTATTTACGTTGTTTGTCAAATGCGATGCTTTGCAGAACGAGAACTAGAGTTTAAAGTTGGATCTGATCCACTGTAGTGCGTTCGATGCTCACTTACTGGGAATTAAACCACAGAACCTCATGCATCAAAGATCATAGGTACGTTCGCTATCTACTAGATCAACAAAGAGAGCTGTGACTTTTGGGGTTCAAACACGGAAACAGGAAGGGACCAAGGATTTATTGTGACTTCAAATGGCATTCCATGATTTCTTGAGAAATACCACAAGCTTGTTATTGTTATTCACACATAAAAGACGAAATCCTGAGTGAGTAACTTCGCACAGGCCAAACCAATTAAGCTAGAAACTTGAAATTAGGACAGTATATAAGATTTGTTACGTAGAGTATCACTAACCAAGGATTTTTGTTTTAATTCGAAGAAAGGAAGGGAGAATGGGATGGAAATTACTTTAATAAGATGTTCATCTCTTCGAATCAGTTAAGACTAGATACTTGAAATTTGGCATTTGGATTTCTCATTTAAAATAATTTGACACATGTTTCAACTTTTTTTATATATGTTATATTAAAACGGAGAAACAAAAGATGGAAAGAAAAAGTGGTGGCGATTGCAAATATTATAATAAGATATCAATATCTAAGAATCTTTGAAGGTTAGAAACATGAAATTTCGTATATGGACTTTCCACTTAAAATAATTCAATACGTATAGCAGCATTTTTGATATTTTACCTAGAAGGGATGAAAAGGGGTGGGATTACTACTACTACTACTACTACTACTACTACTACTACTACTACTATTATTATTATTATTATTATTATTATTATTATTATTATTATTATTATTATTATTATTATTATTATTATTATTATTATTATTATTATTATTATTATTATTATTATTATTATTATTATTATTATTATTATTATAAGATGCCATATCTCAGGATCCCTTGCGGTTAGAAACATGAAAGTTGGTACTTTGATTTTCCATTTAAAATAATTCAACATGTATTTGAACGTTTTTTTTTTCACTTAACGTAGAAGAGAAGGAAAAAAGGTGGGGATGGTTCATTAAAATGCCTTACGAGGTGTTGGAATTTCGTGACAGTTTTAGCTCAATCCAATTCTATATGAAAGACAGAAGGAAGAACGCGAAATATTGTGCCACAGTACCAGAGATGGAGTGGGTCAGTGGGTCGGTGAGTCAGTGGGTCAAGTGAGTCAAGTTTTCTGAGTGGGTCAGTGGGTCGTGGGTCAACGGCATGTGACCCACTGTGACCCACCACCCACAGTGACCCACTGCGACCCACCGACTCAGTATGATCTACCGACCCTCTCTGCTCACTGCATTGTAGACAGTATCTTCTGAAGACTGGTAAATTTATCTTCGGTTTACTTCCAAGACCTTCATTTCCCTTCCTTTTCCACTTGTTTCTGTCTACTTACCTGAGGTAAGTATATCTAACCAAGTGAAAAAAGAACTCCAGGCGCTTTTGGATATTGATATTTTTAATTGTAATAATAACAATAAGACTTATACTACTACTTGGCTTTCGAGATCTGTGAGTTTTTAGAGGAGCTAACTACTGGAAAAAATACATTTTTTGAATCACTGTAATATATAAATTATTATATAAAAATTGAATGTAACTATGTGTGCCTGATCATCACGGCCGAATTGCAAAGTCAAATGAAATTACTTTTGGTATGTAGTTAGGCCTTAATCCAAATTGGGATGTTGTATTGCTTTCATTATAAAAGCTACATATCCTAAGGAGGGTGAGGATCCGAATTTTTGCGAAAAAAAAATAGTATCTCGCAAGCCGTTATACTTACTGAGCTGAAATTCAGTGTATTAACTCTTTATTGAAAATAAACAAAATGTGTCCTAGCATATTTTTAAATTCTCCTTTATGGAGGGGGGCACTTTCTATATATGGAAAATTGGTAGTGAGTTGGTTTGTAAAAATGATCGAAAACGATCGATGTTATTTAAGAAAAAAAAATCAGAAACAAAAAATTACAGTGCTTGGCTTCATATATCCATTGCTTTCTACTATAATAATTGCTGAAGCTTATGTTTATTATATGGAGCGCTTACAGTACAGAGCAATCAACCCAAAAACTTGTGACTAAAATAGGCATAAAATTTGTACTCTAAGCTTAATTACACGGAACTTTTAAGTTTGGATTGTACGCATAATTATATGGAAAATTTCACACTTTTTTCCCTTTACGTTGTTCTACTTACCTTGATTTGGAACTTTCAAATTTCATCCTTTTTTCCACTGAAAAGTATTGATAATTCAACAAGGAAATAATTATATTATGGTAATTTACTTAAAATTCATCGTACCTAATTTGGCACATGGCAAACAGCAGTGTGGTAATTGAAGGGGAAGAAGGAGAGAAATTCCCATTCACCTCTGAACACTTTCCAGGAACCACGTTCTCTTTCGCTTTCTGGACGGGAGAGGGAACTTCGTAATGGCATAAAACCTTCATGTGTAATTACAAAAATTAAATTTATAAACAAATAAGAAATCTTCAGTTCATCAGGCTTTAATTGATAATTTATTCACAAGATTCCCTATCGAAGGCGTGGTAGATGAAGTTTCTGTTCTCCATGAGTCGACATTGCCAACTGACATGGTCGATATGTAAAAGATGTTGAATGGTAATAGTGAGATGTTACTTCTTGCTGAGTATTTCAAAACTGACCAAGGAAAATCGTTATCAGACTTAAGTCTAACAAGCAGATTGTCGATGAGGAGTTGCAGAAATCGGGTAGAAGTATTATCAATTTCCACGACAGAGTTCGAACGGGGACTTCTCCTTATGAATTTACAGATGACTGATATTAGAAATATACTAAGTACTCAAACATCGTCTCACTTGTTCATCAATGTTAATGGCCCACCGCTAGACAAGCTCAAAGTAGACGAGCTATTTATTTCTTGGCTGAAGGATGGACACCATTCCGCTGCGGATGATTTACCACGAAAATGTTACCAACAGGAAATAAACCCGATTTCAGGTTTGTTTTAAAGTGAAAAATTACGAGCTATAGAAAATGTATAGGCCTACTTGTATTACTAATGGCTTATTTGTGCTATTCAATTTTGTACCTATTTTTTAGTAAGTGTCTTCTTTGCTTTAGGTAAACTACATTGAATAAATATTCATAATAATTGCAATTATGCATATTTGTATCTTAAATTTAACGTGGTGTTCAGTGATTACACAAATTAAAATTATGAGCACACTTTATGGAGATGCTCTTACATAGGGTACCCGAGCACCTTTATACAGTATGAAAAACTGATTTTTCAAGTCTTTTGTGAGAAAAATACTGTGAACTGAGAAACCATAAACTTTTCCATATTGTACAGGGGTATTTTCCTGCGAATAGAAGTTTCTTTTGCAATGCGTTCAGAAATTAACACTTGCAAGAATACTCTCTTAGTGCAAGACGCACACATTAATTTCCCCTCACCTCGAACTGTTTCAATTTCCTCACTGACAAACACTTCACCATTTTATATCATAAAGATCAGATCCACCGTTATTCTGACAGAGCGGTGCTTGAGCGATTGACTAGAAATTCAAACTCCGATTAGTGAGAATTTCACAGTCATGTTTTATTACAAGTGTAAACTCTTTAGTCAGTACAGAAGAGGCCGTGAATCGTGTTCAGAGTTGATGACGATGGATTTTGGTGAGTGAGAATAGGTCACAGTGGATCAGTGGTTCATGGTGGGTGGTGGGTCACAGTGGGTCACCGTGGGTGGTGGGTCACGGTGGGTCGTGGGTCATGGGGGATCAGAGTGGGTCACGGTGGGTGGTGGGTCAGTGGGTCGTGGGTCAAGTTTTCATTGACCCACGCCAACTCTGCACAGTACCACGTAGGAGCATTTGCTATATTGTGCTGTATGTCGAGCAGATTGGGGATCTGGGGGCGATCCCCACCTAGACGAAGGCTAGTATAATATACCTAGATAATTTTATTGTTGTTGTAAGCATAACTATAATTATATTGTTTCGTGGACCCCACACAAATATAGAAATAGATTAATTTTGTATTAATTTTTGTAACTGCTGTCCCGCAATTGTTACTCAAAATATAAATGATTAGAGCAGATTGTACATTCTTTCGTTAAAATGAATGATATCGTCAATACAGTATTTTCTTTTGTGCAAGTGCTGTGCCAGACTGTGCATCTCATATGTTGCGGTGACTGTGTGTGAAGTGAATCATGACACCGTCACGCCTCCGGATCGGAAGTACGTATTTAATTTAAATCTACAGAGAAAATACTCCCATTGCCAAAAAAAAAAAAAAAAAAAAAAAAAAAATTAAAAGTTCGGGTTTCAAAGTGGAACCTGGGAATCATTTTTACACCTACCCCCTCCAGCCCCGTATTCATACGAGTCCCTTTCTTGTAAATTAAAATTCTGGTCACCTTGAAGCTGCGCTCATCTTCGAGAAAGCGAACCGCCCCTCCCAAACGATCCTTCTGGATCCGCTAGTGCTTCATATTAACACACGCTTCTATAACTGTTCGGTAAACTGTAGTACTTGTGGCTCTTAATGTAGAAACTCTGCAGCTGTTCGGTAAAGCTGTAGTACTTGTGGCTCTTAATAGTAACTCTGCAGCTGTTCGGTAAAGCTGTAGTATTTGTGGTTCTTAATAGAAACTATGCAACTGTTCGGTAAAGTTGTAGTACTTGTGGCTCTTAATAGAAACTCTGCATCTGTTCGGTAAAGCTATAGTACTTATGGTTCTTAATAGAAACTCTGCAGCTGTTCGGCAAAGGTATAGTACTTGTGGCTCTTAATAGAAACTCTGCAGCTGTTCGGCAAAGGTCTAGTGCTTGTGGCTCTTAATAGAAACTCTGCAGCTGTTCGGTAAAGCTGTAGTACTTGTGACTCTTAATAGTAACTCTGCAGCTGTTCGGTAAAGCTGTAGTACTTGTGCCTCTTAATAGAAACTCTGCAACTGTTCGGTAAAGCTGTAGTATTTGTGGCTCTTAATAGAAACTCTGCAACTGTTCGGTAAAGCTGTAGTACTTGTGGCTCTTAATAGAAACTCTGCAGCTGTTCGGTAAAGCTGTAGTACTTGTGACTTTTAATAGTAACTCTGCAGCTGTTCGGTAAAGCTGTAGTACTTGTGCCTCTTAATAGAAACTCTGCAACTGTTCGGTAAAGCTGTAGTATTTGTGGCTCTTAATAGAAACTCTGCAACTGTTCGGTAAAGCTGTACTACTTGTGACTCTTAATAGAAACTCTGCAACTGTTCGGTAAAGCTGTAGTACTTGTGACTCTTAATAGAAACTCTGCAACTGTTCGGTAAAGTTGTAGTACTTGTGGCTTTTAATAGAAACTCTGCAGCTGTTCGGTAAAGCTGTAGTACTTGTGACTCTTGATAGAAACTCTGCAGCTGTTCGGTAAAGCTGTAGTACTTGTGGCTCTTAAAAGAAATTCTGCAAACTAGACGTATTAAAGTTGGGAGTTGTTCTTCGTTAGAAGAACCACAGTGGGTCAGTAGTAGACCGCTTTACGTTTGGTGCATATGATCCTTGCTTCAATCCCAGCTCTCTCCAAGTAGGCTTTGTAATTAACAAACACCATATACGTGATTTTTTTTGTGATTTACCCGTTTCTTTCCCACTTTCTTCATTCCACTATTCAGTCATTATCTTCACCGTCTCTTTTTGCTTCGGAGGATAAACTTGCTACATTAAACTCAAAATATCATCCGTTAGAGGGCAAAGAGTAATAGAAAACAAGAAGACGATCACGCTGTATATTTATCTGACTAGTCGGCGCTTGCGCTAACTAAATCAAACAAGAAGAAAGAAAAGAAATTTATGAAAATTCCTTCGAACTGTCAATGGCTATTGCGGGACAAATTGAACTCGTTAGATTTAAAAGTCATCAAATCATTTAAAAATCGCTAAAACGAAGAAAAAAGATAGCTACCTTGGATGTTAAAATACCCAAGATTTAGCAACTTTCTCCCCAATTGGCAACACTGAATCCTTCAAAGAATGCGATATCACAAATTCCACAATTGAAATGTATACTCAATTCTAACTTAATTTAATTCAAAAACTTTTGAATGAAGTGTGTTTAACTACATATATCAGTACCCGTTGTTGTTGAGTACTTAACAACACTTTTACTGGAATAAAGCGGGAACTGTAACGCTGGACCATTTTTGTTTACTTCCATCCAACACAATCTCGATCATTTACTTTAACTATCGCCAGTAGCGACAGTAATGTAAGTATTTAACCCAGATGGACATACTATTGTGCGCGGGCCAGACGCAGCCCTTTGAAAAATTCTATTCGGCCAGTGATATGAATTTTAATCTGACGAGAACAAATAATTGGAATAAGAGACATCACTTTTTCTTTTTACCTGGACATTTCCACTATTCCGGACCCTAAACATTGTCCGAATAAGTTTTCATTTTGTAGGAAAATGGGGAAATGTCCTTTTTTTTTTTTTTTTTTTTTTTTGCTTGTATGTACTATTCTTGTTTTTAGTAAATTTCATTGGATCGCCTAAAGTTTTTCTTCCTTTTTTTGAATTTGGGCCTTCTTAGAGAAAATTACTTACCATTAGTTTTAGGCAATTATATTATGTAATAGATTATACACTTTCATTAGTTACCCGTCTCGTTTATCCTAAAGGGTATGATCATGAAACGTTGTGCCAAAAGTTTCAAGCGTAGTTATTAATGATTACATGATGTGTGACATATAGAACTGTACAATCGTAAATTTTGACAAATTATATTGTATTTTTTAAAATATTCCAGGAAATCCATATAAGTATCACAAATCAAGTTCTATTTATTGTCGGAAAAATCTTTATCCAATTTTATTTATTGCCGATAAAGTATTTTATGCAGTTTTATTTATTGTCAGAAAAGTAGTTTATGCAATTTCATTTATTGTCAGAAAAGTATTTTATGCAGCTTTATTTGTTGTCGGAAAGGTACTTTATGCAATAAAGGAAGAGGGAAAGTAGCTGGCTCCCTATGATTTGGAACAAAAATCACTAAATATAACAGTAATTGTTCAAGGATCGTTCTCAGATTGGTCTAAAGAATATGGAATGCAACTCATCTGTTTCCGACAAAATCGAGAAACGCCATGTGGAATTCTATGATGGAATCGAGCGTGCGGGACGACCAGAAACGTGGCCAGGATTTGGTATGATAGTCACGTGACTTTTAGTTCAGTTCACAAACAGAGAATTCCGTTCGTGGCGACGAGAGAAGGGGTAAGAGAGAGAGAGAGAGAGAGAGAGAGAGTTTTTGAACGTGTTCGGCTGATTCGTTCATTATCTCCTGTTTTCTTCGGCGTCTCTTCTCTTCCATACGCAATCATCTCACTCGAATCTCAAAGCACGCCAGCTACCCCTCTTCGTTCTTCCATTATCCTCAGTTCTGATTGAAGCGAGCTGCTAAAGCATTTTTCTTCCATTTCGACTCATCAAGAAAAAAACATTGTCAAGACACGGGAGTATATTTTTCCTTGTTTGCAGCCAATATCACCCCAGCACTGTGATCTACGCTTGTTTAACCTAATAAAGACTCGTCTTTGCAATCATACACAAAAAAATTATGAGAAGGAACGGCCAACCGCACTAAACTTTCTCGTTCCCATGTTTCTAAATTAAATCATGTCATAAGTAACTATTTATTTAAAAAATATAAACAAAATTTCCAAAGCTGTTTCTGAGATAATCTTCTGAGAGAAATATAACTCACCCGTACGAGTAAACTACCTCTTGTGCATTTTTTTAAGGACAAATTAATTATACGGTACTATATAGTTATTAATGTACCATTTATTTACGAATTGGCTAAGTTGTTTTAGAGAAAATTATTCAAAAAGAACTTATCCTTAAGAGTACACTACTCTGTCCTCCCCCGCTAGTCTAGTGGCTCATGTGCGCATTTTGTGCAAGAGGTCGCGGATTCGATTCCCACTGGAAGACTTGAAGTTTGGAGGCATTACAAAGGTTTGGATTTCGCCCTTTACGTCTCATACAGGCTCACTGCTGAAAAAAAAGGACGCTATATTTCAACAAGCAAGTAAACTATCCGTTTTTATTTTTTTTAAAGGAAAATGTCATCGTCTTATGCAGCTGTTAATGAAATATTGGTTTATGAAAGATAAACAAAATCATTATAATCATTTATTAATAGCAATTTTCAGTTTTCACTCTCTAGTAAAGTCTTGGAGGAAGAGACAGAGAATAGGAAATAAAATATTACAGAAATGATTATCTTTTAGAGGCAGCATTTTCGAAAAACGATAGGACACTTATTTTCAACAAGGATTTTATATATTGAGTTCTATCTGCCTAACTTCAAGGGCTTGTGACATACATATTTTTTGTCATAAATTTTAAACCCCTTCCCCCTTAACTTCCGGATACCCAAGGGGGTACAAATGAACCCCATTCATATGTTTTACTATATATTTTATGTCACAGACACCCGAGGTTGACTAACGTTCTTTACATTGTGGGCTGGACTGGAAGGAAACTTAATTTCCTCAATAACAATTATTTTGTAAGGTGATCTGCTTACGTATGTGGCTAAAACTACACTGGGGTACATTTGTACCCCCTGGGTATATATGTTACCATATTTGTTTGTAGGTAATATTAGATCCTATTGCAATATATAATTGCAATATTGCACTCACATTGCAATATTGCAACTTTTTCTGCCACAAAATTAATACAGTTCTATAGCATGTAAACAAATTTCTGTTTCTCTAACCTAATCTACCTAAATTTACTTACCTTAAAGTAACCTACAATAAGAAAACCAACACAACCTAACAAAACACACCCAACATAAACTAACATACCAATATTATCGATGCCACAAACAGGGTGGATTGATTTAAATCAGTCTGATTTAAATCACGATTTTAATCAAGATTTAAATCACTTGATTTTTTAAATAAAAATCGTTGATTTAAATCAAATTCCGAAATAAATTAATTTAAAGTGAAAATAAGTAAATCCCGTTTCAGTTCTGTTATTTCGACTATGAAAGATAATAATCATAGTACAATGAGACTCAAATATATGTACAGCACAGTATGAAAACGAGTATCATGCAGAGGATGATTAGGGAAAGTCCCACTTTGAACGGGTAACGGGAGAATCCTGCTTTCTTCTCTTCGTAACATAGGATTTTTAAATCGTTAACTATTCGAACGGAGAAATCACCATGAACATTTAAGACAAAAATTATTTTGTGTCCACGTCTGTTTGTTTGTTTCTAGATAATAAGGGCGTATTTAGAGGGGTCCGATCCCCTTTCCGAAACAAAAAAAAATTAAAACTTTAGGCGAAATTTATGTACTAAATACATAGAAGTTCCTCGGAATCGTAATACGGCAAATTTTGGATGCGTTAAAATATCGAATAATACTTTTGATAAAGTGGATTCTTTCAAATATCTAGGATCAGTATTAACAGACGAAAACGATATTCACGAAGAAATAAAATGTTGACTAAAAGCAAGGAATTCTTATTATTATTCAGTTCAAAATCTCTTGTCACGAATTCTTTCCAGGAATTTGAAGATTAAAATATATATGACTGTTGTTCTCAGGGTGTCTACCAAGCAAGCGTAATTAAATTCCTTGACTTTCCCTGACAAAATTATAATTTTCCCTGACTGTCATTCTTTTTTTTCTTAGTGTAACTCATGAAAAGTAACTTATATTTAAATCATGAAAATGAAATCTTTCAGTTTTACGTCCCACAGTTATGCCGGTTAGGCTAAAGGAGACGGTGATGATGAGAGATGAATGAAATGAAAAAAGTGGGAGGAAACGGGAGAACCCCGAGAAAACCCACGAGCACGTTGTATGTCCACCACAAAGTCCACACGGCGCGAGCTGGGATCGAACCAGGGACCCCAAGCACCGGAGGAGAACGCTGTACCAGTGAGCCAGCGCGCCCCCAACTTATATTTATTACCTGTAATTTATGACTATTTTAGTGGCATTCCTTCATCCCTCACAGCCTGGGAAAGATTTTTCCCTGAAACAATGAAATTCCCTGACTTTCCCTGACCCTGCAAATTCCCTGACGTTGCTTGACTGGTAGACACCCTGGTTCTGTATGGTTGCGAAACATAGTCGCTTACTATGACGGAAGAACGTAGACTGAAAGTATTTGAGAACAAGATCCTGAGACGAAAGTATTTGAGAACAAGATCCTGAGACGAATATTAAGACCCAAGAAGAACGGGAATGGCGGAAACTTCATAACGAGGAACTACATAATTTATACGGTTTACCAACCATTGTTAGGGTCATAAAGTCTAGGAGACTCAGGTGGGCAGGTCATGTAGAAAATAGGAATATTTTCAAATTCTTAACTGGAAGACCAATCGGCAAACGACCATTAGGAAGATCTAGGCGCAGATGGGATGACAATATTAAGATGAATCTCGCAGAAATAGGAATACAAAATAGAAACTGGATCCGGTTGGCTAAGGATAGAAGTCAGTGGAGAGTTTCCGTGAACGGCATTTAACCTCCGGGTTCCATAGGCCATAGAGTTAATTAGTTAATTTTAGGCGAAATTTGTGTACTTGACATGTGTTTCGTGCCTCTGGCTATTTCCGATTTTCTAAAAATATACCCCTGCCCAATATCAGTAACTTTCGTGAAAAGAAAAGTTTCCTGTTGATAAACCTTGCTGTACGTTTTTTCCTTAATGCTTAAGGAACATTGTTTGGGATTGAAATAAGTTAACGATTGGGGATTAATTCAAAATTAAACCAAAATACTTTCACTTAAATGGCATAATTGTCATTTAATATTAATTCCTAATGTTTTTTCTCCAGTTCGCGACTTGTATTATACGAGGAGAAAGATTTGATTTAAATCAAAAAAATCGATTTAAATCAAAAAAATCAACAAAAATGATTTTTATTAAAAAAATCATGATTTTTTTCCACCCTGGCCACAAATAAGGATGTTTCTAATTGCAAAAAATTGTATCGGGGTACATCTGTATCCCTGTTGAGAATGCGGAGTTAAAAAATATAATAGGTATCCGAGGGTTAAGATATGCATTTTGGTGAGAGTGACAAAATAAAAATTCAGCTCAAGTCAAGTTCTAACTATACTCAAAAATTCATCCCAAACGGTTCACTCGTTTTCCCGTCATGATGAAGCAGACAATGTCGATGTTATTTTCATATATTAAGAATAACATAAGAATTGCCTTCCTCCTTAGAAACGGAATTTTCTAAAACACTGCAGCACTTGACCACATATTTACAATGAAGAGGTTATATACGGAATTCCATTTTTCCAAACATGAACGTCTTGTGAGCTACTCTAGTTTTGGAATATATTTTAGACCTCCATATTCCAGCACCCTTTAGAATATCTCATTTTAATGAAGGCGACAATAAAAAAAAATTGGCTCGATCCAAATGTTACCTGTGTTCAAAAATTCATTTCAAACGGTTCAGCGGTTTTCCCGTGATTATGAGACAAACAACGTCGATTTGAATATGGAAAATTTTATACAAATTTCTCTCTTTGCCTCTTACAAGTTAGAAGCGGAATTTTTGAAACATGTGTCCGTTTTTAAAATTAGGAGTTTGCATACAGATTTCATTTTTCTAAATTGACAGAGTCCTGAGACACTCTATCTTTGCCATAATTTAACATAGCCTATATGTTGTACCCCCTTGATGGATAAAAAGTCTTCTATACAATATATATAAAATGATTAAATCAATACATTTTCAACATTCTTGGGCCATTATTGTAATCTGCAAAACGACGTACTTTGTTTAAACTGGCATTATTAAGATCCTACCATGACACAGATTAAGATACGAGGTTGAGAAGGGTTATATTCGATTACTGTTCCATAATGGTAAGAAATATCGTATTTGTTTTCTGAAACTTGATTTAAATTGTGATTTTTAAAAAAAATCGTTCGATTTAAATCGTGATTCAAATCTCTTTGATTTTAAATCTGTCAACTCCGATCAAAATAATGCTGGAACTGCATTGCCTCCCCTGTTACTTCGAATAGTAATTCTCATCCAGTTTTAATAGCAGGTTCTTTCTCATATGACTTCAATGTTGCTTAAGAAAGTAATGCAAAAAGAAAGAAAGAATGAAACAAACAGTAGAACGAAATTTAAAACTTTTTAAAAGAAATTTAGTTGTTATTAATTGATCGGTAATCGTTTGTATCCATAATGTAATTTTTTTTCTACCTACGACAATAAGTCATGTTCTGTCTACAATACGATACATATGCACAAGATATTTAGTGGTAGATTTTGTTTCTGCAGCGATGATCTTTCGTGTACATTAAATCATAGAGTTGGTCGGTCTACATTCACAAACAACACGATTATTTCTTATTATTTCTAACTGGATATCCTGTGACGTCACAGTTGGCTGCTCGTATTCTAAGTAAACTACATAGAGAGAGCAAGAAGAAGATAACAAACCTAGCGTTTATAAAAGACAGTGGTGACAGGAAAAGCAGACGTAATTAATTATTTTGATGATACACTACTCGTACATTTATGACTAATCGTACATTACCAATACTTGTTTTATTCCATTCCACCTGTTTCGTCTCCTCTCCTTCTTTGTTTAGCCTTTACTCTCTGTCGTAAAATCCAGCTCCTCCGTCATACGACGTCTGTTCTGGTTCTAATTGTAAAAGCGTGCTCATACGCAATACATCGACTGTTCTGCTTCTGATCGTAAAAGCCTGCTCGTACGGTCGTACATTGACTGTACTGGCTCTTACCGTAAAATCCCATTCTATCTCAATATCAGCTGTTCTGGCTCTGGTCATAAAAGCCCACTGATTCACATACATTGGCTGTACTAGCTCTCATCATAGAAGCCCATTCCTTCTCATACATCAGCTGTACTAGCGCTGATCGTAAAAGCCCTTTCGTACGTCATATATAGGCTGTTCTGGCTCTGATCATAAAAACCTGTTCCCATCCATACGTCGGCCAGTTGGAAAATGATTACTGTCAGTCATATAGGGAATTGGACCTGGAAAAACACGAAGCAAAGGCAAACACATTAAATCTGGCTACTCTGAAAGAAGTAAGTAAGCCTACGACACACTGTGGACCGTCGTGAATAGACTGAACTAAGCAACAGAAAAGAGTTATCCAATTCAATTTCCCCTCCTATTGTCAGTGAGAGAAAATGAGGTATTCTGAAAGTAGTAATTGCAATTGTTCTTCGCTATGTATATCTCCCAATGCAGGGACAAGTCCGAGACTAATGAAGAGGGTTGTTAGTGAATATGTAACACCAGATAAGAAAGGCGGGAAACAAACTCTTGAAACAAGCTTCATTGCATATATTAACCACGCCGAGTGTTGAGTCACACCCCTTAAATCACTTCTTTTCGAACATTCACACACACACATACACAGATTTTTGCAGCATGTATAGGAAGTACGAGAGAGAGGAAGGGGGTGTGTACGTATCTGTATGTATGTATAGAATGAAGTGAATCGTAGCTAGAAAAAAAGAAAAAAAGATGGGGTTAACCTAATCAACTCTCTCAGAGATGTTGCGGAGACGATTCATTCTCGGACCACTCGCACAGTTAGTTGGATCTTCTCTCCACTAGATGGGTCTGTCAGCAAACTTAACCACGTTAGGCGTGCTGATTCAGGATAGCAAAATCTGCTAAAGCACAAGGAAACGCAAAGGGGAAGTCTAAACAAGGCATTCTCCAGGACCTCCAGTTCAACGTTCCGCATTTCCGCTTCTTTTTCCCCTCCTCCTTTCGTTTTTGTGACTCTTCTCTCCCCCTTATTTCTGGCTTTCCCCCTCTCTCTCCTTCTATCTTTCCCCTGTCTTTACCGTGTTGTTGCACTAAAAATATCAGTACAACATTTCCAAAATGCAAATTTAATCATACATGGGGGCTTACAGCAAAGCCATCGGTAATTTAATTTTCATTGCTGGAAATGAAATTAGGTGCCACTTATTGTAAACCAAACTCGGTTAATTGGACCGAATACGAGCATTCTTCCAAAATCCAGCCAAACCTGCACCTCTTCCCTCTCTCACTCGCACTGCACACATTATGAGCCTCTGTGGACAAATTCACGCGAAGCATTCACGTAGTGTTCACCTACGCACGAACGATCACTAAACAAGCCAACCCATTCGAGGCCCGCGAGCATTTACGTGTGTGCAATACACATATTCAAGCTCTTTGACACATGCACAGAATACTACATAAAGTGCTGGTAAACATTACCAATGAGGTTGGTAGTGTATAGGAAAATACTACAGTTGGTAGGTTCTTCACTCATGTTACGGGAGTCTAAGTTCATCCTCTTGTTCTGGTTTTACTCAGTTTTATCCTGTGACTAGCAAATGGTGTACGACGTGTTACTGCGAGCAGTATTTTGCGTTTCCCTTTTCATGTCTTTCATGTGGAAAGAAGCGAATTGAAATGAAATCTTTCAGTTTAACGTCCCACGATCATGTCCTTTAGGCTAAGTGAGATAGATGATAAAGGCAAGGGAATGATGATGGAAGAACTAGTGGAATGAGAAAGTGGGAGGGGAGGGGAGTACCCCAAGAGAACCCACGGACATAACGTTGACAACCACAATCTTATTTGCTCAGGGATCGAACCCAGTGCCCGAAGACGCGCACGAAATTCGATCAGCTCGTATGAGCATCATAGTCAGTCATCTCCAGCACTCTTCTTCCTTTCAGGGTCGCATGTCAAAGAACGCTGAAACACATATTTAATAATAATAATAATAATAATAATAATAATAATAATAATAATAATAATAATAAACAAATAACAAATTTCATAATATATGTGACTTAAGAGATTCCGAGATATGGACATTTTACAATAATTACCACTTCATTTTCTTCCTTTCATGAAAATGTCAATTTGAAATCTTACATTTCACTATAATAACTTTTACGCATTCTTCAAAATTATATAAATCTTAAAATTAAATCACCATAGAGGTAATAAAGCCCTGCTGGTCTAATAGTTAGTGTACGCGATTTTGGTGCATGATCCCGGGTTCGATTCCTGGTATAAGAGCCTTGAAATTCGAACGTATTATCCTTGTTTGGATATCCCTAATAGGAATGCACACGAAACGAGTCGAGACAGAATTTTCCTGACAAAATTCGAGTCGAGAGACAACTCTTCCAATAGAGAAATACACATTTTTCGAGTCGAGACATCGCTTTTACAGCACATTTTCGAGACGAGGCAGCCTCAAATCTTGTCTCGTGTGCATCCCTATTCCCTAAACTGTAAATCTACGTCTCACGTAGTCTTGGTGCTGAAAATGAAGTGAAAATTTTCATTTATTGTTCCACGATTCTGCCTTGTAAACTATGGGAGACGAATGATTAAGGGAAACATTAGGTGGAATGAGAATGTAGGAGGAAACGGAAATACCTCGAGAAAACTTATGGACACAATGCTGTCCACCACAAACTTACGGTGCTGAAAAGGGACACTAAACTAAATCAACCAATCACAGATACAGGAACATTTGTTTTTCTTAAACTGATTTTCTTGCCTGTAAAAATAAAGCTGGAACAAAGTATGTCTTAATTTTACTCCTTGACTTATGACAGATTACTTTAAAAGAAAATCGCCAAATTTATATAAAATACCTGTAGCTCACTTTAACTGAAGAACAGACAGAAGTTATACATTATTTGAGTCGTAATCAAGTGGTGTTTTGATGAAATATACCTAAGTTTCGATACCAACTACTGGGTAAGAGCAGAAGGAAAATTTGTAAAATGCCCATATTTTCGAATTTTCCGGTTGTTATTTAGTAACCCTGACGGCTACGGAAAGGTAAAAATTGTATAGAAGTACAGCATTGTGCGCCCAATATATCTTGTTAGTTTGACGCTAATCAATCTAATAGTTTTGAGATAAAAATTAGTTTTTACATATCAGTCTTAGTTGTTCTTTTCTTCTATTCAACAAATATTTGAACTTGTAAATATGTAATATGAATGGGAGCTCCATCGTGGCTAAACGGCCAGCGTACGCGCCTTCTGGCGTGAGACACCTGGGTTCGATTCCCGGTGGGAGCTCATGTGGTTTGGATTCCACGTTAGGCTATAGGTCCACGTCTCTTATAGTCTCGCTGCTGAAAGGGACACTCGACTGAAAATCAAATAAAATGTAATAATAAATTTGATTTTTGAAGAAAGTACGCATGCGTAACAAAGAAAAGAAGCTAGCGTATAGTAATATGCAGAAAATTAGTCAAGGATTAATATTTATTAATCTTTTGTATTTAAAACAAATTGTTTAAATCCTTTCATTTGACTTCTATAATTCTACAATACATTTATTGTCAGCGTTTAACGATGGAGGAATGTTCACACATGAGACATATATACCAATTGATTGATCCCATTAAACTGAAGAAAATGATGTGCATGAATGTATAACCTCATGCTTAGTTTTTGAAAAAATGGAGAAAAACTAATTTCTTTGTCAAACCTATAAAGCGAAGCTGTTGGAAAACTATCCATTAATTGAGGTGAAACTGATAGTGAAATACAAGGTGTGTCCCAAAAGTTATGAAGTATATTTTGTACCCCGACAGGTCGCAGCTCGTTCTGGCATGTTGAGTTAAGTGAGTAGGACCCTCAGTTTTGCAACACACCATAGTTCAGTCTCGGTTCCCAGCATCGGTGGCATCAGGATCTCTGATATAGTGTGTCCGTCTTTTGAGACCACGTCGCGGCGGATACTTGCAAAACAACGTTGAGCGATCAAGTTCTGCACAAAACTAGACAAAACGCTGCAGAAACTCACGAATTACTGCAGAAGAGGGTCATCCGCGTTCGGAAAGACATTTCCGCTACCTGGCTGCTGCATCACGACAATGCGCTTAAGCCACATGTCTTTGTGCTTCCGTGAGTTCCTAGCGAAACATGACGTGGCAACTCTGCCGCAGCCACCTTACAGTCCCGACTTCGCTCCGATCGACCTATTGCCCCCAAAATCAAGTATATACTCAAAGGGCACCGGTTTGACAGCATTGAGGCTATCTAAGCGACTGGAACAATAGCTTTAAAGGAGTTCCCGTCGAGGCCTTTGAGGGGGGGGGGGGTACTGGCCATGAGAGAATCGGTGGAGAAATATAGATGCTCGTGGACAACACTTTGAAGGATATTAACCCTTTGTACAGATCTTGATAATAAATCTTCTTTAAAAATATATTTCGCTACTTTTTGACACACCCTATATATATCCTCTTTAAGTTCTTGATTATGACATTAGCAAGAGAACAATAAATAGTTTGGGTAATGATATATCGTCTAAAATTACCATTAACTAATATTTTTTAAACTTCTCTTAACTAAAATATTGTCCAAATGTAAGACATTGTACATCAGCCCATATATCACACTAACATTAACAAAATAAATAAACATGTTTGTGGTGGGTAAATTTGCAGGCATAGCTTTCTGAAAAATGAAAAGACAAACTTTTATGACACTAAAAATTTTGTCGTTCATTGCTAATAATAATTGTCGGTTTCTGTTTCTGTTGAAAAAATATTTACTTATGTTCTGTACACTTATAGCAAAATATACTAGTTTTACAAGCTAGATCTTTGTAATATACTGAACATTTTTTATTGAGAGGGCACCGTTGTCTAGTGTTAGAGCGTTGGACTCACGTTCTCATGATAGTGCTCGATTCGAGGCCAGTTTTCCTAATTTTTGGTGTCCACCTAGCGTCGTGAGGCAAATAGAGGAGTCACGTGAATGAAAGACGTGATGGCCGCTAGGTCTAGAAAGCTTCTGATTCGCCTGTTAGAGACAGAGCGAATCAGCGCGGTGACCACGTGTTCGGCACTAGGATAGGCGTAGTTCAGTCGGTTGCTAAAAGATGGCGTTCGAGCGACTCAGGCCCGCACAAAAAAGGATGTTACACCAAGGGGTTATCATGGTTTGTAAAGTAATGAGACTGGCTGCTGTGCAACACTCTAATCGCCAGCGACGCGTTTCTCGGCGAAAGAATTTGTAGTGGGGAGTCTAAGCTAAGCAGCGCATTAGGCGGCAGTCGTGTCCGAGCTCTGACGCAGTGAGGATCACGCGTGGCACAAAAGCTTTTTTTGTGTTTCTGTCACGGCAGAAAACGTGAAACTTTTTTTTTTTTTTTTTTTAAAGAAAGAAGTCCTTTTGCGCCTGCACAGAGCCGTCAAACATAAACGACTGGAAATTGCTGAGCGCTGTAAGCTTCACCACGACAACGCACTATCCCACACCTGGTCCGGATAGGGTTGAAACCTTGCCGCAACCACCGTACAGCCCTGATGTAAGCCCACCAGACTTGTTTCTGTGTCCAAAGTTTAAGAGAAGCCTGAAAGGTCACCGTTTCGACGATATTTCCGCCATCCAATGGGTTGTCACAGTCTCTCTGAAAGAGGTTACAACAGCTGATTTCCAGTAAGCCTTCGCAGGGTGGGAATCACATTGGCAGCGGTGTATCGACGCCCAACAGGCACGTAGCCAAGGGGGTTCGGGGGGTCCGGACCCCCCTTCGAGACCATAAATGAAAAAATTAAGGAAGGATGAAACAAAATGAAACGAGAAAAAGAAGAAGAATCAGAATTAAAAATAAACTACAGGAAGCTTTTGGTTACTCTTTTTATGAGGAGATTTGTATTACTTGCAATACATGGTGGCGAAGTGAGCGAGATATCCTGGAAGAGTCAGGGAATTTGAAATTTCTAGAAAAGTTATAGAATTCTCAGAATTTGTGCTACTAGTCAGGGAGATTT
Source organism: Thermobia domestica (assembly GCF_964235325.1). NCBI lineage: Eukaryota > Metazoa > Arthropoda > Insecta > Zygentoma > Lepismatidae > Thermobia > Thermobia domestica. Next base: position 49,548,293 of record NC_137458.1, read on the forward strand.
CAAGCTTCGGAAAGGATAGTGCCCTTCTGTAACAGCGTGGACATTTTTTATCATAATTTTTCGTCATCGCATCCTTGCAGTATCAAACATGTTATTTCAAAAACAATTTTCTACTGCTCCTTTAACCTGTCATTTGGAACAGACAGTAGTTGACGGAATAATACAAACAAAAATTTATGTGGAAAGAAAGTTCTGTTAACATTTGATTCAACAGAGAAAGAAACGCAAATATTGTAAAATATTTTACAATATATTATTGAATATGTACTGTTTATAATAGTGAATATTTACTTTTTATAATAGTTGAGGTCATAATGAAAGGGAAATTGTTATATTTGAATAAATAGAGGAAGGACGTAAATATTGTATAATCTTTTTCATTTTTTTATTATTTTACTCGAAATTTCTTCATAGCTTGTTGTTGAAATACTTACCAACCTCATATCTCATTTTATTGTCCTAACAAACCAATATATGTTGATAGTAAAGTAATTTAGATTAATTGAGGTCCTCGGCCTTCAGAATTTCATGTTACGCCTCCTCCCCCCCCGTTAAGAAATCTGGCTAAACGAACCAATATATAACCCAGTAAAATAGTTTAGAATGATCGAGCCCCTGGTATGATGACCACAGTATTTCATGTCACGGACCCTCCCCCCCCCCTCTTCATGAAATCCTGGCTACGTGCCTGCGCCCAAGGAGACTATTTTCAAGAATTTTGAGAAATGTACCGAACAGATAAATAAATTCTTTTTACCAGATCCATTTCATTACTTTACGGACAAACCCAGTATTGAAGAATTTTGAGAAATGTATCGAACAGATCAATAAATTCTTTTTACTAGATCCATTTCATTACTTTACGGACAAACCCAGTATTGAAGAATTTTGAGAAATGTACCGAACAGATCAATAAATTCTTTTTACTAGATCCATTTCATTACTTTACGGACAAACCCAGTATTGAAGAATTTTGAGAAATGTACCGAACAGATCAATAAATTCTTTTTACCAGATCCATTTCATTGCTTTACGGATAAACCCTGTATATAAGCTATTGTGATGATAGTATTCCTCTTGAAACATACCTACTCACTCGTTGTTCTGGTTGATACCATTTAAAAAAGAAAGAATTCCAGAAAACCATCGTTGATAATAACTAAGCTATTTATGTGTCACTTGTCACGGGGAACACTCAACTTTCCTCCACTCTCTACGATAAACGCGGTTCAAGCCAATTTGGGACGCGTTCACGAGCATTAATCTACCATGCAAATTGTTTTCCCAACTTAGAACGTGAAAGGTGCAAGATTACCGAGAGATTTATTTCAGGTTACGGCACCAGGTTTCATAAAGCAGTCCCTCTATATCAGTATGAGAAAAAAAAAAGCATGAAATGAACGTATTAGTAGAACAGATTATTGTTGTTGTTTATTCGCTACTAATTCTCTGTCTTTTACATAGAACTGAATATTTATTAAAAAAAAGACACAGTATGCAGTTAGCGCTGCGAAAACCCATATTAAAACAGATAAAGAGAGCTTGCTTTACATTTGCGAAAATATAGTGTAATAACTATGGACTGTGCGTTCTCTTAGGCTCTGGGAAGCTCAAGCCGAAAAAGTAGCATAAAGGCAAAACAGATTGATTGGTTGATCTAGCTTTACGTTTTTATGCAACACTGGTTTATTGATTGAGATTTACGTTTTTATGCAACACTGGTTTATTGATTGAAATTTACGTTTTTATGTAATACTGGTTTATTGATTGAGATTTACGTTTTTATACAACACTGGTTTATTGATTGAGATTTACTTATATACAACACTGGTTTATTGATTGAGGTTTACGTTTTTATGCAACACTGGTTTATTGATTGAGATTTACGTTTTTATGCAACACTGGTTTATTGACTGAACTTTACGATTTTATGTAACATTGGTCTATTATTTTGCTTACTTTTTTATGCAATATTATCATAGTTTATTGATTAAGCTTTACATCTTTATGTAACACTAGCAGAATACCCGTTCTTGCATGGAAAGAACACTTTTTATGTTAGACACAAAAGAGGTGAATTTTTATTTAAACGATATCTGAAGTGTCGCTGTTCGTCTCAGCGACCCCGAGAAGTATGGATTTCGCACTAATATCGGCCTTTTCTATCATTTATATATATTTCCCCCTCTCCCAAGTTGCAGGGCTGAATTTGGATTTAAACAACGTCGAAAATGTCACTGTTCAACACCCTAAAAACTATAGATTCGACTTCAATATTGGTAATTTTCGATCATTTTTAAATATCTCCCCCATGTTGCATCGACAAAGTGAAATGATAAAAAAAAAAAAAAAAAATGCAACATTAGTTTCTTAATTTAGTTTTACGTTTTTATGCAACACTGGTTTATTGATTGAGATTTACATTTTTGTGCAACATTGGCTTACTGATTGGACTTTATGTTTCTACGCATCACTGATTTCTTAATTTAACTTTACGTTTTTGTATTACTCTAGTTTATTGATTGAGATTTCTGATTTTACGTAACTGATTTTTATTCAGCTTTATATTTGGATGCAATACTGGGATATTGATTCAATTTTACGTTTCGTGCAACACTGATTTATTGATTTGTTTTACATTCTTATTCAATAGTGGTTGCTTGAATTTTTTTTACGTTCTTATGTAACATTGGTTGATTGATTTTGCTTTAGTCTTTATGCAACACCGGCTGAATGATTGTGCTTTATGCTCTTATGCAAAATTGTTCATTGATTTTGCATGATGTCCTGATGCAACAATGGCTGATTGATTTTCCTTACGTCCTAATATAACACCAATGTTTATGAAGATGTAAACAGTGGGAAAACTAAGGTAGGCCTATATGGCTGTGTAAGTGTATACCAACATTCTCTGTAGTCTGTTGCTCATGTATTGCATCCTTCTTTGTTATGAAGATCTATTTTTCATTATGTTTGGACTGAGTAGTTTTCTTGTTTATTTATTTGAATATACCGTGCGGTATTGTGTTTACTAGTATTACAAATTCTACCCTTTTTGTAGCAACAATGTTGTTTGCATTAAATCTGAACCGAGCCTTCTAATATTTGCCTACCGTATGGCATTATTGCATATACGGCTACGCACTTTTCGGCTGAAAAAAAAATTCTGAACAATTTTTGTCATTATATTAGAACATATCATGTGACGTTGCGCATAGTGGTATCACATATTACATCGTTCTTTCCTCAAAACCGTTTCTGTATTACGTCTGGACTAAGTATTTAATATTTCCAATAGTTTCTCAGATCTGTTTCCAGAGGGGATAGAAAATTTTTAATATTGCTTCAACTTCGTTTAACATATTTGAGTTAAGAGGTTCTTTATTCTGGTCAACATAACCGACGACAACGGCCAGCTTACCACCCATCATTCTCTTAAAAAGCCATCTGGTCAGCCATAACCTTTGGTATCCTATATTTGAATAAGAAAATTCTTCTGCATTCTTAAATCTCAATGATCATCTTGGAGAGCATGAAAGAAGGCAGACTTTATATCGGTTGACAATAGACCTCTGTTGGCAGTTCCATGTGTGGTTCATAATAATGACTTCTCTGATAAGGGAAAGGGGAGAGGAGGAATGTTTGGAGTTAGCCAGACGCTCTTACACGTATTGGATTGTGATCCACACGAACCGTGATTGGCGACACACTCGTGATCTCTTTTCATATACGTATTTGTCCCCTTTCCTTCCTCGCACCCTTTCACGTATTGCTGCAGAAGGAATCCTAAAATTTCACTCTTCCCTTCTTTTATAAGGGAATTCCCTCACGCTTCACTGTCGTCCGGAATTCTATCAGAAAAAGTTTGCCTCATTTTGGCAGATGTCCTACGTCTCAATACCATTTTTTCCTTTATGTCGAGACCTATATTTCTGTACATACTGTAATAGATTAAATGGTTACGGAATTGTAATAATTAATATTTTGTATCAAAACAAGAAATAGATTTATACATACAAGTGTGAAAGTGGATGGTTTCGGAGATAGAAAATTCCGTAAATGTAGTTTTTTTTTTTTTTTTTTGAAATTTTTGAAACAAAGAATTTTTATATAATGCAAATATCGACAGGCGACATTTTCTGACATACTTTATAATACCACCAGGTTAACACTGTTATCGACTGAATATAAAGTTAAATGTATTTTAAAATAACACTATATCACGATAATATTTCAAATTTTCATATTAAACGAAAACTTGACAATATCACACTCATTGTTCAGTTCATTGTTCAGTAACTAACAAAGCTACTGTATCACAAACATCTTTTCACAAACAAATTCTGGAGGTCTTTACAACATTAATAACGCAAGTGAGTCGGACGGGGTAATGTATACCTAAAACACTTTAATGTGGAATTCTATGATCATGATAAGACGGATTTCAAATAAATAGGGATGAAGTTACAAAGGATGGAAAATTTGACTTCTTTAAAAAAGATTTATTTCGAAAAAAAAAATGCTTGGATAAGTATTGTATCCAATGCGTCATTTTAAGCAATATAGAAATGTCTATCCAAGTTTTTCATATTTCCGGAACGGCTTTAGATGTCAAATTGCTGTAAACGGAGTTATGATTCTTTACTTCCATTCGAAACAACATATGTGATTAAATGTAGTCCTTATTTATGCAGTTTTTTGAAATAAAGTTTTGAAAAGTCAAATTTTTATTGCAGGGGCCGCGGTGGCTCAGTGGTAGAGCGTTCACTTCCGCTGTATGAGGTCCGTGGTTCGATCCCAGCTCTCGCTTAGTGAGATTTGTAGTTGACAAACACCGTGTGCGTGGGTTTTCTCGGGGTTTTCCCGATTCCTCCCACTTTCATCAGCTCACCATTTCATTAATCTCTCATTATCACTGTCTCCTTTAGCCTAGCCGCATAATTGTGGGTCGTAAAACTTAAATGTTTCATTTTTTTCGAATTTTTATTGCATTGTAACTTGTTTTTCTCGTTTTTATTTGAAGTGTTCCGTATCATAGTATTTGACGCTGAGATACTTTAAATGTGCACTATTCTATCCGCCTCACTTGTGTTGTTTAGAGGCTTCCAATATTTAAATGGTTGAGATACTGTAACACCAAATAATAAATGTGTGTTTTCGTTTAACATGTAGACTTGTAAGTACTGTATCTGATAAACTGACGTAGTGCTATTAAAAAAATAAATAAACTTTATTTTGGGTTGGTCTCTGCTCCGGTGTTTTATTTCCGTCACTTGATTACAAGGACTTTTTTAAAAAGTAAAATTTCTTGTTTTTAATCTCAATGCACATGGTTCTTATTCTGTACTTAAGATTTCTTGAAGTTTGCCTTCTAAATAACTTGTAATAAAATAATTTTACGAATACAAGTTTTATTTTAATTGGAATTTTAACATCAACATCTGCCTTATTTTATTCGATGCAACAAAAGGTTTTTGTGCCAGTCGATCGTTGAAATCACTAAGAGGAAAAATTTATATCTAATTCTCAATCCAAATCTTTCTTTCATTTTAACGCCTCACGATTATGTTCTTTAGGCTAAAGTATACGAATGATTAGAGCAAAGGAATGGGGATAAAAGAATTGGTGGAATGAGAAGGTGGGAGGAATAGGGAGTCCCCCCCTAGAAAACTCACGAACACGATGTTGTCCACCGAACCAGGAACCTCACTCTCAATTCACCTCAATATGTTTTTTTTTTAATTACCTAAGGGTCTTTAAGAAACAACACGGAGATTAATTACATTGCTCAATTTGCAATTTGAAATGTAACGTGAACAACACAAAGAGTGAGCCAATTTTGGAATTGATGAAAAAGTCTCCTTTTTTTTTTTTTTTTTTTTTTTGCAATACTAGTTAAAACTATTTAATTTACACAAATTCAACAATAAAGTGGGTTACCGGTGTAGTTTTGCTCTTTTCTCACCTTGATATTTCTTTCAAGAGTTCCATCTTTTAGATATACAGATTGCAATTTGTGAGTCAGTGACATCGTGAAAACAAGCTATATTTAATTATATGTAGGCGTACTTATACTGTCACAAATGACACAAATACGAAATTGAGACGGTTCGCTTTAATTGTTTAGTACGAACTTTTAAATAAAATATCTTACATCAGAGAGAATTAGAACATTTGTCGCCGAATCGTCAGTTTTTCTCGATTTTATTAATGTTTGAAGGTAACGGTTTCCTCTCATCGTCAAAACTACAACTAGAAACATCTTTGCATGTCTGAAGGCATCTACATGTCTGAAGGCATCTACTCACAGAAATGCAAAGTTGCCAAGTTTATGGTCACACATCCCGGTCAGCTCTAGTTTTGTCCAATTGTAGTGATCTTTTTTTTTTCTGTGCTGTTCTTTGCTTATACTTTTTGGCAACATTATACGAATATCTTAGTCATGTGGGATCTATTGGTCGATTATAAATTTCAACTAAGCGATGATAGGAAACATATTCTCGTTATATATTACCGTAATTATTACGTTAATGCCTGAAGAGGTTGATTTCTACTCTGAAAATAAGCATAGAAACAATTGGCGATTTTTCTTTTTTTTTTCTTTAAGGGCTTTAACTTCCAGTTTCATACTTTAATTACATCTTTCGCAGTTGCCGGTGAATGATTTCCACCCGCAGTGATGGCGCCATCAAAAGAATTGCAGGATGGCAATAAAAGAGAAATAAAAAAATAATTCATTTACTATTATCAAATTACCTATGAAACAGGACGGGAACAATCAACAATCATTTCACATTGACTCTAAGAATAAGTGAACTCTATAGGACTTCTGCCTTCCAGAAATTATACGGATGTAATTGTTCTATTTTGTTTTCTTGTAGGAGACGCGTTCTCTTGCCTCTAGGTTAGCTAAGCGCTTACTCTTTTTCTTTCCTTTTTTCTTTCTTTCCTTTCCTTTATTTTAAAGAAAGGTGTTAACAAGAGATATTTCTTCAGTGATTATGATACTCGATAATACTGTATTTGGAACATGATATCTGAAGTCTTATGATTTTGGAACGTACTGTATATTTTTGTACTTAAAAAAAAGAAGAAAAAAAACAGCGGTACTATTGTTTGCAGCATCGATGAATTTACGTTGTTCGATCTTGAGCAGTCCTGTCACATCCACTAATCTGCTTACAGCGACGTTGCCAGTACTGTGCTGTGGATTCGGCTGATATGATGTACGTTCTTAGTGAGGTGAGGGCCTTATCTGTACGTTCTTAGTGAGGTGAGGGCCTTATCTGTACGTTCTTAGTGAGGTGAGGGCCTTATCAAAATACTGTAATATTCAATCACTGAAGGCCTATTCTCACCGGAGACTTGGCAACAGTATGCCATGAGCCAGGGGTAAAAGTGGATCTGAAAAAGTAGGAGGACGGTAGGTAGCGGCATGACGGTACGCCGTCCCTCTGCCTATCTTGGCGCATTGTAACTTTTTTAGGAACTGGGGGAACGCCGTACATATCTTTCGGAGGCGGGGGGACGACATCCCCTCGCATTCCCCCACACTTTTACGGTTCTGCCATGAGCTTTTTTGATTAATTTAGAAACATACGTTAACCTTATAATCAACATATTGGTGGATAAATTTGACAACAATGAAACTGTCATTTTTCAAACATTACTACCCTACACAAACTTTTTGTAAAAATCTACTATTCTCCCTTTTATAATAAAATAAATCTCGTGATCTGTTGTTCTCTTTTTGTATATTCAGTAATAAATGCTTTTGAGTGACATCAACGTGATCTCTTTTTTTTTATCAGATTAATATTATCCGTCCATCAATATCCATTATTAACTTCTACCCAAGTTCAAAGAGGGTTCATAGCAGATAAGGCAACGGTTAGGAAAAGAACGGAAGTGGGGAACTTCATCAACCTGGAACTTGACTGCCTCCGTGCTTATAAACGCATTTGTAGTAAGCGCCCAGCTTAGAGTGATAATGCCTTCGAGGGAATCCCGGGCGATCAGCGATGATTCCTCATTGGCTCCAAGAACAAGGCAACTCCATAGGATTTCCGTCTCCCAGAAATTCCTTGACGAGATTTCCGAAGGGATCACCAAAGTGCTATTACAACAGACACTAATGCATACTTTACGATTCACCTCAAGCAAATCAAATATCGAACGCTTCACTGCCTTCCGCGAGACTATTACAATCTAAAGAGGAGGGGAGGATTTCTGAAGATTTCCTACTTACAAACTCACTATAAGGTGGGTTTTCACCCATTAGAATCATGATGTTATTAACAGCTCATAATAAAGGATTGTCAGGGCGTAGAAAAGATCATACGTTAAAGACAATTTTTTCGTAGATAAAACTGCCCGTTAGCGGACTATGAAAGCGAGGAAAATGTCACCTATATAAACATTTATTGGGAAATAATCGTCTTTCATGTTTCCTTTGGAGATTCGTGTCTTTATTACTTCCAACTAAGAGTTATTAGCTAATTTTTCTTTATAAACTTTTAACGTTTTCACAACAGTCTCAATGGTGGTGCGACGAAAAGAAAACTGGCAACCCTACTCCTACTCAATATGCTTTGTGCCTCCCCCCCAGCTCAGGTACGTGAGGTAACTGGCTAGAATCTGTCTTTGGGCAAGGCATGCAGATACAAAAACAAGACATCAGTTAACAGTGGTGAATACCTATGTCTTTTTAGCCTATTGATTTATACGAGGAATTTACTTTTATTTCCTTCGAAAATATTAATTTAGCGTCTCTTTTCAGTATCAATGATATGAATGAGACGTGAACCTATAGTTTAAGAGGCCCCATCATGGCGAAATTAAAATACCACTAATTTTATAGTAATTATGTGATATCTTTGATTGATTGATTGACTTTTACGTCCCGTTTAGCAGCGAGGCTATATGAGACGTGGACCTACTTATTAACGTGGAATCCGATTTACATGAGCTCCCGCCGGGAATCGAATATGTGATATCTTCAAATAGATAAAAGGTAATCGAAAAGGGGAACAAGAGCTCGCTAAACAATATTACTTTACATGAGATACCGTTATCACGACTCACTTATCTGCCTTTGATTTCCAGCCGTTTAGAAAATCGGCATTTATTTTCGCGTTTCTACATGGCTGGAAACAGAAAAACTACTAGGTGACTCATGATAACGGTGTCTCATGCAAAATAATATTGTCTAGGGCGCTCTTGTTCCACATTTCGGTTATGTTTTATCTATTTGAAGATATCACATAATTACTGTAAAATTAGCGGTATTTTAATTTCGCAGTGATTAGTCTCTTAAACTGAAATCTGAACCACCGTAATGCGTTCAAATTTCAAGGCTCTATCACCGGAAATTGAACCCGGGACTGCTGATACCAAAAGAGAATGCGCGAGCCACTAGATCAGCGGGGTGGAGTGAGCTTTTCTTTTTGAATACATACTTGTCATATAAATAATAATTCAGTGTTTTTCCAATAAGCCAATATTTACATACGTAGTGTATAAATTCAGCTTGCCTTTTTAACTGTTACCTCAATACAGGAGCACGATGGCTCAGGGGTAGGGCACTTACCTCTGGTGTGTGGGGAATCCCTGGTTCGATTTCCGGCCAAGTAAGTTTTTAATGGACAACGTTGTGTTTATGGATTTTCTCGGGATACACCCGTTTTCTCCTACTTTCGCATTCCACCAATTCTTCCATCATCATTCACTTGCCTAAATCATCTGTCTCTCTTAACCTAACATGCATAATTGTAGGACATTAAACTGACATTTCATTTCATTTGTTATCTCAATAATAATAATAATAATAATAATAATAATAATAATAATAATAATAATAATAATAACTTGATTTTAAGTATTATAAACATCTCATAAACAAAAATACAGCACTATGCCAAAACCATCATATATATATTAAAAAGAAAAGAGCAGCAAATTTAAAATATAGAATGAATATTAGAGCAGGTTAAGTCCCTTGTCTGAAAATTAATATATTCAAATTATAAGGTTCAAACTAATTTATAAAACAAGATAAAAATTTAAAAACGGTCAATTTCATAACAAAATTATGCTAATTGCAATTTCATATAACTACCATTTAAAAGAATGAGTCAACCTTTGCTTAAAAGCGTACATGCGGCATGCAAAAAATCTTGATCACCTATTGTCATATGTCAATATAAAAGATTAGCTCTTCGAATAAAAGATTATAATGTAAACATACATTGAAGATACATAAAAATAACAATAAAATCAAGATTGGCAATTATACCCCTTGACATAAAGTTAAAACAGTTTAATTCTAAGAATTGCTCTGTCATTTCTTGTAACATATGTTCATTTTAAATTGCTGTAAGACACTGTCACTCTTCTCAATATTTCACGTTTTGAATTTGGTGTACCAATGTCGATCGATTCCTAACAATATAAATCGACACTCTTATTCCTATATTTTCTAAGTAATATTCGCTACTATATTTGTTATCCAATACCATTTGGATCAGGGCCGGATTAAGGGGGAAGGGGAAACTTTGGGGGTCTGTAGTAGCAAGCTTCCAGGGGGACAGGGGTCTCTACTCTGATCAAAATTTCAATTAACTATCTAAAAAGAATCATAAAGATACGATCATCATCATAAAATAAAATATGACCAAAAATATGAAACATATTCTCTTAACTTTTCTAATAGAATTAAATTTAAGATATTTAGAATGCGTATGTACTTCAGTGTATTTAATTGCGTATGTACTTCAGTTAGCATGAGTTTGTTCGAAGAGTAAACATTCGTTCTAGATATAAGTGCTGTATCACTGAGCTACTTTTTATTATAGTACCACCTCGCCGACAAGAAATAGCTGCAACAAATTGTGTATATATTTTTGTCGTTTCACAGATGCATCCTTAGATGTTTTGTAGAACTGTGCGCTGGTGGAAGATTGCAGGGAGAAAAAAAGAAAGAAATTTGGAAGGTTTAGACAACGTGATAGATTCGCAGCCTTGTCGTAATAAAATTGCAACATATGAAGCGGTATGTTACACCGGTCGAAGACTTCCAAGACAAAACGAAAGAAAGAAAGAAAAAAAACTTTCTATGGTATATTACGACATGGCTAACGGGAATTGTTGAGGAAGAGGGAGAGATAGAGGAAGAAGAACCATAGATAGAACGGGAAGTTCCCTAAAGATGGAGAAGAAGAGAGGGAAAATAAGGGACCACGGCCACTGCGGGACTTCAGGCACAGATGTGACGCTTCTAGCCTAACACCTCATATCTGGCGAACCAATTGGGTAATATTGTACCTGTCAGGCGTGAAATATAGCGTCAGAGCCCCCTTCTCTCGCCTCTTTTTCCCCGTTACAGAGCTGCAGGATTTCTGTTTCTGGGAAGTAAATAGCCTATATTTCTGTCTCCTTAGTATAGCTTTAGTAAAGAAGGATCAATTTCTCATATCGAAGATCTGGACCAGTCTAAGGTCATAAATTATCGGTCACGAGGCACTGGCATTGCTTCTCTTCTGCGCCTCCCTCAACTTGACTTTGAAAAATTATCAAATTATGGATACTATGCGTTCACTTTGAAGAATGGTTTTATTTGTCTCTAAATCAGAGCCCAAAAGATATTAATGTCCCCAATCATATAACATCTAATGTTACTACTCAGTTTCCCCTACTTTAAGTTTATCCTGAATACATCTTTCTAAATGTATGTGAACACCAGTATAAGTCTTCTACCTGATTTTAGATTAAGTGTCTTGTTTAAGATTTAGCGTAAGTTGGATAGAAAATTGGGGTAGAAAGCAGTTAATATTTAGTTTTTAACTCAGTTGATCTCTATAATAATTGAGAACACGAGACAATCCATAAAATTAAGATAAATTTTGATAACGTTACCAAGTAATGACGATTATTTTTTTCGTACTATTACACTTTGTACAGAAAGTTTGGTGATTCATCATTACCAATAACAAATAACGATTTATTCAATACATTACGTATTGGTATAAATATGTTATTTTTGTGCACTGCAAAAATAAATAAACTACTCTTAGACTCAGCAGGACACTTTACATATTACCGACAATCTTTGAACACATCCAGATTACATATAGTCACCCCTTTTAGATGCTGTGTTTTCCAAGTTATGTCCCAGATGTATTTGCAAAGTGTGCCATCACTTTGTTTTCGAACTGTTTGCCGAGAAGTGTTTGAAATATATCATACAAGCATGGAGAATGAACGCATTTGGATTCGCGAAGCACACTTTATAAACACTATTTCATAAATTTTTCCCCTCAACATCTGTACTAAAAGTGTTTAAATGGTGTTTTATTTTCTACAGTGTGTACTATACATTTTGTAGAGTTAACAACTCATCAAACGCTATTTATGGTAGTACGTCGGATCGGACTTCTGTTACGCCTAACTTTCTAGATAGAAATTCACTACCTCATTATTGCATATTTTCCCAATTGCCTCATGATGTTCAACATCGAATATTCTGTTCTTGCACCTAGAATCGAACCCCGAACAATTCTCATACAAAGAACATGGCTCCTCAGACACACGAGTACATTTTGTTCCGTTACTTATAATTACAAAATAAAACTGCCATAAATTAATATCAAAGAAGAATGAAATAGTAGTTTCGTATGCTGCTATAAAATAATTTCGGCAACTCATATCTAAAGAAGTTTTCTAATACCTATATTATCATGAGTACTTCACATAATTTCCTATGGCCTATTATCTTTGGTATTGGATATACAGCGGTATTTCTTAATAGCTATTATCTTTAATATTGGATATAAAGCGGTATTTCTTAATAGCTATTATCTTTAATATTCAAAGACAAACGGAATTTGCAAATCCTTGTCATTTATAGTGCCCTAACTTAAATGAAATTTCTTAACGCCTATTGTTTTCGAGATTCCAAACTATTGTAAGCAGAATTTACTTATGTAGGTAATTTCCTTTTATGGTTCGGAATTGTTTGTTCGTGTGATTCTATATAAAAAATCTATTTCGTAAAACATAAGAGATCTTTTGTTACTACTAAAGTATGTGACACAGTTTATGGCCTGTGGACTAATCGAATGAAATGAAGTCTGTAACGCGACGGTGCCATGTGGTAAAGGTGCGTAGTTAAGCAGGGACACTACAGCACATTATGGACTCAGTAAAACATTGTCAATCTTTCATTTATTTTTTAAGAACAAAAACGTGATAACACTACAACCCCCTTGTTTGTTAACATTGTTTAAAGGGCAGTCGAAGCGACGCCGTCAAATGCCATAAACGCTGTCCCTTAGCATAGTTGAGAGATTTACAGTTAAATTTTAAGATAATATTCAAAGTAACTAATTCTTGTTTATACTTTTAATTTAAAACGAAAGTTCTATTTGAAGATAAAACAAATATAAAAAATACAGACACAACATTTTAATACAGAAAATAAAAAGAAATGAAAAAGTACATTGTGTTTATTTCGTTCTGGTTTCTCCTCCTCCTCCCGGACTCTTATTTGGTCGCAGCTAATGAAAGTCAAGACAGGGATTTGCAGCACTCTCCCTTCCAATCCTGAGTGCTGATGGAAAGTCCAGAAAATGAAGAAGAAGAAAAAGAATTTGGAGATTGCAGTTGGAAGAGAAGGAAAGAAAATCCTATGCTTTGAGGATTACTTACAATTTCTTTCTTTCTTTCTTTCTCTCTCACCGACACATATGAAACTTAGATCTAATTCCAAACATTGTTATAGTCCATACAAAAGCGACACACAATCTCAATCATGGGTGGGAATACCATTCCAAGTTTTAATCTAGAAAGGATGTTCTGATATTTGTATTAGGATAGGAAATCTTGTTAAGGATAAATATATATATATATATATATATATATATATATATATATATATATATATATATATATATATCTGTGTGTGTGTATATATAAACTTTGAATGATATATCTTCTTTGCGTCTGCAAAGGTGATTTTTTCGGAGCAAATTTATTTTGCACGTGCCAACATAAAAGTAACATTAAAGCAATATTCTCTTACTTCCAGAGATTTCATACTTATTTTATTTTATTATTTTTTCCAGGTGGCCCGATTAGACCGCGTTCTGTTGCTGGAATTGCAATGGAAATTTTCGAACAACACCAGGGAACACATATCCTTCAGGTAATTACATTATAATTTATCAAATTTCTGAGTTACCCATCCTACAGAATATATATTGTTTTTATTTATTCATTTATTTATTATGAATTTTTAAAGTTTTGCTTGATAAATTTTCTGCTTTGCTGAGCATATTTATTTAACAAATTTCCAAATACGTCGAATTAATTGGAGCTTCGGCGGCTCAATGGTACAGCGCGCATCTCTGGCGCGTGGGATCCCTGGTTCGATTCCAGCTCCCATCAAGTGGGCTTTGTGGTGAATAAACAGCGTGTGTTTGGGTTTTCTCGGGGTTCTCTCGTTTCCTCCTACTTTAGTCATTCCACTACTATCATCCACGTCATTGTTACCGTCTTATTTAGCACCAGTGCATAATCGTGGGACGTTAAAATTAAAAACAAGGAATGAACCAATATGAAAATAACAACAATTCGAAAAACACCGAAAGAAAATCGACCAATGTCAATGACGTGGAAGACATATGTGCCATTTGCAACAGGAGCTTATATGGTTTGTATTTCGCATGAAGCTGTATGTCCACGTCTTATATAGCCTCGGTGCTGGAAAGATACGCTGAACTCAAATTCGACCACCGATTGGAGAAAAGCCTGTGTTTAAAAGTACCTGTGTTGTGCTTTTCTGAGGCAGGGACGGTTTGAATTGGAAATAAAAGGAATGGTTTTCAAGGTAATACATGCACAAAAGCGTACAACAAAAATGAAGTTTTAAGCGATCTGATTTATCAGTGATATTTGTTGTTTTAAATAATAAATAAAACTACTTTGAAGGGAACAATTTATGGTTTATAATGAGCTTCTGCGAGATGGTAATCATACCGAAGGCTTGTGGGGAAAATAAGTGTCGTTGTTCCCTTTTGGCACGCAACATTATGATGCAGAACCATTTTGGCTTGGGCCCTTTCTACTTGACCCTTTTTGTTGCAGTACCATTCTGACGCAAGACCGTTCTGGCTCATGCACTTTTGTCTCGGGACCCTTTCATTGCAGGGTCGTTTTGATCCCAGGACATTTTGACACAGACTGTTTAGACCTGGACCCTTTTCAGTGTGGTGGCTTAGAGCAAAATAATAGCCAGAGCAAATAATGATATCTGAAGTGTATTAATGTTGATGTGCAGAATTGTTAAATAAAAATAACTTACAATTTATTGATTATTTGCAATCACCGACCAAGGGCAGAACTATAGTGCTAATTTCCAAAGAATCAATGTAGTCCACATGACAGAAAAGAAAACACTCGATAATATTAGAGAGAATAAATCTATTTTATACGTGAAATAATGCGCGAATTAATTCGTTGATTTTAGTCTAGAAATTAGAGTTAAAAGTTTATTCTTTTTTATTAGCAGTTTAAACGGAAATAAAAAAAAACTCGGAAAAAGTTATCACAAATTGATCATTTCCACAGGCGTGACCAGCAATAAATTTTATACAGAGTACAACTAAACCTTAGGAGTAGAGAAACATTTTTAATTTATAATTACTTGTATTATTATCAGGGCAGGAGTTTTACAGTATTTATTAACACAGCTTGAGAGCCAAGTATAAAACCATTTTATACAAAAAGTAACAACGATTCTTGAAAAGAAAATCTGTAATGAAATTGATGTGTGACTATATGATGGCACCAAGCAGAATACTTTTTTAAAATCAGTCAGATCGTCCGCAAGATTCATGTCCAGGACCTTCCGATGGAAAATATGTATTTTTACTGTTAGATATGCAACACACCTAACGTATTGCAAGGTTGCATAATTCGGGAATTGGTAGGCCCTTGTGACTAACGTGGGTTATGAAACGTATTTTACTGCTAAGAACGAAAATAATGTGTCGATTTAAATTAAAGTATCAGTATGGATACTTTTATAGTGACACTACACATCAAGCACACTAGTGTATTTGTTACATTGGTGTCTAGCTTTATAATTGCCGTCGTTATATTAAATGCAAGTTTTCCGGTTTCAAGTCATTTGGACTTCTAAAAGTCATGCAGACTTTTTTCTCTTGTATGTTTCAAATGCAATAACATATGAGCAATATCTGTATAAACTTAAGAATTATTTATATTGACTCGTGAGAGGCTACTGGAAGGTAGCGAACTCCGCTGTAGAAAATTAGAAATAATCTCGTTGGGTTGTGTGATTGGTTTGGAATTTAACATCCCTATGAGCGCCGAGGCTATATGAGACGTGAGCCTACGGCATAATGTAAGATCTGAACCGCTACCAGAATAGCACCAGCCCTACCTATAACGTCCGTGTTGTATAAAAACACGAAGACTCAAAACCCAAACTCTCTTTTTATATATAACTTCCACGGAGTTGTCTATCTTTACAAGCAATCGAATTAAGAAATACTAGCAAAAAACTAACGAAATTTATTCTATTACTAATTATTTGATCGTGTACCACATTTATAAATGTCTCACCCAACTTTTATTATACCTTCTTCAAGGCTAGATAAACATTAAAAAAATAAATATAATTTATGATAGAGAACTAATGATTTGTCTAATAAGCATAAATTTAAATTTGAATTTTACTCGTGAAAAAACTCAAATTTAAGAGATTCTCTCTTATTTACTTACTACATAACAAAATTGAGGAGTTTGATGCAAAGTCTGAAACATGCAGTTGGACAAAAACGATGTTGAAATTTTAAGTAGTGCTTTTTTCTTACATAAAACAATGTAATATGCAGCATTTTATTCCGATATTGAGTTAAAATGTTACCAGGAGGCTAAACAAGCATGGCAAAAGCCACAAACTTTAAGTAGTGCTTTTTTCTTACATAAAACAATGTAATATACAGCATTTTATTCCGATATTGAATTAAAATGTTACCAGGAGGCTAAACAAGCATGGCAAAAGCCACAAACTTTAAGTAGTGCTTTTTTCTTACATAAAACAATGTAATATACAGCATTTTATTCCGATATTGAATTAAAATGTTACCAGGAGGCTAAACAAGCATGGCAAAAGCCACAAACTTTAAGTAGTGCTTTTTTCTTACATAAAACAATGTAATATACAGCATTTTATTCCGATATTGAATTAAAATGTTACCAGGAGGCTAAACAAGCATGGCAAAAGCCACAAACTTTAAGTAGTGCTTTTTTCTTACATAAAACAATGTAATATACAGCATTTTATTCCGATATTGAATTAAAATGTTACCAGGAGGCTAAACAAGCATGGCAAAAGCCACAAACTTTAAGTAGTGCTTTTTTCTTACATAAAACAATGTAATATACAGCATTTTATTCCGATGTTGAATTAAAATGTTACCAGGAGGCTAAACAAGCATGCATAAGCCACATACTCGCTTACGCCCTTATTACATCAAACATCTCAATTATTTTAGGATAATTTGTTAGTCTGATGAAGAGGCCTCTGTGAATTAATAATTTTACCACAATATTTAAATTATTAGGAAAGTGAAAGACAGTATCAAAAGTTGTGCTTTTTTGCTAAAGTAACCCTTTCTACGATTTACTTTTACTGTGACGTAATATTAAAAGCTTGTTACTTTATAGAAGTGCAAAAAAAAATCCATTCATGACACAATAATCTTGAATTTCTATTCTAATTTCCTCATAAAAGGGAATAAAGAAGTCAAAAATCGTGAAAAATGTAAAAAAAAATGTGATTTATGAAAGAAGATAGACAATACTTAATACGAAATAAAAATTATATGACAATTCTAAATTTTACGTCCCATGAATATCCCCTGTACGTTAAAGGAAACGGATAATTAATGAATTGAATGAATATCAAACACTTGGTGGAATGATAATGAGGGAGGAAACGTGAAATCCCTGGAAAAACTTACGAGCACGATGTTGTTCACCAGAACCCTGCATGGTCTGAGATCAAACTAGGAACCCTTCGTACCAAAGTTGAGTGCTCTATCGTTGAGCCACCGTACTCCAAACATGAAATAAGTTGCATTCTTTACGGAACAACTTCATTTCAGAATTTTGGTTCTGGAAAGTAAGTGTGATTTCAAATAATGAAAGTCATAAGTTACAGTCACATATGGATGAATAGTCTTTCTTTCGTGATGAAATTATATTGATAATCAGAAAAATTGCTAGATTCAGCAAATCGTAATAATTGTAAATTAAATGGTATCTCGGACTTCAAGATCGAGATTTTAATTACTCGCTTTCCAACTGTATAAATAAAAGCAATGAAAACAAATCACTGTGTCTTACAAATATCAGGGGCTGCGTAATTTTGAAAAGAATAACTGATTACTGAAAGTAGGATTAACAATTGGGTAACAAATATTCACGAATAGGTCTAACTGAATGCTAACGATTAATTAACTTATTATTAATTATTAAATTTGCATTCCCGTGGGTTGTACATTTTCATTAAATTTGCATTCCCATGTTTTTGAACAACTTTTATTTACACTAGGAGGCCTACATATACAATTAGGACTTAATAGACAGTAGTTTCTTGTACTTACAAGTTTATTCACGTAAACAATAATTTTCTCTACTTACAAGTTTGTTCACGTAAACAAAAGTTTTTTGTACGTACAAGTTCACAAAACAATAGTTTTCTATACTTACAAGTTTGCTGACGTCAACAATAGTTTTTTGTACTTACAAGTTCATGTAAACAATAGTTTTCTCTACTTACAAGTTTGTTCATTTAAGCAGTAGTTTTCTGTACCTACAAGCTTGTTCACGTAAATAATAGTTTTCTCTACTTACAAGTTTGTTCATGTAAACGTTAGTTTTCTCTACTTACAAGTTAATTCACGTTTCATATAATCTGACTGCTGAAAAGGACGTTAGACCCCAAACTCATTACAAGTTTGTTGTTTCACTTTCTCTCACACACAAAAAAAAATCAGTCTACTGTTTTTTAAAATTAATTTTCTTCTACTTCCTTTCTGAATAACATTTTGCAAACTAAGAGCGAAAAATGGAAACACCACGAATAATCTATAGAATGGATGATCCGCCACCCATGGAAAAACAAGTTTTGTGTATTACTTTTTCTACATTTTACACGTTCTTTTAAAATTGCGAGGTTATTTGCAATAATCTTATCTTGTCTCTCTCCTTTTTCTTTACAGTCTTTGGACGGTTTTGCCTTCGCATTGGCAGCCGATGGACGATTCTTGTACATATCAGAAACCGTTTCGATATACCTGGGGCTTTCGCAGGTAAGATTCCCTAAAATACAATTCTATGAAATAATTATTTTTTGAGTTTACTAAGTCTAACAATATTAAGGATGTTGAATATGTTTATTTTTCCCATGTTTATTTTTCATGTATAGTTTGCTGTACTTACAAGTTTGTTTACGTAAACAATAGTTTTCTGTACTTACAAGTAGTTCACGAAAATAGTAGTTTTCTGTTCATGAAGCATAGTTTTCTGTACTTACAAGTTTGTTCACGTATAGAATAATTTTCTAAGCTCATTCACTCATACGTGGAAATATTCTTCTATTTTCTTTCAAATGAACAGGAATTTAAACAGATTGATTTTATTGGTTTTATTATTTTGGGCTATTAGATCTATCTTACTTCGTGGAAATAAAATTGTGTTCCTATGTTTAATATCTGTAAAGAAACCTAATTTAAGTAATATTAGTTTATATATACTAAAACATAATTTTCAGAAGCCAAAGGATATTTAAATATGCATGAAGAAGAGAAAAGTAAAACCACGTTATTAGAAATCCACCTTCATTTAAGTGAGACGAGTAGTTCCTCATATAAATTAATAGGCAGGTACTCAACACCGTTAAGCATAGAAATCTACTAACACAAAACAAACGAGGAAGTGTTAGCGAAAAGTAGCAAGAGAATATTAATTACGGAGGTAGTTAAAAGGAAGATAAGAAAATAGTTGGGATATTTACAGGGAAAAAATTGTCTTGGTACGAATGTGAAACAAAGAGAAGATAAAAGAAGAAAACGATGAATTATTATTTCAATTGTTATCATTTCAAATGCTTCTTTTAAAATTCCCTTTTTAAATTATTATTTTAACTTGAGATTTAATGTTAAAATTGCGCATGTACTTCGTATTGATGAAAGAATTAAAATTTTCATTATTGTTTCAGATGTTTCTTTTCACATTTTTTTTAAATCGACTAAGTTTCAAGTGTATGATTAATAATATTGAAGAAATATGTATTTTGAAAAAAAAAATGAAAACCTTACAAGATGCTTTAAAAATATTTAAAAATCAAAATAGATATTATCATAAACGGGACTAGATATTTTAAAAATGTTAAAACGTCTAGTTTGAAAATATTTGAAACTCTTGATAGGTAAATTTAAGAAATCTATAGCTATATTCAAAGGCTTGACTAAATATTTGAAAGATATTTAAAAATCTAATAAGATATTTTAATGATATTTAAAAGTCCAACCAGATATTTTAAAAATATTTAAAACCTAACTAGGTGTTTTAAATATATTTGAAAGATTAACTAGATATTCTAAAATGTTTAGAAATTAACTAATTTCATAATATTAAAAAATAATTAAATTTTTAAAATATACTTAAAGGTCACACTAGCTATTTTAAAAATATTTTCTAAGATCTAATTAAGTTTCCAAGTACGTATATTTAAAAGTCTAACTAGAGTTTTCAAATATATTAACAATGAAATGAAATGAAATTTTTGAGTTTTACGTCCCACGGTTGTGCCGGTTAGGCTAAAGGAGACGGTGATGATGAGAGAAATGGTTGAAATGAAATGAATGAAATGGTGGAATGAAGAAAGTGGGAGGAAACGGGAGAACCACGAGAAAATCCACGCACACGGTGTTTGCCCACCACAAAGAAATATATTAACAAGTATAATTAACATTAAATATATTAACAAGTATAATATTTAAAAGTTTGGTTAGATTTTAAACGGTCTATTATTCGGTAGCCTATAACTCCGAAAGGAAGCATTTGTGCACCCAGGTTGCTCTATACCTTTTGTCTTATCTTCACCTCCCAAACGTTGTCGGTGCTGTTTTGAAACAACCTATATATATATGAGACCACATGTTTAAATGGGGACATGGTTGCTTAGTGGTAGAATGCTTGTCTCTCATAAGGGGTCTCTGGTTCGAGCCTATGGTGCTAGTGTTGCCAACCACGGTTACTCTGTTTTACACTATTAAGAAAACTGCCATTATAGATACACCGAAACAGCCTTGATACATGAGTAGTGGCAACGCAGCTGTGACCTGTCAGAGATCTTATCTTGCTGGCTCCTCTATAGGACATGAAAATTTGTATAGGGTAATATCGTAACTGTGGGTTTCCTCCCACGTTATCATTCTACCAATAATTTCGTAATGGTACATTCGTCTCTTTTACCCTAGATGGCATAAGTGTGAAGCTTGAAACTAGAAATTTAATTTAATTTTATCTCGTGTGTTTAAGTATGACATTATATATATATTTTTTAAGTTTCTATTAAGTTCTGTCATAATATTCTATTTTATTTGTTGAAATTTTTGCAATATTATCCAAAAATGAAAAAAGAAGAGAGAATTACTGGTTATCTTTAATACATGATAGAAATACAATTGAATGCCTTTGACTGTATTTTTTGCCAGTGTGTTAAGTCGCGAAAGAATACGAATATTCTTTGCGAAAAAAAAATGTTGGGGTGGAGTAACTATAGGAAAAAAAAATCGTGGGAAATTACACCATTTTTCTGGAGCTTTGTCTATGGTGGGAGTGTTCGCCCCGTGCTACAACGTGGGTGGAGAGCAAGTATTTTAGCCTTGGAACCGGGGGATGGGGCTGAGGTAGGGGGGAAGGGAGGGTGATTGTAGCTGGAGAACGAAGTAGAAAGGGAAGAGCTCGTGTTCGATGCTCCTCACGTAGGCCTACGCCAAGCGATGTCTTCCATTCGTAATGTGGCAGGCTTACAATCAATAGCTTTGCTGCTGTTCCTGACGAGGCCTTGGTGTTCTGGGAACATGGCTACCGGATTGCAATAGTAGCTATGTTATGTGGAGGGCACGAGAAGGGAGGGGCGAGACTTTAAATGTGCGTGGAGTACAGCAGAACAGACACTGTAACACATTACCACGGCATCATAATTGATGTCAGTTTAAGGAGTCAGGTTACTTTGGAGTCTTAAGATACATATAACAAAGAAAGATAAAAAGTTCTGAAAGCTTTATGATTCGTATTTCTACCACTAGGGGGTACTAGTATACAATTATCTTTCTTCATAAAGAAACAAGCAATACTAATAAGAAAAGAAAAAATCTAGTTGTTTATTTGAAAGCAACGCTATTCTCCTCAAAATGTAAAAAAGCTACGAATACACATGCAATTTACAGCTGACATCCAATACAGTGTCCTCTTTTTTCGCTAAATAATCGAAAAAATAAGTATTCAAAGTTTACTTAATAGCAAAAGATTGACGGTCATTTTAACTGCCACAAACAAGTATCTATTGTAGTAAATATATAAAGAAAGCTGTAATACAATACAGTGTACAGTGTAAATATTGTACTGTAATACAATATAAAGAAAATTGTACATGTGTCCTATTGTGTTTATTGGGGATTTAATGGTGTCCTGTCTCGTATAAGCGTAAAATATACTCCTTTTTTAAATAAATATTTTCGTGCATCAAGCCTTTATAATAGATTAAATTTGAAGTGTGATGTTATATCAGGTGTTTTTTTAAGCCATAAAAACGTTGTCTTATGTGTTTCCCACAAGTAGACAAAAATAGACAAGTCATTTTTGTGGATAGGATTTCAAAGTTTTATTTGTTAAACTAAACCAATATCGCTGGTTTGTTGTTTTGAGGTTTCCAGCGTCCCGTTCAGCAGCAAGGCTATATGAGACGGAAACCTACAGTTTTAACATGGCATGCAAACCAGGTGAGCTCCCGCCAGGAATCGAAATCGGGTCTCCCCGCGACAAAGACGCGTAGGCTAAATATACTATAGTCACTAGGAAGCTTAGTGAATATCAAGTCTTATATTGCAAGATTATTAGCTCAGAGCAAGATTATTAGTGGTAATAACAAAACACTTTCCTGGTTCAGTGTGGTGTTTGCTGGTTTCTGTTCTTTCGTTATAGAATGGAGCACAAAACGTGTACACAGCTTCCGTTTTCTTACGTCTTTCTTTATTACTTGACAAACAGTTTCCTTATTTAACCGCACGAAGTCCGATGCTACCATGAGACTAATATTTCGGTCGTTCAAAATATCCCGAACCCTGTCAATCATTTCAGTTGTTGCAGACTCTGCCATTCAGAAACACGACAACAAGAAAGGCAATTGTCCTCATAAACCTTTATCGACACCTCAATTGTTTCCGTTGGAGTTTTCCTTATAATGCGCAGAGTACTCGATATGCACTTTTTCCATTGATTATACGGTGACGCTGTATCACAACACCAGACAATACTTAACCGCATCACTGTACGTGTTTCCAGAGTCACACTCAAGAATCACCACTATGATAACTTTCCACGCCAAAACTAACTTCACAGTAATATTTTTTTTTCAAGTTCTCGTTCTCTAAATGCTGCACTGTATATACCATGCGAACTTAAGGATATGTGAATTTCCCAATTTTTGGTGCTGTATCATCTTGTGTCGTTATTCATCGCAAGTTAAACTTGCTGTAAATTTTGCCAAGGAAGAAAGCAAACTATCAAGCTGTAACTAGAAACAAGTTGTTTTATTACGAGCCTGACATACTAAAAATGATACAAAATTCACTATTTTTATTTTGCATATTTTTCTTAAGTGAAAGGAGATAATGAAATGCAACTTACCACAATCATAGCTAATGTTATTCCACAACAGCAAATATGAACCTGAAGAATTTTCAGTGTTGCCAGAATAACATTTCCCCCAAAATCTAAGTTAAGGCGCCGACTAGAAGCACAAACTCAACCTCGTGAACTACTTTTTAAATAATAGTTGTATTTAGTTTTTAATAAAAAAAAAAGTAGTTTTAAGATACAGTTATTAAAATTAAATAATAATGTTATTTAAAAAGTAATTTACAGGATAACAAAACAAGATGATATGTAATTAAGTGTAGTTGAGGTCGTTCCTCTAGTCGCTGCCTTAATAACCAGCTAAACCATCAGACATTTCCCATGTTGTTTTCGTTAAATATATAAATTATATTAAACTATTATAGAACTTTCTCGACTTAATTGAGACATTGAAGAAAAGAAAAAAAGTTGCCGAGGTGTCGTCAAGCAGAGCAACAGCTCGGCGATGGAACAGTTGGGCAACATCTAAGGCCTACCGCTCACTGGCGACAAAACAGTTGCGCAACTATCTTGCCGCTGTCGCCTACAGTCAACAACTTCACGGTGACAAAACATTTTTGTTTGCCACACCCTCGCTCACTGGCGACGGCAACAGAAAAGTTGCCGGACATTTGATATCACAATTTGGCGGGATTGGACGTACTACGATGGACTTCGAAAAATGTGCTATTGCTTGTGTGCTAATGCTGAATTTCAGAAGGAAAAAAAGAAGAAAAAGATATATTGGATATATCCTATACACAGTGAAAGATTGCTGAAGGGAATTTTACACGCTATATAGTGAAGAGAACTACTTTTCTTAACATGTCCAGCCATGGGGCCTGGAGAAAAATAATCTCAAAATTGAGTGGATTGAATGTCCTCAAATTAGTATAAAAGGTCTGTTAGACATGTATTCTGGCGTTGGCACTTTTAACATGGTCATAAGAAATACTGGTTTGTTAATTCACACTCGGAATAATCGTGCATAGGTTTTCAGGTGTGTTGAAGTCTCCATAAGTTCAAAGCAGACATGAGTGTCCTGCGAAATTAGTTCTACAGCGGGACACCCATCTGAAATGCGGAACTAAATAATTTGAAGAGATTAACAATGGGGGCATGCGAGGGACTCAGATCACAGATATAACATTATTATAACCAGATTTTGTAAAATGTCCTTGCAATTTTTAGAAGCAATATATATATATATATATATATATATATATATATATATATATATATATATATATATATATATATATATATATATATATATATATATCCTAAATAAGCGAATGCTATCAAACTTTGAAGGTAGCGTGAATGAGTGACTAAAAATAAGAGCATTGTACGTCGTAAATAACTATAATACGAAAGGGAACAATTATTCGAATTAAAATGTAACAACGAAAATATAAAATGACTGTATTAACAAAACGAAACAGCTGCAATCCGACAACACTGTACCATGACTGTACTCTCAAATGTTCTGCGTATAGCCATAAAATAACAATTGGCTTTCCTTGTTCTTTCCGCGTACTTTTCACGTTTTAAATTCAGTCATTTTTATACTGTCCAGTTGATTTTTTTTGTCACTTTTGAAGTGTAAATAAAATTGAGACTGATAATTTTATGACTTTTTTGTAGTTGTGGGAACTTAATAAAAATAGTAGTGTGTAGCGTGACAGCGATATGTAATTATCGAATAATTTACCTGGATTATTTTTTCTTGGCTGGAAGGCTCATTCCAGTTTTCTTTACAACAGCGAAACACACTTCCTCCCACAATTTATTTCTTAAATTTATATCTGAATATTCTTGCAAACTTCTTTTATATAATGTTGGGTGTTTCTCTTTTTCCTCAATTTTTCATTGTCTTCATCACTAATTAAAGACATAAACGTATTAGCTTCCATTAATAACATTTCTTTTCACGCGCTATACACGGAACGAACTGTTATGTGAAAAAAAAATGTAGAAAACATTTATTTTTTAATCTCTCTGCGTGCAGGTATCTCGGCAACTTTTCTGTCGCCATTGCCTCAGTGAGTGGATTCGCATAAGAGTCAATGTATTTAGCCAGAGCAACAAGATAGTTGCCGGCAAAATGTTGCCAGTGAGCGGTAGCCCTAAAAATGCATTGAGTCTTATGGGAGTCCGCTCACTGCGGCGACAGCAACAGAAAAGTTGCCGAGATACCTCCAAGCAGAGAGAGAAAAAATTAAATGTTTTCTACAAGTTTTTCACATAACAGTTCGTTCCATATGTACCACATGAAAAGAAGTGTTACCAACAGAAGCTAATACATATATGTATTTAATTAGTGAAGAAGACAATGAAAAATTGAGGAAATAGAACAACACACAGAGTTATATAAAAATGGCTTGCAAAAATATTCAGATATAACTTTAAAGAAGAAATTGTTAGACGAAGTGTGTTTCGCTATTGTAAGAAACTGGAATAAGCTTTCCAGCCAAGAAAAAAATAACACAGGAGTCTGTTACATTTTGAAATGAAAATGAAATGAAACCTTAGAGTTTTATGTTCTATGGTTATGCGGGTAGGCTGTGATGATGAGAATGAATGAGATGGCAGGATAAAGAAAGTGAGCGGCAATGGGAAAACCCATGCACATGGTGTTTATTCACCACAAATCCCACTTGGCACGAGCTGCGAGTGATCCAGGGACCCTATGCACTAGAGGTGAGCGCTTTACCACCGAATCCTATTAGATTTTGAATCTGATATCGCAGTACAACTAAATGGACAAATATCATTAGGCGGTCTGTTAACGGTTATTTTACAGGTAAATCAATCTAATACACACATAGTACATGGGTACCTTAATGTCACTATTAGCCTTTCATCATGTGGTACAGCTAGCCTGAAGTTTGTGTTTATCTTTATTATTGCTGGTGCTACTAGAAACAACAGTTCATCAAAGGCAATCATATTCATTCTACAATAGCTAAAGAACTTCGAAGGATAATTGCGTAAATCACTATGTAGCTTGTAAAATTTTCACTTCAGCAATCTCTCATTGCATATAGGATGTACCCAGTATTTTTTTTCTTCTTCTCTTCCTTCTTAAATTCAGCAGTAGCGCACAAAACAATAGCACGTTTTTCGAAGTTCATCGTACTGTGTCCAATCCCGCCAAATTGTGATATCAAGTGTCCGGCAAATATTCTGTTGCCGTCGCCAGTGAGCGAGGGTGTGGCATTAAAAATATTTTGTCGCCGTGAAGTTGCTGACTTAGGCAACAGCGACAAGATAGTTGCGCAACTGTTTTGTCGCTAGTGAGCGGTAGGACTTATGGGAGTCCACTCACTGAGGCAATAGCGACAGAAAAGTTGCCGAGGTGTCGCCAAGTAGGACAACAGCTCGGCGACGGAATAGTTGCGCTACAATTAAAAATTCATCGAGTCTTACAAAAGCCCGCTTATTGCGGCGACGTCGGCAGAAAAGTTGCTGAAGTGCCTTCAAGCAGGGAGATAAAAACATAATGTTTTCTACAAGTTTTTTCACACATTCGCATAATTTGTTCCGTGTGTAGCATGTGAAAAGAAGTGTTTGCAATGGAAGCTAATTTTTCTTTAATTAGCGATGAAGACAATGAAAAATTAATGAAGAAAATAAAGAAACGCCCAACATTATATATATAAAAAAAAGTGTGCAAGAATATTCAGATATAAATCCCACTTGGTTCGAGCTGGGATCGAGCCAGGGACCTTATGCACCAGAAGTGGTGATCCTTTACCACCGAGCACTATTAGGTTTTGAATGTGATATCGCAGTACAACTAAATGAACATATTAAATGTCATCAGGCGGTCTGATTATTATTAAGTTATGCTGCGATACTAGAGACAATAGTTCATCAATGGTAATCACATTCATTGTACAGTAGCTAAAGAACTTCGAGGGATAATTGCGTAAATAACTATTAAGGTGTAAAATTTTTCCTTCAGCAATCTGTCACTGTAAATAAGATGCACCCAGTAAATTCAGCATTAGCTCACAAGCAATAACACATTCTTCGAAGTCCATCGTACTGTGTCCAATCCCGCCAAATTGTGATATCAAATGCCCGGCATATTTTCTGTTGCCGTTGGCAGTGAGCAAGGGTGTGGCAACAAAAATGTTTTTGTCTCCGTGAAGTTGCTGACTGTAGGCAACAGTGACAAGATAGTTGCGCAACTGTTTTGTCGCCAGTGAGCGGTAGGCCTTAGAACAGAAAAGAACCCACAACACCACCTACGCGAAAAAAAAAACTAACCAAAATACACAACGGCTGTTTGGTGTTTGGACAATGATGCGGGGTTAACAAATATTTTATGGACTATAGTTATTGTGCAGTGCTAACTGCAGAATTACAACTACTGACATTATCAGCCTTTTGGTGGCTATGGTCAAATATTTATTTATATAGCTTCAAGGCAGTCGGTCTGAGCCTGCTGGGCACAACCGAAACACAGTAGTTGCCTAATAAGACCAAATGAAGAAAAATATTCAAAAGACAGATAGCAGCAGAATTCGAACCTGGGACTTCCAGATTACGAAGTGCAAAGTCTAATAACTTTTACGTTACCCTTAAAGAAATACCTTCATAGCGGCCTTTGTATCAAAGACGTTTATTTTTGTTGCCTTTTAAAATATATTTTCTTATTCGTCGATTGACGCATATGTGACTTTTTTTTTGTGTGTGTGTGTTGCAGGTGGAGATGACGGGGAGCAGCGTGTTCGATTACATCCATCACCAGGACCACCAGGAGTTGGCGGAGCAGTTGGGACTCGGATTAGCGCAAGGACAAAGTCTCGCCTCACCCAGCAGCGCCGCTTCCGAAGAAGGCGTCAACTCGGCCACCGGTACGGCCAACCCTGACGGTAAGAGCATGCAATAAAATAAAAAAATCCTTGGTTTATGTATTATGCTTTCTCCTAATAGTGCTATGTCGTAAATGTTTTCTATTCTTTCCTTGTGGCTGAAACAATCGCAGCTAGTCAATTTATCGTCACAACCTGAATTCAGAGACTTTGAAGCTATAGGAGGGGAAAAAATGGAAAATAATCATTTATTTCATAGTATTTTGTAAATAGAATTTAAGTAAAGAAGGGAATTACGCGTATTTTTCAACATGGCGTAATTTAAAAAAAGGTTGGCAATGGGGAGGACATGGCCCTTTACTTCGAGAAATAAAAGTACCTTTCAGAAGATCTTGTTAACAATATTATGTTTAGGTATCTGAGTAGTGTTGACCACAAGACAAGATTAAAGGGTGTCTCGTCTCGGAAAGGTGTCGCGGAAGAACTGTCTCGTCTCGAAAAGATCCGTCTGTCTTGTTTCTATTCAAGCGTCTGTCTTGTTTCAACTCATGGTAAATATTTAGTTAACAACGCGTCTATTGTTTTTGCACTATGATTGGTAACTTAATAGAAGACGCTTTTTCACTGTTTTAGGTTTCGTCACCTGAGGAAAGCTGCAATTTAATAGTCCACAACCACTAGCATAGTATAGTAGCAACTTTATAACAGCCAGGCTTGAAAGTTCTATGAGAAAAAAAAAAGATAGAGTCAGGATTAAATATATAAGATTAAATGCAACACAAAATCAATAAAGTGCGATAAACTTAACATACTATCGTCCTCTATTATAATAATTCACGGGGTCAGTGTTGTTTTAGGGGGATGTCTGTCCCTACCTGCCCCTCTAGTTATGCCTATACGTTTCCAAACGTAATGATTTTTCGTTGTCTCTGCACAGTCTGCGTTTAGAAAAAGAAATTCGTCGATGATGTAATATTTCTGTACTGTTAATTACGCTAAAGCTTAAACCGTTCTTCATCCTTAAATTACGATAACTAAACCAGCAACCAACTAACTAGTTTGTTCCTTAACTGCGTAGCGTTTTTCTAAATTATGAGCCGTAATTTTTGAAAGCGAAATATATATATATATATATATATATATATATATATATATATATATATATATATATATATATATATATATATATATATATATAATAAATAGTTGAAGAAATCCAATCGTATGTTTCCATTATCTAGTAGCCCAAGTGATTTTCCAATTTCGCAATGTAATGTAAGGTGTTTGTTGCTGTCAGTCTGTATAGTATCTGCACTGTAATCTTTGGTATAGATCTGTTGAAACGGCCTTCAGTTCGTGTTGTAAGCTCCTAGTGGTCAGGTCTTTGTCCGTTCAAAGAATTGTTTCTCTGTTAGCATATATATATATATATATATATATATATATATATATATATATATATATATATATATATATATATATATATATATATATATCACAACCTGTTCCTGTTTTTTTGATTGAATAAGGCTATCTGCAGGTGTTGAGTTGAAGCAGCAGGGGTTCGAATCTACCGTTGACTCAGATCCCATCAACAATGTCGGTAAATGTGAAACATGGATTGTGGAAAGCGATTTCTGTCGGACACCTGGATTGCTATCGGTATTGATGATTTTTGCGTGCCGTGCAGTTGTCGTGTTCTTGCTTTATCTGTTGTTTTCATGTCTTTTCTTGCCTGGAACTTGCTGCACTGGAACATCCAGGTAGAATAAATAGTTGCTCACAGACTACTGTATGATAAGGGCTTTTGAATCAGTTCATAAGGGTTTGAAACTTTTTTTGTCGAAATTATCATCTTTCATTCACATTTCGGTGTGCATCAATACGTACTTCGAAACATACATACTTAGGATATGTATTTTAAAAATTATCTCACATAAGCTTTTACACTTATACTCAGTGGTTTACTTAACTATTCTAAACATTAGCTCACTTAGGCTATTATTTGCACACGTTGTAGCCCACATACAGTTTATGACCATCGTATCTAGCTCACATGAGTATTTTAAACATTAGCTCTAGTGACTCTAGTTCTATTCTTTGTCGCTAAGGTAAATTTTACGATCATACTCTGTAGCTCATGTAAGTGCGGACGTACTTTAAATGTTAGCTTACTAACCTTTTACTCCTTACCCTTTAGGTTACCTAGGCTTTGTGATCATGTTCTTTAGCTTGCGTTGTTTTAAAGACTAGTTCACTTACGTTTTTATTTTCATACCCTTTAGCTTATATGAGCTTCTATGTTCATGTAATTTAGTATTAGAAGACATGTATTTTAATCGGGTGATTCTATCAGTGTTGGGTAAGTTACTTGTAAAAATGTAACGCATCACAAGTTACTTTACTTTTCCTTAAAAGGTAATGCGTTACTTGCCCGAAAAAAGTAACTGTTAGCCTACTTCGAAAGTAACGCGTTACTTTTAGATCCGAAACTTCACGTAAAAAAAATCTTATTACTTCAGTTTTCCGTACTACTACCACTATTATTATTATTATTATTATTATTATTATTATTATTATTATTATTATTATTATTATTATTATTATTATTATTATTATTTTCCCCAATCATCGTAAATGTTTAGAATTGTAGATCGATAATAGTACTGGCGCTATATCCTTTCATGCGGATAGTTAATTTATTAGAAATTTGTTGTGCTTCGCTGACTTTATAAACGCAACATTGCACGTTCTGAAATGCTTTATGTAGATGCAAGAACAACTTCTTACTTGACACCTATCTGAACATTTCGTATAATGTAATACTAACTAAAATGCCACACTGCGTTAGGAAAAAAATGGCTGCTTATTATTATTCTGCTAAACTAATTATATAATAATAACAATATTAATTTGTAAAATTAAAAATACAGAATATAGAGAAGCATTACACTACAACTAATAAAATCAGAACACATGAACTGGTGGTAAATCAAAGCTTGCCAGTAACTCTTAAATCGATATAAGCTTCTTAAAGCTAGTTTCAAACTCTATAATCAATGGTACTCCAGGATACGCAAACTGATTTCAAAGAACTCCAATATTACATACGATCAACGAACTATTTTCTAGTAATAAAGTAGACCTCATCAGAACACAGTTTATTCATATTAACCCCTTGATGTATATCGCTAATTATGGCACCCTAGCTGTTGATAAATATTTTTTTCCCCGGGACACTTCACTTTTAAATTCAGTCCACCATCCCCCTCAGCTTTTGAGAAAAAGTATTCTTTCAAGTGTTCGAACGGTAAAATATTTTCGTTCTCCATCTGTATAAAAAACAACACCAATCAACGTAAAATAGATTACCATTGCACTCGTAATTCACTCCACTGACTGTATTGATTTGGAGCTGTCAAAATCTATGATAAAATCTTCCACGTGCTTGCAATCAATACACGTGATTTCCCTGAGGTTGTTCTCGTCTTCCAAAAACAGCAAGTGGCACTAATAGTAAGATCTGCTGTTTCTCTGAGTGTCGATGTCTGACTGTAGTCATTGACGTAGTTCATGCTCCATTCTGAGAAATTCACTTACAGGAAAAGAACTTTTCTTTCAATATATTGTAGTTACTCATCTGAAATGATGTAACGCAAACTAGGTACACTCATGTCCAAAATTATTGTCGCATATCTATAACTGTCTTCTTGTAAGAATATAATTTGATAATGATTTTGCAGGATACTGTGTGTATAATCGGGAAATGTATATTTGTTTTAAATTTCATAGAAAAATAATTATAAATATGAAAATTATAATGAGTAAAATAAAATGTTGCTAAATGGACAAGAAAATTTTATTTTCGTTTTATTGTTCTTTTTTACTGCTCTTTTGACATGAAATTTGCCACTTACATATGTCTGCCGATTATGCACATACTAACATTATAAGAAATACCGAGCGAATTCGTTATCAAATTATATGCCTAGAATTACATATTTATAGACATGCGACAATAATTTTGGACATGAGTGTACGTTACTTAAAAAGTAACGCGTTACTTCGTCACGTTACTTTCCAAGACTGGATTCTATAAGATTTTTGTCTGTCCCCGATAACTCGCATAAACTACAATAGCATTTTCAAGACGAGACAAACTATTAAACAAAACTATAAAAGTAAATGTATAACTTCCACTTAAGAGTTTTAAAAAAATAAATACATCTTGTAAATGCAGAACAGAGTGGAATCACGTTGGTCACTTGTACTTAAACTAAATGCAATTTATTGCTTTGAGGGGATTCGTAGCTATCAGCTCGTGGCTATTTTCTTGAATACAAATTCTTTAGCTATTATTATTATTATTATTATTATTATTATTATTATTATTATTATTATTATTATTATTATTATTATTATTATTATTATTATTATTATTATTATTATCTGCAAAAGGATTCATTACTTACCTTCGACAATAGAAGCTCCTTTTTTCACGATTGTTCGCTTGCTTTCTCTGTACGTTTTACTGGTTGCATCTGACGGGAGCATGAGTGATTCTAATTCCAATCAAATTAAATTGAGTATGTAGGTACATGTTACATGGGAGTGACGTTAAATCCAAGCAAATATTTAAGAAGTAACAGTGTCACGTGTACGCCACGTGAAGGGGTTTGGTTTGAATAGCGTGATATTTTCTCAAGCAACATAGAAACCGGAAGTGGAATATTTCCATCATTTCCAGTTTTAGTAGAGGGATAAGAGTAGAGATGAAATATATTCTTAGGACGCTTAATTGCTTGCAGAAAACTACTTAGCAACTACTTTTTGCTATCTATTACAGTTTTTTTTCTTGATAGGGATCAACGTTAAAACTAGAAATGCTAGATTTTTTTGCCACTTCTGTGAATAGATCACTTCCATTACTGAACTCGATTCCTAAAATTGAACCGCCTAAATCTTGTCCAAAATTGATGTTGATTCATTAAGTAGTTCTTGAGATTGTTTTATTCTCCCGGACGGACACACGAACAGACAGGTTAATTATACTGTTTAGAGAGGAGTTTTCATAAACCAAACTTCTTGCAAGTGAATTGTCTAGCTACAGGTGATCAAAATGATCATAACACTTAAAGTATATGTAACTTACCTAATTAATAGGACGTATGACCACAGTTAGCTTACAGAACACCCATGTTTCCTCGTGAAATGGAGGCATAAGTTATGGATGGTCCAGAGGAATATTGTACTATTCCTTATGCAATATAGCACTCAACTCCGTCAGTGAGGATGGAAGAGTATTTCTGCTCCCCCTAACAGTACACTTGATAAGCCGTGTGTTGTAGACTAATGGTCGGTATGGTTCGGAATTTATTATTACCAAAAGAAAGTTGAAAAATACATTGCCCCAACGTAGCTGAAAGTATATTTTGGCCTAACCTAACCTAACCTAACAATTTACCGTCATTTATCCAACAGTTTCGACCTTATAATCCTAATCGTAATTTTACTTCCTTCCTTCCGTTACGTTGGCAATTAAGTTGGTTAGCAATCGGCAAAACGCCCAGCTAGAACGTAGGCCCGACGTTGGCAGTTGGTTACAATAGTGTTTCACACTGTTAGGCCTACTGTCTGTTCTGCGGGGGCCGAAGTCTTGAGTTCCAGAACTCACATCAGGTGTTCAATAGTGTTGAAAACTGAGGATTAGGGTGAACCAGGAAAAGTGAAGTAATTCATTCCGATGTTCAAGAAACCATGAGCATCATTCCTTATCGGTCTTTCAACATTTGCAGACTGGAATGCACCAAAACATGTGTGTTAAGAACTTTTGGTGGTGCGTCTGTACGAAAAATTGGAGCTCCCAGTCGCAAACCAATGATTTGGGTATCAGTGCGTAATAGGCAAGATGATCGCAAACTCAAAATTAACAACACTGACGTTTTATCGCAGGGTTATATATAATATGGAATGTTGCAAAGTAAAACAAAAATTTTGGGTTGCTTTGACGAAAACTCATTTTGAATTAGACCCTTCGTCTGAACAGACCAAGCAATGTTGATTGACAGTAATTAAAGGATCCACGGAATACCAGGAAATCACGACTCACCATCACAGAACTGCGCTATATTTCACGACAGATTGTAGCATAAACTTCTTTAGACGTGCGAAACTTGTGTGAAATAAGGTTAAAGAGGCTCTTCTAGTCATATTTCTAATAATCGGAGATACACTTTTCATGTTCTTCGCACCATTTTCATCGGGCTGTTAGCTGTGATCATGAGCGACGCAGGAAGGATCCTAATGGTCTGGATCTCCCCCGATATTCCTAGTTTTCTGCAAATTTAATATAATTTTAGGGATGATTTTTACAAATTTTAATTTATTCTTATATTGAATTTGTACCCCCCCCAAAAAAAAATCCTCCTTACATGCCTAGTGATCAGCAGTCTGGAAATTGGAATCTGAGCCCGGATGTTCTGCCTATACAACTCGCGTCGGACTGTCTTGTTACAATAGGCTGTTTTAATGAGTTCTGCAGTCATCATTGCCATATTCGTTCTACAGGCCTCTTCAATGCTCGGTGATCGCTGTCGATGAAGCTGCTCTTCCGTCCAGTATTACTGTTTGCCGACGTTGTTTTACCGTGAGTTGTGTAGACCGTCATGACCTTGGCAACTGTTCTCTGTAACACACCTAATACACTGCTCACTTTAGATACATTTGTACCATGTAACAGCACAAGAAGTGGGGCTTTTCAATACTCAGAAAGTTCTCCCTTGTATTACCACCATTATTGGCCTGCTTGAACACATGCCTCCATTCTACCGCGTCTGACATGATGCAAACAATCATTTAACATTCAACTAATCATAGAGTGAAGATACATACATAAGATGTTTCAGCTGATCTTCCCGTTAAAACTAAATCACGTGACTGGAGATTGTGGCGCCGCCACCCAAAGCAGTTCGGAAAGCACCAACTACTGAAAACAAGAATGAATCAAATTATTCAGAGGGTGTAGGTTTAATAAAATTAGCCAGTGATACAATTAGCTACTGCCAGTAGCAGACGATGTCAGTGACGTAACTAAGTAGAGCAAACGGGGCTTGTGCCACGGGCGCTGGATTGGGAGGGCGCAAAATTAGGCAAATATTTCGGGGAGCGTTTTGGTTTGGTTGGTCAGGGAGCGGTAAGACGAGTTCTTGCCCCGGGCAACACTAGCATATTTTCGTCGCTGGGTGATGCAATTAGTTACGACTGCAGCAGGCAAGGTCACTGATATCAGTCTCGTTGCATTGTGGGAACGATTTGAATTTCAGTTGGGTATATAGGGAGTGGTGCATTAGGGTGACCAGTGCAACTACCAACGACCAGTTGTTGCACACACATTGTCAGTGTTATTCACTTTCATACATCTTGCATTTGCAAACTTCAGGTGTTTTCATTATTTTGAAAACTATCTCTAGATTGAGTAGTCTAGCTCTTTATTTTTGACCATTCAATTATGAAGGTGCGTCCTTTTGAAACAATTAATTAAATATTCTATAGCAGGTGAGCTCGTCACAATGCTGAAAACGGTTTGCATAAACATATTGCAATTTATTATTTGAAATTTAACTGTAATGTTAGCGCACGATTCATTAATAGTTTTAAAATGAATATTACATAATCAAAATTATCATAAATTCCTGCAGGAGCCCTTTACAAATACAGACAATAATTTATATCACCAATGTGAAACTATTCTATATTTTCCATCCGCGTATAGTCACACATCACCTAGGCCACTTCCCAGAAGACTTCATTCTTTGCAAGCATACAAGTAGTTCTGTTTGGCTAGACAAGTCGAGTTGCTTGTCTTGCCACGAGTTGAGAAGAAAATCACTAGATGACAGATTGTAAAATAATGCACCAAAATGTCGTACTAATCACACTCGTTTTACAAAATGAGGAGTTTCTTTTCCGTTATAATGGAAATATTTTAGTAAAATGCACTTTGCTTTTGTAATCTGAAACTTCGGTACTCTCTGTAGACGAAAAATTCTCCAACGCGCAGAAGTCATATTAGTCATATGAATATTTTTAATTAAAAAATATTCATTACGCACATACTTCGGAGATTCTATTTTAATATCAAAATAGTCGTATATTATGCCATTGGTAAAACGAAAAACTGAAGGTTTCGGTCCTTTATCACAACTAAGTTTCAATTACTTTGTTCCGTGCTCATATTTTATTTAGATTACATCTCCATTAGTCATCAACGCAAAATTGTGTAAATTCCTCCAATCTCTTGACTATGCCTTCCAAACATATAGAAGATACTACCATTTAAAATATGATTTCGAAAACTAAAATGTATGTTTATACCATGTGTCGAAACTGTAATGGCTGAAACATGGAGAAAGCGTTGCCATGTGTTTGATTCAAGTTCAAATCAGGCCTGTATCCACGGGATCTAGGGGGGCCGGGTCCCCCCTAAATTTTTACTGCCCCCCAAAAATGTTCACGATAGGCTTGCAAATGAACTATAATATGGTTGGATCGGGCCCCCGCTAATTTCTACCGGGTCCCCCTACATTTTTGGGCTGGCTACCGGCCTGGATCAAATGTAAGTTCAAATTGTTTTATAATACCTCTTGTATTGATTTTCTTGAGAAAATACTTGTAAAAGAAACGGCCATCCGAATATTTACCCATTGATTTAGCGATATCACTAGCCACGTAAGGCAGGTAGATTAGAATCTATCTTGGCAGAACACCCACAAGAATTTCCTTTACTTTTTGGTATCAAATATTTCGTAATTGATTTACATTCATTAATAATCCCTTTATTGTAAAAAGCAGGGTGGAAAAAAATCATGATTTTTTTCAAAAAAATCATTTTTGTTGATTTTTTTGATTTAAATCGATTTTTTTGATTTAAATCAAATATTTTTCTTCGTATAATACAAGTCGCGAACTGAAGAAAAAACATTAGGAATTAGTATTAAATGTTAATTATGCCATTTAAGTGAAAGTATTGGGTTTTAATTTTGAATTAATTCCCAATCGTTAACCTATTTATTTCCCAAACAATGTTTCTTAAGCATTAAGGAAAAAGTACAGCAATGTATATCAACATGACACTTTTCTTTTCACGAAAGTTACTGATATTTGGCAGGGGCATATTTTTAAACAATTAGAACTAGCTAGCGGCACGAAATACATATAAAGTACATAAATTTCGCCTAAAATTAACTAACCCACTCTATGACTTATGGAACCAGGAGGTTCAATGCCATGTTCACAAAAGCTCTCCTGACTTCTATCCTTAGTCAACTGAATCCAGTTTCTATTTTGTATTCTTATTTCTGCGAGACCCATCTTAATATTGTCCTCCCATCTGCGCCTAGGTCTTCCTACTGGTCGTTTTCCGATTGGACTTCCAGTTAAAACTTTGAAAGCGTTCCTACTTCCTTCCATTCTCGCTACATGTCCTACCCACCTGAGTCTCCAAGGTTTGAGGACCCTAACAATGTTTGGTAAACCGTATAAATTATGCAGGTCCTCATCATGAAGTTTTCGCCATTCCTCATTTCCGTTTCTTTTTGGTTCCGAATATTCGTTTCAGGATTTTATTCTCAAATACTTTCATTCTGCGTTCTTCCCTCAGTGTAAGCGACCATGTTTCACAACCATACAGGACAACAGGCATAATTATCGTTTTATATATTTTAAAGCTTCAAATTCCTCGACACAATTCGCGACGATAAGAGATTTTGAATTGAATAATAACACGAATTCTCTGCTTTTAGTCGATATTTAATTTCTTCGTGAATATCGTTTTCTGATCCTATATATTAGCCGATGGCAGAACTTTGTCTTTATGCGATGAGCTTTTGTAAGTCAAAAGTTTTCTGCAGGAATTCCAAAATAAAAAAATCAAGATGATCAGTTCCAGCAGAAGAAACACTTGTGATTGTTAAAAATATGCTTTATATGACGTGAAAAACAGTTCAAATGCGAGTTGTCCGTGCATTTAAGACATCTATACATAGCAGGCACGTTTTATACTTTTCTGTTGGCTATTTTATTTCCTCTGACAATTTTTCCTGCACAGGCGCGGCAAATTTTCTGCGATCACATCGTAGATTGCGGCCTGTTCTGCAATGGGATCAAGTATCCACTTTATCAAAAGTATTATTCGATATTTTAACGCATCCAAAATTTGTCGTATTACGATCCCGAGGAACTTCTATGTATTTAGTACATAAATTTCGACCAAAATTTTAAAATCTAATTTTTTTTGTTTGTTTGTTTCGGAGAGGGGATCGGACTTCTTGAAATACGCCCCTATTATCTGGAAACAAACAAATAGACGTGGACACAAAAGAGTTTTCATCTTAAATGTCCATGGTGATTTCTCCGTTGGAATAGAAGTTTTAAAATCCTGTGTTAGAAAGAGAAGAAAGCAGGGTTCACCCGTAACCCGTTCAAACGGGATTTTCCCTGATCGTTCCCTACATGATACTCGTTTTCATACTGTGCTTACATACATTTGAGTCTCATTGTATTATGATTATCTTCCATAATCGAAATAATAGAAGAGAAACGGGATTTTACTTACTTTCACTTTAAATTAATTCATTTCGGAATTTGATTTAAATCAACGATTTTTATTTAAGAAATCAAGTGATTTAAATCTTGATTAAAATCGTGATTTAAATCAGACTGATTTAAATCAATCCACCCTGGTAAAAAGCAATATTGACAGCTCTTGCGGTTACTTGTGTCCCCTTACTAACGTTCGAATCGTACAAAGTTAATCACCTTTTATGATTCTAATGTTTTGAAAAGTTTGGTATAAAGACACGATACTTTTTGTGCAACATCCAACCCTGCTAGTAACATCAGGTGTTTGCTGAAAGATCTTCCCAAGCGTTGAGGTCACAGGAGAATAACTAAAGGTCAATTGGGCAGTTTGTATGCGAGCGATATTTAGTCTTTACATATATTACATGGTTTTCTTTCCTTTCTGTAGTCTTTTGACCAATCAACCATTCTTTCACGACAACTAAATGCGTAGGTGGTCCTTGAAAATCTTCTGGATAAATACATAAATCTTTGTGATTTGCAGGATTTCATCTTGTGTTGCATCTACGTCAGTTGTAGTAGAGTAGTAGCTGACGCATAAACTAAGAACAGGATTGACTGACGACAACTCGAGAACCGCTGAAGGACTTCATTTCACACAACTGAACATAATCTATTTCAACTTATCAAAAGCTTTTGACACCTTTTAATCAGGCAGCTCCTCAAAAAAATCTTACCGCTCTCTTGAACCATAGTGGCTGGAAAATATTTGTGATGTTTCTTCAACTCTAGACCATGTGATGTTTCAGTGAACAACAACCCTGTCCATAGGTCATCTTGGAGTTCTGTTCCCTCTTGCTTTCTTCATTTCAATAAGTTCTTCTCTTATCTTTCGTTTACATTTATCGTTGTTTAGTGTCGCGTACATAATCTTGGGACTGTGCCAAAATGAAAACTGACAGTCGAATTGAATTCAATGAAGAAATGGCTGTCTGAATGTCAATATTTCATGACTGTGGTGAGTGTATTACGATAATGTTTTGAGAAAGACAGATAGCCTCGTGGGTACAAGAGAATTTACTTCTGTATAAGGAAGAAATACGCAAACCCGAAAATTTAAACAATTTTCTTACTATATTCTACAATTGTCGTATTAAAAAATAAGGAAGGTATGTTAGTTCAATATTCAACTTAACCAAAATGTTTTCTAAATGGGGAGGAAGGAACACAGAATTGTTATATAAAGAATGTTGACAAGTGTGGCTTCTGTCTTTTTTTTTTTTTAGAATAATAACCAAAATACTTTCCAGAGACATGCCATGATTAGGGATTGCCACACAATTTATCTGTATGCGAGAAATTTGTTTATCTTGTATAAAATCGAATAAACACTGGTCAAGTCGCGTTGACTTTCAGATGGCGCCACAAGTGGTAGAACATTCCTGCCATCTACATACTGTATCTATATCCTAACTACTTGTGAAATAGGAACAAGGTCGATCAGAGCATTACATGAGGTCACTACTGTCAGTGACTGTAAACGGAAGGATTGTTTATCAGATTTTGTAAGTGTTATTATGATTACATTTTAATATAAATGAGTTACAGGGAAAGATTAATAGCATTAAATTAGTTTTAAACTCAGCTCTTTCAGAAGTATCATATTATATACTTTAATAATAACAATAATAATAATAATAATAATAATAATAATAATAATAATAATAATAATAATAATATACTTCAATAATAGATAAATAGGGTTTAAATATTCTTATATCACACCTATAGTGGATCTCTCGTCTCATCTCGTGTAAG
The DNA here is from genome assembly GCF_964235325.1 of Thermobia domestica. Lineage (NCBI taxonomy): Eukaryota > Metazoa > Arthropoda > Insecta > Zygentoma > Lepismatidae > Thermobia > Thermobia domestica. Next base: position 49,589,509 of record NC_137458.1, read on the forward strand.
CAACTCGTAAGCATAATAGCATAAAATTGGGACAGTTATGTGTCCAGGATCCTATTAGGGTGTCGTCTTACTTAGGATGCAGTTGTTGGAATATCGTCAAGCGCACACTAGCTTATGATAAACTTGCAGTTTGATTTCGTTACATTGTACTCAGACGATAAATAAAACAAAAAATTTAACATAATTAATAAAAAAAGAAGCGACATTCTTGACTAACCATAGATGTCAGTGTCTCCTGAAACCAATGAACCATAGTTTTCAAAGCAACCGCAGACGCCACTAGTGCACAACGATCTCAGAATCACTTCTTAAAAGATTATCGTCTTCCGGTTTTTTTTATGCCTTTCTTGCCTTAAACCAGCGTTACGTTATTTTTATAATAATCTGTAATACTTTGAGTAACTGTAACTCAAGCGTAAAATGAAGATTCCTTACTGTTTTGTTTTGGTTCGTTTCTTGACAATAAAGTATGTAAAATGAAATAAGTAAACATGTTTTTATTCAACACAGCACTGAAAGAAAAAAAATCCGTATTTTCGTAGGGATGTTTGCTATAAAAATCATAGAGAACACATTTTCTCTAAGTGGAGTGTATTTACGGTGAATGTTAAGACGTGAGAGTCGTCAATAGATAGCTAATATATTTTTGCAAGGATGGAGAAATGGAATTAGTTAATCTTCACAAACTACTATACGCAGAGGTACTTAAGCCATGAGCCCCACATTATGGGGACCACTTCTGCAGCACTTGCCTAGGGCAGGCCTGAACTTTAAAGAACTAGGACCAGTAGACAATTAGCAAAATCTAGCCCGCTGTCTGGAAATTTTCCAAAGAAAGAAACTTTACTTTTATTTATTTATTTAATGTAATTTGACTTAAAATTTTGAGATATCTCAAAATCTGAGAAAATGTTTTCTTAGGTTTGCTGAGTTGCTTAGCAAACTCTTTTCAATATAGAGGCTATTGAGACGTGAGTTTACAGCTTAAGATGGAATCTGAATCACCGCAATGTTTTCCAGATTTCAAGACTCTTCCACCGGCAATTTAACTCGGGATCCGGTACACCACACGCTAGCCTGGAGCTAGAACTAGACAAGCAGGATTGCCTTTCTTGACTTTTACAAACACACAGTAAGATTTAGTAATAAAACAGACAGCTATACCAACTTCAACAAAAGGATGTAGTTCTCAATTCAACCCGTTTATATATAGATATGTTCTGGGTATTTTCATTCTTAACTTAGACATACGAGCATCGATTTTAATGATAAATTTTTGTTTAAAAGAGTATACCTTCTCTGTCGTATCGTGTAAATTCCTTTAGGATCAGATGGCAATCTTTGGAGCTAGACTATGAAATACAGTACCTCAACGGATGCTGGGTTAATTGTGGTAAAGTAACATGCTTATAGGCAACCACACACTCTTTATCGTAATTATAGTTGCATAACAGCAAAGGAGTTGTACTAGAAAGTTTCGGAACACTTTCATACTACATTATACTGTCTCTATTGTTTTATAACATTTTAAATGAGTAAATTACTTGTGTGAAGTCGGTTAAGATTATTTTTAATCTTTATAATTATTTTATTTACACAAAATTACATTACCACACGAATTATGTTCTACGATTCGTTCTGGAAAATCGTCTCCCTTAGAATGAAGGGCATAATCGTGGACGTTAAACTGAAGGATTTCATTTCTTTTTTGTTTAAAAAAAATGACATTATTTTCCGTGTCCCATTTCATCCCCTAGATGAGTTCCTTTCTGAGCTTAAGGCTTCTAGGCAGCTGCTTAGTTCGCCTAAGCATAAGTTCGCAGCTGACTCGTGGCTAAGGAAATGCGCAGAACCCACAACTAAGTTTTAAAAATTAAGAATCGTAAAATTCCAAGCCAAACAAGGAGAGAGACTTGTGTTATAACGTTTACTTTTTAAATAACAACCAACTTTCAGATGTCTGGAGAGATGCTGCTCGCACAACTTTGTAAATATAAATAAATTACATTTTTTTTATTATTTTCTTGAGATAAACCGAGGGCCCCAGAAAAATTTGTGAAGTGCTTTACATGCCTCCATAAAGAATTTCTATTACAATAGTACATATATAGATATATATAGATTAGAAGAAATAATAGTTTTTCCTTTAACATCAAATATATTAATTAAATCAAGATCACAAATTATGTTGCAATATTAAGAGACATTCTTATATCATAATATTTAATCTTGCCCGTACACGCAAAAAATAAAACTAACCTATAAATGTAAATTCTTATCTAACCGAACCGACTCATAGTTAATATTGGATTTTCCTTAATTGTTCAGGCAATTTTTCTTTTCCTTGTTGTGTCTTATCAGTAGATACGTAAAGTTGATAAGTAAACAACGAGTTTTAATGGTATAAAGGAACTAATGACTTTGTATGCTGTAACAAACAGTCCCCACCCCCCACCCCCCCGTTAACCCTGTAGGAATTCGCTCGTCATGTAAAATATGTTACATCGCTTCCCGCTAACTTTCTGGATTGCACTTTATTATGTAGGCGCACGTGCTTTTACACAGAGGCAATCTTCTGGAGCAATTATCCTATCTGCTTCGCGTCAAGGGCCGTAATATTAATGGAGTTGGCTCTTTGCACTGCTTATAATAAATTGGCTCTCCCTTCCTTATTTAGAACAAGAAATATAAATCTATTACAGTTTCTACTGGGTTGGTATACATGTTCCTAGCAAATATCACACTACTGAACCGGATTTCAGTGCAGAACCCACGTCACTAATCTTAACACTGTTGCTGCTGTTATTCTGTTACTTACGGCGTGCATTTGATTATCTTGTTACGACTATTATTGTTCAATTATAATTATTAGTACTGAAACTATGTATTCCTTACATTGCTAATGTTATTTTAGCGCACGTATATTTGTCGTTTTATTATGGGTTTGATTGCCTATAGAACTTTTTTTTTTTTTTTTTTTTTGTATTTGCTGAAATTGGAAATGAAATGAAATCTTTCAGTTTAACGTCCCACGATTACGCTCTTTAAGCTAAGGGAGATGATGATTAAGATAAGTGAATGATGATGATGGAAGAATTGGTGGAATGAGAAAAAAGTCGCAGGAAGGGGGAAGGAGTATCTCGACGATGTTGTCCATGACAAACTTATGTGGCCAGGGAACGAACCTGGGACCACATGCACCAGAGGTAAGCGCTGTATCATTAAGCCACCACCCCTCATTGCTCAGAATCGAGAGAGACAATTCGAATTCCACTTAAAAACTAAGAGATAGCAAGCTCATAGCTCACGTCTAAAATATTAGGAAAAAAAATTAAAAATGGTGTTGGTAGCCAAAATATTGAACATATAGAATCCAGTCTGAATGTGGACAGTCTGTTCTGTATCAGCAGCATTATTTTAAGTTTTGCTCGGGAGAGGGTGACAAGAATTTATTATATAAGTAAAATTTCATCTTTTACATTACTATGGTATTATAATACTGATTAAAATATACAGGGTTGTTTAAAAAACCCGGCTATCCACCTCTTGTTGAAAAGCACTGTACTCTTACACATAGTTCGAATTCAATCAAACAAATATGAATTTTCTTTGTCCGATTGAGTTCTTTAGTTACAACAAAAGTATCAGGATTTGTTACCTACGGTGGTCAAAATATGGCATTCTACAGCAAGGTGGGTGGCCATTTTTTTTTAAAAAATGATTTTCAGTTTTAGCGGCTCTTTCAGCAGCGAGGCTACATGAGACATGGACCTACAACTTAACGACTCGCATGAGCTCCCTCTGGAAATCGAACCTGGGTTTCTGGACCTCCCCAAAAAACTTTGTAACTTATCATACATTTGTACATTTTCTTAATAAAGCTATACTTGTTTAACAGAGAAATGTTTGATATAGCATGGAAATTTGATCTTACACTTCATCTGTACTCTTTCTCTTGTATAGGGGATCGCAGTAGCTCAGTGGTAGAGCATTTACCTGTGGTGCATGAGGTCCTTGGTCCGATCCCACTTCGCACCAAGTGACACTTCTGGTGGACATGCACTGTGTGCGTGGCTTTTCTCGGGGTTATCCGTTTCCTCCCACTATCGTCATTCCACCATTTCATTCCTTTCTTATCATCAACGTCTCCTTTAGCCTAGCCTGCATAACCGTGGGACCAGGCACGTAGCCAGGATTTCGTGAAAGGGGGGAGTCCGTGACATGAAATACTGTGTTGAGCTCCTTCGTGGCTAAGCGGTTAGCATACGCGCCTTTCGCGTGGGAGACCCGGGTTCGATTCCCGGCGGGAGCTCATGTGGTTCGGATTCCACGTTAATCAGTAGGTCCACGTCTCATATAGCCTCGCTGCTGAAAGGGACGCTAAACTAAAATCAACTCAACTCAATGAAATACTGTGGTCATCACAACAGGGGCTTGATCATTCTAAACTATTTTACAGAAACATATATTGGTTCGTTCAGCCAGGATTTCGTAACGGGGGAGGGGGCGTGACATGAAATTCTGAATGCTCAGGAGCTCGATCAATCTAAACTACTTTACTATCAACATATATTGGTTTGTTAGGACAATAAAATGTGGATATGTTGGTAAGTATTTTAATAACAAACTATGAGAAATCTCGAGTAAAGTAATAATATTAAAAAAAAAAAAAAAAACGTGCTGAAAAAGATTTTACAATATTTACATCCTTCCTCTGTTCATTCAAATATAACAATTTTCCTTTCATTATGACCCCAACTATTATCAAAAGTACATATTCACTATTATAAAAAGTACATACTCAATAATGTCTTCTAAAATATTTTACAATATCTGCATTCCTTTTTCTGTTGAATCAAATGTTAACATAACTTTCTTTCTATATAAATTTTTGTTTTTATTATTCCGTCAACTACTGTCTGTTCCAAATGACAGGTTAAAGGAGCAGTAGAAAATTGTTTTTGAAATAACATGTTTGATACTGTAAGGATGCGATACCGAAAATTTATGATTTAAAAAAAATGTCCACGCTGTTACACAACGGTATTATACTTTCGGAAGCTTGAAATCGCCCTTGAAATCCCCCTGACTAGTAGCAGAAATTCTGAGAATCCCGCAACTCTTCTAGAAATTCTGAGGATTCTGTAACTTTTCTAGAAATTTCAAATTCCCTGACTCTTCCAGGATATCTCGCTCACCTTGCCACCATGTGTTTCAGTACAAATCTCCTCATAAGAAATAGTAACCAAAAGCTTCCTGATTTTTTTTTTTTTTAATTTTTAACGCGATCCTTCTTTTTCTAATTTCATTTTCTTCATCCTTATTTTTTCATTTCTGGTCTCGAAGGGGGGTCCGGACCCCCCCTTTGCTACGTGCTTGATGGGACGTAAATTTCATATGAGAAGAATCTAGTTCTATCATTTGTTTCTAAAAATATAGATGAAAGTATTTTACAATTACTTATTGTCTTTTCGGGTTCAGAATAATTCCCGTCGAATACAACATAGATATAGTGGCTTGTAATATTGGACCCCCACCCCAACGCTTGAACCCCATCCAACAAAAATTTCTGAGTGCGCACCTGACCTTTAGTAACTGCACAAATGTAGGAAACTTGTACCTTGTTGTTTACTATACTAGTAGCTGCGATGTATAATTAAGTTTCATTTTTTGCAGTAAAGTGTGCACAAGTTTTCTGACTTACTCGATATAATTCGTGGTTGTAATAAGTATTTTGCATGTATTCTGTTGTTATTAAGTTTGTTACATATATATATTTTTTTGTTTGTTTCTATTTTGCAGTTGCGACTCTCATGACTATAAATAGTAATTCACCGTACAAAGGCATAGATCGGGCGTTTTGCATACGAATGAAGTCCACGCTTACCAAAAGAGGCTGCCACTTTAAGTCATCGGGGTACAGGGTAAGTTCTTTCTTTCTTTAATATATTTCCTTAGATAATACTGCTCGAGTATGTTCCAAGAAAATGAGCCATTAGAAATAGCTCTTTGTCCATAATCGTGATATCATTTAATTAAAGGATGAACTTATGTATTAGAATCACGCTAGTGAAATGTATAAGATTGTACTCTTATTTAAAGAATGGATTCATTTATTAGGATCATGCTAGTGAGATTTATAAGATCGTACTCTTATTTATAGGATGAACTCATTTGTTAGGATCACGCTAAGGGGACTTATGGGATCGTACTCTTATTTAAAGGATGAACTCATTTATTAGGATCACGCTAATGAGATTTATAAGATTGTACTCTTATTTAAAGAATGAATTCATTTATTAGGATCACGCTAATGGGGTTTATAAAATTGTGCTCTGTTCGTTGACCCGCTACTCCACACGATAACTCTTGAGCAAAAGCGAATGTTTGATTTCTGGCTTTTTTTTTTTTTTTTTTTTTTTTTGGCAATAAACAGCTAGAGCAATTACAAAAGTGAGCAGGGATGTACAGAGTTGGTTGGTTCTGAAGATCCGGACACCCCATAAATCCCAATTTTTCTGCAAGTTTATTCTAATTTTAGGGGTGATCTTTACAAATGTTAATATAATTCATTCTCATATTGAATTTGTACCCTCGAAAGCTTTGGACTCTTGCAATATTTTCACACCCCAAACAGGAGACGCATGTATATGCTCTGATCGAACCCCCCCCCCCCCAAAAAAAAAGTACACGGTCAAACTGGCCCAAGAGATAGTGTGGTAATTGGACTATTTAACACGCAGAACCATCCGTCCGTATCCGTATCTTCAGTCACTGTGATGATGGGTACTCAACAATGTTTGATACATGAACTGATACCGTACGCGTTCGAACTGGGACATAATGCTGCAGCAGCAACTCAAGACGTTTCTCATGCGAATGGGAAAGGCGCAGTAAACCACAGCACAGCAACTCGTTAGTTCCAGAAATTTCGTGCAAGTTTTAAAAATGTCGAATATTTGCAAGGCCCGGCAGCATCAGGGTAACAGATTGTAAGGTTATACAACACGCCATTGAATAAAATCCATCTACCAGCGTATAACGATTTGTATACCAACTTAGTATATCCCGGTCCAATGTAGTAAGTCACCTTCACGAACTCGGGAAAACTATCAAGAAATGATGCATTGTGCTACATGAGTTGGCCCAAGCTCAGCCCCAGAGGAGAGTAGGCGTTGCCGACAACTGTAAAATTCGCGTAATGTTCGTTTCCTAAAACGGGTCACCACATGCGACAAAAAGTGGGTGTTTCGCCGAAATCCAAACGTGCAAAAACAGTGGTTGAACAAAAGTCAGCTTCGAGAACCGGTCGTCAAATAGGGCCGTTTCAAGAATGAAGTGTGTGATGGAACTACGAAGGAATATTTCACTTTGAATTCCTTCCTAATGGTCGTACCAGCAATGGCAACCTTTATGCCGAACAGTTGGAACGGATGTATGCTGCTTATGTCAAAACTACACCGCACATGTGAACCAAACGCACGCCCTTCTATAACAGAATAGTACTCAAAAAACGCAACAAAAATTTCGGGAACTTAATAGCATCGAATTCATGCCACATGTGGTATATAGTCCTGACATTGTCCCTTCAGATTACTACCTGTTTCGGTATATGGCGCACTTCCTGAAATTGCGACGCTTCACCAACTACTGTTTCCAAGTAGGAGGTGGAATCAGTAGTGACTGACTTGATTGCCTCTAAGGACATGACGTGGTGTCAACGTGAAATTAAGGAAGTGCCAGGAAGGTGGCTGCAGACAGTCCAATACGAGGGAATATACTTCGAATGTTAACCAGCCTTCATTGTACTGTGATAGATGAAGATATATTGTGTACCAGAAAATCGCAAGACTAATGACTCAGCATTGTATCTCGGCAGAATTCGTTAGTGTAGTTAATCCGTTAAGTCTTTAACGGCGACCATACAATTCATATCCTATTTACAGTCTATAACGTCCCCTAGCTTCTATGTAATGTGCACAGCAGGCAAGAAACGTTGGTTGCCCATGATAAAAGGATGACCCCATACATGAAATCGCGTGATCCTCTTTACTGTCTTTAGCAAAGGTTATTAAATTTTGAACGGGAGAGGGGTGAGATTATTGTGGGCAAGATATTGTAGCGAATTGGGTCAAACATAGTGAGCACTGGCTGTGATTATGAAGTTTCCTATGCTGAAAATCAGTGAGCGGTTTGAAGTAAGATATGGTTGCTGTTTGGGAAAACAGGAGTTACAAGTTGGAAGAGAAGGAGTGGTTTAAGGGGCAAGAGTACTGTGGCTCAGTGGTAGAACGCTCATCTTTGGTTCGTGTTGTCCTTAGCTGAATCCTCGGCCAAGTAAGTTTGTGATGGACAGCAACATGTTCGTGGGTTTTCTCGGAGTTCTCCCGTTTCCTCTCACACTCTCATTTCACCAATTCTCTCCTTATTTATCATCCATCTCTTTTAGCCTCAAGGGTGTAACCGTGGGCCGTAAAACTATAAATTTCATTTCAGTTTTTCACATTGATATTTTATAATTATTACTAGAGTTTCCTTAAAAATGAAATGAAATGAAATCTTTTAAGTTTTATATCCTACAGTAATGAAGGTTAGTCTAAAGGAGACAGTCATGATGAGAAATGAATGAAATGATGGAACGAAGAAAGTGGGAAAAAAAACGGGAGAAGCCCGAGAAAACGTTCTCCACAAAGTTCACTTGGTGCTAGCTGGGATCGAACAAAGGACCCCAGGCACCAGAGGTAAACGCTCTACTACTGAGCCATCGCGGCCCCAGTTTTCTCAAAAGAATAAGTAAATATGTAAAAAAAAAAAAAAAAAAAATTACCAGTAATGCTTTCTACAGTCCTTTCTATATATTACCAGTAATGCTTTACCGGATAGTGACATTTATCCTTTTGAGTTGTCCATTCGTAAGAACTTACAAAAGTTTTCAATAAAATTAAATACAAGAAATAATTCAGGTCACAGAATTATTCAGTCTTTCATAGAAATCAATAATTCAAAAAAGAGAGGAAAGTCAGAAAAAGAAAAGATAAAAATAACACAAAAAAGAAATTAGAAAAGAAAATATTGAAAGAAAAAGAGGGGAAAGAAAAATTGAGATGAAGACAGAAAGAAGTTGCCACTTCTTAACCTGAGATTATACCCCCCCCCCCTCCTGCCTTCCATCTTGGCCACACCTTTTTCTGTGTCGTTTGAAGGGCCTGAAGAAATCTTGAAAAGAGCGTGGGCCTTTCCCATGCTCTCTTGACTATTCCTCGTTTGGTTTTAATTAAGGTGATGGTGTCACGTGATATCACAGAGATAAACCAGCGCAATCGCTTCCGGAGGTCAAAAAGACTAATTAATGCGTCTGAGGAAGAGAAGAGAGCTCTTCGACGGTCGTTTCGGTTGAGAAAGAGGAATTGTAGACGAAAAGAAAAAAAAAAGTTCCACCACAGTTTGTTTTCATGGGATATAGAAAGAGAGAGAACAGGGCAGGGGGAAAATAAAGCGACAGTGTTTACGGTAATGGTGCACCCTTAAACGCGAAATGATAGTGCCTTAAGTACAACTTTTAACATGGCTCTTCTTCCCATATTTTCAAGCCAGTTAGTGTAAATTTCCTCCCAAATGGTCATTTGATCTGATGTTCGTTAGCTGATGGCAAGACTGCAATGGGAGAAGTCTTTTATGGGTAATGTTCCTTGGGTTGTCCTGGTGCTTTTATATTGGTGATAAAATTAGTCCGTAAGTCAATTTTGTATGATTACTAGAGACATTTCGTTACGAGATGATGGGATCTTACTTTTCGTCTACAAGTTTACTTTAACACAAATGTATGTGTGTATGTAATTATGTTTTTTTATTTAAGTTTATCCTTTATTGTAAGCTTGTCTTCTTAACTTGCGTTTGATACTAATAATAAACGAGATTTCCCTTACAGCTTAATTTTCAGTAATAAAGTCTTACCTGTGATATTTTAAGCTTCCTAAAATCTCTTTATGAGCATTCTATTCCGTACTTAATATACTGTAGGAAGTGAAACCTTGAAATACGATATTTTTAAATAGCATTAACAAAGTTATTTAAGATTACGACCTTACACATACATTATGAGATTATTTTACAATTTTGATTAGAAATGTAATGTTCACTATTTCATTTAATGATTTTTGTAACCACTTCTATGTATAAGGTGGCACGGTGGCTCAGTAATAGACCGCTTACCTATGGTGCATGGGGTCCCTGGTTCGATCCACGACCAAGTTTTTGGTGGACCACATCGTGTCCGTGAGTTTTCTGGGGTATTTCCGTTTCCTCCCACTTTCTCATTCGACCAATTTCTTCCATCATCATTCATTCGCCTTAATCATCGTCTCCCGTCGCCTAAAGGGCATAATCGCGGGACGTTAAACTGACAGATTTTAGTTCATTTCATTTCAATATTTTGTGTTTTCTAACTGAAAGAACTTTGCAATAGTGGTTGCAGCTTCGATTTCCGGTGGAAGCACACTTTTTCTGGCTGTTCACCCAGCATCGTGAGATAATAAGGGAACTATCTAAATTAAGAACTTTGAACTCCGGTCACCACATGTTCGCAGTGATAATTTCAGAATTTAGAATCGAGTATCTGAAAATAGGAAAGATCCTAAATTCGGGCACTTTCATTACGTAGTCATTAGTTGTAGCTAAGGAATATTAGTGTAGCTTATTGCAAAATATTGTAGCTAAACATTAGGTTAAAGTACCTTAAAGTACTATTAAATTAAACACCTGGTGTAACAGCCATCAGGGCACCAGGACGTATCAGCCAGCTTGTGGCACTCATGCCTTCGGGCTGATATGTATTCAAACTAATCATCATATTGGCTCCTCTCGCTTTCTAGATCAGAGTGCGCTATTTCTGTCCTTTAAGTAGTTCCCAAATTGTCCACACGACGCTAGGTGGACTCCGAGTGGGTCAAGATTTGTGAGTGGGTAAGTGAGTCTTTGGTCTCACTACGACCCACCACCTACCGTGACCTACTCTGACTCACCATGACTCACTACGACCCACCGACTCACTCAGCTCAATGCCTCTTCTAAACACTGGTGAATTTGTCTACGTTTTATTTTTAATGGCTCCATTTTTCTTACTTTTTATCATTTGTTTCTATTTACTTACCTGAGATGAGTGTATCTAAGTGAAAAAACTTGAGGCACTTTTGGATATTAATATTTGTGATTGTAATAATAGCAAGAGGACTTACTACTTCGCTTTCAAGACGCAGGCAAATTTTACAGTTTTTTTTTCCTTTACGTTAGCTTACTTTACCTTGATTTAAGGCTTTCAAATTTCATCCTATTTTCTACTGAAAAGTATCTGTAATTCAACAAGGAACAATTATATATGATAATTAAATTGAAATTCAGGGTAATGTGGCTTATGACAAACACTTTACTATTTTATACGGTAAAGGTTAGATTCACTGGTATTGAAACAGAGCGGTGCTTGAGCGATTGACCGTAGAAATTCAAACTCCGATTAGTGATAATTTCATAGCCTTGTTTTATTACAAGTATAAACTCTTTAGTCAGTGGAGAGGAGGACGTGAGATTATGGGTCAGAGTTGATGACAATGGGGTTTGGTGCGTGGTGGTTCAGAATGGGTCACGAAGGGTCGTGGGTGACGGTGGATGGTGGGTCAGTGGTTCATGGGTCAAATTTTCATTGACCCACGCCATCTCTGGTCAAAACATGCGCTTGTGATCTTCTAAGATTGAACATATTGAATATTAGTCCAAAATAAAACAGAAAAAAATATAATTGAAATGGGGTATTCTAAATCATACATTCTAAATCTTAAACAAATATAGAACATATAATTTAACAATGTAAAGTCTATACAAATTCTAATAGCTTGTACAGGTGTAATATTATATAACATTACATTTTGGCTAGCAGGAGGCTCCGCCCCCAGACCCCCGAGTCTGCTCAGCGTACGGCCTTGCATTTTCTTATCTATCGGCCTTTGAACCAACAGTGAATTTCATGAACTTGCTCTTCATATTTCCTGAATCTGCTCATTCGGGGGTTTCGCCCCCACACACTGTCTTTGCTTGGCCTACGGCCTCGCACCTCTTGAACCCACAATTCTATCGCTTCTTTTCCTCTTTGAACTATCTAATAATAATAATAATAATAATAATAATAATAATAATAATAATAATAATAATAATAATAATAATAATAATAATAATATTTTGTATTCGAAGAAAACGCCCATTTAAATAGCATGGGAATTTCTTCATCCCCGTTTACACCCCTAAAAAATATAAAATATTCACTTTTGGCAATTTTCCTGTTGGTTTGTCCTGAAAAGCTACAATCATGCCAAATTTAATCATTGTAGCCCTACCGGAAGTGCTCAATAATTTAGGGGTGTAAAAGGTGTTCCATATAAATAACATGGGAAAGATTTTTCAGTTCCCCATAAAACCACTCTACGTTTGGAAATTTTTATTTCTGATGATTCACTTAGGTAACGCTAACGGAAACGTACAAGCATACCGAATTTCAAGTTTTTATCCCAATTCTAAGTACCTAAAACATGGGATTATAGGTCCCAAAAAAGACCCATTTAAATAACATAGGGAAATTCTTCATCTCCTCTTTAAACCCCCTAAAAAATAAAAATATTTGCTTTTAGCAATTTTCCTGTGGGTTAGTTTCGGAAAGCTACAATCATGCCAAATTTAATAATTGTAGTCCTACAGGAAGTGCTCAATAATTTATGTCAGCTCATGTAGTTATATATATATATATATATATATAAGATATAAAATATTCCTAATAGAATTCAATAATAGAAAAGAAACTACTTTTTTTATAGGTATATTAATGCCATTAAAAAATTAGGATCATTTTACTTAATACTCTTTTTAAAATATAAATATACTAGTATATGATGAAACCATTATTTAAAAATTGATAAATTTGCTTTCCAAGAAAACAAGAATGCGTGACCCGTAGAATTCTGACTAATAAAAGTGGTTCCCATTTGAAGAAAGTTTGAGAATCACTGGTAGAGTGGAAAACTTTTTTTTTAAATATTCAATTTTTTAGCTTATAATTTGCTCAATTTGTGTTAAACTGCATTCATCATTTTTATTCATCTACTTGTATTTTTTTTTTTTTTTCAGGTGGTGCTAGTATTGTGTAGGTTACGACCGCAATATACGTTTTCTCACAGTCGGAAATCTCCTCCGCCGCTGCTCGGAATGGTGGCGCTGGCGATCGCTTTACCTCCGCCAAGCGTACATGAAATTCGACTGGAAAGTGATATGTTCGTCACGCGGATCACATTCGACTTTCGGATAGCTCATTGTGAACCCAGGTAGGTATATTATTATTATTATTATTATTATTATTATTATTATTATTATTATTATTATTATTATTATTATTATTATTATTATTATTATTATTTAGTACACTGGACATATTTGTCTAAATATAGGTTTAATTTGATATCTTTCTTCACGCTTATTTTAATTACTTTTTTCTAAATGAACAATTGCTAATTTACCGAATTTACCTCTTTTTACATTCCTAATAACTGTACTTGCTTCAAATGCATTCACGTTTTACGTCCTGTGTTATTATGTTCATGCAATGTAGGAATTGCTCTTTTAAAATTTTTCTCCTTCCAATATTCCTTGAGAGATAATTTGTTCTCAAATACTATCTTAGCAGGTTTCTTTTAAACTATTTCCTCTATTCCGTTTTCTCCTAATACTTCCTTATTTTCACCAGCTTTATTTCATCCTTCTCTATACTCACATTGCAAGTTCTTTCAGCCTTTTTCTTCGTCCCTCCGTAATATCTATCCTTCTGTCTTTTTCAGTATGAACTCTGTTCGAAGCATTTATTAAGAAGCCCCATCACGGTAAAATTAAAATACCGCTAATTTTACAATAATTACATGATATCTTCAAATAGATAAAAAAATAATCGAAAAGTGGAACAAAAGCTCGCTATATTATTTTACATGAGATACCGATATCACGACTCACTTATCTGCTTTCGATTTCCAGCCATTTAGGAAATCGGCATTTATTTTCGCGTTTATAAAGGGCTGCAAACGGAAAACAGCTACTAGGTAACTCGTGATAACGATACCTCATGCAAAATAATATTGTCTAGTGCGCTCTTGTTCCACATTTCGATTATCTTTTATCTATTTGAAGATATCACATAATTACTCTAAATTAGCAGTATTTTAATTTCGCAGTGATTAGGCCTCTTACGTCTATTCAACATTTCACAAAATACTATTTTCTTCTTCCTCTTTCACCATTCCTATTCTTGTTTTTTTTTACTGTAAATTTCGTATTCTTGAATATGTATAATAATGTAATAATTCAGTTGCTTTGTTGTTTTCGAAGCCTAGCTTTCGCGTTCATTTAAATTATCATATATCATAGTAGTATGTAGTATGATTAATACAGAATGTAAGGATAAGATCAACATAAGCGTGAAAATATATAAAGATACAAGTGTGAAAAATCATATACATGATAATATGTGTCAAATTGTAAAATATGAGTTATTCGAGTAAATGTTGAAAATCTATTCGAATAATGGAAAAGATAAATTATTTGAATAATGAAACAAATAGTGGTACTCGAATATTGAAATAGTAGTAGTAAATTTATTCAAATTGTTGTAAAAAAAATTACTCTAATTTTCAAATAGTGACCACGTTGTAAATTTCCTCGTGGGTTTTATCTCAGTATTAGTACTGTCAAAATTAAAAAAAAAAACTATTATTCAAATATGTGTACAAATTCTTGAATATTTGTTCGAATATTAGTTACTCAAATAGCTGAAAAAGTCAATTCAAATAATAACTAATGAAATATTTGTATAATGAAATATTTTTTTTGAAAATTCAAATGATAGCAGGAACTTTATTCTATTCGTTAGAAGAAATTTATCCAAATATTGAAATACTGGGAGGAATTTATTCTAATAATTGGAAGAAAACCATTCAAATAATGTCAGAAAATCTGTTCAAATAATAGGATGAAATTAATTCCAGTACTCAAATTATGGGAAAAAATCCATTTCAATGATGGAAGAAATTTCTTTGAATAATTGGAAGAAAATTCAATTCAGTGAGTGGAAATTTATTTAAATAATAACAGGAAATTTATTCTAATAATTGTAAGAAAATCATTCGAGTATTCAAATACTATGAGAAAATATATTGAAAAATATTCAGAAAAATTGTTCGACTATACAAAAAAATGAGAGAAAACTTACTTAAATAATAGGAGGAAACTCATTTTAAAAATGGAAAAAATTTATTTGAAAAAATAGGAGAAAATTCATTTGAATAATGTCAGGAAAATTTATTCGAATATTTAAATAATGGGGGAAATTTATTTGATACATTCGAATGGTGAAAGGAAATTTCTTAGGATAATAGAAAGAATTTGTCATGGATTAGTTGCTTCATCTTTGGTACACAGATGGAGGTTAAATTGGCAGATCATAATTTACACCTATTCCGAACCAACAATCAATTCACCAATATTTGATATTTTCTTATTATGTTAATCTGATATATACTGTACTTCAAGAATTCATCCCCTATACGTCACGAAGTACGGAAGTTAGCATTACACGTATAGTAAAACTCCTGGTGCAGTAGGTCCCAAAGTCTTTAATATATATACGTGTATGTGTGTGTTTTTTGTAAAATCATTTTCAATATTATTATTTTCTCCAAGTTAATCACTAATCAGTCGTATTGTTTTTAAAGATTTAAGATCTGAGTGTCAGATTTGGTAGTGTGTTTTATAATAAGCATGATTGAGTATGCACATATTTGTTAAAGAAAACTGACCATCTACTACCTCTCCAGTGGCGGACCTAGAAGGTAAAAACTGAGGGGGACAGCCAGAACCCAGATTATGATAGGTGTATTATAAGTTTACTACAAAATTTTAAAAAATATATAAATAATGGCTTAAATCATTATTGTCACTCCAAACACTGGAGATCCGCCACTGTACCTCTCTTTGAAAAGCAGTGTGGTCTTATCCTTAATTGGTAATAATTTATACAGTATGTGAATCTTCTTTAGCAGATTAAATCGTTTATTTCAGAACAAAAACTGTAAAATTTTTCACATACAATTGCGAGAACACCTTTTAAAGGGAGATGCGTGAACATTAATATATACATACAGACATATATATATTGTGCAGCACTTGTTTCGTCGGGAAAATAATCTTCATGATTTCCAAGCCCGATGCTACTCTTTATATCTTCTAGGGAAAAGAACATTTCATTTAAAATTATGTTTCCAAAATATTAAAATATATAGCTTATAAGTTAATAAGTCAAACTTACGAAGAAAATTGAAATGAAATGAAATTTTGAGTTTTACGTCCCACGGTTATGCCGGTTAGGCTAAAGGAGACGGTGATAATGAGTAATGAATGAAACGGTGGAATGAAGAAAGTGGGAGAAAACGGGAGAACCCCGAGAAAACCCACGCACACGGTGTTTGTCCACCACAAAGTTCACGTGGCGGGAGCAGGGTTTGAACCCGAGACCCCTAGCACCAGAGGTGAACGCTCTACCACTGAGCCACCGCGGCCCCCTACGAAGAAAATTGAAGAACCGAACATCATTACTGCTTAAGTCTCAATGGATTTCATTATTAAACCAATATTTTTATTATAATAATGTCATAATAATAATAATTGTTATTTTTCTTATCTTATTCTCTCTGATTTCTAATTTATAGGGTATCAGAACTCTTGGATTATACAGCGGACGAATTAACGGGGAAAAATTTGTATTCATTGTGCCACGGAGAAGACGCTAATAAACTACGAAAGTGCCACGTAGACTGTAAGTTTAAAAGCTCACAACGTAATCTTAGAATTAGATTACTATTTTGTATACTATTATAGCATTAGTTAGCATATCGTAGAATCTTATTTTCCTTGTCTATTTATTTATTTATTTATTTGTTTCCGTAACAAGTTTCATTTGCCAATAATACCTTTCTTTTCTACATCTATATTAGTACTTGTATTATGTAGTTATTTGTGTAGCGGAACGTGAATATAAAATTAATTGTTAGGAAACACCAGAAAAAACTGCGAAGAAGATGGGATGAAAATAAACGTTAGAAATACAAAAAAATAATGGTGATTGAAAAAAAGGGAGTGTATATCAAATATAGAAGTAAGGTAAAGCAGGTGACTAATTTCACGAAACCAAACATTTGAGATGCAAACGTGAAATAAATTCAAAGGAATGGGATAGAACTTTTTTTTTAGAAAGAAATAAAATTCATTCTATATGACCTTGAATACATCGGCGTAAGCAACAAACTTTGGGGGTGAAGATTACCGGGAGGATTGGAGTGTATGGAATACCCCCAGGAAAGCAGAGAGTCCAGAGGTCCTTTCTGTAAAATAATAAAAAAAGGTATTCATACATTACATTTTAAAATATGTTTTTACTTAAAAAGCAAACCAAATCTTAAAAATGTTTGTGTTTTATTTTTGCCTTTGATATATATATATATTTTTTAATGTAGTACTAAAATACACACACTTTACCATTTGTTTGCTTATACAAACAGTGAAGTTCAACCTTGGTTTACAGTTTTAGTCAAACTTAAATGATACCAAGTGTATGTCGAAACAAAACAATAATAAAAGGTAGTGTGAAGTGAATACTCAGAAACAATACAGTTTTGAAAACAGTTTTTAGTCTTAGAAGCCTATAACTAAACAATGTATAGTTAAAAAATTAGTTGAAAATAATGATGTTTTTTTTAACTTAACTCGCTTTGCTGCTCGCTATCTAAACAAAAACAGTTTCTCACTTTATAGTTTACTCCACCTTCACCTTCATAGGGCCAAAAAAACTGCCTTTTTTCGCAATGGAAATAAACTTTTGTTGTATTTTTTTTTATATCCACTTTGTCTACCATTGTTTTCTGAATGTAGTAAACTGCTACACGGTTGAACCTCGTTTGGGTCGCAGTTGACCTAAGATACTTGAAATATTGGAGAACGAAAACTGTTTTACAAATATTGGGGGGACGTCCTCGATGGATTGACGCCTGTGCTTGAATAAAAAGTTAAGAAAAAGACTCAAATGCTTTGTGTGGAGTATTAGATTCTACTTAGACACAATATGCTGAGCAAAACAACATATTTATATTAAAAACTACATATGTTTGACAGTTTTGCCAACTTTGGCAAAGCTGTCACACGTATGTAGTTTTTAAAGTGAATATATTGTTTTGCTCAGCAAATTTAATTATGTTTAATAATATACAAAGCAAAGCTTCTACTTATGTTAAATATTACAGATTGACACTTAGGCTCTTGGAATATGGATAGGGAGAAGAATACAGATAATTAAAGTAGCTTAAAAGTCTGAGAACTGTATCCTGAGGAACCACGATAGGTGCAATGGAAGGAAAAAGAGGAAGGGAAAATTGCTACAATTGATGAACGATATTATATAAAACAGATAATTAATGTCAAAATGAAAAAAATAGCTTAGGACCATAATACATTTAAGATTCTCAAAATAATAATAATGTTGATTATAACTTTATTTACTTTTGTTATTGCATTACTCGCTTGTTTTGTTATTGCATTACTCGAGGCGATCACTCCCCCATCCCTCAAAAAGAGGAAACTTTCTTATTTTATATATAAATAAAGCCCATCCCAGAGTTTGGAGCTCTTAAAAGTAACTCTAAGTAGCAGTATTACAACCCACCGCCCCCCAGAAGTCCGTCCTGGATCCGCCCCTGACTGGGAGAGGGCAAAATTTTACTTACACAATCAATCAGTTTCATTTATCATCCGTCTCCCTTAGCCTAAAGACCATAACCATGGGACGTTAAACTTTAAAAAAAAAAGAGAAAAAACTTTCAAACTGTAAGATGATTAGGCAACCAACATGACCGCTCTGTTACGTGGGGTTGCATAAATTACTGGGCACCAATGTAGTGCCAGTTCGAAAATCAATAAAGATAGCCAGCCCCGGGCTGAACATAGAACTCATAAGTAATGAATACTGTAAAGATTTTTTTTTTTTTTAAGTGTAGAATACACTACAGAAACACACAAGCGGTACTTGAATTAAATAATCACAAAAAGTCGACAAAGTATTTTTTAACAGCCTGTTTTTATGGGGCAAAAACTACCGTTCTCCAAAAGCCAGCTTTTTTTTTTCTCTCATCTTTAGCATGGATAAAATTAAATGTCGAATCGCTCTCGACAAAGGACTGCAAAAAGATAATATGAAATCTGAACATGAGCTTCTGCTGGGAGTCGAGCTAGTGCCTCTCAGATGATCTGTAAAAATTCAAATTCGTATCCACTGGAAATCTATAAGAGAAATGGGCTACATTGTTAGTGTTATAACCTCGCACCACCTTATATATCGCGGATACTGGTAAGAAATTAATTTAGAATCCCGAGATTTTAAGTTTATCTACTTATGATATATTTATCTATTTATGATATATTATATCAATTAGATATTAATCTCTAAAGTAATATTTTCATATTAATAGTACTGTTTTTTTTTAATTTTTATTTATTTATTCTCATAGTAATCAAATATTTGCATAAGTGATTTACATCGGGGAAATGGCCTCTATAATTAATTTTTTGTGAACTATATCTTTGTAGCATGCGTTTTTCCAAAGTCGAACTCAGTCCCGTGTTCGATTCCCATTGGGGACACTCGGTCGAGAAAGTGTAAAAAATTTTCAGGACAGCCACTCTGAGTGAGATTTTGGTGGTTTTTCCTCATTCACACCAGACAAATGCCGGGATGGTACCCAACATGCAGGTCCCAGGCCGCCGCTTCCCTTTCCTCGGATAGTATGATCGCCGAGGGACGTCATCCTTTATACGTGACGGGCTAACATAGTCGTAGATGCCGAAAGCCCAGAAATCTAATTCCTAATCGTAATCGAAAGTTGAGCTTTTGCTGCTTTCCTTGGTTAAACATTAAATCAATATTGATCTGAAACATCTTTATGAAGAATTGCCCCATCGTAAACTGAACATTTCTTCAGCAGAGCTAACCTTGAATTTTCGTTGAAACATCATTTATTAAACTTTAAATTCAAGGCTTATTCAACGCACATTTCAACGTTAAAATTGTTGATTTTTAGATGCGTGCTAGAAAATGATACTTTTGTTACCTGTACGTTAAGGGATAATTTTTACCTGTCCCTAGTGTTAACTAATTAAAATTCAACAAGAACGTATTTCGCTGCTGTTTGATATTTAAGACACAACCAAAATTTTATGTTCAAACAAATATTTTTGTGTATGAAAGAAAGAGAGAAAGAGAACCAGCCACTGGGGTATTTTTAAGAGCGGTTTCCGTGCGATTTTGCCAATTTTCTGCCATCTTCCTTCCCAGAAGGCCTACCTCTCCGCCTCCCTTATTTTATAAAGCAAAAAAAGCAAGAGATGGCGCCTTACAACAAATTTGATGCAAACACGTAACCCAGCAACCAAGCTGCTAAGAAAAAAGTGTTTCTTCGTTCGTCTGTGTGTCCCTCTTTTGGAATGCGGAACTATTGAATTGTTGGGTGCGATTCGGAGAGAGAGAAAACGACTCATTTCAGTATGCGAGGCTTGTTCAGCTTTGGATGTGAGCTACATTCAAAGTGAAATAACCCTCCCTCTGCTCAGCGAAAGGAACAAATGCCCCCCCTGGTCCCCCCCATTTCTTAGATTTTCTCTTTTCTCCCTTCCCTTCGTTTGACGAGACAACCAGACTGCAATAAAACAAGTAAAACACAATGTGCGTAGGATTTTGTCTTTCTCTGTGTTGGCTTTGTTTTCTTTCTTTCTTTGTTTTTTTTCTCCCATTGGTTTGTATTTGTTATGTGAGAAACATGGTCGACGATCTTGTGAGAAGTACAAGATGAATTTGTCTCTATGGAGGTGCTTTTAGAATTATTCCCACCACCCACCATCCTCCTTCCACCATGGCGTCGTTTCGAGGTTTTTTTTTTTTTTTTTTTTTTTTTAACGACCATCTCATACAGAGATTACATGGAAATACTGTAAAACATACAAGAATTTCAGATGCTGCCAGTGTTGTTGGTAGCTTTTACTGATGTTTGTGTTTACAGCTATACAAGGTGTTACAAAAATTTGTCACAAATTTTGAGGATAGATTCCTTTCATCAAAATAAGAAAAAAGTTTCTTGTGGTCGGAAGTGCATAGTTTCGTAGTTATTGTGACAAATTTTTATAATACCCTGTATTTAAAAATACTATTCTCTGTTCAGCGTAAGCTCTAAACTCGGATAAACAAAATATTTGTATCCTTCCGCTCGTCACAAATACGATTGGCTAGTGATACATCACTACCACTCCCCACGCGAAGGAGCAAATTATGCACGTGCATTTTGGCAATACTGTCTCGATACTTACAGCAGCAGCAGAAAAGAAAGAAAAGAAACTCAAAAGATTAAAAAAGAAAAAAAAGTATTTTAATTTCGCTCGTAAGCAATTGTTGCTTAGTGATTAAAGGTATGCCTTGTTGGTGTTTCACCACAACACTCGCGGAACCGGGATTCATGCCAGTCATCTTTCAGACTTTAAAAGCAGAACACCCGTCCACAGTTGAGTTGGCGCCTTAATTCCTGCGCATGCTTAGTGTTTATTTCTATTGTTTCATTAGTCACACTCGATTGCAGTATTATTAGATAATCCGTATTATATTTTTGTCATTTATAATAATGTAGCAGTTTTACGTGGAGCTTCATAGTAAAAGCAATAGTCAAATCACATGAACTATTTTGCGGAGGAATACAAGCGTCTGTAGGCCAACAGCAAATCAGCGAGATTTAGTTTCACGTGGCTTTGTTTATCGCAGTTTAGAGCTTAGGACGAACAGGGTTTAGTCCGACATTAACTATAAAACAAACGCAAAACTGAGATAGGATATTTCAATACTTATAACTATGATGGGTTTAGTTCTAATATCATACTAGTTATATTACACGTTATTCACATGTAAGAAGGCAATAACTTAAATAAACAGAAATCAGGGAATTTCTTATCAATCTCGTATATAAGTAGAGACTTAAGTTTTGATTAGGTTATACATTTTTTTTTTTTTTTTTTTTTTTTTTTTTTTTGAAGAGAGTAGAGTGGTTTATTCAGATCAGGATACAGTATTTTGAATTAAGTACAGTTACAGTTTATTTTGACTGTAAATAACGAACTATTAAGAACTCCTTTCTGATTTTGACTTTTTTTTTTCATTTTCCAGTGATTAATAAAGGCCAAGTAATGAGTCAGTATTACAGACTGATGAACAAAAGTGGAGGCTACACGTGGATGCAAACTTGTGCGACAGTCGTCTGTAACACGAAGAATGCCGACGAACAAACGATTATATGTGTCAACTACGTCATTAGGTAAGTTCGAAAAAAACCCACTCCCATTCAGTCTATTCCCCACATAAAATAAATGGTGAAATTTTGCTTCACATGCACAGTACTATATTGTGTTCCTTGTTTGTAGGTGTTGGCAATCAAAATTAATATATGGGTTAATTATTTGGGTTAAGTTCCAAAGTTGGTCGTTCGTTTCTAGCAAAATTTTGAAAATGGAGTGAAATTTGTGTGCTTGAGAATAATTATGTAAGGAGAGCGGAAGTTGTGTTTATATATTTTTATAAGCGGTTATAAATATAGAACTATTTGGAAAGCGGAAGGAACTACTTCGTGCAAGGTTACCACATTGTTGGATTCACTGGCGTAGCAGCTGCCCCCGCAACCCTGCAGTGTGAGGGGGGCGAGCTATAGGGGGCCCCGAAGTCTTGCGATGAATAAAGATTTAAAGAAGTAAAACTTCAACCTTACTTCTATCGGCTTTACAACTAGCGCCCCTTCTCTATACTTTGCCGGGGGGGGGGGGGCGCAAAAGTGTGCTACGCCACTGGTTGGATTGTGGGAAAGTAACGAGCATATTTATTTAAACATGGCTGCAGGTATACAGAGACACTTCCTGTATCCTTACGCAGAGACGAGAAATTAAGCTCTATTTAAATTTTAACAAAATGGGTCAAAACTTCCCTAACTCTAAGCTAACCCCACCCTACCCTACCCTACTTGTGATAACTGCTATAGCAGTCGATTAATTGCTTTGAGATAATGGTATTGGATCTTTTTTTTTTTTTTCGCGTAACTTTAGTGATATCCAAGATTTAACCTCTTAATTCAGATCGTAAATAACTGCAAGATGAAAAATAAATGTTATAATTTATTACATATTAATTAACCGACTGCAAAGGAGAAAAGGGTTCTCAATTCAACACACACACACACACATATATATATATATATATATATATATATATATATATATATATATATATATATGTGTATGTCTGGTTATGCTCTGGGTATGTTCACGCTTAACTTCGGCATAGGTACACTAATTCTGATTTTTTTTTTTTTTTTTTTGTTCAAAAATATATTTTCCCAGTGGTACCAGATAAATTGCTTTAGCATCTGATGGTAATCTTTAGAACTGGACTGTGAAACACCTCAACAGATTTTGTGTTAATTACAGTAAAGTAACAGACGTATAGGCAACCATATACTCGGTAGCGCGGATTTTGTTGCATAACAGCACAGGGGTTGTACTGCAAAGTTTTAGAACGCTTTCATCGTGTATTACACTATCTCTGTCGTTTATAACTTTTTAAACAAGTCGGTTACATGAGTGAAGCCGGTGAAGCCGGTTAAGTTTTTTTAATGTGTTTTATAATAACTCAGTTTTACTATAAACAGGAGAATCATGCTATAAAATTAACAAAACTACTGTATGATACAGTTAGCTTGGAATAAATATACTATAGTGTAATGTATTATCTATATAGTTTTACATACACACTAAGAAATCTTCGCTTACCCTTGATGTAAGCGGATACCAGGTTCAATACTCCTCCTCTAAGACATGGAAATCACATTTAACAATGGATAGTGAATTGTGTTCTCATGTTGATCAAATTTTAAAGTCCTTTTTCAGCATTGAGTCTATGCTGAACAGGACAGGCATTATTTTAAATGTAATCCAAACCACTACTCGAATATTTATCCAAAGCAATTATCCCCATCGGGCATCGAATTCGGAACTACGCACATTAGTAGCTTGGTCAGGAAGGAACACTGAGTAGTGATTCTAAATAGGGACAAAGAGCAATATTATTGTGAAAGTATAATACTGTTAGTATTTCAAATTTATTCTACTCAGGATGGTAAATCTGATTTAGCACGCGTCTGGTAGCTCAAGAATACAAAATTTGAATACAAAATTTTGCATGGTCTGTCCGTTCTAAGCAGTAACCTCAGATACCGATAACAGTGACTTTTTGGCAGTAACATGTGACCGAGTGTCCACTGAGCAGGTAGGCAACCAACCAGATTGCTGTAAACTCTGGTCTGGAGGAATGTTTGTGCTTACACAGAGCTTTCTACAAAGAAGGGGGTATGACGCAAAGTTCGTCATTGAAATTAGTAAGGGGACAAAAATTTAGATTTGAACTGGGTAGCAGGTAAAAGATCGTATAAAAGTGCATAATTCGTACCAGGGCAGCACGTTTTAATCAGGAACATGTTCTGATGGTCAGAACCATGAAGGAAGTTTAAAAATAGTTATTAGTTTTATATAGACATGCTAGAAGCGTAAGGGGATGCGATATCAATCAAGAGGTACAGTCGTTTTCTCAAAGAACAAAGTCTTAGCAATATGTAGAATTTAACACTAGCCCGTGTCCACGGAGGTCTAGGGGGCGGCCCCCTCTAATATTTTGCTGCGCCCCCCAAAATTTTCACGGTAGGTTTGCGAAAGAACTATAATATGGTTAGATCGGGCCCCTCTTAACTTCATTTTTGGGCTGGCTACCGGCCTGGATGATAAAGTGAATGAACTTAACGAAAACTGTTTTTCTAATATATAAAAACAAATCTATAAAGTCTATATAATAAAGTTATATTATATTTTGTATATTATTGTACACACAATTAATTCTTGTCATTTCAGTGGTCGCGAGTTCGAAAATCTTGTGATGGATTGCTGCCAGTTAGAAGATAAGATGCAAGTGGTAAAAAGGGAAGAAACAGGAGGAAACGACCCCGAAAATGGATCTCCAGACGCCGATAGGGGAGGTGAGTACGAAATAAAATATTCAAATAATAAGTAAAATATGATTCAGTCATAGCTGAAGTGTTGTGTACTTGTTCACCTGATATTACATTATGTTATCGGAAAATGTTTAGAACATATGCAAATCCCTCTAGATTTTTGGCTTGGCACCTTCACTAAAGTATCACACCGATAATCTCTCTAAAATGACTGTTTCAATATCGGCATTTAGGTAAATCACTTTTTTGATTCCAAAAGAAGCCACGTCATCGTTAAGTTATCGTTAAGTAATGAGAACGAAATGAATTTTTTTTAAAGAACTAATTAATTTTGTATTTATATCTTCTTTGTTTCTGCATAAACTATTTATAATTTAATTTTTTTATTATGATGAACATTATCACCATAAAGCAAAATGTGCATGTTCTTCACACCCACTTCTTTGCAAAGAACTATTTACCATACTCACATACACTGCCTTTGGAACATTAACAACAAATACACACTACACTACAACAGAAGTGTACCAACACACAAACAAGACCTTCACAAAGAAAATAGGTTAAAAATAGGTATTAATTTTGGAAGAATCAAAAATTATCTGGAAGTTCCACATAATTGACACAATAATGTTTCAAAATAATTGTTATTACAATTATTGCGGTATAAAAATTGTTCAATCAGGCAATAGAACAGTAAATTTCCGTTAAATTAACTGTCTTAGGTCCCATATATAATCTTTTTCCATATATGATATATAATCTTCCCGACACAAGCATATGTGTTTCACTGTTACAATCATTTACTTCTATGTATTTATTTGATTTTTCTGACAGCCTCATCTTTTATTATTAGTCACTTCGTGAAAATATCTATGTGTAATAATCATCCCGAGATTCCAATAGACATTGGTGAAAATTACTTCGTACATCCAAATCGATTCAGTAGATTAAAAAAGGAAAAAAAACCTTGTATAAAGCTAGACATACTCGTTTAAGTTTTATTATACATATTATTAAGAAATTGTGTGATTTAAAGTCAGGTAGATAGTTCATTATCTCTTCAGCTCTAAGATTGGTTGTTATTTGACATCTATTTTCCAACCTATGGGTCTAGTGATGATGTTGGTATGTTTGGCAACGATTCACTAGCGCGGTATGACCTCGCCAATGTTAGTATGGAATGATGAGTAAAATATGCCTTTAAAACAAGGATGTTATAGAATAGAGGATCTGCCCCTACAAGAAAATCGTGAAGCCATACGTCACAGGTTCGCCACACCTACTCTGCCCACTCCGCGCCACTAAGATTGCAATGTTTCGAGCCAACAATCATGGCAGAAGCGAGAGCAGCCAATCAGACGTGTCGGTTTAAACGATGCTCGGTTGTTTTTTTTTTTTTTTTTTTTTTGGCTTCATTGAGTTCATATGATGAAGATACGCATGGGCAGATCCTCTATTTTATAACATCCTTGCTTTAAAACGTATTTTTTTAAATAAGGATTTTTTATAGAACATGTCCGCAGAGGGTCTAAGAAATGTATGTTCACAACTCAGTTTCTTACATATTTCTGATTATAACCGGAAGCTGTGATAAAGGGACCAGGGCCGGCACCAAGCAATTTGCCGCCCCGTGCAATGGCATAATTTGTCGCTCCCTTGCTCCAGAAAGAACAAATCCTAAAACCTATGATTTTAAGTATGCTATCCCATCATGAACAACGAAGGGGAGGGAAAGAGCGTTCGCACTCAGAAAGGCCTCAACACTACAAATAGAATCTCATAGTGTCCTTTTTTCTTAAATAAAAATCTATTATGTCTAAAGCAAACACACTTGTAAAGGAAAGATGGTAATCATTTTTATAGAATTCAATATCGAGCTTCAATCTCAATATACCAGTTTGCAATTCCAGTGCAACTGGCTCTTTTATTTCTTGATTTTCCTTCTACATCTGTTAAATTAAAAGAAAAAATACTTGTTTTCACCTCTAATGAGAGGGATCTTAATGATGACAAAGACAAGACTAGTTTTCATATCAAAACTGTGATAACAAACTAAATGGAACAGGTGTTCGCTACTGTTCGAGAATTGAATTCTTGTATTTGACAACAATCAAGCAATTCATACTGGGATATGTTTGATCATTTGTTCTTAAGCACTGTCCATGTGACCTTAAACTAATCCGACCTAAACATAATTTATGAATATGGTATTCAAATAGAAGGTCAGCTTAGTAAATTTAACATAGTTACCACCATAATGGAATGTGTTTCTAACAAAGAAATATTTATTTTAAATAATATAGTTATGACAGATTTTGCCGCCCCCTGCAAATGCACGTGTTGCACATATGGTAGAGCTGGCCCTCAAAGGGACAAGCAAATTGACGCAATAAACGCCTGTGTAGCACAGGTCTTGAAAGTTTCAAATAAATAAAAAAATATAAAAAAAAACGAATTTTAGTATACGTATTCTAATAACTGCAAGAAGCGTCTTTCAATAGTTCAATTCTATATTTGTTGCTTACGTTTCTCATGCTATCCTTCCAGATTGTTTTCCCGAATATTTATAAATAATTTATGTGTAGGTATTTAAATTACTAAGAGAAAATTTGAAGGTTTTGGTCTTTAAAAAAAAAAAAAATAGAACAGGAAGTTGTTGGAATTAGCACCGCTGCTTTTTCCCCAATGCCATAATTGCTGGAACACGAGTCACTACTAATGACTGTCGAAATGATAAAAATAAATAAAATATGGCAACAGTGTAGAATGATTTGTGCAGAATTCCCAACACCTTTTTTGCCTTATCAGTATAAACCGATAAGAAAATGAGAAGTGTATATATATTCTTTGTGTTGAGTTAAAAAGCAGTTACATTTTCATTTAAAATTGTCTTGCAATTATATATATCAGATAAATAATATATATTTTCAGACATTTACTTTCCCAAGCTAGTTATTTTTTTTTCTTTTTAAATTTCAAATGAATGATACTCATTTGTGTGTAAGAGGAGGATCTACTTCGTCAAGTCATGTTGAAACTTATGTTTTATGAAGAAGAAGAAGAAGAAGAAATAAAAAGATATGAAGAAGAGATGGCAATTCTGGAAATATTTCATCTTGAGAGCTATGTTAAGGCATTAAATCTCCTCGCGCGGAGTTACTTAACTCCCAGACGGAACTTGTTTCCTGTCAAGGATCTGAGTCCATAGTGTCCCCGTTCTGAAACACAATTTCCTGTATGCCGTTCCGTTCCCCCGCTCCTTTAGTTCTTCATGATACACGGGACTTCATTTGCATTAATGATCCTGATAATGTCACACAAAAACCCCTTTCAGACATAGCTTGCTGCTTGCCCCCTCCCCCCACGCCTGTCTTCTTGTATTTATTCCCCTTTCCCCCCGCTTACTTATGGTAAAATGTTATATAAAAGCTATGACAGGAAGAGTGATGGGTCCCTGTTCAGAGTCAACCCTTGTTCTCGTATTGTGAAACGGTGCCATCGCTAATTCAAACAAATCGACCTAATTGCCTTAATTAAATCTCTCAATAGCTAACAAGAAAGGGTTCTTGTCCCAACAGATTTGCTGTCATGTATATGTAATTTTTTGTCACACCAGGGAAACAAAAAAGATTTTTTTTTTAATAAGTAAAATGAAGCCAGGTTGTTGATAACATCAACTTGAAATTTGTTATACAGTGAGTAGTTGTGAAAAGTTTTTCTCAAAGAAGACCTGAGATTTCGTATGTAATTCTTCTGGATTTGACTACAGCATTAACTCAATCAGTTGTTTCTTCCTGAGGGAAGAAAGAGTTCTTGATACAATAAAAAAAAGGAATAAAATGAAATGTAGATGAAAGATTGTGTTTTACGACTCCATGAATATAGAATAATAAAGATCTTTTATTTAAAAATGGAGGAACTAGAGCCATTTCGTCAGAAAATACTTAGAAATTGGATTTTTTTTTACAATAATAATAATAATAATAATAACTTATGGAACGAAGACATTATTTACATGTTGTTGAACAGGTCTTCCTAAAACCATGCTTACGGGTTGAAGCAGCTGAACAGAGCGTTCAGGTCTCCAAATTTGGAGTTTCGTGTTCGATTTTCGATTTGGCTGTCATCACAGACTTAGCACTACAAATGGGGGCACTCAAGTCGAAAATGTGTGAAAAGCTTTTTCAGGTCAGGCATCCAGAACGAGGTTTCCCTCATTCACACAAGGCAAATGCCGGGATGGTACCTAACCTATAGGTCCCAGGCCGCTTCTATCCTTCCCCAATCCTTGCTCCCTTCCCTTTCCCCGGGTAGTGTGCTCGCCGAGGGACGTCATACCTCAAACATGACGGGCTAACATGGCCGAAAGCCAAAAAATCAAAATCCTAAATCATTATCGCCACAGATTAGATACACGGACCTTATACAACTCGTTCAACGAGAAGAGAAAGTTACAAAAAGACCTGCGCTTAGAATTACTTCCACATCCACCTCATTCACATGACCTAGCTTCCAGTGACTATCATATCAACTAATAACTTGATAAACTTTTATGAATTAGGCTATTTCAGAAATTAAATTACACATGAAACTTACTGTAGTTTAGTAGACAAGAGACGCAATGAGAAAGTAAAGGTGACCTGAAAAACCTTGTTTTGCGCCGGAAAAAGTGCATATGTTTCAGTAGCGTAGCCAGGATGTGTGTTTGGGGGGGGGCAAGTGCTGCTATAGGTACATATAGAAAAATTACAAACAAAAAAAATTTAAACATAAAAATATATTTAAAAAATACAAACATCAAAGTACCAAAGTACATTGTCGGACCTCTTTGGAAGGGGGGCCGGCCCCTCTTCCCCCCCTTCCCTACGCCACTGATACGTTTATATGGAAGCTATTCAAGTATTGTAGTCAATATTATAGTTGTAGATTAACGTTAGACGTAAAGGAAAATGCTTTATCAAAATCGGACAGTTTCTTGAAACGCGGAGCGAGCAATTGTATATACACTTATTGCATGAATTCATAATAAAATTTCGTCCTAATGTCGAGTTGATGCAGAAACTCTCTTTGTTTACTATAATTAATGATATTATTGGACACTTACGTGGGGGATCTTTTGTAATGGAGGGCAGGTGAATGCAATTCCTATCCTTGATCAATTTCAACTCATACCAGTAGGGATTATTATTGTGTTCAAGCCGTGTATCATGAAAAGCCAAACATGGTAATGTTACAGTGGAAAAATATAAAGAAGGAGTGTTCCCCAAAGTTCTGGAAATATTATTTAAATTTTATTAAGGTTTACCTATATTAGGTTATATTTCCGAATACATCCGTTTAAACTTTTGCACTTTTCCCAGCCGAAACAAAACTTTTCAGAACATCTTTAGAGAACTTTTTCAAGGACTTTTGTGTCTATTAGTCTGCAGTATATTTTATGAAACTTAAGTTGTGAAATTTCACACTACGGAGAGGTTTTTCGCGTTCTGAGAGATGATAAGATCAGGCTAAAAAAAAGGTGGATGTAGTAGTAATTCTTAGGGCAGGTGTTTTAAAGCTTTCTTTTTTTCATTGGACCAGCAGTATGTGGTCTCGCATTATCATGTTGCAGCAGTGGTAAACTATGAAGTCTTCCAGATCGGTATTTGATACGCTCCGCTTTTCGCCAAAAGAAAAAAGAAAGGAAAAAGGACGAAATGTTGTAATAATACTCTGCGTTCATTCTTGTTCCTTTCATACGTAACCCACAAAGATTATTCCATCATAACCCCAGAACGCACTAACCTCTACCGACAGAAGGAACAGAGCGTGCTTTAAACGGAATCCTTCTTGACTGTTCCATTCTTTAAATTCAAACTGACTGATTTTCCGGATTAAAGGGTGGGATCCATGTTTCGTCAGCTCTTGTCCATTGCTCGAATAAGAACCCCTAAGGAGGTAATGGTTCCTAAAGTAACTAGGTACAAGTAGCTTATGGTAAATGACGGATACACAACGAGCTAACTAAAACATTGCTGATTTCCAAATAGATTTTATGCAAAAGATAGTGTATTTATACTTTCATCTTCTAATGGCAACCTTGTTCTGCGGGATAAAGTACATTAAAATTTATAGGTAGTTCCGGTTAAACGTCTCTAAATACAGTCTTGTTCAAAGTATTTTGGCCAGCCATCTTGCTTCAAAAGGCCATATTTTGACAACTATATGTAGGAAATTTTAATATTTGGATTCTAAATAAACATCTCAATTGGCCTAAGAAAATTAAACCTAGTTTGGCTTAATTCCGTTAGTAAACAAGCTTGGAAGGCTTTTCAAAGAGGTGTGGATGGATTTTTTTTAATTGGTTTGCTACTAATATGAGTGAAGAGTGTGGTATTGTGGGAGAACGGAATATTTTACTGTTCCTGATGTGGGTCTTAATTTTTTAAACCTGATTAATTTTACCATTATTGCTTCAAGTAGACTACTTTGTGACTATTTTAATGTTAAGCTTACATACTATTATATCATTTGCGTTTCCAATGTTGTGACAAAATTGTAGTTAATACCAGTGGCGTCATTTGAGCCTTCAAGGGGGGGGGGAGATTTGATTGTTCTCCTATTGAGTTTAAGATTAATGTATGTAATATACTAATATTTTTTTATATTAACTTATATGGGAATGTCTTGTCACCTGCGAGTAAAATTTGAAACAATGCCAGTGGTTGATACCTATAAGTTATGTTTGATTTAGGTAAATATTTCACATTCCTACAGAAAGAAAGACAATACTGCCTTGATGCTTTGTTTAAAGGGAAAAATAAATCCTTTTCTTATGTCGTTATGTACCGTATGCTGAAAGATTTTTTTTTTATATATATAAGAAAGCTTATAGTCTTTTGAAAGAGAATGTGATAGCTGTCAACTCACGTACACACTTGTCGTGAGTTGGCGCCGTCGTCGTTTGGAGGGGATTTAATCTAAGAATCCTCCTTCACAGGCGACACCATGGAGCTCTGTGTCCTTCAGCGTTCGAGAGAGACTTTTACAGTAATGCTGTCCTTGCAGAGAATTCATGAGTAGAACAGATGAAAATCATGTAGATGTGTGCTCCTTATTTGATTCAGTGTATTCAAGAGTTTATATATATATATATATATATATATATATATATATATATATATATATATATATATATATATACAGTGGCGTATTTAGGGGGGGGGGCTTCCGGGCTTAAGCCCCCCCTTCGAAATCTTACTTAGTATAGTAAAGTAAATGAAATATCCTGCAGAATTTTCACATTTCCAGGCAAAGCCCCTCCCGAAACAAAATCGTAAATACGCCACTGTATATATATATATATATATATATATATATATATATATATATATATATATATATATATATACTGAAAGTTCTTAATGATTACATAATTTTAAAATGGGCGACTTATGAATGTAAAAAGAAAAATCGATCAAAATACGGTAAAAAATTACATATAAGTAATTTTGCTTATGTTTAAATTTCATACAACTAATATATTTAATAATATAAGCAGGGCAGTAGGTCCTATACATAGCCTACTACGTAATTAATAGATACTGCGTTCTATCCTCAACACACTGCCATGATCATAATAGTTATTTCCTTTATGTAGATAAACAGTTTTCATTCTTGCTTGATAATCTGAAGTTCCAAGTCGAACTCCATGGCCAGCTATTATGATTTTTTTTTTTTATTATTGAAACAGGTGATTGGCTGGTATAGTAGCCTTACAACAATACAACAATAATCCTTCCAAAATTTCTTTTCACTCATGTTTAAATTTAATTTATCCTAGTGTAAAAAGATTTCATAAATTTATCTGGAAATTTGTGATTAAATAAATTATTCAGCCTGTACGAAAGCAACTGAAAAGATTAATGTGTTTTATTATTACAAGTAATGTGTCCGTTACTACTAGGAGAATCTGTGTCACGGTTAGAGTTATTTGAGTCACTGTTAGGAGTATTTGTGTCACGGTTAGGATTATTTGAGTCTGTGTTAGGAGTTTCCGTGTCACGATTAAGATTATTTGAGTCTTTGTTAGGAGTATCCATGTCACGGTTAGGATTATTTGAATCTGTGTTAGGAGTATCTGTGTCACGATTAGGATTATTTGAATGTGTGTTAGGAGCATCTGTGTCACGGTTAGGATTATTTGAGTCTGTGTTAGGATGTCACGGTTAGGATTATTTGAATGTGTGTTAGGAGCATCTGTGTCACGGTTAGGATTATTTGAGTATCTGTGTCACGGTTAGGATTATTTGAATGTGTGTTAGGAGTATCTGTGTCACGGTTAGGATTATTTGAATGTGTTAGGAGCATCTGTGTCACTGTTAGGATTATTTGAATGTGTGTTAGGAGCATCTGTGTCACGGTTAGGATTATTTGAATGTTAGGATTATTAGGTTAATTATATATACAATTTTATATATATAATTGTATACGAGATTCATGGCAGTTAAAATCGATAGTCGTTGATACTAGCACTATCTATTGGCGTAACAATTTATGTAAAAGAGGGCCCCGGAGGGCATTTTCACTTTATTTTAACCTGTAGAAAACGCTATGTTGTTCGTTGGCACCATTTTTTAGAACACCCAATATATGTTTTAAGTTGTACAATATCATAGTTAAACAAACAATAAAGTTTAATGTTAGATCATAAGTGTGGTGTATATCTCATTAACCATACTGTGCATGTTTGTATTGCTAGTCATAATGAAAAGCCAGATTAGGGTACCAGTTTTACCTCAATAAGTGGCATAGTTCTGGCACAACATCAATTTTTAGGTTTAAACAGAAATTAATTGTTTTTATTTTCTCGAAAACTACGCATGACGATTTAGTCACCCATATCATTTTGTTCAGTTCAATGAGTAGAATCGATCGGTATATACGTCATCTTAGGCAGAGGCGGATCTAGAAATTTAAAACTGGGGGCAACCACACCCCCAAACTATGATAGACATATCATGAGCTTACTATAAACTTACAAAAATACATAAATAATAACTTAAATTATTTTTGTTCTTCAAAAAAAAAATTAGGGAGCCGGGGCCCCCCGGTCCTAGGCTAAATCCGCCAGTGATCTTTGGACAAAATATTTTCTGTTAAATGCCAATATTATTGTAGAGAAGCTCGATATTTCAAAAAGCTGCAAAAATGACTGACAGTCTGTTCTGAATGTTCAACTGAGAGAGAGAAAAATGGTGACTTTAGGGGAGAAAAAAAACATCACATGATTCTTCTCGTAACTCAGAGAGCATACTAAATTGCATGAAACGTCGCTAATGGCTGTTGTTTCTGTCACTCCGAACTATAAATCACTTCTGCAATATCAAATTCTCAGCCAACGGACCGTCAACATCGTCCTCTAATTGTCGTCCCTGCGTGCTGCTTGTGTCGAATTGTGTGTGTGGGTTAACGGTTTTGCCGTTGTTGAGAGAGCAAGAGCACTACTACCACAGGTGGCGCACAAGTCGCACACACGAGACAGACAAAATCATCGTTCAACAAACCACAACTGCACAACATTCCGGGTAAAAGATTATGATGTTAACAACAGGTGGCGATAATTATATTCAAAACTTCCTCCCTCCTGTTGTAGCAAAATTTGTATAGATCGTTCTCCTACGAGAAAACGAAGATTATTATTATGTTATTTGTTTCGTGCAGTGACGGTATGATGCTAGATAATGTGGGTAAATCACTTGACTTCATGTTATTTGACACTTCCGATGCCCCGTCCTGGGAAAGTAGTTCCCGATTGCGCTTTCTGTGCCTGCGGTCTCGGATTCGATTCCCAGAGGGATACTTGCCTTGGCTACAAACCCGAGAAGTGGTACGGACACCACATCAAGCAAGATGTCCTAACTTAATAACCTTGGTTCTGAAAATAAATTTATACACTCTAAATAATTTTGTTAATACATCACTGTGAAGTTCTAGAAATTCATTACTGACTTGAAAAGTTCAACTTATACCCTCTATCCTAAAAAAATATAGCTACAGTATACTCACGAGTATCCGGCCTAATGTAATGGAAGAGCAGGACGGATATCAAAAAAGCTGGAATAGGCCGGAATTCTTTAAACTCACTAAGCATACCCCAAGAACAATTTACGAATATTGTACGTACTGTACAGCTATAATCAGGAACAGCGGCAAGCGTACTGTATTGAGATTCGTTACACACTGACGAAACAATGAACAAGAGAACGCTGTACTCAGGATTGCCACACTCGAGACTCGTGATGATGCCAAACACGGGTCCGAATTATGCTAGATTTTTGTAAATTATGCCAGAATTTTAAATTATCTTTCCTAACTAATTTTAAAGACCCGCCCCTACGTATCTTCATTATTTTAATGAAGTGTTTCAACTGTATTCATGTACAAAGCTAATATGACGCTGTCAGGAATGATAATGAAATAAATTGGTAAATGGCACATTATAGGGGAGGAAGGTCGAATTTATATTTTATGAATGGATAACATTTTAAGAAATATTGTATGTACACAGCATGCCGCTTCCGACACAGCCCTGAAGCATTTCTTTTAGTGTATTACTAGCTGTCCCCTGACGCTCATCCCTCCCCTCTCAAGTTGTAAATTGAAAGGGAGAGAAACATCCCATATAACCAGACATTCAGGTTTCAGTTGACAGTAATAAAACTATGATAAGTAAATATATTTTGTAGAGTCACGTTTTGCTATTTTTGAGCATTTCTCTGAATTCAATAATAAATTACAACCAGGGAAATACTGACTGGTTTCATTGTTCCAACCATCGCTTCAACTAAGAAGAATAATTCCCGACGGTCCTTGAGCCATCTAAATTTTCGTTCTTTTTCTGTTCACCAGAGGGAAGAATGAAATTATGCTAGATTTGACCAAGATGCTAGATGCTAAATGTGGCTTCACTGGCTGTACTTTTCCTGCCACAACTTGTATTTTGCACACGACACGTAGGAGGATCGTAGCAGACGTCTGCTTCCAATGCCTTGGCAATATTGCCAACGCAACGCCGTGCCTTCCTTTATTATTTAAAAAAGAACTAGGCCGGATAGTCGCGAGCCGGATACTCGGGAGTCTACTGTAATTAGAGTTGACACTTTTTCCGTATTTTACACTTTAAAAAAAAATGTCCTGTTTCCTGATTTGATTTAATCCGTGAAGTATTTAAGAAAATGACAGTTTCTGTTATGAAAATGAGGGTAAAAAATCTCAATTCTTCATCTTTTCTTGCTTTTTTTTTTTTAACTTAAGCTATCTTCTTTTAGAAACATCAAAATACCTTGGAATTTTCTTCAATCTCTAAATACTCTGCAATGATCTTATAGCTGTTTTTTTTTTAAATAAAATGTTCTAAATCTAAACATTTTAAAATCCATTCAATCACTTTTATTTATTATAATTTAGTTGAATAAATATCAGTAATAAGCACGCAAATGTGTGTGTAAGTAATAACCAAAATTTCTCATGAAACATTTGGTGTCATGTGGAACTTGTCACATTTAATTTTGCATCTTTCTTTCTTTCTTTCTTTCTTTCTCTCTCTGTTGCAGCACCAAGTTTCATGAAACCTGAGCAAGGAGTCTGAAGTCGAAAACCCTTATATGATGTTTTGTCACGAGAAATCTTAGAATTTAATATATATACAACTCCCTGCGAAATTGAAGTTTGGTGCTCTACCCTTGAATAATCACACTTTAGTACAATGTCAACTTAACTATTTTCTTGTACGTCTGTAAGCCTTTTGTATTGACAGAAAATTTGGCAGTCATACTGAGAAAAGAGAGCGAGAGAGAAGTTTTTTCTACGATCCTTGCCAATTTTTCTGCAGATAGTTCTACAGAATATCACCAGATGACGCTAAATATCACACGCAGAGAGCCAGCCATCTGTGAAAGAGAAAGCGTACTACGTTCTTTTCTTCGTAGCATCTTAATTTTATAAAAACTTTTGGATTGTATTAATATTGCCTTTTGTTACGAAAATACACACACATATATATTGGTTATAAATGAACCAATTTCAAGGTTGACTTTATGCTATTATTTCTTGCTGGATTGGAATTTATGCGTTGTATGTACGTGATGATAGATTCTGTTAGTGGCAGAAACAGGGGTCAAGCTAAAAGTTTACGCTATATCATCACTGCTTATGTAAAATTTAGTGGACCAATTGAGTGAATCTTAAGTTCAGAATATTGGATAAGCTTTTGGCATAGTTAACACGCGCAAATTCTTCCCTAACTCTCATAACTATGGATTTGTTGGATGCTTAAACAGGGCTTTCAAAGTGTTCACCTTTCGGCCAGAAGAACATGTTATAATGTCGATTTTATCTGTTCTGCCCGAACATCAGAGTGTAAATTTATTTGTACGTATCAGTGGCGTATAGCAGTAGGGGGGGGTCTGGGTTTTAACACTCCTTCAACAAGATATTATGAAGAAAATACGCATTTACCATATTAAAATACGGTTATTTAAAAAAATCCTGAAACGATATTAACTTGGAAGCCTCAACTCCCTGCCTCTTATTGAAACTTATAAGTATATACAAGTATGTCACTATTGCATACAATTATATGTCACTGGGGGCGCGGTGGCTCAGTGGTAGAGCGTTCACCTCCGGTGTTTGGGGTCCCTGGTTCGATCCCAGCTCGCGCCGTGTGGACTTTGTGGTGGACAAACACCGTGCTCGTGGGTTTTCTCGGGGTTCTCCCGTTTCCTCCCACTTTCTTCATTCCACCATTTCACTCATTTCTCATTATCACCGTCTCCTTTAGCCTAACTGGCATAACCGTGGGACGTTAAACTTAAAGATTTCATTTCATTTCATTTTATATGTCTGTTCAATTGAGAGTTTGGTTAGATTGACATGTATGACGATTAACAATATATAACGTCAAATTTGCGGACGATTTCTATCGATTCCTTTGTTGTCGGTGATATTGAAACACGTTGGGGTTGTTTTTGAAAGTTTTTGTTTTCTTTGTTTTTAGGGTTTTCATATACAGTAAGGTTACGATTGACACATCCGTATGCAATACCGAGGTTATAATGGGCATGACCTAATACGCGAACTTGAATCCGGTGTAATCAGCGAGGTCCAGATCATCGTGCAAGATCAATTTTTGTAGTATAGGCCGTTCCTCACCGACTATCTCTTCTGTAAGAGAACTAGATTACAGGTTTACATTACCGGTCCCGCCTGAAGAGCACGGATAATAAAAAGACGCTGAAATATTGTCATTGGAATGAGTTGCTAGGACGTGAATAGTGAACTTGAGTTAATCTATGGATCATAACATTCAATCAAATTTGATCGAACTAAATGGTTCTTTATATAGGTTATATGTAATGGCATATTTAGGATTTTGTTCAGGGGAGGGGGCTAGGGGCAGATCCAGGACCGACTTCTGGGGGGGGCAGTGGGTTGTCATACTGCTATTTTTAAGGGCTCCAAACTTTTTGATGGGTTTTTATTTATATATATAAAATAAGAAAGTTTCCTCTTCTGGGGGGAAAATCGCCCCCCCCCCACTGGATCCGCCCCTGGAGGGGGCTATACACAATACGGAGAAGCAAGGGCCAATTGTCCGTGTGAGTTTGAGAATTAAATATATTTTAATTTATGCATAAATTGGAAGTTTTAATGGCAAGAATTGCAGACTGGTGAATCTTGTGTGATATGATACACACAAAAATTTAGCAGTGAATCTAACCTTTTATTCTATTCATAGAAGAAGGAAGCATCCTCTTGGCCTATCTATTTTCCAGGGCTATGTAAACCCCCTTCTTGATTTTCGTTAATTCAAGCATTTACCTTTCTTTATAAGTAAACGATGTAAATATATTAATACCTAACGTTCCGTTATGTTGATATCCGTGCAAGTTGGTGTGGAACAAGTTTCGTTTATCAGCTCCTCTTAGTTTTGGTGTAACTGACAACGGCCGACTTGAATCACAACTAACAACTATCGAAAATGTGATAGGAGAAACTAAAGAAAATAACAACTAAGAAAAAGAAACAGAAAAGTAGAATGGACGAAAAAAAATTCTTACATGGAATGAAATTTGACAAATACAGTAGTATTTCTGAACAAAGAGCATAAGAAAATGTAAAATCAATGAAATTCTTAGAAGTGGTAAGAAGGATTATTGTTGTACGTGGAATGTGAAACACTCACAAATTTTTTCGGGGGGGGGGGGCTTGAGCACGAGCGAGCTAAATACGCCACTGGCTATATAGGTATGTACCCTTTGTGTGTATATATACTGTACAAGTTGAAATTCATCCTGTTAGACTTTTTATATAGTATTCTTTAAAAAAAAACAATTGATTTTAGTAAAATTTCTCCATTTTTTCTTCCAGAAGGCCGGAGTAGTGGAGGTGCACCAAATCAAGATTCTCACAGATCTCCGCCAGACATCGAAGATGGGTCCTCGGAGCACGGGGAGCAAGGGAGGGGGCACTTAGACCACGTCACTCAACTTCAGGGATCAACGCATTTACCAGGGGACGCGACTCAGGTACGTAGAGGAAGGTTTGTACAGCCCAGTTATGTTTTTTGAGTTACTTTTTGTTCTCTTTACTAACGCAGTTTTATAAGTTCAGTTTTATTTAATCTACTTACGAATATTATAAGCACATCGGATCAAATATTAGTCTCTTTCTCATACACTTGGTAACACTGCTCTGGCTTGAATAACTGTATAGATTCTTTTTGGAAGTAACTCGACAAGGTGTTTCAGGTGACGTGGATACCAAAAAGAAAAACAAAATCTCGTTCTTCATTAGATCTCGTACTTCCAGTAAAATATGGCCACTGCTCCGAATGTTCTTTGTAGGCCAGACAGACCCGTAGCAAACTTTCTGATGTTTGTTAGTATGCATTAAGACGAACTTAAGTTACCTTCCCTCGAAAAAAAAAAAAAAAAGCCCCCTCTTCTTACTGTTCTGGCTACGGGCCTAAGATCAAAAATAGTTTCTATAAGTTGCCTGAATGTTCCTTAAACCAAGTACAAACATTGAGCCCAGTGAACACAACATCTCCCCATCTTTGAAGATGGGAGTATATCCACTCATATTTATCATGAAGATGGAGATATGACAACACCTGGTCACGGACAATGTTTAAATAAACATGTTGGTTCATGTCCACACTCATCTGTATGAAAGGATTCACGTCTGGAACGAGAAGCACCACATACCATCACAGAACGTCTTCGAGATTGAACCAGTGCACTTGACGCCTTGCATCAAGAGACCGCAAACTGAAACGCGACTCGTCGTATCACACTATACTAATGGCGCCAATTTCTGTATTTTTTCTTTTGGAGAGAGGGTCATTCAGGTTTGTTAGATATAATCTAATAAGGCATCAATGAGAATATTTATACAAATACGTAGGTCGAAGCAAACTTCAGGAGGGTCCAGGTCATCTCGCCAGCGCTTCAGGATCGACGTCCTTGTACACTATGCGTTTTACAGTCCGCCACAGTCCAGGGTCTATCTTCTTAAGTCCATTGAGGACCAGCAGCTTTATTCGCAGAAGTGAAAAGGCAGTACTCGTGGTACCTGACTTCAAATGTCAATTCCATGAAGTTCCTTTCGCATTTACGGAAATTAGTTAATCGACCTGCATTTATGGACTGCAGCAATTTCTGTCGGATTTGAAAACGATTTTTGTTGACTAGTCCTGAAACTTGTCGGCACCAGTCGAAAATCTTTTTGACCACCAGGACAATAGCACTTGTCGCGTTCATATGCATGTTAGACTATTCGTTGTAGACACATTGAGTAGTCCACTTTGG
Organism: Thermobia domestica; assembly: GCF_964235325.1. NCBI lineage: Eukaryota > Metazoa > Arthropoda > Insecta > Zygentoma > Lepismatidae > Thermobia > Thermobia domestica. The sequence goes on from NC_137458.1 coordinate 49,630,571, forward strand.
ATCGGTAACGTTATTTGCTATGTGCTTATGGGCACACCCAAACTTAATAGTCTCTTGAGACATTTTGTTTCATCTTTGCTTCGACCCATCTTGACGAGCTGTTTCTATGCAACCGACTGCCACCATCATTCCATTTAAATTTCTATGCAACCGACAGATACCATCATTCCATTTAAATTTCCTATGAAACCGACTGACACCATCATTCCATTTAAATTTCTATGCAACTGACTGGCACCATAATTCCATTTAAATTTCTATGCAACCGACTGACACGATCATTCTATTTAAATTTCTATGCAACCGACTGCCACCATCATTCCATTTAAATTTCTATGCAACCGACTGGCACCATCATTCCATTTAAATTTTTATGCAACCGACTGGCACTATCATTCTATTTAAATTTCTATGCAACCGACTGGCACCATAATTCCATTTAAATTTCTATGCAACCGACTGGCACCATCATTCTATTTAAATTTCTATGCAACCGACTGACACCATCATTCTATTTAAATTTCTATGCAACCGACTGGCACCATCATTCCATTTAAATTTCTATGCAACCGACTGACACCATCATTCCATTTAAATTTCTATGCAACCGACTGCCACCATTATTCTATTTAAATTTCTATGCAACCGATTGCTACCATCATTCTATTTAAATTTCTATGCAACCGACTGGCACTATTATTCCATTTAACTGCACTGGTTATCCGTCAACGGTAATGGGTTATTCACTTATACGTTACCAATGAATCATCGTCTATAACGACAGAAAGGAACAACTTAGTTTTAAATAGGGGTGGCTAACTTTTTGTTCGATGTGCTAATGATAAAAACGTAAGTTTATTCCGTGATATTTGAAATGACATAAGGTGTTCACTTGTCATACCACTTCTTTATATTTTTTTTTCAAAATTTTGCAAATATTTTTTAGCGTTATTTATTTATTTATTTATTTTTTTTAGTTTTACATTTTCTTAAGTCGCTGTGCTTTATTTTTCACTTCTTCGTCAGCCCAATAGTTTAGAAAGGTGCCTAAACGAAAGGTAGGGCACTAACTCCCTATTAAATGTGTCGGTCTACGAAATATGTATGAGTAAATATCATTTCTTTAAAAAAAAAAAATCGTCGGTTTGTGCATTACAGAATTATACGTGAACAAATACACAGTTACGGTATAAATCTTGTCATCCTTTGACGAGTTTTACGGTGTAGCTCCGAAAACTATGATCAAATACTTGATGAAATTTATACATGATTACCACGGAAGTAGGCCTATACTATTGCCAAAAAAAAAAAAAATCGAAACTACAAAATCCTATTCGCGCCTATATCAAAATTAGGCGTGAACATACACATAATTACACTATGAAGACTTTCAGTGATTGAAGGCTTTTGTAGTCTAGCTTGGAAGACTGTGATCAGGTCCTTATCAAATTTACAAGCGATTACCATAGAAGTAAGCCTATATTGTTGCAAAAGAAAAATCATAAAAACTACAAAATTCCATTTGTGCCTATGTCAAAATTATGTGTCAACACGCATAATTACAGTATGAAGACTGTCAGTCATTGAAAAGTTTTGTAGCCTAATTGCGAAGACTGTGATCAAATCCTTTTCAAATTTACACGCAACTACCGCGGAAGTAGGCTTATTCTGTTAAAGAAAAAATCATCAAAACTACAAAATTCCATTCGTGCCTATGTCAAAATTAGGCATGAACATACACATAATTAAAATATGAAGACTATCAGTCGTTGAAAGGTTTTGTAGTCTAGCTTCGAAGACTGTAATCAGATCCCTATGAAATTTACACGCGACCACCGTGGAAGTATACACTTTCCAAAAAGAAAGACAAAATTGGTACGTTCTATTTCAAAGTTGTGCATGAACATAACCTTTAAGCACCTACATTTGGACGGGTGAAAGTTAAAGTGGTGTAAGCCATTTTGTTCCAACTACAAAAATAAATAAATAAATAATAAACACAAAACCCAGATCTAGATAAGTCAATTTGTTTACAAAAAAAGTGAAGTAAATCAAAGTTTTATTCTCAAAGATTGCTGATTTGAACAGATTACTGTGAAAGTTCTAGTTGTACAGGAAACAGTTGTTTTGTTTCTCAGAAAAGAGGTATTACTCAGACAAGAAAATATGATTTACGCCAATTAAATTTTCACCCGCCCATTTCAGAAGTTTGATATGATTCTTTAATTGTAGAACTGAAGAAAATGAGAAGTTAAGAGACAAGTGAACAGATTTTTTTTTATTTCTTTCAACAAAACTTATTATTATTACATTTTATGTTACTTGGTTTTGTATTTTATTTTACAATATTTCTGCTGAATGCATAGCTTAATAGACGAGTTTCTGGCGCATGCACGTGAATAGGACTATCATAATGTGTTGATAACTGAATGTATAAAATTAATATTTACAGCTTATCAAAATGGAAATGTATAGTAGGTTAATTAGAAACTATTCAGAAATTAAAAATAGGTACCTTTATGTGAACTTACTGATTCCTTTTTTTAACACTAGTTAAATGTTTATTTTTTATTTATTTGAAGAAGAAATCAGTAAAATAAAATCATTAAAAATTCCAGTTGTTTTCAAAGAAAACAAAAATAATTCACCATATCAATCAGTAGGGGAAAAAAGACGAACGAAGGTGGTCTAGCTCTTTAGCACGATTAAAGGTACATAAAAAAACGAACAAAGATGGTGTAGTTCTTTAACACCATTAAAGATTCATAAAAAAACGAACAAGGATGTGTAGTTCTTTGACACCGTTAAAGATACATAAAAAAGGGAACAAAGATGGTATAGTTCTTTAACACCATTAAAGATACATAAAAAACGAACAAAGATGGTGTAGTTCTTTAACACCATTAAATATACAAAAAAGACGAACAAAGTTGGTCTAGTTCTTTAACACCATTAAAGATACATTAAAAACGAACAAAGATAGTGTAGTTCTTTAACAGCATTAAAGATACATCAAAAATGAACAAAAATGGTTTAGTTCTTTAACACCGTTAAAGATATATGTAAAAACCGAACAAAGATGGTGTAGTTCTCGAACCGTTAAAGATACATAAAAAGAAAGCAGTAATGTATTGACAAAGGGAGAAAAGTTAACAAATATAGAATTTTTTTCTGCTAAGACAGAACTAAATATTTTATTTAAAAAAGTGTTTCCAAAAGTACACTCAAGCGAAGTTCTTATACTTTCACTTGTAATTTTTTTGATCAGTGATCTTTGCTCCCAGAATGAAAAACTAAAAATATCCAAATTTTAGACAGTAGTAGTGGACATTATAACGACAAGGTCATGAACAGCAACATCTTCAAGTAATGTTCCCCTTTAGAAAAAATGGACCATATGATTAACATTGGAAATTGAGATTGCTTGTGGTTCCCGAGGATATTTTAACCTGATGAATCACGGATCTGTTAACATATCCCCTTAATTTCCCTTTCTCTTCTATATATATATACATATATGCACCGATACTGCTCTTTATATATATTTTCACTGTGGCTGGCGGCTTTATCCAATTTGAGTAGCCACATTTTATCTACTGTCATCGTTGAGAAGTTGCAAGTAACTTGGATCAATGTTTTATGTGTAATGCTCAAAACTAGTCCGATGAACAATGCATGTGTCCCAATGCAAAATTTAAATTAGTTTAAGTGAAATGTTGCAAAATAACCGAGGTAAGAAAATATAATTTTACAAAATACGATCGATCGATCACACACACACACTGGACACCACGTTTATGTGAAGGAAATGTAATAATCTTAACTTACAAACGACATTTCTTTTAAATGTAACTTTCAGTGCTGAATATTTTTTTTTATTATTATTATTATTTTTAAACTTTTTAAGACTAGGGTTGCCAGACACACTGTATGCACAGGATTGCAATCTATTTTCCTATCATATATGAAGGTTGTACAGGATGCATATCTATTCTACATTTGCTTACTAGTACGAGCAGTTCAAATTTTCAAGCCGTACCAAAGAAGATACTCTCACTATGGTAACCTTGTAAAAAAACATTACATTCTATGATAATGGTAAATTTCAAGGGCCCTATGAAGTTCATGAACAACTTATTAATCAAAATGGTCTGATTAATTAAATAAACTGTTAAAAGAAGTTATACATTTTTTTAAAATATTAAAATAACTTACGTATTACATACAGTATATGTTTAGACATATATTTTCTATTACTGGATTATTATTATTATTATTATTATTATTATTATTATTATTATTATTATTATTATTATTATTATTATTATTATTATTATTATTATTATTAAGCCTATTATTTCTTATGGTTCAATTTTGCCTCTTACTACTACTGATGATCCAATGTCTCTATAATTCAATGGGCCTTAACGATGTTATCTATGGACTAGGTAACCACTAGCACACCAAGTACTGTTGTTCTCAACTTATTCGCCACAACTACTCTACGTGCTTTGTGCAACGAATATTTGCATTCAGATCTTGGTCGGAATTCTATAACCATTTGCTAGCTACAATTAGCTAAGCGTAACACTCTTAAAAAAACTCCCAGCCAACGGTACAAACATTCTTTTATAACTTTAACATCACCAACAGAATATAAGGAACAAACATATCTTTTCTTTTTTTCTTACTGCCGAACACTTGACCCGATTATTCCCTACAACATTATTATTATTATTATTATTATTATTATTATTATTATTATTATTATTATTATTATTATTATTATTATTATTATTATTGTTATTATTATTATTATTATTATTATTATTATTATTATTATTATTATTATTATTATTATTATTATTATTATTATTGTTTGAAAACGCGTGTGCTGTATTTACAGTGGAGAACTAACTGGTTCATACTAGCTTTGCTTTCTTAAATAACTTAAACTAAAAATACAAATCGCTTAGCAAATCAACGATTATTTTAAAAATAATGAGTGTATGAGTTTTGCCGACTAACTGGGCATGTAGGCTTCATCAGACACCCACGTTGGGCTGTCCGATGAGTGTCTGATGAAGCCAACATGTTCAGTTAATTGGAAAAACTCATACACTCATTATTTTTAAAATAATCGTTGATTTGCTCAGCGATTTGTACTTTTAGTATACAAATCAAACGAAGTTCGAACATAATAATATACATAGTGTAACTTCATGTTTCCTTTTATCCTAGGTAAGCTGTCACGAACTCACAAGTATTCTCGACTAATTTTCAGTCACAAAATTCCCACTAAATACTCTCAGCCTACCTCGAGATAATTGCATGACTGAATCGATTTTATTTTCTTTTTGCACTGATTTTTTCATCAATAGCATCTACAAAGCACCAGTTAAAAAAAAAAAAAAAAAGAGAGAGAGAGAGAGAGAGAGAAACAACGCAGGTGGCCTGTAGACAACCTTTTCAACTGGAACCATAGTTTTTCCCACGACGAACGCCCTAAACAATGTACCTTCGCACCACTCGCTTTAATTACTTTCCTGTTTCTTCTGTTTGTTGCGGTTGATTACATTTAGTCTTTGTTTCTTAAAAAAATCATGATTATATTTCCTTACTTATTTTTGGATAAGACAATCGTTTTTTTTTTCTTTTCTTTTAATAAGTAAAACCTGAAATAGAAGAATCATGTAAACTTTTGTATAAATACTGTGTAGCATTATTTCTTTCATATTTGGCAGAAACATCTCTTCATAACGTTTAATTATGTATTCCTTAACATATGAGTCAATCAATATTTAGCAGCGAAATTTGGTCTGTATGTCAAAGAATACTACTGTTCTTAAACTATACTAAAGGCTCTTCGCTAAACTCCCACCACCACCACACACACATTTTTAAATTTAGTGAACAACTTAAAGGCAGTTAAAAATATAAAAACGTAGAAAGTGAGCCAGGTAATATCTACAAAATGCTATTAAATGAATTAAGACCCTTTTCCAAATCTTTTCTTATAGGCCAGAAATTCCAGTATACAGTTCATGACATCATTATTGTTGGGCACCCAAATGTATACACTATACGAAGGGGTCTTGAAAAACAACTATTAGTTCATATAATATCGTTTGTATGTAGATACTATCTAGCTCAGTTTCTACATTTCTTTTATATTCTTCATTGTCTTTAAGTTATTTAAGATACTATCTGGCTTACTTCTTAAATATTTTGTTCTTCATTTCTTTAAATTTCTTCAGATATTATCTGGCTCAATTTCTAAATTTTTATGTTCTTCATTGTTTGTAAGTTATTTAAAATATTATCTGGTTCACTTTCTAATTTTTTTATATTCTTCATTGTCTTCTAAGTTGTTTAAGATACTATCTGTCTCACTTTGTACATTTTTTATATATTCTTCATTGTCTTTAAGTTAGTTCAGATACTATTTGGTTCACTTTCTAATATTTTTATGTTCTTTATCGTATTTAATTTATTTCAGATACTATCTGGCTCACTTTCTACATTTTTATTTTCTTGTCTTTAAGTTATTTAAGGTACTATCTGGCTTCTAAATTTACTTTTTAAATTGGTTACTTTCTAATTTTTTTAATATTCTTCATTGTCTTTAAGTTATTTAAGTACTATCTGGCTCACTTTTTAATTTTTTTATATTCTTCATTGTCTTTTAAGTTATTTAAGGTACTATCTGGTTCACTTTCTACATTTTTATATTCATTTCCTTTAAGTTGTTTAAGATACTATCTGGCTCATTTTCTAAATTTTTTGTATTCTTCATTGTCTTTAAGTTATTTAAGATACTATTTGGTTCACTTTCTAATATTTTTATGTTCATCATTGTCTTTAAGTTATTTCAGATACTATCTGGCTCACTTTCTACATTTTTATGTTCTTATCTTTAAGTTATTTAAGGTACCATCTGGTTCACTTTCTATTTTTTTATGTTCTTCATTGTCTTTTAAGTTATTTAAAGTACTATCTGACTCACTGTCTAAATTTTTTATATTCTTCATTGCCTTTAATTATTTAAAGTACTAACTGGTTTACTTTCTACATTTTTATATTCTTCATAGCCTTTAAGTTATTTAAAATACTATCTGGTTCACTTTCTACATTTTTCTGTTTTTAATTATCTTTTAAGTTATTTAAGATACTATCTGGCTCATTTTCTAGTTTTTTTAATGTTCTTCATTGGCTTTAAGTTATTCACTAAATTAAAAAAAAAAAACATGGGGATGAAATTGGGGAAAAGGCTTAAATACTATACTTAAACTGTTTTTTTCCCTAAAATTATATTTAAGTAGATTAATTAATTCCAAAAGTTTTATTGCTCGTTGTTTTATTGACACGCGCATATTGGTATTTCCAAATTATGTTGTAGTTATAGTAACAGGTTATTGCTGAGGCCTCAGAACAAGTTAAGCACACATAGAGTTGCCAGGCTTCCGGTTTTTAGCCGGACCACCTAATTCTGAAAGAAGCAAAATTGATTTCCTCCTTTATAAATAAGCCGGACACGTTTTGTTCTCCTTGTATAGCTTTAAAAATAATGCTTGTTAAAAATTGAGGATGTTAAACATCGATGAATTCTGTGAGGAATATTTTTTTTAAGTTACATCAGATGAAGAAGAGTATAGGCTAATTTTTAAGGAATATACTTCTACTACGAATTTCAAAAATTACAAAATAACAATAGCTTTTTAATTATTTTTTTTCCGTATCTAGTTGCAATGGTAAATTTGAGAGAATATTTTCAAAAATGAAATAATAAGTGAGAACAGATACTAGGAATAGTCTCAATGTTGATAACAGTGATAGCAGAGCTTCAAATTTGTACAAAATTAGGTAAAAAATAGTGAAAGTCGTGATAATGAATCTGAAACGTGTTTGTGTGCTACGATGTGTAGCAATTTTTTAAGTATCAAGACACCAATCGAAACAACTTAAGGTGACAAAAATCACTAAACCTGCTTTTTTGTGTGTGAGTCATATATATATATATATATATATATATATATATATATATATATATATATATATATATATATACCAATTTCTCTTTATATTGCCTTTATTATTATTTTAAAAACATTTATGTAATACAGAAGGTTACTATAAACTTAAATACAGGCATTCACAGAACATTTTAGTGTGAAGGGACCAAGTGTTCTCTTTTTTATTTCAGAAATCTGACAACTCTTGGCCCACTAGGTTTATCGTTCATTTTCTAATAATATCCATACATGTAATACTTAATTAATCTGATAGATCATGTAAATTCAACGTTCACACAAAACCATATAAGAATGCCTCTAGACTTCTTTCCATCATCATTAACCAGAAACTAAACACAAAATTATCCTCAATAACCCGCATGCTATATTCATAATTTTGCAATAAACATTAGTTCTCTTTCAATTCATAACAATAATATTGTATTTATTCTGTAATATATTTTGATAAGATTATGTAGTATATATATATATATAATATTTGTGTTGTTCTATGTTTCAGATGGCTTCTGTCTTGAGTGTGAGAGGACTGAAAGATGATGCAAGCAAAGAAGTCATAGTGGAAGCGAGAAGGCGAGCTCAAAAGAGGAAAATGGATGAGGGGCTTACTCGGGAGGACACCAGTTCAAGCTCGGAGGAGGAAGTGGTGTGCGTGAAACGCTCTGTTCTAAGCCCGGACTCTGTTAGTATCAGTAGTTCCTCCGTCCCAGCTCCAGTGACTTCAAGTAACGCAGTGAACAGTAACGTTGTGGCAGAATCGAGTCCTAAAGGCGATGATACCGATCAAAGTAATGACTCTGCACATTGGAAAAAGACATTTAATGGTGCCTATGACTGTTCGGGAACGGGTGATCATGGTACGTCTGTTAAAGACCTTGAACATGCGATGTCGAAACATCTTCCAGTGTTAAAAGATGCTGCCGATCAACCGACGGATTTTAGTGCCGACGCGCTTTTGAAGCAACAAAGAAGTACCATTCAGTGGATCGGCGCTCAACAACCAACGGCACCTTTACCTGCGTCAGCACTTCTGCGTCAACTGTATGCTAATAGGGAGAGTGTGATTCGTGCAAATGTTCACGCCAGTAGGCCAACTTATTATTCGGACATGCAAGGTACATTGCCGACACCACCCGGTAGTGAAGGTTATAACGAGCAAGCAGCTCAGTTTGTTCTTCCGCAAAAGGCAACGTCGCATGATGGTTTTACGAGTATTGTATCGTATTCAGCAACTCCTAGTTACACTGACTATCATTCAGCAATGACTCCACCTTCGTCAGTGTCGCCACGAGAAAAAGTGCATTCTTTCGCCGAGAGCCCAGTGTATTCGGCAACCGAATCGGCAGCCGCCGCGGCAGCGTTACGGCATCAGTATTTAGGAGATTCGCCAGCTCAACCGCTACCGCTCAAACCCCAAGTGTATGCTGTTCATCCGGGAGCCACGGTACCCGGACTAGACGCTCAATATGCTGCATCAACGTTAGCTGATCAGTCACAGTTTTATGCCCATCATTCTACAGGCTTCCACCTTTATCACCCTACAGCTAATAAAGCAACTGCTTATCCGGACGCTCTTAAAAATGGTACAAATTGGTATTCTACAGCATCGTAGTGAAAACAGTGTTGATATTACGTTTGTACTTAGTATATAAAATACGGCACGTTATGCTCTCTTCTTCTTTCCTTATATCAAGCGTATTTTACTCAAGGAGCACAGTGAAAATTTAGAAGGGAGAAAGAACTATGTTCTTAGGAAACTTTAAAAGTGACTCCTTGTGTACAAACAGCGAAAACAGTGTTACCAGTTATTGCAAATATTCACCATACATGTATATACATATATAATTATTATTCAGTTGAGCAGGAAAATTCTGTACATATATATATATAAATAAATATACATACCTATATATACATAAATTTCGGAAGAATAAGAGTATGTAATTTTTTTCTGCTGTGATTAGATAATACATTCCTGGGGTTCGGTGCTTTTTTTTTTTAATTTTAATTGTGCTATTTTGCAACCAATTTCAAAGTGCAATCCGAAAACAAAGAAAAAACTGTTTATACTCTAAATATATTAAATATGAGAAAAAATAATAATTATTATAACATGTAAAATAAGATTCAAGTGTAAATGTGTTGCAAAAAATTAAGCCATTTTTATATTATCATACGTATGTAGGTGAAATAAATTTTGCCAAAAATAAATAAATATATATATATATTAAAAGAACATGTTATCCACAGGAATGTGGTGTGAAGATCTCTCCTAGCTTGTATTATGAACAGCTAAATAAAAATTAGATCAGATTTTACAAACAGCTAAATAAAAACTGGATCTGCTTGTAGTGACTTTGTTTCAAAAAGAATTTGTGCTGCAAACTCGAAGAAAAAATATCCAAATTAAATATATACAAACACATGTGCAGTGCTCAAATAACTTTAAAGTTGCATGTGTTGTATTATTCTATATTCTCAGTGTGTCAGCTTCTGCTACGAGTTCTTGGGTGCTTATGTTGTTCGTCTGTATGGCTTGTTTTATATATAAATATATACATATAAACCGTACGTATATTTAAACTATATAAGTTTCATCCCAGTTGCATTTCTGTGTAAAGATGAAAGGGTATTTCATAGCCAAGTGAGTCTGTATCGAGAATGGTGTCAGTATTATTCTCAAACAAAACAAGAAATGAACATTTAGATGCAAATTAGCAGGTTTTTTTTTTTTCAGTTTAATATTCAATTAATGTCATTACATTGTCAACCATCACTTATGGTATGTAAAATCGAGTAAAAATTGAAAAAAAAAATACTGCGAGCTCAGTTTTCGTATAGGTTCTACATTGCATCACATGTTGCACATTTACTGTGTTTCGAAAAACGTTGAAATTTAGTTTTGATTGTCGCGAAATGGCTATATGTTTAGTATTTGAAAGTTACAATATATTATAATCATAATAATATTAACAATAAATGATGTGTTACCAGATCTGTAAAACAATCCAAAAGTTGCTACTCGTATACAATATTGAAACATAGTTTAATAATTCAGGTGTACATACCCTGATTATTTTTCAGCTAGTTTAACCAATTAGAATATAGATTTCAGCACTGTACTGAGAATTTTGTTCCCTATACACTAAAGGAAATTAAAATTAGAATTGATTAATTAATTTCAAAGCTATTGATAAAAGTATATGTAGGGTGTGTATTCTCATTTTTGCTGGTGACACATTTCTGAAAAACATTACAGTAAACAATTTGGCTCGTACACTGTCATCTGAAAACAACGTTCTTCAACACGATTGAAGTTTCTTCCATATATTTTCCTCTCATTATAAACTAGAAAACAGGATGTCTTGAATAATTGTTGCGGTCTTCCTTCGTGTTAAAATTATTCAAAATTTATACATAATTTGTTAGAACAAACAAAACACTCACTAAAGACACTGAATAAAGACTTTTAGCTTTCAAGCTTTCTATGGCTCGTCAATGGAGTGTAACGATGCGAAGGGAAAATGTAAGGATTATTAAGAAAGATATCTCATCTGTGTCTTTGTCAGTCATTTGGCATCTTATCAGCTTTCTATCTTCAATATTCTTTATCTTTTCTCTTTGCTATACTCCATCGACGAGCTGTCCGACACTTGAAAACTGTCTTGGTTTAGTGCTTTTGTATGTATTTTCTTTTTTGAACGATTTTGTGAAATATGTTCCCCTTTGATTGTTATATGTTCATGCTGAGAATCATGTTCTAACTAAATATAGTAAAATTTATAATAAGAAGCAACCTGACTTTAACTTATTCACTCTACAGTTCCATAGGTTTTTAAATAGTGTAAAATGCATGGATTAATCGGAAGCTTATTTACTAAGGGAACAAAACACAGTATAGTGTAATTCCGTTAAAGTAGCCATTACATATGATTTATCTTTACTCCTGGAAGTAATTTTGTTATTGGAAGCTTTTTCGCGATTAAATTCCAATATCTCATTGACCGCTGAAGATCTGCATTTCTTGTTTTACGGGTTTAATCATAATATTTCTTCAGTGTTTATATCTAGTGGCTAATTTTAACCCCATTTTCAAAACGAAATAAACAAGAAAACCCGCCTAACCTAACTTCTTAATGTAATCAAATAGTATTTAAGAGTGGCTTGTCATTAGGCATACATTGAAAGAAAATGAACCCAGAGGTGAATTGTAGAGCCTATACGGAGCTGCAGCCAACAGAAGAAAATTTGATTTCAATTACTTCAACAAGTTTATGCAAAAGAATTTAACATTTACGATTTTTTTTTCTTTCTTTGAGTTCTTCTTCTTCTTTTTTTTAATTTATTCATTATCATTGGCTTGAAGTCAAAGATTAGTGTATGTGGGTTACTTTAGTATGATTGTAAAGAGATGCGTTTTCATATTCATTTTTTTTAATTAATTTGTATGTGGTTTTGAATGTGTATATATGAATATGTGATGTTTTCTCTCTTTTTTTGTACGTTTTATATGCTCTGTTCATATACATTCCTCTGAAGGATATATATAAATGTCTCTAATATGTATTCTTTCAAACACACATGAAATAATGAGCAGCTTGATGTTATGTTGATAGCATAAAAGAAACAAAAATACCTTTTGGTACAACACACGCTTAGAGCTGGGGATTTGATCACTTGATTATACATACATATATGTATATAAACAAAACGTATTCAAAATAGTTACTATACTTCGTTTTTTTAAAAATCTAATACGTTACAATTCAATTGCAAATATGTTTGTTCTTATTAAGAAGTGCAATTGTTAGTAATTGCTGTTTTTTTAAATAAAAGCGATTTTTTTTGTGAGCAAAATATTGTACAACTATTTAATAAGTCGTGTATAAAAATCTATAATTGATTTCTTTTAGAACCCCATCTTTCACATTGAAGTTCAGGCAAAGATTTGAAGGAGAATTTCATTTGATGAAATTATTGTTATTTATAGACTGTGTAAACTTTTTAATACGAATTTTAAACAATAGATATTGAAAGATCTTTAGAAGAAGAGTGTGAAAATTAAAACGAACTTTACTTGCTTTGTTGTATTCCCAAACATTATCAATATTCTTCCAATCTGTTAATAGCACAGATATTATAAATCATTTAATAATACGCCAGAAACACTTTCAGAATTTGCTTTTATTTATACTTAAATTTAACAGTTCGTTAAAATTATTTGTTTCTTACGACGACATCGGAATAGTAGTTAATATACAGGTTTGACCACCTCTTTTATTTTGTCCACATTCCTATGAATTCATGTCGATATATACATATGATATTCCTACTCTGTAAGCTGATCATTTTACGAAAGCAATGTTATCCAGCTTAGACAGGTTTTACTGTAGTTCTAAATTTAGTAAAAATAAAAATTGATTGCAAATGTTGTTGTGTAGGTACTTCGTTATATTGGTTGTTAATTGTTTTTTTTTAAAAATGTCGTGGTTTGATTGAGTATTCCTTACTGATGTCACTTTAAAAAATCAGAATCAAATATATGTTTAAAAAAGTATTGCATCACGATTTACAAGTGTATACCAAAAATATAAATTGTTAACTTCAACAGTGTGGTACTGTTAACTCTGTTTTCTGTTTACAATTCTGCTTTTAGGATTGACACCTATTTACAATAAACAAATGTATCAGTACAAAATATAGGTCGGTGCAAGGTTGTAAGAATGGTTAGAAATACTCGAATATGCTCTCGAAGAATTGGCCATGACAGAAAATCAAATATGTAGATACAGAACGTTTCCTAAGAGATTTAAAAATCGTATGATTCTTTAGAAGAAAATAGAATTGCAGATATTATTAAAACAAATATATCTTCTAGTTAACATATCAATTTTTAATAAGATGTATGTCTCTCCTGATAATTTCTATTAGTCATCTGCTGAAAGCAGAAATACAATGTGTTGTCTTAATGAGAATATGAAATTATAATTATTTCTAGATTTATTTATTTCTTACGTCGAAAGGAATGTTTGAAACGAAAAAGGTATATGGTTTAGGTTGGCCATTTTAGATGTGCATCCAACCATCATGCAGTATATTTACGAATTTATATACGTATATTGTAAAGGAAATATTCTGCAGCACGTGTTGTTCGATTATTATTATTATTATCATTATAGGTATTATGAAATGTTTATCTGTTAATTACGAATATTAGATTATTCCTTTATTTTAATTAATGTAAAAAAAAATCAACACTTATCATTTGAAGAAGGATATATATATTATATATTTGAAATTATTAAAACATTCAAAGTCTCCTGATTTCAATGTGATGCGTGTATTTTTCTTTTAAATCATCATACATTAATAATTTATATATAAAAAGTAAATTTCTTTATTCATGAACTCTCTTGTAAATTTTTAAAATGAGAAGCTTTAGACAAACGTAAAAAAATAATGAAAAACAAATGATTTTTTAAAAAATTATATTATATTGGCATCTCGGCTGGCTCATGGGAATGAGATTAAATATATCCTTTCTTTTTTTTCTTTTCCCCCATTTTTCTTGCTTTTTTTTATATATATATGTATACATTTCAAGAGGTCTGTCTGTCTGTATGATGTGACAGCTATGTTTATTGTTGTTGTTGTTATTTTTTTTTATTAAATGTGATGCTATGTTTCTCCCTGTAGGTGCAATATTTGTCACCACTGTGTTATGTAAAAGAAATAAAATAAATAAATGAATAAATAAAAGAAAACAATTTAAGATAATAAATAAAACTCAACACAGTGTAAAAAAAACTTTCGTATGGTTTTATTTTATTAGTATAGTATTATAAAACCCATTTCATAGTATTAAGTGCCCATCAGTAGCGTAGAGTGTTATGAGACAGTGAGACAGTGTCTCCTCTTTCAAATTAAAAGATCATAGTTTTAAAATTTCCTAATAAGAATCAATATACATTTCATGTTGTAGAAAAATATAGAAATAATAGGGTCGGCAATAGCTTGGTTAATAGCAATAGTGGTAGAATCTAATTTGTAAATAGTTTTATTTTTCAAAACTGGGAAATTAAAATTCTGTCTTCCTCAAACAGGCTACAAAGAGTCATCAAGAAATATGTCTTAACGCGGGTGAAACAAGTCAGTGGAACTCTTTACTTGGAAGTGACGCGCGCATGTGGTTATGTGCGGTTCTCAGTCGCTCAAACAACCTGGCAAAGAGTTCATTCGGAAAATGTTTCAGTGGCAATGCTATCATACTCAGCACAATTATGTTATTTTAAATCCAGCATACCTTTCACTCTTTCTTTTAAATATTCAATCGTATTTCAGGGAAATTTTCAAGAAATAGGAGACAAAAAAAAAAAAAAATAAATAAATAAATAAATTATTAACTACCGTAACAATTGCTGAAAGTTTTGGGCATACCAGTAATTCATATAAATCTTCCACGATCTAGCTTCGGCTTCTGTTTAATCGCAATATCAGAGTATGTCAACACTGTGAAATGCAATTCGAGTGCGAGAGATTTTATAGTCTGCTGTCTTGTTGCTTTTAAAATCGTTAGCTAAATTTATGTGAGCTTGGGTGTGTGTTACTTATGTATTAAGTGCAAACTAAACGATTAGATATAGATTTGTTGCACCAGTTATTATTAAATAGCATGTTAAACTTTCGTATGAAAATCAGTATCAGGTTTTAAAAATAGCCAATTTCTGAATTTACTTTTTTGAATCAGAGATCATACTTTATAAAGGCGAAGCAAGTAGGAAGATTATACATAGGAAGTAAATTATTAATTCAATTTAATGTATTCCCTGTATATACCAAGATTCGTCAAAATGAATTAATATAAATATACTGGTTTTATTTAATCGTTAAGGACTTTGTTGATCAAAGTTAAGTCTCCATATGTTATATACAGTAGTGCAACCTCGCAAAAATCAATTTGTAATTAAATTTTGTTAGTCAAGAATTTCACATTCCTTTTTAACACCGAGGTTCTATGAGACATGGACCTATAGCTTAACGTTGGTTCCGAACTCTAATAATTAAAGCTTATAAGAAGAAATAATACTGTGTACCAAGCACGCACTGATTTTTTCATTGGGAAGGGCCCAATACTACGAGCCACTACGTCTAAGTAGTATTGAATAGGTAATTATTCTAAGAAGACGATAAGTAATTGTAAAGTGCTTTCATCTATATTTTCAGAAAAAATTACAGAACTAGATTCTTTTTATAAGAAGAGTAATATAATAGTACTGAAATGTATTATAATAGTAATGAAATGTAAGGTCAAATCTTCATGCTACATCAATCATTTCTCCGCTAGTTTTATTAAGAAAGTAAACAAATGTATATTGACTTAGGAAGCTTTTTTTTCGGGAGGGGGAAGGTTCGGACCCTATGGACCTCTCCCCCATGCTGTCTAGTCGTTGTGAAACTTAACGCTACGCTACTGGTACCCATATGACTTGTTAATGAGAAAACACAGGTTTGGACAAGTAGTTTTTCTGCTGTAGTAGTAGTGCTGTTCTTCATACTATACTACTACTAGTTTTTCTGTAGTAGTAGTAGTTTTTGTACTGTTCTTCATTAGTTTTTTTCGTAGGACCATATTTCTGGCCATTCAAGAGTTTTTCTTTTGCTTGAGAATCGCAAGTGAACATTTTTTAATTATTATTTTAGCACGAAGAGAGAAATAAAATACATCAAGAAAATACCAAAATTTGAACCGTATTTCAATGGTTGAAATAGAAATAAATTAGAACTGGTATGTATAGGCCTGTCTTATGTATATATTTCAATATAGTACATTTTATAGCTTAATGGACGTAGAATTTGAGGGAGCGGAAAAGAAAAAAAAGGTGATATCCATATATATGCGAGAAAAGAAAATATTGGCAGTCATTTACCGGTAGATTCAGGGAAATATAAATAAGTAGCGACATATTTTATTTTATCATAATACGTACAGACAAAATACAGTATCACTGAAAATTTAAGGTTGTGCTATACCTACTGTAAAGGTAGCTTTCTGTTTAACTACCTGCACTGTATTTGTTAGACACGAAGTTTGCTATATTTTCTGCCATCAATATTGTCACTACTGACTTCGCTTCCGGTACTCATTCCATCACTCACATATTATCATTATTTCAAAATAAGAAATCAGCGCATTGAACAAGTTTCACATTCATCTCAAAGTACACAGATTTCGAGAACTCGTGTTTTATTATTATTATTATTATTGTCTTCTCGTAATGTCACGATTCTGTTTCGTACAATGCGACACTCTTCATCGGAGTCGTATCTGTAACTCTTCATTCAGCGACTCACATGGTATGCTTTGTATCAATCATCACGATCTTCTCAAATATTTTTCACCATTTTTCCGTTGCTTCTATTTAATTTCCACCTTTCACATATTCGCTAATAATACTACCCAGGTATTGAAATATGGGTACATAATTCTATTGCCCTTCTCAGACGTCCCTCGCAGCCTCAATCATCAAGCCATCACTGCTTTTCTATTTCAGATTCATTTTCATGTCGTATTACTTTCAGAATCTCCCCTTGTATTGTCTGGCATCATGTTAATTTTCTATTCAGATTTAGCAGTCATTTCATCTGAGAGTAATTATCAGGGCCCGGATCTTGTTGACCTAAAATTTTCTGAAAAGTGACCTATAAAATGACACTAAAATTCACAAAAATGACCTTAAAATTTGCGTTTTCTTAAAAAGTTTATTTTGTTAAACCAACATTTTTGAATATCTATTGGATTTTAATTACCATTTGTCACTCATTTTCAAAAGTTTTGTTTCAGTTAGTTGCAGTCCATTGTATGATATTGTACATAAAGTGTCAATTCACTCCCGAGTTGAAACTAGGGAGCATACTTAAAGAATAGAATTTCGCAAGTGTAGATTGTATACACGAGAATAATAGATAAAATCCTGTTTAAAACCTTTGTACGTCTTCTAATTCATTTTTAGTTATTCACGTGATCACATCCTTTGTGGTCAACAACCCAAAATCATCTCTTTGGCCACCTAGCAACCCCCCACCCCTCGTCAACCAGCTACAGCTTAGTGTTCATTAGCTTTTTAGGAATACAGTTTTCCATCTCGATAGTCAGGAAACAGGAAAAGAGATAAACTAATTTTGTATTTTTCAACTTTGTAAACATTTTAAAATTTCCTTATGTAGATGAAAAAGACTAAAAAAGGCCATAAGTGACCTGAAAGTTACCTTAAAATATTAAAAAATGACCTAAAACTTCAAAATAGCAAAAAGTGACCAAAAGTTGACCCTAAAAAATATACTTTTAGAACCTTGAGTTGACGGATAACGTTTTCATTTGAACTCGCCTTGTTATATGCGTAACAGTAAAAAGTTGACTTGTCAACAAGATTCGGGCCCTGGTGATTATATTAGTCCTTCTACTTCCTATAATCAGTTCTTTCGTGATCAAACTCTTCTAGATACTGGGAGGCAAATTTTTGTCAAATACCTCTTTCCATTTCACCATTGTATATTATTTCTTGTTTTACAACTTTGAATGCTTGGTTCATATGTTAAGTTCCTTCCAAATCTTTGATTTTTCTTCCAAGCTTTGATTTTTCTTCCAACCTTCTTCAGTATCTTCATCCAGATTACCAAAGTAAAGCGTTAAAAACTTTCTAAATCAACGAACACTGCATAGACTTCCTTTCTTCCCTTTGTCTATACCACTTTCACCTATTTTACTCGATGGAGGCTAATTCCATCTTTGTGCTATGTCTCCTCTCAAATTAAACTGTTCAGTTTATAAGATGAAGTCAAAAACCATGGGCGCCCGAAGGGAAGGGCAGGGTGGGGCCCCAGCCCCCTCTCCCCGGCTCACGAAAATGTATTACATTTCTTAAGATATTCTTAATGCAAATAAAAAAATAACAAACGTAATTTAGTAACCAGTGAATTGTGAGCCCCCCCCCCCGTAGAAAATTTTCCTCGGACGCCCATGTCAAAAACATATCAAGTAAGGGCAGAGGAAGAACTCAGCGTAATTGGTTATATTGCTTTTCCTTTAGAAGTTTTTTCATAGTCGGTGATAAGTTCGACAAAGATGAGTATGTTCGTGTTTCTACCTTAGAGTCTGAAATTAATATTACTTAATATTAAAAAAAAATGAAAGAGAAAATACAAATATGTCATCAGTAAAAGAAGTATAAAGTTAACTGTTTCCTACACTTAGGATAAATATTTTCACATTTGACATAAGGCAGATTTTCATCCAAGTGTCCGTTGCGTTTGCTTGCGATGTGGCTGAATAGCCAATTGAGGAAGTTGTTTAAGTACGGTTCTACGTGTAGCACAACTTTCTATGGGCTACACATAGAAATCGCAAGCAACGAACTCTTGCATGAAAATCCGCTCTTACGCTCGTGCAGTCCACTTAATATATTACCTTTTGACAACGAACGAACTTCAGTATGTTAAAGTAAAGTTTTATATTTAGCACTGAGGTCACCACACAAAGCTTAAAAGGGACAAATATTCAAAGCACTTGACTTAATAAAATTAACAACTTTAATAGCCAATTATAATGTCTGCTTCAGGTTGTCTGGTAAAGATTTTGTAGCTAAGGCTTGCCTCTGAATTAAGCTACACGAACCAAAGATTTCTGTCCTTCACCAGCTTCCGCGAACTTAACATTGCTGGAGCTCTATCACTACGTAGTCCTACAACTCTGTCCCTAGACAAATAATTTTCAACAAATAAAATTACTGATAACAGAAAAGACACCAGAACCTTTGGATGATATCTTCAACGTTTTTGAAAACAATATTTCTTTCATTAACGTCTTTTCATTTAGGAACTAACAGTACACTATTAAATGACAATACTGAGACATGCTCGTGGAATCATTGCAGTGCAAGGCAAACAATGGAGTTTTTTTTTTCACTTCAACTAGCTGATCTTTTAAATGCAAGGTGGTCAGTTCATTAATTCTGCATTTCACAATATTAACTGAAAGCGATATTTTTTTTCTGTCTTTCTTCCCCAAATACAATTTTGGTTGCCTTAAGTACGCAATAGTCTCACCAATAGTATGCATTTATAATAGTCTCACCAATAGTCTGAAATTATTTATCTTTGGCTTAACATGAGGAGCTAAAGTTCATATGATGCTTCCACTACCTTCTCATTTTGCTCCTGAAAGGTTCCAGAGGAATACAACTTCATACGTTTCAGCGAGTTTCTTTTCACAATAATAATAATAATAATAATAATAATAATTTTAAAAATTTAGATTTGTCTTTGAGAGCTGGAAGTACTGTTGACAAATGTCGTTCGAAATGGAAGGGCAGAGACAAAGCGTTATTACTAAGGAAAGCATGACACACAACACACAGCGGTAGTTAAATACCGTCTTTCTCGATGAACGTAAAACCACACACAATGTAATTTTCATGATAAATCTTCTCTTTTGAACTGGAAGCTGCAATTTTATTTCACACTGACGCAAACAACAAATTACAAATTCTATACAACATTCACATCGCAGAATAAACTTATGAGATCAGTACATCAGCCTGAAAAATGAACGAAACGAACTTGTGAATGGTTCCAATACTGCAGATACAGAGAGTTTGCGTTATGCTTATTATTCGGAAGCACAATGGCGACATTGTTGAAACAAGAAAGAAAGAGCCTGTTATCAATGGATTGCTAATCATGCAGCTTCAAATAAGTAATGTAGGCTTAACATATATTGAGTGTTACCAACAGTCACAACAATAAATACTAAATATCGTTCTGCTGTCTTTCGACATTACCAGCAACTTTTCGTTTTTAAAGCTATCCGTTAACAATTAGATTAGTTTTTCGAATTGTGGGAAGGGTTGTCGGTGTGTTTGAAAGTACTAAAAAAATTAAAAGTTACATTTGAACAATTTACAAGTGATTTACAAGGAGCAAAGAAAGAACATTTTTGCTGGATACCACAAGTGACTAGTAGGGACCCATACAGAATTCTAATACAAAGTGGTGTGACGAAATTAGGTAACACTGCGAATATCTTGGAAAAAATTATCCAAGATAGATGGTTGTCAAAAAGAATTGGGAAGCTCTTAATTCAGCAATAGATCGACAATTGTTGATAATGGTATATATGCTTATAAAGGAAGATAGTTAAACTAAAATTTACTGTTCCTGAGTATAACTGGGTAAAATTTACTGTTATGTCTTTATATAACAAACGAACTCGAAATATTTAACAATCTGTTCTAGCAAATCGGCTGAATAGCACCAGTGTGTATCCGAGAACGCAGAAGTCAGTAAAAACTATGTATTGCCTAGAGTGAAAAAGAACAGGGATAGGAGGCTGAAGGATGCACGTGTTAAGAAATAGGCGCCAAATAAACAAGGTTGTAAACCACTGCATTAGACGAATAATGTCAATTTATAATAATACACAAATGTAGCAGTGAATTAAACATCAGACGCAAAATATATTTAACTATTATTATACTGAACGTAAATCTCATGATGTAAAGAGAAAATTGAAAAGTAAATTCCGTATGTCAAATGACAAATACACAGCATATACTTATGTATTGCCAGTACACGTTTTACTTAATTTGTATTTTGCATTTACATTTAGTATACCGACGTTCTGTCAACACCCACTACATCTCAGATGTTATATTTTAAAAATAATAATTACTTATATTTTGAAATGATTTTATGAATCAATATATAACTGATTTATTGTAATATAATTATTTTATGTAACTATTTATGCATTGAGGAACATATCATTATTACTAAAAAAAATTAAACCAAATAGGAATCAAACTCACGACCTTACACCTAGAAGTCCAGTGCTTTACCACCGAGCTTAGATGAACACTCATTTAAAACTCCTTCTGACATTCAAATCCATTGCAAATCTTTTCTCTCTCTCTCTCTCTCTCTCTCTCTCTCTCTCTTTCATTCTACTATGGATAAATCATTTCATATGTTCACTGTCTTCACTATTGTCTTTCATTGGAAAATTTCTTTTACGTATAAAAACAAATGACAAAACAAGCATGTGCTGACATGAGCACACAGTATCGAAATATTGTGTCATGTATTTTAATTAATGTTACTTCTTTCTACATTTAATAACATTTCAACATGTATTATTATACTTTTAAAAAATACATCTGCACAATTTTTCCCAATTGTGAAGGTTGGCTTGGAGGTTCGAACCTGGTATACCCGAAGTTGCGCTTAGAAGCTTTTTGCCTTAAAACAGCGACAATCAATGCGATCATTCTTTTTGAAATGGAACAAGATTGCGCAGGAGCCAGTCAATTAATTCGTAAAAAATTCACGTTATACAAGCACAATTCCTTCAAGAACACGTCCCGGCCGGAGCATTAATCCACACTGTCAAAAGGAAAAAAACAAAAGTGTAAAGATAACGACCGCACCTAACCTTCACTAACCCATGGTTACTAATTTAAGATAATTTGCGAAAAATGCAAGAAAACAATTATTAATAGCAGATTTAATCATATACAAACGTATTTTGAAAGAAAAAAAAATACCTCGTACCAGTTGAGATTCAAACCCGGGTTATTTCACTCAACAAGCCAACACCTCACCGACTTTTCAACATCAAAACTTACAAAGTGCGTTTCCGAAGCTTTATTTATACCGCACGTGTGTCATGTAACAATATTACGAGATGTCATTTGCGAATGGATTATTGGTGCGACCACCTCCTTCAAAAAGTAGGACTCATTTGGTAGATTTACAAGATCACTTTTTAAATCCTAAATTAATCCGATATATATTCGTGCTTGATCTTGATCTAGAGACCAAATGCTTTTTATGAAACTAGGAGGAGAGTGTGAACCATAGACGCCTGAAGGAGGTAAATAAAATTTTAAACTTCAAATAGAACCGGAGGTAACTCACTAACAGTTGCGAGTTCAATGGCTGATTTAACAATACGCCTCTTGTGGTCTGTGTACCTAAGTGAACAGCTTGTGAGACTCTCATTCTAGAGGTTCTTGGTTCATTCACAGCCTGGATTTACAGTTATTTTTTTCAAGGAATTAAGCCTTGTAAATGATGTTCGCGATTGCTACTGAATGAGATTTAAAGGCAAAGGAAGAAATGCCCAAGGCAGAGAGACAGGGGGAAGAGGGAAAATCGCATTCTGTTTATTCTTACACATTAAAATTTCATGTATTCCCATGTCTTCTGCTTTTTTCTTTCTCTCTTTCCTTCTTTTTCCTCTTTTCCTTTTGTTTCGTTTTCCCATGCTGTCTCTGTCTCTGTATGATTTAGAAGTTAATGTGAACGTAATTTCTGCTTATCTATCTCATGTTTCTCTAAGTGATGCTCAACTACTAAGTTTTTTTTGTTGTAAATGGAGGAATATCCTAGCATGTCATGTTTTGGGGCATGTCTGTACTGTCATGTTGGTTGTCCAACAATCTGGCAAACAGTGAAACAATTCTCCTTTAGGAAAGAGCTATCATTTCTTGTAACTCCAACTTCCATTTAATTATGTCGTTCACTGTACTACTATCATCATAAATGTTTACTTGCATGAAAATATTTGAACGTTTACTTCCTTTATTCGTTTTTGAAGTGCCGTTTATAAGCATTTACTTAAAAAATGTATCTGGTACCAAGCCCTACCATGGAATAGAACAGGAACACACAATCTCGACTATT
Organism: Thermobia domestica; assembly: GCF_964235325.1. Lineage (NCBI taxonomy): Eukaryota > Metazoa > Arthropoda > Insecta > Zygentoma > Lepismatidae > Thermobia > Thermobia domestica. The sequence goes on from NC_137458.1 coordinate 49,654,339, forward strand.
CCCATTTTCTATCGATACTAGCGATACCTTGCTGTCCAAGCTGGTTTCTTTCAATCTATCCACAGTTTATTCCTCTATGTACGTATAACAATAAGTTCATAAAATAAAATCGGGAGTTCAAGGTTATACTAGGACCGAGAAAGACCTGTTCTGTCGGCTGAGATTCAAGTGCATTTTCATGACGCAAGTCCTTGCCAGTACGCACATAACGCGCTCATTCAATTACATAGTTTGTGAGCACAATGACAGGGAAGTGAAACACGAACCAGAAAAAAAAGATAGAAATAATTAGGGAAATATATAAAAATTTATTATGAACCATATATTATAGTTTCTCAAGTAGTTATATTAAAAATTATGTTTCATTGGAGAGCATCTCCGAGATAAAAAGAACGTTATACAATGTGAATTAATTTCGTAATCTGAGATATTGGGAAATTATTTACTCACATCTCGTAAGCTAGCAAAAGACTATAAGTTGAAGGATGTCTTCAATTATGACCGCATTTTTTAAACAGATTTTTATATGTTATTTTAGATTACAGAACGACATCACAAGAACACTTCCGACCTCTCAAGATTGTAATTTTGTGATGGTTTGTTACAGTTATAGAAAATGATCTTAAACACAGTATACGTTGTCCTATTCTCTTTCAATAACAATTCCTTAGGGAATAACGATCTTTTTCCTTGTAGAACGACCTTGACTTTTCCTCAGTCACTATAGCTTATTGAATTCGTTCTTTTGTTGCAGGTGACTAAGTATCAATGACCCATGTTTAGACTAACATGTATCATGTATAGATATGTAGCTTAATATTGTAGGTTTTGATTATATATAGTTTATAATGGTAACATTTCACTATATCATTTTTATTTCTAATTATTACTGTGTACTCGTGTGCTTGTGATCTAGCGGACGAATTTTTACCCTTTCTGTAATACAATCCTTTCATGATAGGAGGCAGTACATACCAAGTCCACGGGTGACCACCCTTTTCGTCCAAAGGACATTTCGTCCAGTGACATTTAGTCCAAAGACATTTGGTCCAGGGACATTTAGTCCAAAGGACATTTCGTCCGAAAGACAATTGGTCCAAATGACATTTCGTCCGAAAGACATTTGGTCCAAAGGACATTTCGTCCAAAAAACAATTGGTCCAAGGGACATTCCGTCCAGGGATGTTTAGTTCAAAGCACATTTCGTCCAAAGGACATTTGATCCGGTTATGTTTGGTGATCCGGAGTTTGTTTCTATTAGAAAAGTGATGCCTATAACATTATGACTCAGTAGCTTCTTATTTCCAAAGGAAATTTGAAATAAAGATTTATTCCCCAATTTTCATTTCGATAGAACAAATATATACTGAGATATTCAGAAAAACGTAAGCGTCTGAAAACAAAATGGCCGCAGCCGCTGCGTCAAAATGGGGTGTTGTAAAAAAATGTTTTCGTGATTTTGAAGTACCCTTATATAGGATATACATTCATTAAACCAGTTGAGAATGTTCCATTGCCAGAAAAGAATGGAGAGATGCAGCGGGAAGGATAGCTGTTATTGTTCGTAGATGTAAAAGTAAATCTTTTTACCCGTAAAAGATTTCTTTTACTTTCTTCTCTTTCTCGCAAAAAATAGTAAAATATAATCTCTCTATGACTTACAGTTCTCGAAATATGGCTGCTTAAATATCTAGAAATTTGAACTTTTTTGAACAATATCTGGGGAACGGTGGCTAGTTCGTCAGCGGTCACCGCTTCTATTTGGTACTGATATTAGTTGGTGGACACTGGCTAACTCGCCATTGGTCAAACCAGTGGCCAGTTTGACCATGGCCATCAGGTATTGATCAACATCAATATCATCCCCTCTATAACTTATGATTCCGGAGCTATGGCTCGTTAAATAACTAGAAATTGGCCATTTTCTGGCCAATATCACAGGAACGGTAAGTCATAGAGAGATTGTATTGGTTAATCAATACCTAAGAGGATGGTAACAATTTTGGTACCGATATTATTTGGTGCCCACTGGCCAGATGCCCTTTGGCCAAACCAGTGGCTATCGGTTGCTATTTGTTACCAAAATATTTTCCATCCTCTTAGGCATTAATCAACATCAATATCATCTCTCTACAACTTATGATTGTCGAGCCATGGCTCGTTAAATATCTAGAAATTGGCCGTTTTTGGTCAATTTCACGGGAACGGTTAGTCATAGAGAGACGATATTGGTGTTAATCAATACCTAAGAGGATGGTAAACATTTTGGTACCGATATTAATTGGTGGCCAACTGGCCATTGGCCAAACCAGTGGCCACCGGTTACTATTTGGAACCAAAATATTTACCATCCTTTTAAATATTGATATGCCAATATGATCTCTGTATGACTCGCGGTTTCCGAGATATGGTTCCTTAAATCTCTGGAAAGCGGCCATTGTTTGGCCAATATCTCGGGAACGGTAAGAGTGACGCGAAAATGTTAATCACTTTCTCTGATAGTTTTTGATGCTCTATCCAATGCAGGGTTCAAAATTGAAACAATCGCAAATAACAGACAGACGGACGGACAGACAGACACACAGACATAGAGAATTCAGTAACGAACTTTTTAAGTTCGTTGAAAATTAGATTTTTTGAGATTGTCTAGTGCATATGCTAGATCACTTCAAATGGATTGACTAAATACAAAATGTAGGGCACATTTCTAAGCTTTCATTGATAATTTTACAAAAAATACAGTTTTAGCGTCGCAGAAATACAGTTGTAGCTTCGTTAGTTAAAGAATTTACCTCCTCCCGAAATAATGATAAACAACCCTTTAAAGAGCAAACTCCCTCTTCATTTGAGGACAACATTGCCTCCGCATGGTCATGTGAATCTTCTATTTGATTTGAGACTTTACAATGGATATCTTAAATGTACTGTACTGTACCGAGAAAATTAATATGAAAGCCAAAGTACATACTGTATTGCATAAGGAATAACACTAAAATAAGAATACAAGAAAAATGAACAGTTCTGGTTTGTCACACAACTCATTAGTTATGCAGAAACGTCTGCCGAAGTTACAAACTATCTAGTGATTTATCTACACCCCTAGCACCTCCCCTTAAAATTTTCGGACAACCCCGGAAATAAATCCCTTACACCTCCCAACTAGGGGGGTGCAATATTAAAAAGATTCATATTCGTTCTGCCTAAAGGACTTTATAGAAAACATTTTAAATGATTTTATCTTAAGGCAGAACGGAATTCCCGTTCTGCCCAATCTTAGAAGACAGGGAATTCAATGCGAGGAGAATTTTTTTCGAGAAATACAGCAACGAAAAGCTTGACTCCTAGTGTAGTCCAGTCAATATATGGTTTCACCCCCAACAAATTGTAAGAAAAGCTTTTTTTTTTAAAGTTTTACTGGTAGAAAAAAGCAGTCTGAACAACATATAAAAAATTAGCAAAAATTAGACGTCCATTTGGCCGCCATTTTGAATTTTGTTACTAAACACCTTTCTCGGAAAAAGCAATTATATCTTCTCACAAAATTAACATAGAAACTTCTTTCTTGTGTCAAATTGTTGGTAATAGATAACATAAGGAAGAAAAGGTGGTACAGTCTTGTGATGATGTCGCCATATTTAAATATAGCGGCCGTTCTTCCAAAAAATTAGTTGTATTCTGTTCGTTGTCTGTCTTAACTGGCACATAACTATAAAACCGTTAAAGTTTCCAAAAAAATCATCCGATGATCGTTATAGAGTAGAATGTCCTCTTTCCATTGACAGCAAAATCATTTCTGTATCTTAAAAACTAAGCGAGCTAGACCATTTTATGTGACGAGAGTGTCTTTTGTAACACTGAACTCCGCCATTTAAGGCAACATGTCTTTTTTTAAAATCATGTAATACTTTAATTTTATGAAGAGAAGTATCTGAATTGTTCTTATAAGTTAAAAAAAAACAACTACAATAATAATAATAATAATAATAATAATAATAATAATAAAAGTAATGCATATCGTAGGAGCATTACAAAGGGTGTAATTATGATAAAAATGGTGTCAAGTTTACGAAAGTGTTTCATTAGCAGCTGTCACATTTACAATATGATGGTCACAAATAATGTTATAGAATAAATAAAAATAATTGGCATGCGTAACAGTGGCATGTTTTTTTATACATTGAAATACAACATGTACTTTACAGCCTATGTAATGTTATTTATTAACAATTACTTTTTGTTGTATTACTTTTCTCCTAATGTCTGTTAAAGAATTGTCTGCAACTAAATTCCTTTTATTTGTTCATATTACGTTTATATTTAAAAAAAAAAAACACTCTAAATTTATTTATCACCCACATGAGGTTTATTTGTGATGTTTTCATAGTTACCATTATAGCAAGAGCCATACGTTGCTGTGCAATCGAGACCATATTTCTTACACGTACATTTAAGTATGATACATCCACGTGAACAGCTGCAGTGAATCATTTTTACAAGGCTTTCAGGAGCAGATTTATTATCCATCATTATTGGTATCAGTTTGTCCCCTTCATTAATCCAACCCCACTTAGTGGGATCCATGTCCTGACTAAGACCCATCAATGTCATGGCCTGAAAGTAAGTTCATTGTAAGTGGTATTTTATAGCAGAAGTTTTGAGTGAAAAGCGCTCGGGTGTTACAAATGAATTGGCATCCTTCTTCTTGTCCTTGTTCTTTTTTTTTGGTAAAGGTATGTATACTTCAGGGATCTTATAAAATAGAGGATCTGCCCTTACAACAAAATCTTGAAGCCATACGTCACAGTTTCGCCACCCCTACTCTGCCCACTCCGTCCAATAGGATCGCAATGTTATGAGCGAACAATCGTGGCGGAAACGAAAGTAGCCAATCAGACGATGGCAGAAACGAGAGTAGCTAATCAGACGTGCCGATGCTCGGTTGTTTTTTGGCTTCATCGATTTAATAGGATGAAGATACATATGGGCAGATCCTCTATTTATAACATCCTTGGTATACACCTAAATGATTCTAATGTGTCGGATTCTTTCCCACTGAACAAAGCCAACATTGCCTTACACCACACGTGATAGTAGTTTCCACAATTTTTGGAGCTGTGTTTGGAGAACAGAAAATCTGCACATTCACGCAAAATACCATCTTTTAAAATCTTTTCAAAAAACTGACTTTTCCCAATACCAAAAATTCGAGAAGTAGTATCTGATCCAGTGAAAGTATGTGCAAATAACAGGCTTGTACATGCATCTTTCCCCAGCAAGGGCTTCAAGGCAGTAATGTTGTAAACATGAGCTGTCCCTTTGTCTGATCGTAGATACAGACCCTTGTTATCTATATAACCATAATAGAGAAGCAATATTAGTAGAACCGTTTCTTCTCCAACGAGGGTTGTAGACTGCGTAAGTGAGTTAGCAACTGTAGCTTTTACAATGTCAACATCTGCATCTAACTCTTCTTGTATTAGTTGAGTTCTCACGCTCAGAGTGATCATTTTTATTAATAATTGTTTGTTGCTTCCATTGGAGAGAAAGTCCTCCTTTTTCTCAGCAAATTTTGTTGCTTCCGTGACATTGACTACTATCCTTGTCTTCTTTCGCTCACGAGTACTGTCCGTTGGGATAGGTTTTCCATGGCCATCGAAAATAAAGTTGATTTTCCATATCGATCTGCAACAAAACATGCATAATGATCTGCAATTAAGCTGTTAGTACTTCCTTGAGACCATTTAAGCCTATGTAAGAGAAAACACCTTCATCCGAAATATACCGTTTAATATGGGGAAAAGACTGAAGGATGGCACCATTCGTAAGAGTAGCATGCTTTCTTATGGCTTCAAGAAGTGCAGGTTTGTCAGCCTTTGTAAGTTGTGGTTAGCTTCAAACAATGCAGATGAGTATGGAGAAAGCTCATATTTCACCACCATAAGTTTAAATCTCCACTCTGAGACATAACCAAGAACGTTGAAACAAAAGAGCAGGATCTAACGTTTTGTCTTCCGATGCCTTAACAGCCTTTGCTGATGCAAATGTGATTGCCTTAATGTTGCATTTGTGTGCATATGAAAAATGTGGACTGGACTTCCACTTGAGCATCAATGTCTTTATCAATACTGAAAAACTCATGGACGTTCGCATCATTATCTGCATTTATTCCAGTTACATCTGCATCCACATGTAACGCAATGCTTCTTCCTCAGACAGTGGGGAATATAGTTCAAGCACACTACCAATTTTAGCCACATCCTCTTTATCACGAGCTATCCTTGCAGCAGTTGAATCTTTGTGTTCTTCACTAGTAGTATATTGCATATCACAGAAGTTCTGCATGACAAAGTTGTAAGACGAGGATACAGAAGAAGACATTGTCCAGATTGCCCTTTGCTTCTCTGTAATTCCATTACATCTTGTTAATCCTCCTGTGGTTTTTAATGACCTTTAGCGTCTGCTCAATAACCAGGTCACAACTAAGACCAGCACAGAATTTGTTACTTCGTCTGATGACACGGTATCCCTGCATTAACTTATGATACACTTCAGGGTCAGTCATTTTCAAACTTGTGGTTTGAAGGTACAGGTAAGCAGACTTTAGATAATTTTGGTGACCAGAAGCAGCAAGTATGAGCAAACAAGCCGAAATAGCATGTAGGTATATTGTCCATGATCCTGATCGATTGGTATGAATTAGCTCCCTGACTACACCCAACATCTGCGTATAATTCAACCAAAGTTTGCTTGTCTTTGAATCCTGAGAATATTGTCACATTTTTTCACGCACAGCATATACTACTATATTCGTCATACAATCTGATTAGAACATGTTATCCACCTCTAAGTCACCCTTTTCAGCTCGACATTGTAACTGTTCTGAAATGAATGTATAACTTGTAAATGTGGCTCTCAAATCCAGGTTCTCTTTCAATAATTTTGGAGATAATTAGGTTTGTAAGGAATTGGTTTACCATAAGATGCCCACGTAGTGCACACTGTATTGCTTTTCCTGACATAATACGTAACGGAAGACTTAAAACGATTAAAAGTGAAGAGATTGTGGGAGATCGGCAAGGATAGGAAAGCATGGAGGCACATTGCTAGGGAGGCCAAAGCTTACAAAGAGCTGTAGCGCCAGTTGACAAGGTAAAGTAAGGTATATGCAGCGTTTGAAACATTAAATTAATTTATGAAGAATAACATATCAAGGATCATCATGTCTTCCGCCATAAAATTAACTTATAATTTAATACAACATCTTTCATTAGCATTGGCGTAACTAGGATATTTTCCTAGGGGGAGCATAGTCCCTTAGTTCTGAAAATTAGAAGAATCTTCTAGAAGATATTATTATAATGTTTATTTTATATTTCCTTCTGAATCCCCCTTAACCCCGCACCCATTATCATCTCTTCAAGACAATCTCCTAACATCGTGCTGTCGTATAGCAGTTCAGTGAAAATCTATCACATCTGAAATTTGCTTAAAATTATATATTTTCTGTATTCTGTTGCTACTAAATAACTACCTAAAATCTACTCTAATTATGAAAACTCATAAATTTCTATTACTGTTTTACTCGAGCAATTCTGAGCGAAAGTACTGGTACATTATTCGTAAACTATCATGTTCTCAGTTTACTCTTACATCTAATAGAAAGACAAATAAACATACAACCAATGACATAATTTAAAATTATAACTTTCATTTCTGTATTTAAAGTAAAGAGTATACTATTCAAATATTACTATGCTATAAATAAAATAATAACAATAAGACTGGTTTATCATACATATATGAACAAGAAAAACCTACTACGTCAATAATGTTAATTAGAGTAAAACCTGTGAACTTGGCCACCTCTCTAAGTTGACCACCTGCTTATCTTGGCCTGGTTCGTCTTGAACCTGCATTTTCCATGAGATATTCGTTACTTATTACTCTGTAAGTTGGCCACCTGTCTATCTTGGAAGTTGGCCACATTGAAGCAATGCTTACCTTATGATGATGACAATAAATTTACCTGCGTATCTTGGCCACGCAAAGTACCGTTTTGTTATTTTTCGTAACTCTTTCGTATTCCCATATGGGAGGCAGATGTTCTGTATTTGTGATTGGAGACGGGAAGCATGGATTTTCATAATTTCTTCTTGGAGGTCAATGGTCAGAACACTACCTTGATAAAGGAGTGGTGAAGGAAGATGTGAAAAGAAAGAACACGTACAGGAATTCAGGAAATGATTGCACTCATTTGTTTACCCTGTCTGTTTTGGTGAAACAATTAGCTATAGCGGCTCCTTTCATCAGTGGGGAGCTTTAGTAATTCTGGAAAATTCTCAAGGTTAAAGCTAACCATGTCAATTGTCAACTACTGGAACCTGACGGCTTGTTGAACGGTAGCGGAGGTTTTGAGATATGAATTTCCTTAACACCTTTCTCAAAACATCTTATGCTCAGAGGGAAACACTTGTAGCTCATTAACAAGAGGTAGTTAACTACAAAATTAGAATGCGCATATGTGCCAAAAAAGAATAAAAGAAATACATTTAGAAAGAACCACAATGGATAATAATTGTATAATAAATGATTTACTATTTTTTTTTCGAAAGGTATCTACAGAAAATATTTGTCACTGTCGAAAAAAAGTAATATAAAATGCATATAAATTGTTCAATTTATAATTTTGCTTTTCTTATTTTCAATTTGTATAACTCAGTGTGCTACAATATCAATTTCAATAAACTGCGTGCAGTTTCTATTTTATGGTTGTTTGTGATAATATGTTTTCAATAGGAATAATTTAGCGTACCAGACTAGTACATACGAGTATATTAAACATACTGTAGTATTTTTTTTCTAGTACTGTATATTGTTATGATTACTCTATATACATTATTTATAAGTAGCTGTTGTGCCATTGCTTATTAAAATTTTAGAATCAAGTATTGTTAGAAATCCTATTCTGAAAAATACAACAATCACACTTATTTTCTGTAAGTTGGCCAACGTCTAAGTTGGCCACTTGTCAATGGAACCGATGGTGGCCAACATAGACAGGTTTCACTGTACTTGTAAGACGTAAAAAAAAAAAAAATCATTGACTGTCATAGGGCAGATAGTATAGTGCTTGAAAGGAGACAAATAGATTTTTAAAAGAATAATACAAAATGTGAGCTTATTGCATATGCGTACATAATATATGACCGTCACCAAAATGATAAGAGAGAAATGAATAACATTTAAAGTAAATGAGGGTATGGAGAAGATAATAAATAATATTTTGATTTACATGGGGTTACATATTTTCGTTTTTATGTTAAGACTGCCATATGCAAATTTTATTATAATAACGGAAAGAGTTCATGGTTGCGTATTTACACTTGGCTGAAGTCCATGAACAGGCACAGTTAATTGACAGCTGAGTTTGCACACCACTAACGCTAGGATTGTGGAACGCCATTGTAAACGATGTTGTGCGAATGCATTGAGGTTGAGTTGTGGTTGCGATGTGATGATTTTTGTAAGATTTTTAGAGTATATAAAAATATATATTTATTTTTTATAATTTTATTTTTTATTTTGGATTTGAGAAAATAGGATTGTTTATTTTTCCTTGTGAAAGTTTTTCGTGTTTATAATACAGTATTTGCTTTTAACTTTTACTATTTTTACCAGGATGTTTTTCGATACTTTATTTAAAATATTTTACTTTTACTTGTTTATTGTTTGGTTTCCCAATAATTTACATTAATGAAGGTATAAAATTAAAAAAAAAAAAAAAACTCACATAGCGCAAGTTGAGAGGTCGCTATACTACCCACTATCACATGGGTGCAGGGATTTTATTACATCCAAGCAGTGATGCCAACCTGTGGGAAAAATTCCATATCGTGGGAGTTTTTGACCTTATTTTCTTGGAAAGGGATAATAAGCAGCATACATGGGATTTTTCAAGAAAATCGAAATTTACGGCTTATTCATTTAGATATTGTAAAAAGTAACTAACACGGAGAAATTTAATTTTTAATATTATAGCACACTTTTAATTAGTATAACGTAGGAAATTCACATGTAAAATGGGATTTTTTTTTTTTTTTTTTTTTTTTTGCATCTCGACATGGGATTTCATATTGTTTCAGATTGGCATCACTGTATCCAAGCATCAGATTGCATTAAGAAAAATCGATGGGCGGACAAGTATAGACACTACTACATATGTCAAATGCAAACGTTACTAAAATTGTTATGCGTAAATTGAGGTAAATTAAGAACATTCTTTTTGTCCATTAGAAAAATTCTGGGGAGATCCAGCTTTGCTTCTGGGTAGGCCGGCCCCCCTAGTTCCGTCTATGTTCATTAGTCATATCATAAGATGTACGTAATTTGAATGGTATACACTATTTTCCAAAATGCTTTTATTAGTATTTATATTGCATTAAATTAAGAGAGAAGCCAGTTAGTGTACAAATTCTCAGTTGTTTTTCAGCTTCATTGAATTACAAGTGTAGAGATAGCCATAGGAATATATTTTATACCTTTTAGAAGATACAGTTCCCAGAGAAGAACGGACTTTTCAGTTAGTAAATTACAAAATGAAAAACATAATACAACATACGGGGTCTCATTCTGTACGGGTGTGCATCAAAACAACACAAAATATGCATTTTAGTTTCCGATAATCTGTATAGCAATAGCACTTAGAATTGTTTGTTTCCTTTTTTGTGATGTATTACAGTCCACAATATTATCTAAAACTGGTACGGAATGAGCCCATGTACTGACCTTATTTAGTGACTTTTTGTTTTGTATAGGGTGGATACAAAGGTCATGCGTTGTCAATACTGTAGCTGTTGAAGTAAACAAAAACAAACCGAAATGATGGCAATAAGGGTAGAAAGTAACGTAAAGGAAAAGTCGAAAACGAAGAAAGATTTAATTGTATTCGCAACGCATTAGACAGTGTGAAGATTATGTATTACGTGATTTGCTGTGAATTATAGGTAAGGATAAATATAATATAAGTGTCTTGATTATTATGTTATTCTTTTCTAAATAGAAGTGAAACTTAGTACAAGGCTGGAATGTGTTATACAACTATGAAATATGTATATGGAAATGAGGATTAACTTGGTGCATTGACGCGTAATATTATTTATGGAGTATGTTTAGTACAAGGGGCCCAGAAGCACGTAGAAAACACAAAATTTACAGGAGATACGAATGATGCAAGTACTTAGACGTAACATAATGTAACCAAATCTAACCTAAACTAACCGAATGTTAACAGAAATTCCAAAATTGTAACTTTTTTAGAGAAAAGAGCTGAACCCCTTCTGCTAAACATAGGCATTATTTATCCCTGACTATAATTTCAGAATCTTCCAGCCTTCAATAGGTCTACTTTTCAAATGCTGGTTGAAACTAAAATTTCTTTACGTCCTTTTGAGTTCTTTATGTTGTACCAGTGGCGGCTGTAGAGTTCTACAACAGGGAAGTCACATCGGCGATGGTGGTGAAACAGGCTATACACTTCCACCCCCGTCATCTATCACTCTTTGGCTCTGCAGCCTCCAGGATGTTTTACTTAGACGGTATTCTTTAAATTCTCTTATTAGCTACAAATATTACAGGAAAACATTGTCGTTGCATAATCATATATCCTAGATACATAATGATTTAATTTAACTTTACATACTTTATTCAGCAGTAAGGATTCAAGTTATGCAAGATGTGAAAACCAATTGGTGTTGGCAAGACCTACGTCTTCAGTTGAACTTTTTCAATCGATTCTGTAAATGACTTATTCCGTTAAGCTACGTCAACTAATGAACAGAAGTACAGTAAGTTATAAAAAGAATTGACAATTTGCCTAGCTTGATTATATTTGAATTTAACATCCCTTTGAACAGCGTGGTTATATGAGAGCTGGACCTACAGCTTAATGTCGAATCGAAACCACATGAGCTTCCGCCCAGAATCGAACCCGGGTCTTCTACGACACAGGCGCGTACGATAACCACTTACCCATGAGGAAGCTCGCAAATCGCCTAGGAAATCACTGTTTATCTGTGCTAGTCTAGATCATCATACAAGAGAATTCGTTAGGTGTTGCATTATTGGATGCAAATTGTCTTTATGAGGGCTGAATATAACCACAAACCAACTTAGAAACACCAACCAAGTTGTGCTCTGTGTTCACTAAAAAGCACGACTGGTTTATAACCGAGTCAGGACAGAGCGCAGCAAGGGAGCTGGCACTGGGGCGCGTCAGCGACGGTAGTTATACGCATAAACGAGGATAGTGGAGAAACACTTCATATGGCATAAAACCATATGGCTTGCATGTTGCACAGCTTTGCAACATTTCTATAACTTTGTACACTGCCTTGACATAACACTTACTTTAGTATGTTGATTTATATACGTGTCCAATTTGCAGTAGAGAATCATGCACAATAGCTTCTTTTGGTCTTCTAACTTTAAAAAGAAATTCTGAAAGATATCATTCAAGATAGTCACTCTTCTTTCCCATAACAGAGAGGAAATTTTTTATATTCCGCCAATGGCTTTCTATTCCCTGGGTGTGCATGGACAAATTTTCACCATCTAAAAACCAAATTTCCAGATTCTTCTACACATATGCACTTGTCTGCACACGAATTCAATACTTTGATTCACTCAGAAATACTTAAACCTTTCATAATTCAATGTATCATAGGATTTAAAAGATCTGATATGATTGTTGTTCCCAGTAACACACTATCTTTTGTTATGTTAATATTTCCTTGTCGCGTTTCGGGATAGGTAGCACAAAAAATTTCTCTCGAAGACCACGTCCAGCACCACCAAATATCCACAGTCTGTCTACACTTCGTCCTCTCTTGAATTTTCTTTTAGCAAATTTTACCTTGTCGATCTCTACCACCTACCTTACTCGTATTTCTTACCACCCATTCCACATACACATACCTCTTGTCAAATACGCTCCAGCCAATAACTATTTATGAGGAACACTTGAGTTCGTGTAAAAGAAAATTTTGTTTGCTTCGTTTAAGCAGGCACCACACTAACAAATGCAACACTTTTCCCACTGACAATCGGGCAAGCTCAAAAAATGTTCCTTTTGTTACCGTTTTTTTTTTCCCTATTATAACATTTCAGGCCATTCACCCTTTCATTACATTTGGAAACATAACTTTCTTTATTTTTCCTTATCTTCTTATCTTTCGCATTATTCAGCAAATTTTCCTCATTGTTCGTATTGCACAAAACTAAATACTGTTACATCACTGCCCGCACAGGGTTCGTCATTTTTTGATTATCAACAATGGGTTAACATTCCACCGTAACGTCCGCCATAGTAAAATAGATCCATCTTTACTATCACCATTATTCATAAACACTAATTTATATCCCTTCTTATTCTATCACGCTCTGCAACAACCACACACCCAATTCTTCCTGGTAAGTTTGACAAATTACCAGTTATCGCGCCGCGGCGGGGATTAACGGAATTGAACTCCTGTAAATCAAATGAAATTTCTAGTTGTACATTGGAGCTCCTCCGTGGCTAAGCGGTTAGCGTACGCGCCTTTGGCGTGGGAGACCCGGGTTCGATTACCGACGGGAGCTCATGTGGTTCGGATTACACGTTAATCAGTAGGTCCACGTCTCATATAGCCTCGCTGCTGAAAGGGGCGCTAAACTAAAATCAACTCAACAATTCTAGTTGTACATCCCATGCTACTGCTCTTTTGGCTAAAGGAGATGAGTGAATTATGAGATAATTGGTGGATGAGAATGAAGGAGGAAACGGGAGAGCCCGGAGGAAATTCACGTACACGATACCGTTCAATATATACTCACCTGGGCGAGGATCGAGCCAGGGAACGCTTGCATCAGAGATGAGCGTTCTGCCGCGGAGCCATTGTGCCCTCGTCTTACTTGATTCTGTAAAAATCATTCAGTTGCATACCCGTTAATATACGTACCGTACTTAAGAGTGTAATTTGAAAGGGATAAAAGAAATTAAGTAATAGGGAAAAATTAACGAGCTTCGTGTGTCGTATATTTATTTATTTACTTCAAGAATAGGAACACGATGCATTTAATTTCGATCGTTTCTTAAGCAAATAAGTAATTCATTCGACCATTACTTGCAAAAGAGAAAGGGGGTGCGGTGGCTCAGTGGTAGAGCGTTCCCCTCTGGTGCTTGGGGTCCCTGGTTCGATCCCAGCTTGCGCCGTGTAGATTTTGTGGCGGACAAACACCGTGCTCGTGGATTTTCGCGGGGGTCTCCCGTTTCCTCCCACTTTCTTCATTCCACCATCCCTTTCATTTCTCATCATCACCGTCTCCTTTAGCCTAACCGGCATAACTGTGGGACGTAAAACTGAAAGATTTCATTTCATTTCATTTTCGTAAAAGGGAAAGACGCTAAGAAAGTGTTCTTAGTTTTTACTTTCATAATAATTTGAATATGAGCGTCGCAAGTAAACAATGATGCGAAATTCTACTGTGGATTCTTCTTCTCTTTAATATAATATGCGTCATTCTTTTGTGTGTGTGCGAGAAGCGGAACAAATGCATCCCACTTCGCTCAGATTGAGTGCGTCAGTACAGTCATAGAGTTTAAGCATCGGGCTATTTCCTCTTTTCCCGCACTCCCAACGGATACTAAAAAGGTGTGATTGCATTGTACGTAAGAACAAGCATTTAAAGGGCTCCTTTCTGAGGCAGGAAATCGCTAGAAAGAGCCAAGCAAGAACACGTAAACAGAGAGTAACATGAAACATTGTGACTTACACTATGTTGCCAAATCTCTCATAGATATCATTATGATTCCAAACTTCATATTAAAATAATTATTATTCCTTCATTCACATACAAGAATAAATATCCGTATTTTTTCTTAATTATTTTTCTTGGCATTAATTGGGAAGGCACGTGACTTCGTGACTACATTACGTATAGTGAAGTCACAAGATAACTGCAGACAAAAACACGAATCAACTATGATTTCGTCAAAGTATGGCAATGTATGGTTTAAGACAGTGCAATTTTACAAATTATATTTGCAGCAAGGTGTGTATTGTATTAGATATGGTAAATGGATGAAATAACTGAATTGTATACCACCAATTACTCGAGAAGTGCAAATTCAGTGGTAGGCCCTATACAAAGGTGAAAAATAAAATGAACGACTGGTCCACGAACGAACTTCAAGACTGAAAGAATGTGACTCTTCAGACAGCGAAATGAATAGTGTAGTAGTTAACGCATTGGCACTGTAAGTCGGAGATTCATGTTCGATTCTTCGTCCAGTCGTGCAATTTTTCAGATTTTGTATAGCAAGTCTGTAGATATATGGTCACTGGATATCTAAGCATTTCAGTAAATTACGACGATGCAATACAAGTGATCTAAATATAAATGTGTAGGTTGTTTCTGGAAAACATAGGTAGCGTAATGGTGACGCATCGACACTATTAAGCAGGCGGCCCGCGTTCGATCTCTATTGCAGTCATATATATTTTTACTGTGAATTTCACTATCCATTGCTACAGAGAGATAGATATTAAAATAAATTGTGTAAATTATGTTATATAAAGTTTATTAAAGCAACTGTTAGTTTAAATCAACCCAGTCTCACTAAAGATTGGAATAACCTAATTGGCAATTTTTCGACCAACTGCCAAATATGGTTTCCGTGAATATTCCCTGGAATTGAACTAACAGTTATTTCGCCTGTAATTGTTTTCGTTCTTTTCCCACTAAATAATTTGTTTTCTACTTATGTACAATTCCCTGAATATTCTCTTCTATTAGCCCTCTTCACTCATGTTTTTGGTGTGAAAGCAGCAGTTAGCCATAATTCACATTTCACAGTGGAGTCGTTCTATTTCAAATCAACCAATGATGACAAAGTCATGTCTCGAATTTCGATAATTTTGTGTACATTGAAAGACATATTTGAAAATAGTCATTTCCCAAAATAAAATTTTTCCAGCCCTGATCGTTAACTAGTAATTAATTACGCAATCAGCTTCAAGGTCACGACTCAAAAACTGCTGATTTTACATTTTAATGTTTATTTCAGCCGGGGAGCATGACCCAACTAAATTTGACCATTTAGCTATACAGTCCAGTACATCGGTGTCGGTGACTTCATCCTCTCTCTGAAGGAGGGTTCCGATCAGTCTTCTTGAACTATAGAAAGAGGCTAGAAAAGACGGGATAGCCAAGTCTGTGGCGCGACGGATTTCTAGACCTCCGTTTTTGACTGGTAATGATGCTTGTAGAAATGCTTCGTTACTGAGGGTACAACTTAGAACATTCTTCAATCCTGTTTTAAGAACGTTGTCGAATTTCTCCAGCAGATTATCGTCTCTCCAGGATGGGGAACTCCGTAGAAAATACAATCTTTGGATCGAGGAAGATGCTCTGAGAAGGTAAAATGCTGAATGTGCAGAAAGTTTGGAAAGGCGCGAAAGTAGATGATCTAAAGATGAAATATTTTCCAGTAATATCTTGCTCCTTGTGTCTGGTAAGAGCCGCTCCTAGCAGTTCGGCGTTAGAAGATGTTAATAATGTAATTCCAGGCGCCGACTCGTTGAATCTACCATATAGATTTTGAGTTTCAGCATTTGTTACTCCTAGAAAGCCTGTTTCGCATTTCGAGTAATTGAGAGACAATCCGCAATGTTGCTTGTTTGCATATATGATCTAAAGTATGTAATACTGACTCAGTTTCTCTGGCTATAATGCCATCATCTAAATACCAAATGTTGAGCTCAGTATTAATATATCTAATTATAGGGTGAAGAGTTAATGTAGATAGAGCAGGACCTAGTGGATCTACCTGTTGAACTCCACGTTGTGAAAGGATATTTTGTCCTATAAAAAGGTAACTAGGTTGTGAGTAGCTCTGATGTATGTATGTGAAAAAAAGAAGGAAAGTAACTTTTAACTGAAGACAGCATTGAATTTCGGTTAATTTCATTGAAGACATTTTTGAAGTCTGTTTTGAGTAGGGCTTTAGTTTGAGGATGATGAGAGGAATAAAACATACATGCTGCATGGACCGCTATTTCAGTTCCGGAGGGCACGCAGACTCCTAGCTGGTGTGGGGATAATATATCAATTAATGATTCTCGCATTCTTGAACATAGAACTTTAGTTGTGAGTCGTCTCCACATATTTCCTGCTGCTACTGGTCGAATGCCACCACTCTTCTTCTTGAGCGCAATGAGTAAAGCAACGAAAAAAATTGGCTGGTAATTTTCCTGAAATTACCAGATTTAATAATTCGGAGATTAAGCTGATTAAGCGCTCTTTCGTCTCGGAATCTTGAATCATAATAAGATCTTTTAGAATCATCATAGATTTTATCGCTATATTTATGTCGCATAATTATGAAAAATTATACACTTCTGTCCTTGTTGAAAACAATTTTTCACAATAAAATGTAATGGTTATCAAATTTCTTATGTTAAATAAATGAAAAAAATGTCATAAATTAAAAGAAATTATTGTTTAATATATAATAGAACGGAAATTTGTATTTACACTGTTTAAAAATTTCGGTATTCGATGTATTATTCTGTATTACAGATTTCAAAATACCGACCATAAAGGAGCTGGTAATAAGTTTGTACTGGTCACCGGCCTTAATCAAAATAACATAAATATTTCCGGTCAGGCCGGTGAAATACCGGCCAGTTGGCAACTCTATGATATATGTTAACAGCTTTGGACGTTATTTTAGTTAAACAGAAATTAAAGTGTAAAAGTTGGTGATCATTTTGTGCCATATCTCGTTAACCATCCTATTATCTTATTAGTGTCATAATGAGGAGCTCAATGGAGGGCACATTTTAATATCAGTTTCAACTTAATAGCTAGCGAGGTTCTCGTATAGCATCCACTTTTATGTATACAAAGAAATTCGTTTTCCTCAAGTTTCTCGAAACTTACACATGAGGATTTACATTCGTTCACGTTATATTGTTCAGCCTAAAAAGATCTATAGATTATTATATACAGGGTGTTAGAAAAATATGTTACAATAGTTTGGGAACAGATTCCTCACATAATAATAATAATAATAATAATAATAATAATAATAATAATAATAATAATAATAATAATAATAATAATAAAAAGAGTTCATATGGACCTTTGCTAAAAAAAAATGGATAGTTTCTGAGTTATAGGGTACCGAAAACGTGAAACAAGTGAATTTTAAAAGTTCATAGCCTCACTACTATAGGAACTATCGTAGTCGGGTCAAGACATCATTGAGGAACTATACAAATATCCATGTTAAAAATACTCCAGTAAAATGTACCAGTTTTTGAGAGAGGTAGATGGAGAGTGATCAAGTACTTCCAAACATCCTCTCTAAAAATGATTGTGCAAGTACTGCTGTTCGGAAAGATGGATGTTTGGATAGTGCACATATTAGTTCCTCAGTGATGTCTTGACCCTACTACGATCAGTCCTATAGTAGTGGAACTATGGACCTTTAAAGGTTTTTTTTTTTTTTTTTTTTTTTTTTTTTTTACGTTTTTGGCACCCTGTAACTACGAAACTATGCACTTCCGACCACAGATCCATATGAACTTTTTTCTTATTTTGGTGTGAAGAATCTATTCTCAAAATATTGTGTCAATTTTTTTTGTAACACCCTGTATTTGGACATTTTATTCCGTTAAACGCTAATAATACTTGTATTGTAGAACTATATTATCTTACTTTAAATGTTGTGCTTACTGAATATATATATCTTTTTCTAAATGTATTTTGTATTTGCAGATGATATAATGCCTTTGAAAGGAAGAAAGGTGCTATTGTTTGGTATGGCAAGTGCGAGTGCTGTGTGCTTTTATTTTATTTATGTGATTACGAATCCAGTAGATTCTTACATAAAAGGTGAGAGAAAGTGCTTCCTTGTAGTTACAGAGTGTATTTATTTAAGTAAGGTTCATGTTGTAAGTAAATGATTTTAAACAAAAGAAAATGCATGCTTCATACTTACCACAATTATTGTAAAAATAAATAAATAAGAAACATTTTCGGGGTTCACAGTTATCAGTTTCAGTATCAGTTTCAGTTTCATTATCAGTTTCAGTAAATCTGAAAGAGATTAAAAATTAAACGGAAAAAGACATGTGGAAAAGTGAGTAAATAAAAAGGCGATTCGAAGTGTAGAATACAATCGACTCATACAACACTGTAGCTCTGTGACGTGAATTTGTGCAATTGCTTCGAATCACATTTTATTCGTTCACCTTTTATTCGTTCGTCCTTTTTAGCGTTTAATTTTTTAACCTTTTTCAGACTTACTGAAGCTGATAATGTTGACCGTAATCCTCGAAAACATTTCTTATTTTTTTACCATCACTGCAGTCAGTATGAATCAATTTCTTCTGTTTAGTATTGTGAACATTATCACTACTGGTAATCTGTACTTTTTATAAATGATTATTTTTGAGCCTAACGTCCCACAATTACGCTCCGAGGCTAAGAAAGACGGTAATGAGGATAATGAACGAAGTGGAATGAAGAAACGAGAGAGCTCTGAGAAAACCCACTCACAACGTGTTTTCTACCACAAAGCAAGGATCGAAACCGGGACCTTCTGCACCAGTGGTGAGAGCTCTACTATAAGACACCACTGCCCCAGTAAATGATATGACTAACTCAGGATTGCCAGTTTGTTTATACTAGCAAATCATTTCGGGAGTTTTCCTTTAAAGTTAAATTTAAATTAAGGCAATTATTATTAACTGTACTGTTTCCGTGTTCCTTGACATCATCTTCAGTGTACGTGTGCATACTAAACAATGATGAGTTAATTTTATGAGTATGGATGATTCTGTAGATTTCACTGGGGTTTCCATGTCATAAAGTTTGAAAAAAAAAACTTATTATTTCTGGAGATGTTTAGAAACAGTATATCAAAAGACGGGGAGATGAATTTTGCCACAGCAGTCAGATCTGCTGAGAAAGGTGTCTCAGAGTAACTAATTGGATTAAGGTGACCTTGACAAGAGTTGGGACTGTATTTTATGAATGGTTTCCTTCAAAAATTTAAATGCCTTTTCCGATGGTTTAATGGTTAACTGTGCGTGTAGTTCCGGGTTCGTTTCCCAGTAGGAGACCATTAAAATTTGAAAGCTGTACTGTAGGTTCACGTCTCATATCGTCGTATGAAAACCAGAGGAACGTAACTCCAAGAATGGGACTTTTGTTTGCTTGGATATAATTCTGAACATAATTCTGAAAGCCCCACTTGATGTCATTTGAGTGTTATTAAACCTGATTTTGTCATGAATTTCTGCTATGTAGTAATGTGTTTAGTTATTTAAACAAATTTGTTTGAAAAAACAACGTTTTCCCCTCTCTTCTCTAAACCTACGAAAATGGAGTTACGTACTCTGGTTCTCATACAACGATATAGCCTCGGTGCTGAAAAAGAACGATAACTTCAATAAACAAACAGGAAAAATATAAGTGTCATCAAGCTTGCTTATTACTTCACATTATGTATAAACCCAGGGCAGGGTGTCCACCCACCGGGAGAAACCGGGAATTTCATGAACCGGGAATAAGCCGTGAATTTCTCCAAAGAACCGGGAAACACAACAATAATAGCTGAAGGAGGCCGAAAGTTAAAAACGCAAGGCGTAACTCAGTTGTAAGTCACTGGGCGCTTCTGAATTCATGTTTCGTTAGGTCGGTTCCAGCGTCATCCGGTCGGCATCCACCGTTTGGGGCGTCCGAATTACGCATCAATGGTGAATCGCAAGTAAACGTGGCAACGGTGAAACAGGCGCTCGCTTGAATCCTACGTTGTGGTTCGCTTATCGACCATATTTTGTATTTAAAAAAAAAAAAAGAAGAAGAAGAAGAAGAAGAGAGTAGTGATGCGTTAAAGGGGATTGTTTGAAACCTGAAAGAGTGCTGTGTGTAGTCAACAATCATGTGTGCGGTCTTTTGTTCTGGCCTTGGTCTTTTAAGAAAAAAAAAAAAAAAATATGGATAATTATTTAACTATAATTCAACTTTAAGTAGCACGAATTGTTTCTTTGATATATTCTTTATTATTATTTTTGTTTAAAATGAATAGCAATGTAAAGATGAATGCGAATAGTAAATGGCGGGAATGAGATTGTCTATTTGGCAGCTATGATTGCTTGTTTAGTAATGTGTCTGGTTCTACAATCTCCTGATATCTTTAACCACCAGATAAGTTAGCAAGATGTTGCTGCAGTAGTTATTATTTAACGTAATATAACACATTAGTACTGTGATAAGTTGTATCATTCCATTTATCTGACGATTAAGAGACTTCAGGAAATTGTAGGGCTTGCCCTGAGGGAATATTTCTTGGTATACAACTTTATTGAGTAATTTAAAACTTTCAGCAAGATGTTGCGGCAGTAGTTCTCATTTTACATAATATATTAATATTGTGATCACTTATCATCTCGTTCTTATCTGACATTTAAGCGGCATCAGGAGATTGTAGGACTGGTCCTCATAAAACATTTATTGATGGCTTTTAAGTTTATTGAGTATCTTTAAAACTGGTTTTAAAAATACTTCAAATGTACGGATGTGAGTAAATATGTAAAACGAAAGCAGTTTTCAGGAACGGAATGCCAAAATAAAGGAGGACATTAATTTTCTGGATTAGGCAAAAGTTACTTCTGCATCACGAAGTGACTAAAAAAGACAAAATAGTCAGTAAGAAAGTCATTAGTCTTTTTTTTTTTATCACGCGTGGTAACATCAGCACAATAAGTACAAGGGAGCATATTACTTCGTGATGGTCATTATTCTCTTAACAATATGAATAACAGTAGAAAGGCTTTTGTTACAGTGATTCCACACCACAGAAAATAAATAAATTGCTCATGAGCATGTGTGAAACTGAGCAAGTGTGGGATTGCGTCTGATGAATAATCGTCACTCCGGTTCCGGCAATAATCCACTTTAATGTAAGCGAAATATTGAAGTTTCTTGCACAAATTATTGCGGGCCAATCTATACAAACTGTGATAGTAAGTACAAACATAAATAACGAAACAAATCTAACCTAACCAGACCTGACCTAACCCAATTTAACCAAAACTGACCTTATCTAACTAAAATTAGGCATTTTTTTTTTTTAAAAAAAGCAACATTTTTTGGTAAGAAATTGTGGCGCCAATCAGACCGACATATGCCGAGATATTATTATGGTTTCTTCTTATTTTTTTATTGCCTAATCCAGTGGAAAAATCAGCTGGAGGACTTTTATTTGCGTTTTGAATGGATTAACTCATGTTGCGTTTAAGAAGTCGTTCAAAACTAATAGTCATCAAAGTTCATCCACCGATCATTGTCAAGCGTCAACTTCTGCTGCTTCGACTGAGAATGACACATCTTTTTCTTGTCAGTCAGGCAGTATTCATTCCACTTCTTAACCGACTATTAAACGTTACCTATTAGCAGATTCAGTTACTAAAGCTGAGGTGCTTTGGTGTTTACAAATTGTGATGAACCGTATGTCTCTCCGAGAAGCTGAGCGTTGTGCATCAACATTTAAATTGATGTTTTCTGACAGTGATATTGCAGAAAAAATGCAATAGCATCGAACTAAAGTGGGGTACACAGTAGTGTTTGGATTAGCACCTTATTTCGAGCGAGAACTTCAGAGGTTATTAAAAGACTGTACCTACGTTGTGATCTGTTTTGACGAATCATTGAATAAAGTTTCTCAGAGGCAACAATTGGATTTACATGTACGATTTTGGGATCCAAATAAATCTCTTGTTACAACAAGATACTTTACATCTGTTTTTCTCGGACACTCAACAGCGTCAGATTTGTTAAAAAGTATCAGTGAAAAGGTATCTTCAGACGTTTTAAAGAAACTCATTCAGGTGTCTATGGATAGGCCAAGTGTCAATTTTAAACTATTGTCAGATTTGCAACTTGAACTACAACATACGCCGGAAAGTCCAGTGTTGTTAAGTATTGTTAGTTGCGGTCTTCATAGTAGTTAATGGGGCGTTCAAAATTGACGTGTAGAAGACAGATTGGGACTTAGTGGGAGTTTTTACGTGCTTTGTATTATTTATTCAAAGACTCGCCAGCACGAAGGTCGGACTACACTTATTACACTGAATCTGATATTTTCCCAAAGAAGTTTTGTGCTGTTAGATGGGTAGAAAACAGTGACGTTGCATCTCGAGCCTTATTAATGATGTTACCTCATTTAAAAAAAAAATATATATATTGCGTGTGTCAAGAAGGACAAGGAAACACCTAACTCAACAACGTTCTCAGTTGTAGAGAAAAAATTTGCACGACAAAATGCTAGCACCAAAATTAGCATTTTTCTCAACTATTGCCTCAATGGTGGAACCATTTCTGACCGAATTTCAAACAGACCAACCCATGGGACCCTTTTTGCATGAAGAGCACACTTCTTTCGTACAAAGATTAATGGGAAAAATAGTGAAGGGTGATGTTCTTAATAAAGCAGGTGCATCTGTTCAAAAAATAGATATATCAGATCCAAACAATCTTCTTCCTGCTAAAGATGTGGACATAGGCTTTGCAACTAGGGATGCCATGTGTGGAATCAAGGAAATAACTGATCTAGACAAGCTAACACTGCGACGAACGTGCAGAGACGCTATCGCAGCGATGATTAGTAAAATAATGGATAGGTCACCATTGAAATACAAACTTACTCGAGCTGTTTCGTGTTTCGACCCTATGCTTATTGGTCACAACCTGACACTAGCGGAGAAGCGTTTGACATTATCTTTGGAGGAGATGGTAGCTAAACGATGGTTTACGGGAAGCAAAGCAGATAAAATTATGGGAAGATATTTTCGTCAGCTGAATCTATTCATCAGTGCAAAACGTTTAAAAGAAAAGAGAAGCGTCTGGATGTATTTTATGTTGAACTTCTTAGCGTATTCAGTGAGCACAGTGTACGAGAACTCAATGATTTTATACAATGTATTTTGATACAGTCACACGGAAATGCATCAGTAGAGAGAGGATTTTCTGTAAAATCTGAATGCATTTTTGAGAATCAAACAGGAGAGCCTTATTGCCATGAGACAAGTGTATAATGGTGTGAGTGCATTAGGTGGATTGGAATCAATTAAAATCAACAAAGATATGATGCACATTCTCGGTATACTGAACATTTGAAGAAAAAGGCGAAAGATTTGAGTGAAAAGGGAAAGATGGAAAGAGAGAGAAAACGTGTAACGCGAGAAAGACTGGAATTGGAAGCTAAAAAGGCAAAGGTAATTGCTGAGAAAAAAAAAAAAAAAGCTGCTCTTCTGGAAGAAAAAATCAATGCACTTATCGGGAAGTAATGAAAACAGGTAAGAAAATATAATTTCTTTCGATAGCATAATTTTATATTGTTCCGGTGGGAACTAAATAATAATCCTTCCGCCTCTTTCGCAAAATATTCGTCTTTTAGTGCCCGTTATAACCAAGAATTTATCTAGTAGAGCCGGGAAAACCGGGAATTTCAAAACGCTTTGAGAGTGGACACCCTGCAGGGACGTGATAATGAAGCAATTAGCCGTAAGATTATAAAACAGTAAAATCTACACGAGCATGGTCTGATAGTTGATGAATTATAGATTTTGTGTCTTTATTTATTTAGTTTTTGTGATGTTTTTTCGAGTACATACGAGTGGTAGGATTGTTACCAGGGGCGGCTCTTGAGAGAAGTTATATTACCAGAAATTTAAATTTTATTGCTACAAGCTAAGGGAAGAAAGTTTCAGAAATATGTATACAAGAATTAGAACGTTAGGTAAACTAAATTGCAACAAACAAACAAACAAACAAAAAAGTAATGAATGTTGAAAGTCTTACACGTTTCTCTGGTACACTAGTTGAATTACAGATTTTTTCGTGATGAATTTATGTAAAAGTAAAATATATATGTTATATCGCATGTATTTTGTAGCTCTAACGTCGCGTATTTTCTGTAATGCGTAAAACACAGAAAAAAGTATACAGCCATTGTTTCATTTATTTATTTTTTAAATGCTTTTGTATTACGAGCGAGAGGGAAAAGTCTGCCGAAACTTGAATTATGTTATTTCGATCCCCGAGCAAGAAGCGTCGCCTTGAAAACCCAATCACGAATGTAGACAATAGACCTTTTAGTTGCCATGAATGTTCCACTGCTTAATACATTTTAAAACAACATGTAATGAACCAAATTTCATTTAAATTTACAAAAAAGAAAGGAAATTAAAAATCATTTCAGTATCATGCGTGTTTAAGTAAGACAATAGATAGGTTCAACTTTTAGGATACTGATTTTATAACAGTAGAATTTTAATTTCAATCTTAAACTTGTTATGTGTAGATATATTATAGTAGGTAATTACCCTTTATTTAATTGGTGTCACTAATTTTCAGTTAACTCGAAACTGTCAATATTTTTGTATCCAGAAATTTGGCAACCGTATGCTGAGTTGGGTAGTTGTATTCATCTTCTTTGGAATCAAATCGGGCCCGTTTTAGCGGCATTTCCATCTTTGAGAAGAGACCAAAGTCATATAGCGCCTTATCACGGGACTAGAGAGGCTGACGAACCACGAGAATGTTTGGTCCAGAAAGTCTCAATAAGATACTAAACATGAGATGCTCATAACATCGTCCCTGAACGTCTGTTGAATCTTGCGACTCGTGTTCACTTCGGTATCGCCAAGCTTTTGGCAAAACTTGATGCATATGCGCTACTTAAGTCGTTCAGACATATGGAACCCAAAGGTTCATGTCACATTCACAAAAGGTCTCCATTGACTTCTGTCCTTTGTCAGCTGGATCCAGTTTCTATTTTGTATGCCTATTCCGCGAGATCCATCTTGAATATTGTCCTCCCATCCGCGCCTAGGTCTTCCTAATGGTCTTTTTTCCAGTTAGGATTCCAGTTGAAATTTTAAAAGCGTTCTTACTTTCTTCCGTTCAGGCTACATGACCTACCTACTTCAGCCTTATCGGCTTAGTGATCTAACAGTGTTAGGGAAACGGTACAAATTATGCAGAACCTCATTATGAAGTTTCTGATATTCTCCATTCCCGTCCGATTATTCGCCCCTATTTTATTTTCAAATACTTTTAGTCTTGCGTTCTTCCCTCAGAGTAAGCGATCACGTTTCGCAACCAGACAGCACAGCAGGCATAGTTATAATTTTATATATGTTAAGCTTCAAATTTCTCCGCGACAGAGTTCGCGAAAACAAAAGAGTTGACTGAAAGCATGAACTAATTTCTTTGTGGATATGGTTTTGGTCTGTTAGTGTTAATCCTAGATATTTGAAAGTGCCCATTTTGACGGAAGGGTTAGATATTTTAGCGCATCCATAATTTCCAGTATTACGGTCACGGCGAATTTCCATGTATTAATTTTCTCTGGATTTCTTTCTATTGTCATCATGTCATCCCCTGTCAGATTTTTGTTATCAACAAAAGCCATAAGCTGGTGAATGTCATTCAAGTCTAGGCCGTGGTTATTTTTGATTTTCCTTATAGCGTATTCTAGAACAGTATTGAATAATAATGGCGACAACGCATCTCCTTGTGTCAGGCCATTATAGACGAGAAAGCTCATGGACAGGTATTTTCCTACTCGGACTTTACTTTGAGATTCATTTAAAGACATCTTATTTAATTTAACTAGTTTTTAGGTATGCCAAATTCGACAAGAATGTTATACAATGTTTCTCTCCTAACCGAGTTGTGGGCCTTTCTCAAATCAATCAATAATTGATTATTGTTAAGTATTTCTGGTGTGAAATGTGGAAGGAATGGTGGCTGAATGATACAGCGCTCATCTCTGGTGCGAAGGGTTCCTGGTTCGATCTCGGGCCTGTGAGTTTGTAGTTAACAACATCATGTCCGTGGGTTTTGGCGAGGTTTTCCCGTTTTCCTCCCACATTCTCATTCCATCGATTCTTTCTAAATTTTGAAAGTAAGACAACATAAGGTAGGTAAAAAATCTTTAAGTTTTACGTCCCACGGTTATGCCGGTTAGGCTAAAGAAGACGAGGATGATGAGAGATGAGTGAAATGGTGGAATGAAGAAAGTGGGAGGAAATGGGAGCCCAAGCACCGGAGGTAAACGCTCTACCACTGAGCCACCGCGCCCCTCATAAGGTAGGTAAGATAGGGCAACATGAGACTACTAAAGACATGTAAATATCGAAGAAAAATAATTATCTAAAGTATAAACATATGCAGAAAAAAAAAAAAACATCAAATAGCATTGGTATTATATCACATGCTACTGTAGAAATGTTTTACTACATACATTATCACTGCGCATCTTTCTTATGTTCTTGTTACATAATTCTTTTGTCTTTTTTTTAAAGGTTGTTATGGCATGCCGCATGGCGGACTCAGTTCTCTTACAATTGTGGGATCATCATCAAAAAGAGCTTACACGCAAAATTCTGTAGTTGACAAATCAGATATTTTGAAAAGCAATGTTTTAGCGGAGTTACAGAAATTACTAACAGAAGCATCAATGGAATATTCAAGTATGACAAATCCCAACCATGTTTATAAAGCAATTTTGAGATTTTTAAACGAGAGCATCATATATAAGGATGATGATTTGAGTCGTAACATTTCACAGAAGAATGAGAGTGTATTCCGTGTGAGTCGAGATGCTTGGAAGAACTTGCAGTCAGTCATTCATAGCATGGATACATCCGAAGAGCGTCACACTATGTTTGTTGAAGAAATGAAAAGTGGATTACGAGAAGCTGTAGTAAACTTACTTGAAGAGATAACGAATAAAACAATTGACACTATTGTTGCAGAGCAATTTAAGCATTGGACAAGAACTAACGAAACTTTCGAAATTGCCAAAAAGATTCAAGTCATCGTTGTAACAACGTGGAGAAGTGGCAGTACATTTCTCGGTGAATTGCTAGCTTCGTCCCCTGGCGTGTACAGCCACTACGAGCCTCTTCTTGGTTATGGCGTCAGACAAATTCGTGGAAATACAGCGGCCCGAGAATCATTAAAATTGATTTCTAAACTTTTACACTGCCAATATTATTCACTGACAAAATACATTCGTCACGTTCAGCAATATCCTGATATGTTTGCTCGAAATACTAGATTGTGGAAAGCTTGTAACAAGAAGGAGTATCCATTAAGTATTTGTTACAATCCTGCTTTTCTTCAGCACATATGCAGCTTCTATCCGTACCAAGCTATGAAAGTGGTTCGTTTAAGGCTCAAAGAATTTCAGTTTCTTCTCCAAGATCCTACACTGAATACCCATGTGATATACTTAGTCCGAGACCCACGAGCAACTATGACTTCGAGAAAATATTCTGTGAACTGGTGTGACAATCGCGAATGCAACGATCCTATAATTTTATGCGCTGACTTACAAGAAGATTATGAAGCTGCTGTGGAATTCTCGAAGAAATTTTCGAATCGTTTTGTTGTGCTGCGCTACGAAGATTTATTCCGTGATCCATTTAACGTTTCAGAGAAAATATTTCGCAAAATTGGTCTTCCATTTCATCCGAATGTCCTAAGTTACATTGATTCTCATACAAAGAACGATGTCGACACTCCGTGGAGCACGAAAAGAAAAAGTAATAAACATTTGTCTCGGTGGAAAGAAAAGTTACCTTGGAAAGAAATAGTACGCGTTCAGTCAGTGTGTAAGTCCGTAATATCTAATTTTGGTTATACAATTTACAAAAATGAGTCAGACCTGAAACTAGAATCTCCATTAAAACCTATGAGCACCTATAATATCATCACTTGAATTTCCATGTTTAATGTTAGACAGTATTGCTTTGAAATGTTGTACACATTTTGCTGAAGCTTGTAAACATTTGAGAGCTACGCGTTTCCTGCAACGAAATTTGGATTGATCATGATGTACAGTGGACCAAGAAAGGCTTGTGGATCTTATCTGTTTGTCCTTCGTGTATACCTTTACGTACAGTATTTCCTTGTCTTTTCACTCATTATGACTTTCATTGTATTTATTTGATATTATTTTTAAAAGTACGTGTTAATTGAGTGACTTCTGTAAACTTTTGTAGTGTTTTACATTGTCATCTTCACAGATACTACTTCTTTTGTTAGTTAACTCCTGAATGAATCGCTTAATTCATTCATTTCATCGTAAAACATTGCTGAGTTCTCAAATATTGTGCACGCTTCAGTGGCAGTATAATAATACACCCGTAGCACTATGCTTAATTGACGAGAAATTCAGGGCAGAAATATTTGACCAACAATTTTCAGTTTAGCAATCGCTGTGTTATTAAGGGAAACTATACAAAACGAGAAGAAAGATTACTTATGTATAGTTTTCTTTAACAATAGTAACTCAGTGAATCAAATATTGCAGGAGTAATTTCTGATATAATTACCCCAATGATGTTAGGGTGATTTTTTAGTATTATTTTTGACGAAGAAATTGTAAAAAAGACTTCTGAAAAGTTTACAAATATACGCAGCATTAAGGTGCGTTAATGTATTAGAATTTTGACTGGAGTATTTAGCATATGATTCATTGTCAATAGAAAACTGTTGATCTTCTTCAAATTGATCGAAGGTAAGAATTGTGCATAATTTTCATGCACATTTTCTGTGTTTATGATTTAGAAATCGTATTATCATGGAAGCGTAATACTTTCTTCAGTAAATACTTTTAAATATCTATTACCATTAGTTAATACATTGAATATATTAAAAGATACAATGCTGTATTAAAAAAATGCATATTCAGCAAACTATAAAAGGGAATTGTATGTTATAATTTACGAATAGTCTGCACGCGATCTATGTAGTGATGTCAATAATTTAAGACCAGGGTCAGGTCTATGTTAATCGAAACTTACATTGAGATTATTATTGCGTAAAATGCTATTATGGTGCCTTATTCGGGTAAAATATCATGTTAAAGAAATGAAAACAAGAAATTAGTATTATGTACAAAAAAGAATTATCAATCATATTTAGTAAGAGTATAAAACGAAAGGGAAATTCCCAAGATTGTGTGCTTGTATTTATTAAAATAATAGTATTTTTATAGCTCTTTTATGCTTGTAGTAAAAGTTATCCCATCCATGTTTCTTAACTAATATCTGAAATTCAAGCATATATATATATATTTGTAAAACAATGGTAGTACTGTAAAATTGTATACTATTGTATACATAGGTATGTGTCATTGTTCAAAGTGCGCAGGAAAAACTGGTGAATGTATGACAGTTTGTAAGAACTAACGGGAACACATTTCGTCACGTTGTATGTTGACTTTGAGCAGTGTTACAGGAGTTATAGTGAGATATTAATCAAATCATGGATGCCTTAATATCGTTGTCAGTAAGAACCTTCTAGAAAACGAACGTATGGAACAGTTATATGCACGCTCAAGTCATACGTTCTGTGTTTTCCATATTTTAGTAAACGTAAAGATTTTTTTTTTTTTTAACAATTTGGTTTTGCTTACAGTAACAAGTGAATAAATTATTTTAAAATACCAATTTTCGAATGCTAGGGAAATCATATTTTGAATTCTGTTCAGGAATTCGCATTCTGTTACTGTTTGTAATTTAAATATCTCTTTGACAAAGGTACAATAATTATACGAATGAGCTTCCTGCGTATGTATTAAATGAAATTTGAACACAGTAGATGTAGTCAATTTCTCATCAGTTTAATTTTATTAACTCATCTAGTACAAAGTGATAGTTTATAGAAATATCTTTGTGATATTACCAATTGTTTATAATACGAAATGCTCTCTAGAACTTTTATACCGTTGAGGTATTATGTTTTAAGGTAATGGAATTCTTCCATTTTATAGGATAGTTTTACAATTTTTTGATAATTAATGTATATATATGTATATACTTGTTATATGCTCTATTTAAGTGTAACTACAACGATTTCATTCCAAAATGTTGCCATGTTTACATAAGAGAAATCATTGAGGTGTAGGAAAAGGTGATAACAATTTGCTATTACTTTCTCCGTTTGTAAAGAAGTGGAATTGTTTCATTCATCGACTGTAAAGAAGTGGAATTGTTTCATTCATCGACGTAAAAAGATGTAGTATATTCTTACATTTTGTGCGTTCTTTTTGCAACGAATTTTTTATTTATATATATATATATATTTTTTTTTTTGTTAAAAGGATTTTTTTTCTTAACTTTGCCATTCCCAGTGATTTTATTGCCATTGTTATTGTTCAAAATTATATTGTTTTGAATCAGTCTTATATGGATATGTTTTTATCGTATTAAAATATAGGGACAGCGTTAATCATAGGTGTATAATATATTAACGCAGTTTTTACTTAGTATTATGTATTGGTGCTGTGTTGTAGTGAAGTACTTGAGGAGGCGAAGAATGTAATTTTCATTCACGTAATATGTAAAATAGTAACATTGTTATTTCAGGAGCACAAATACTAGTATAATGAGTTTTTTTGTTGTTCAATATTATCGTTTTAAGAGGTTAATAGACATATGTATTTTACAAGATTTTTCGCACGTCAGGTAGCACCATAGGTAGCAGCAATGTTGTTCATAACACATGCTTAGTAGGCAGGAACTTTGGTGTACACGGGGTCACCTTGATTCTGCCTATTAGGTTAATTTTCACCTTTAACGCGCTATAACAGCAGCCATAAATGTAACTTTTTTTTTTTTAAATGTGAAATAGATATTGCTTCCACGAAAGACCATATCTTTTTATGTGCCACTCAGATATTTAGAGGTTTGGTATTTTTTTTTATATATTTCAATGTCATTTTGTATTTCTATGTTTTATATATTTAATTATCTTGAGTAATTACACTGCGTTAGTATTTGACCAGAATTTATATCTCATTGCAGTAATTGTGAATTTTATAATATATGTTGTTGTTTGAAAACCTTCGAATGTCAGTATTTCAATATTATTATTATAAAAGAGATTTAACAAAAGCAATAATTATAGGTATATTGGAATAAAAATAAAGCAATTCTATTTAATATAGTTGAATTAGGATTTTAAGTGTTGAAATTTAATTCACATTGAATTCGTTAAGGCTAACTAACGAGCAGCTATGAATATTGTTAGCATCGATTTTCGCCTTTAGATTGTTTCCATTTTCTGTGATCTCTTTTTTTGTGATAGAATGTAGTGAGTAATTTAAAAAGATACCTATCAACTGATATGCTAAAATATTATATATGTTGTAACAAATACAAAAAGATCTCTCGTAACCGGACTTGGCCGTTTCCAGATACAAGATTTTGCCGGATAATTGAATATATACTATATACAAGTCTGGATTTTAATGATTATACACTATATAACTTCCAGTTTTATATTCTTCCATCAGTTTCCATCTGGTGACTCATATCTCTTTTTTCTCCAGGGATTCAAATTTTAATTTAAGCGTGAGAACATTTTCCTTGCGTTTTGCGGGAGTAGCCATAGCGGTACCACGTGAACGAAGATTTTAAAATGTCTTTATGTAAACTCAGTATAGTGGCATACGGTGAATGAACTATTTGCGAATTAAGTTTATTGGCACAAATTCTGGCAGCATAACTTACAAAAGAATAAAGATATCTATTAGCCAATGAGCCACTTAGAATAAATCATTGTATGAAACGTTCGTCTGTACGCGCCTGCCCAAGGCGAGCCGATTACGAGATATCTTATTGAAATCACTCATTGTAACATGAAATCACATACATGTATCTGTTCACATACGGTCTGTAGGTAGCTATAGTGCAAAACTGGAATTGATGTGTTCTTAGTGTTTAATGGGATTTAAATGTTGAGCGCGAGAACCATCGACCATAATGTTCATTGAATAATTCTGTTTAAAGCTTGCACGATGTGAGGTTGTGGTATCCTGGTGGTGCCAACTACCCCTCCGGTAGACATAATTAGCAAAATAATTAGCAGCAAAATATCCGTACATCACAACCATTAAGGTACACTTCAGTATTATCAGATATTCATGCAAAAGCACAATTTACTTTCACAATGTTTTGTGAAATATATAGATTATAAAATAGATCCATTCTATCAGAATCATCCATCTCTAATATTTTAGCGTATCAGTTATATACATGTAAATCAATATTTATAGAAATATGTATAGAAATTGTATACCTCATATTATTTTGCTGTTTCTTAATAGAAGTAAGAATGGAAATTACAATGGCTGAAAGTCAAACTCATACATTTTTTTTTTTCTAAGAAAGGCATGGTATCCAAATGAAAGTTATAGAATGTTAACTTCATTAGAAGCACAACATTAAACCTCAAATACAGTTTATGGGAAATCCGTGATTAGAAAAGTCGTTAGTCTCTCTGACCCGATTTTACCCCAGCTGATTTGGCTGATTTGCTTGTACGAATAAGTTTACCTTATTTATCTAGCTATACTGATATAGAGTTTGATACATAATCCCAGTAGAAAAAGGCCATGTTCCAATGTTGGTTGGATGGTTGAATAGAGTTTAGCGTTCCATTTAGCAGCGAGGCTATATGATACGTGTACCTACAGCTTAACGTCGAATCCAAACTACATAAGCTCCCATTGGAAATCGAACGCAGGTCTCCCGCGCCAAATACGTGTATGCTAATCATATATCCATCCGAGCTGTCATGTTCCAATGTGTTTTTACTATATACATGTCTTATGATCTAATTCACGGATAGAAGTGAGCCTAGGAATCAAAACCTTTAATAGTATTATTTTCGAAAGTTTTTTCTTATCAAGGATTTTCTAAGAAAAAGCTCGTTCCTATATACTGTACCACGTAAGTAATATTTGCTGAGTACGTTTCTTTAATTTCATGGTTACTAATCTTGACCTGAGTTGCGTCTTGTTTTATATCTTAGTTTGATACACGTACTTCTGAATCTGCTATCAGTAATTAGCATTTCTCTTTCTCAGCGTGTACTTTTCCAGAATTTTCCTAACCAAGTTTTCAATTTTCCCTGCAATTTGAATATTGCAGGTCCAGAGATACATTTGATCAGTTTATGTAACAAACCTTTCTGGTAATGCTGAAAGCAGAGAACCTCTAGTATTTTGAGACATTAAAGATACTATCCAATATAATGAGCAATGCCAATATTATATGATAAAAGCGTTTTCTTGATAAATAATAATAAAAAAATGCGACGCATTCTAAAGGGATCCAATACAGTAATATTCCATAATATTTCCTAAAATATTATAGAAATTACGTGTATTGTAATAGTACGCTGTGGTAATGGACGCATGAAGGATTGTAGAGACAAGTAACACGTCGTTAGCTAGGTGGTGATGAATTATCACCGTCGAGTCGCATGTCGAAGATGCAGTTTATGAGTTTGACATGTCATTCATTGTATCATTGAAGACACACAAGTTTATTGTACGCTTTTCTGTTCTCATATTTAATATTTTACAGTTCTTCATAAAGAAGTTAATCTAAGACATTTAAAATGACATGCATTTAAAAATCAAAATTTAATACTGAAAATAATAAGAAGAAAAGTATTTTTAACAGTATTACTTTGTTGAAACTGTTATTTTGTCAGTTCTTGTTGAAGTTTTCGTGAGACGAAAAATCTCATGTTTTCGAAATCAAGTTGATTACCTGTTACATAAAAATATTTTCTTGTACCTGAAAAATGTGAAGAAATAATATAAAATGATTTATCAACAATATTGTTTATTGTAATATTTGAATAATAAAATTATTTATGTAGTGTTTAATCATCGTCATTTCATTTTCATATCCCTTTATCCAGAGGAAATGAAATGAAATGAAATCCTTGAGTTTTACGTCCCACGATTATGCCGGCTAGGCTAAAGGAGACTGAGATGATGGGAAATGAATGAGTTGAGTTGATTTTGAGTTTAACGTCCCGTTCAGCAGCGAGGCTATATGAGACGTGGACCTACTGATTAACGTGGAATCCGAACCACATGAGCTCCCGCCGGGAATCGAACCCGGGTCTCCCACGCCAAAGGCGCGTACGCTAACCGCTTAGCCACGAGGGAGCTCGGGAAATGAATGAAATGGTGGAATAAAGAAAGTGAGAGGAAAATAGAACTCCGAAGAAATCCTATCACACGGTGTTTGGCGTGAGCTGAGATCGAACCAGTGACCTCATGTACCAGAGGTGAACGCTCTACAACTGAGCCGCCGCGGCCCCCTCTTCCAGAGGAAACAAGTAGCACTGTCACGTATACACCACGCGAAGGAGTTTGGTCTGTATGGCATATTTCTTCAATTAAGATTGAAACCGGAAGTTGTAGTATATGGTACCTATTCTTACTACGCACAATCGATTCCAGAAAACCGCTTTTAGTTATTTATCGTTTTTGTTCTATGTAGATCAATATAGAAACCGGAAGTAATTGAATTTTTCACTTTCGGTTTTAGTGGAGAGTTCAGGTTGAAGGTGAAATTTATTTTTTGGAACGGATAATCGATTCCAGAAAACAGCTTCTCACTTTCTATTACGCTTTTTGCACTATAGTGATCAATGTTAAAACTGGAAAAGGTTGATTTCTACAGTTTCCGATGGATGAATTACCTCTATCAACGAACTCGATTCTTAGCCTTTTACCCTCCATTTCCTGGCCAAAATTGATGGTGATCCATCAGGTAGTTCGTCAGATTCTTTTTATCAGTTCATAGGTTTACAAAATTATTTTCGTGACCGATTACAGCAGAATATGTTGCGTTATTTGTTACTTGGCAAACATGTCAAAGATATTACCTAAAGCTTTGCTCGTTGCAAATAATAAACTCCAAAAGTAAAATTCTCACTGAATTATTAGTTACTTGTAATATACTTTGAAGGTGATGTCTTTGGTGTTATAGATGGTGTTACTGCGTAAGGCACCAAATATATAAGCTCTTTTCTTTTCGTTGCATCTCGAATATGCTTTTACATCACCTCTGCACTACGAGGAAATCATCTGGATACTGCGTGTAAATCACCTATGTGTTACGTGCAAATCACCTCTGTCTTGCGTGTAAATCACCTGTGTGTTACGTGTAAATCATCTCTGTCCTACATGTAAATCACCTGTGCGCTACGTGTAAATTACCTCTGTCCTACATGTAAATCACCTGTGCGCTACGTGTAAATTACCTCTGTCCTACATGTAAATCACCTGTGTGCTACGTGTAAGTCACCGTTGTCCTACATGTAAAGCACCTGTGCACTACATGTAAATCGAATACGTGGTACTTATCACTTGCGCAGTAGGTGTAAATCACTTGTGCAGGACGTGTACGTGTGCATTGCACATGTCCTGCGCACGTGAAGATGTTGAATAGGACCTGTGATGTATATGTGGATCACATGTACAGGCGTACATTTATACAGATGATGCACATGTTGTATCCGTGCAATTGTACATTTACTATACGGGTACTATACGTGTATTGTGCTGTCTGGGGATCTTTTAATTTTCCCTTATGTGGTTCCCTGTATTCCGCCATATGCCGAGAAAGTTACCAAACTCACCACATGGGTGAAGCAGAGACTAAGAAATTGGTCTGATAATCATCGAGAAGCTTTGTTAGTCGAATTCATTAAATTATACAAAGTTCGTGATTTGTCCAAATCCCATCATTCCACAGCAAGAATATTGAAAATAAACTATCTGACGGTGATGTAAGAGGAACAGTAAGACTACTAACATCCGAAGACTCGATAGCAACGCCAGATAATTCAGTGTTAGAAGCACTCAGAGCAAAACATCCAGCTCACTCACATTTATTAGCCATCCCTGAACCTCCTGACACATCAGCATCAGCAAGTAAAGTATCATCAACGGAATTATTGAAAGCTATTAAATCTTTTCCTTCTGGATCCGCCGGTGGAATGGATAACCTCAGAGCTTCAATTTTAAAAGATTTAGTCCTATCCCACGATTACGAATCAAGAGATCATCTCATTACGGCTATCAGAGAACTGTTACACCTCTTTATATCGGGAAATGTACCCACCATATTCGGTGCGTCGCTACTTGCTCTTAAGCAAAAAGTGGTGGTATTCGGCCAATAGCCGTGAGCAATGTTTGGAGACGATTGTCGGCCAAAATAATCTGCAACAAGATGCGCGAATCACTAATCAACATACTATATCCACACCAACTAGGAGTTTGCGTCCCATTTGGGGTAGAAGCCGCGGTACATGCAGCCCGCACATATTATTCTACTTTGCACACCCAAGTGAAAGCATTTTTAAAAATCGATTTCAGAAATGCCTTCAACGAATTAAATCGAGATTCCATGTTATCATATGTTAAAAACAATTTTCCATCATATTTTGCGTACATCTCTCAATGCTATTCTCAGCCAAGCAACCTATATATAGGAGATAACACTATTCTATCACGGCGAGGCGTTCAACAAGGCGATCCGTTAGGCCCACCGCTGTTTGCTTTGACTCTCCAACCAATTGTTAGTAATATTAAAACAGAGCTGAATGTCTGGTATTTGGAAGATGGAACAGTAGCTGGAAATACAACATAATACTACAAACATTAGACAACATTCGTACACATGCATCATCAATTGGGTTATCGCTAAATTACTCCAAATGTGAAGTGAGATTCCTCGGTGTTACAGAAGAATAAATTAAGAACCTATATGATATCTTTAATAAATCAGCATCTGGTATTCAGCTCCTTACTCCAACTAATGCAGAGCTTTTAGGTTCAGCTATCTCAACAGAAGCACAGAGCTAAGTGGCTAATGTTATTAGACAAGACCTCCAAACTATTTTGTGTGTGTGTGTGTGTCGACTTTCCAAGCTTTCAGCCCATTCTGCATTTTATTTATTAAGGTCTTTGTTTGGAATGCCGAGATTATTTTATTTCCTTCGATGCTCTCCGTCTTGGAAGGAAGATGTCCTATTGGAAAAGTTTAACGATACTCTTAAAACTGGACTGGAATCCATCCTCAATTGTTCTCTTGATAACAACTCTTGGATGCAAGCTTCATTACCAGTCAAAAATGGAGGTCTTGGAATGCGTCGCGCAACAGATATGGCTATTCCGTCTTTTCTTGCGTCTTTCTATGGTGCAAGTCAATTAATTAGCTCTCTTCTTCAATAGGATAACGACGAAATCACCACTCCAAATGTGCTGGACTGCATAGCTAAATGGACAAATTTAGTTGGGTTAGAACCTCCGGCTCTCGAAGATCGTAACAATCGGTCGGCCTGGGACAGGATTGCAGACTACAAGTAACATTAAAGATAAGGCCAGGCTTCTCGCGGTCATGTCCCCTGAAAACGATGCATGGCTGCAAGCTCTACCATCACCTTCTCTGGGCCTACGTCTATCCAATGAGAGCTTCCGAGTATCCGTCGCTCTACGGTTGGGAGCAGATATATGTGAACCACACCACTGCCCCAATTGCAACACCTTAGTAGATAAAAAAAAAAAAAGATTACACGGTTTGTCGTGCAAAGGCAGCGCCGGCAGACATCCACGTCACTCAAGTGTGAATGATATAATATTACGAGCTTTAATATCTGAGGGAATCCCAGCAGTGAGGGAACCGAATGGATGTAGCCGTTCAGACGGAAAAAGACCTGGTGGTATGGCATTAGAACCATGGAAGAAAGAAAAGGCATTGATTTGGGATTTCACATGTTCAGATACTTACACCCCCTCCAACCTTCAATATTCCTCAGTACAAGCTGGACTCTTAGCTGCTCGAAGAGCAAAAGAAAAATGGAATAAATATAGTAATCTACTCGATAACTATTGCTTTGTTGCAATAGCAATTGAGTCTAGCGGTTCTTGGGAAGGCGCCGGCCTCAAATTTATAAATGAAATCGGCCACCGTCTATCAATTAAATCAGGAGATACTCGAGGAAAATCTTTCCTGATTCAACGCATTAGCATACCCATTCAACGTGGGAACGTGTCGGCTATTATGGGAACCTTACCCACCAGTAAAGAGCTAGAAGAGGTCTTTCTTCTGTGATTGCAGGGCAGGGAGGTTTTGATTAAAAACAAATCATTGGTGCAACAATTTATGTAACAACCAAGCAAGGAGTAGAGAGAGACAGCTCACAGCCCATAAGTTTATATGAAAAAATACGGCAGAATGCTGTATCGTACGTCAAGACAGTGACATGATATGACCTGTTGGAGCCATTGAAAGCAGAAGATTTAGTATTACCTGCCAAACAGTATGGGAACAAAGGTGTGTATGCGAGCTGTGGTTTCTTGGAAAATATCTTCGATCATGCTGAACGGGTAGCAATTCGAGGAGTCATGTATGTTAGGAAGCTTTCTGAGGCCAGCAAAGCGAAACAAGAGGCACGTAGAGCATACGAATAAGAAAGTAAAGAGACAGAGAAGAGTTTAAGCGTTCTTGATGTTAGTAAAATTGTAAAACAATATGAAATTGAAATAGATAAGAAAAATAATAACTTAAATAAATACAGTAAAAAGAAAAAAAAAACTTTCTGAAAATTGGGAATTGAGTTTTGAAATGAGTAGCATAGTATAACGTTAAACGAGATATTTCAAATCGTCAAAATATCAAAGTACGCCACTTAGCTTCTTCATTAACGAATATGGAACAAAATTGCGAATAGGAAAATTTATAAATAAAGTTTCTTGTTTAAAGAATATTACATTTAACCCATGGTTCTAATAATAATAATAATAATAATAATAATTTAAAATTTATTATAACAATACTACATATGTGTCTATTTTCATTTATGTTTGATAGTGTCTGAAGAAGGATATGTTAGATATCCGAAAGAGTTACTTATTATAATTTAAAATACCTTCTTATTTTTTTCTTTCTTTTTTTTTTTTTTTTAAATCTCTAACAGATATATATTCATTAAGAAAATTTCAAACTGTCACATTTATTATTTTATAATAAAACGGTGCTTTGCTCAGCATTTGTATTTTAATATGTTATTGAATATAGCAAAGCTAGTATGAATCAGTTAGTTAGGTGTTTCAGTGTTTTAAAACATTCTGCTTCTAACGATGGAAAATAATTCATCTCTATAAAATCCAAATTTCGTTTTCTTTATTCAGAAAATGGCCAAATTAATCATGCTCAAGTTGAAGGTGTAAAATTCGATATATGAACTCTTAATTAAAAGTAAGGGAATATTTGTCGAAAACTCCTAAGGAAGAAAAAGGGATATATATATATAATTCCGATTCAGCATTTAACAGAATCAATTTTGAAGGGGGAAAGAAGGACAATTTCTGCAATATTTAAATTTCCGGTTTTATATTTGTTATATCTCCTGTACGCAGAAAGAACACTTGTTAGTACTGATAAAATCCCAAAAATGACGCCCCTGCTTGCGTGAATTACTAAAGAATTAGTTTTTAGGATGAACATCTTTCTATGTTGTTTTCTGTTTAAGAGTAAACATTAGACTGTGTTGTATCGGAGTTTAGCGTCCCTTTCAACAGCGAGGCTAAGTAAGACTTGGACGTATTATTTAACGTGAAATCTGAGCCACATGAACTCCCGTCGAGAATCGAATATGGATCTCCCACGCCGGAATAAACGTTAGAGACAAGAGAATTTTGACTTCGTTTAATATATATATATATATTTTTTCTAATGTACTATATTATACACTGCATTCCATGAATAACACTAAAGGCTCGTCTCCTGAAGAAACCAAGGCAGATAGAAGCATGAAACCTTTTGTAACCTTGAAGGGACATAAAAGACAACATTATGCTGATAAGGAAAATCCCCCAAGAGAAGGACTAAGGGAGTTACGGGGGTAACTACAAAATTTTATATAGCAACCCCCACCGTGTGATACCTCGTTTCAAAGGTAATCACGTGTAGAGACCAGTTTTGGAAACTACATGTCGCTAGCGTGTCTCTATCCAACATGGCGGCCATCCGTAAGTACGGTCGAAGTACGTTCCACGCATAATACTAAGGCCCGTCTCCTGAAGAAACCAAGGCAGATAG
The DNA here is from genome assembly GCF_964235325.1 of Thermobia domestica. Taxonomy (NCBI): domain Eukaryota; kingdom Metazoa; phylum Arthropoda; class Insecta; order Zygentoma; family Lepismatidae; genus Thermobia; species Thermobia domestica. Next base: position 49,695,381 of record NC_137458.1, read on the forward strand.
AAACATGAAACCTTTTGTAACCTTGACGAGAGACAAAAGACAACATTATGGTGATAAGGAAAATCCTCCATGAGGGGGGCTAAGGGGATTACGAGGGGTAACTACGAAAACTTCGACGTACTTACGGATGGCCGACATGATGGATAGAGACACGATAGCGACAAGTAGTTTCCAGAACTGATCTCTACACGTCATTAGCTTTCAAACAAGCTACTACACGATGGGGATTGCTATTTAAAATTTTATAGCTACCCTCTGTATTCCATTAAGTTCTCCTCTTGGGGGATTCTCCTTATCAGCAAAATAATGTTTTTTATGTCCCTTGAAGGTTACAAAAGGTTTTATGTTTCTATCTGCCTTGGTTTCTTCAGGAGATGGGCCTTAGTGTTATTCGTGGAACGCACTGTATACTGTAGTTGTTACATATTTAAGTTCTTGCATTGAAACGTGAATGTTCTGTCAGTAAAATGCAGACTATTTACACACAACAATTGTCTAGTCAGGATTCGACCCGTTAAATATCAGCACGCGAATCCATTATGTTATCTACTAGAGCAAGAGTACATGACTGTTACCCTTTTCCGTTTGTTTCCATTACTGTGCTGTACACGGTGTACTTTCCACAGTCTTCAATCTCATCATGTGGTATGCCAGTTTTTACTTTTATTTATTTATTTATTTTTTGGTTATATTTTATGATTGTTTTCTACATGCCACCTGAATATTTACTTGAAGGCAATGCCCATATTGTCTATTTCTATTAGAAAATATGCCCATTGCTCTGTAACAGAATGGAGGGAAAATATATTTACCTTCTAAGGAGATCCGAAGATCTAGGTTCAACTTTTTGGACTTAGTCTTTGGAAGGTAGTCTCACTTTTCTGACCAAAAGCGTACATTTGTCATCAGTTGACTGATAATGGAACGCAAGTAAAGATTTACTACGCACTTTCAATGCTGACTACAAAACATTACAAAGAAAAATGAGGCCACACATTCAAATGAAAACTGAAACTGAAGTGAAATGTCTGGAATAGAATTTATTCTATAACAAACAATACAACTGACAATGTAAGTTGATATACAACAAATACACATTTTCAAATAAGGCTTTATTTTAATTGTCATTTTTTTTTATTTTACACACAAAAAAACGTAACCTGAGATATTCGTACATGTTTAAAACATTAAACCTCATATAAATAAATCAGAAGTATCACATACAACAACTAATACATACGCCCACATTTCCAATGAGCAGACACTCAGCGCACACATTCAGAAAACTGTAAACTGTACAAGTGGACCAAGTAATAATGAATTGTTCCCGTAAATTGTTGTCTTAAAGAGAAGTTTGCCAGTTTATTTATATATATTTATATGTATGTATCACTGAACGCTTTCATTCAGAATATCTTTCACAATTTGTTTCCGTCAAGGGTATAAAATATCGTAATGACCGGGTCGATATAACAAATGCACTTGCGGCTGACTCCCTTCAGGAAAATCATGCGCTATCACTTCCGATGCCTCACCTCTGTCCATGTACCTCACTCGGATGCCAACACCCAGGGCTGTACTCAGAGCAATAATATGAATATGATCACTCTCTTTATACATTGGCTCCACTTCCTAGAAAAGAAATATAATTAAAAAAAAAAAAAAAAAACTTTCATCACTACTTTTGTTTGAATCGATTCTAGGTCAAATGACATGATATTCTCAATTACAATTGATGGAGCTACGATTGATGGAGTTTAACTGATTGACTATATGATGAAGTAAATACCCTTCATTAAAATTATTATTTTGGCCTTAATTTTTGGGGTTTCTTATTTTTCTACACTAAATTCTCTATAATACTATTAACATTTTTGTCTCCCCGTAAATCTATATATATCGATATAGTAATAACAATCACGCAGATAATTCTAACAGTGAAACACTTACCCTAATAATATTTTTTATAATAATATAACAATAAACAAATTATGTAAATATTAAATATCCATTGCTCGAATATTTTAATCGTTGCTTATTACGGCAATTAAAAAAACTAATAAGTTTAAATAATATGTACATAAACAGAGCAATCCTAAAGCAAATCACATAGTAGAGATAACTTTATATACAAATCAAATTTTTTCTTCTTCTAGCATAAAAAAAATCAGATGACATAAAGAAATGTGTTTTAAAGAAGAAAAATCTCCTGTAGCTCTTTACCTGGTGATATGGTTCCTAATATAGAGGTTACATTACCTCATTGCACTGCCATACTTATTCTCTGAATTAGGAAGGTGCTTGAGTGATGCGTTTACCTAATAATTGAGTGATGCGTTTACCTACTTCCTTTATAAAGCTAAGACCTTCTTTGCCCCAGGATCCACTGGATTCAATGGCAATGGGCACAAATTGGTACTTCTCTGTTAGGTAAACGATATATATATATATATAAATATAAAATGAAAGTGATTATATTTGTGACTTAAGTCTTGAACCACCCGACCGATCTCGATCAATTTTTCAACATAGATGAAGTTCGGATCTGGGGGAAGATACATGAAGATGACCGATATTAGTGTCAGATTTTGGGGTCACTGAGATGAACTGTGACACTTCCGATGCCGTTTAAATCCAAATTCAGCCCCGCAACTTGGGGGAGGGAGGAGATACATAAAAATGATCGAAAATGACCGATATCAGAGGGCGCTTCAGTAATAGTAAAAAGTGACTGACTAACGAAATATATTATTATTTTATTTTTTTTAGTTTAACCCAGTGAAGCAGGTAACAGACGCTACTTTACAATATCCATAAATTTTTATTAAGCATTACTTAATTTTCACTTTTTATTTTAATTGCTTTTTTTAAAAAATCTTTGGGACCAATATGTCTACTGTAGAAACTCTAAAATTATTCATTTAATTTGGTGACGTCAGCAATTTCAGATAAGAGCAACTTTTTATTTTTTTACCTACCCTGATATTTAAAGTAATTTGTTTATAATTGGTTATTAGGTCTAAATTGCCGTTGTTGAGATAGGTAGTTTCATCCTTAGAACACCTGGCTGAACGGAGAGAATCAAGATATTTTTTTCGATATTTGGTATTAATTTCACTTCCACTCGTAAGAGCATGGTCGATTCTTTCTTTGTCCTTCCATATCATCTTTCGGACTACGGAAATTTTCTCTGTAATGTCAAAATTTCATTGGGTTTCATTTCTAAATTCTGCTTTTTGATTGGATAGCTCATACAAATTCTTTTTGCCTTTGAGTTAGATAAGAAAATTATAACCCCCTCCACACTAATTTACTCTGATGATTTTCAAGTCAGTTCGAGTTTAGATTTCCATTCTAGAGGAAGTACACGTCACACTGTAATAGGTAAAAAGTAAAAAGACAGTCTTTAGTGTGATTTTCGACGTGAATTTCAGTCGAAACCAGTTAAAAGAACCCTCAAGACAAGCTTAACTTAATCACAAAGTTACGATTTAGTAAAAATTTGTTCTAATTTGGAACTTTGGTATGTTGGCGTCGGACAGGAGCCTGTTCCCGCCATATTGAAAAAAAAAAAAAAACGAATTTGCCATATGAGGTGTTGAAATATTTATCCAAAATGATTAGACAAAACTACTATATATATATATATATCTATATATATATATATATATAGATATAGATATATATATAGATAGATAGATAGATAGATTAGGGTGGTCCATAAATATCAATTTTCAGATCGGGCTGGTCTCACCCCCTTAAATGGTTCCAGATGGGACTAAATTAAGCCAGGAGAAAAATTAGCCTCATTGAATAATATTAAATGGTGCCCCAAGCGACATAAAATTTTGAATCCGATTACAGTACATAGTATATGGGAAAAATCTGGAATAAACTCATGTAATTTAGAAACGGCTAGAGGTAATGCAAAGATACCCTGGATAATAGAAATAGAGGAAGAAACATATCTAATTTTGTATAGTACTGCCATTGCGGCCATCTTGAAATCCGCCATCTTGGATTCAGTTCAAAATTTTTAAATAGAAAGAGGGTCATGTGATATATCGTTTGAGGTATCGTTTTACCAGAAGCACAAATCTGGCACTATTTTAAAGATAAGCTTTAGTCATGTAAGAATTATTACCTGTGAAAAGATTTCTCCTTTTCAGATTAATAATTCTTACACGGCTAAAAGTAAAGACATAAGTTTGGCGTGAAAAGAACGAAAGGGATATGCACGGCTTCAAACGAAAGATGAACACGAAAGAAAATGCACTTCTGAAAATGATTTGTTTGAACTTTATACGCTAAAAGACATGGAGCAGTTCAAGTAATGAAGAGGAAACCCAGTTGAGAATGTTAAAGAAAATGTAAATACGAATGCGTGTGTGCCCGGACCATCCAAGAAATGTAAAAGGGGGAAAAACTAATTTTATTACTCAAAGACTGGTGTTGCTCTTAATCGATAAAAGATCACTCAGAGCAGCAATACATATTCTGACAGCGACGGCAGAGGCATTAGGCCATAATGTAGAGGAACTAGCAATAAATGGGTCTTCCATTCACCGATGCTGAGAGGAAACCTGTAGTGAAATTGCACAGATCTACAAGAAACAATTTCGGAGTGCATCAAGTGCGTTAGTTGTGCATTGGAACGGAAAACTACTGCTGAATTTGACTGGCAGAGAGACTGCCGGCAGGTATCAATAATTATTACAGGAGATGCTCATGAGAGGCTAATTGGTGTTTCCATTTTGTCGTCATCAAGAGAAGAACATATTGATTCTACTATAGTACATTCGCTTGAAGAATGGAACTTGGTAAAGTTCGTGCAGGCAGTTTATTGTGACACTACTTCTTGCAATATGGATCTTGTCAACGGTGCTTGCATTCTGCTAGAGCAGTAGCTCCTAAATAACCTTCTATACCTTCCTTGTAGACACCACATTTATGAATTAGTTTTAAAATGTGTATTTGATAACTGTTGTGTTTCGTTTGCATCTGGACCGGACGTTCTATTGAAGTGTTTTCAGAACGAGTGGTCTAGAATAGATTGCACTAACTTTATTCCAGGAATTGATGATGATGTAACAAACAATATTTCCGATGTAAGAAATGAAGTGTTGAATTTTGCTATCAAACTTGTAGAAGCAGGACACTGCAGAGAAGATTACAGGGAATTTTTAGAACTGACCATCATATTCTTGGGTGGCATACCTCCTTGAGGAGTTTTCTTTCGTTTGCCTGGAGCAATTCACCATGTAAGGTGGATGGGAAAAGCAAGCTACTATTTAAAATATTTCTCTTTCGCCAACAATTTCGTTTAACGAAGCAAATAGAAAAGTGTCTTCGGAGAGTATGCACTTTCTGATCCGACTATATGTTCACAGTTGGCTTAAATGTGATCAAACATCCCATTCACCATTACAAGATCTACAATTTTTGAAAGATTTGTACAGTTAAAGACAAATAGATGCTGAATTACAGTAGTTAACAAATTTAAACTTTTTGTTTGTTACATGAGAAAAATCACCTGATCTTAAAGGAACTTTTTGCGCTGAATTCGAATATGCACTCGGTTTCTCTCCATCACGTACAGTTTTCCCGTAACAGAGGGATTTTCGGGAAATTCCCTAAAAAATTCCCTTTTTCAGATATTTTATTCCCCTAGCTCCTGTCCCCTTACATATAGTAACATAGAAATTATACCTAAGTATACCTTGATTTATATTTAATAAACCCTAAAAGTTTCGTAAAAATCGCTTTGTTCTTTCTAGAGAAATAAATATATTTGTATGTATACTGTGTGCACTGTTTATTGCACCTGATAGTAATGCTTTCAGATCTCCTGAGTTGGGGTAAAAACAATTTGCTTTATTACTACAAACACAGACATAAAATGAATATTTACAATAGTCAACAACACACTTGTATTGCTCTCTGTAAATTAGAAACGTGTATAAAAGTAGAATGTACTTCCAACGTATATTTTTTTTAAACGTACACTATATGTATATCTTAATATATATATATATACAATTCTCCAAGTTTTTTCGTTTTGTTCATGAAATGGTTATCAATATTTGTTATCAAATGTAACAGAATGCAAAAGAAAGAAAGAAGCTGATGACAAACATTATGAAGTGAAGAATGGGAACCTAGAGTGAATTACGTACCTGGAGAATGCAACGTCAAATACGCTCCTTTGGTAGATCCTATTACTACCGCCACTTCATATCAAGTTAGGACTTATGAAAAACTTTGTCAAAGCCATGGACACATCTGGTGAAGGTTTCAAGTATTTGCGAGATAAGTTCCCTAACCTGAGTGATGCTAAGATTTCAGCGGGAGTGTTTATTGGTCCCCAAATTAGGAAATTAATGCTTGATGATAGCTTTGACAGCAAGTTAAACAGTGCTGAGCTAGCTGCCTGGACAGCATTTAAGTGTGTTGTGCGCAACTTTCTGGGCAATAACAAAGCTGAGAATTACACAGAAATCGTACAGGACATGATACAGAAATACAAAGAGTTGGGTTGTAGGATGTCTTTAAAAATCCACTTTTTGCACTCTCACCTCAGCTTCTTTCCTGCTAACCTAGGTGCTCTCAGCGACGAACAGGGGGAAAGATTCCACCAAGATATAATGGCAATGGAGAAAAGGTACCAGGGACGATGGGATCCTTCAATGATGGGGGACTATTGTTGGGGTCTTGTTAGAGAATGCAACATTTCTTACAAAAGAAGGAAGTAGTGTACGTTTTTGTAACCCAATGGAAGTTTCATATATTGTGATAGTTTTGATTGTCTTTTCATGACCTTTTGGTACATTTGTATTATTGTTTATTGTAAATTGTCACACTTGTAAATTATATTGTATTATATTTTATATATGTGTTTGTGGTAATAAAGCAAAACGTTTTACCTCAACTTAAGAGATCTGAAAGCATTACTATAAGGTGCAATAAACAGTACACACAGTATACATACAAACATATTTATTTCTCTAGAAAGAATAAAGCGATTATTACGAAACTTGGAGGGTTTGTTAAATATGAATCAAAGTATGCTTAGGTATAATTTCTATGTTAGTATATGCAAGGGGACAAGATCTTGGGGTGTAAAATAAACGAAAAGGGAAATTTTTGAGGGATTTTCCCGAAAATCCCTCTGTTATGGGAAAATCGTACGTGATGGAGAAAAACCGAGTGCATATTCGAATTCAGCGCAAAAAGTTCCTTAAAGAACAGGTATTTCCTTTCATGTAACAAAACCTTTGTTAACTAGTGTTATCTGAAGTGGCTCTTTCTAAATTTTCACGCCGACTCTGGTCCTTGACGGGGGAACACGTAGCATTGGGGTTTTTTGATGATGGAGTTACCATAATGGAAAAGCAAAAAATGGTTGAAAGAATTAAAACTATAAAGGGAAACCGTGAAGCAGCAAAGAGGCTTGACGCAAGAGATGATACCATAAAAATTCTTGTGAAAAGAGAAATCAGTGATTTTGTTACAACAAACAAATTTTCCTCGAGAGATTTAAAATACCCAAAGGGTTTCTTGAGTGTGATCCGACTTCATGGCCAAATAACAATGACTATCTTCAAGGAAAGACAAGAGTTTAATTCATCCACGTAACAAACGGTGTGCAGAAAGGGGAGTGTAACTAATAGAAGATTACAACAACGTTCTTACGAAAAATGAGGAGCACAAACAGTTTCTTTTGCAGATAATAAAGACCCACAGACAATCTTTTCCTATTTGCGACAAAGTGAACTATGTAGGAAATAAGATTCATAACTTACCAAGAAAATACTACATAAATAAGGGATATTTCAATTTCTTTCAAATTGTATTTTTTTCTTTTTTACTCATAATGGTCTATGAATCATCTTGATGGAAAAAACTTATTTGTAGTTCAAAGCGAAATAAGCAGTTTGTTTCAGTTTATGTAAGACTTCCAAAATTCTTACATATCTGTGTTCCATAACTGCAATAAAATAACATTACATGAAGCATTTTGTTTCTCATACTTAATATGAATATAGGTAACTTGAAAATAATACCAGATTTGTGCATCTGGTGAAATGCTACCTCAAAAAGATGTCACATGACCCTCTTCCTATTTAAAAATTTTGACCTGAATTCAAGATGGCGGACTTCAAGATGGCCGCCATGAAACGTATACAAGATTAGGTTGGTCTCTTCCTCTAGTTCCATTATCCAAGACATCTTTTCATTCTCTTAAGCCATTTCTAAATTACGAGAGTTTATTCCAGCTTTTCCCCATACACTATGTATTGTAAACGCATTCAAAATTTTAGGTCGTTTGGAGCACCATTTAAAATTATTCAATGGATCTAATTTTTCTCCTGGCTTAATTTGGTTCCATATTGAACCATTTTAGGGGGTGAGTGCAAAGAAATTTCTAAATTTATTTTTCCCCATATAAATTTGGACCACTCTAATATATATATATATATATATATATATATATATATACAGATAGTGATCAGAAAAATGGAAACACCTGTAGTCGGCAACACGTAAGATGTATGGATTGGCAGTGGTGTCGTGGCGCCCGCAGCGCCGAACCGCTGGTGGTGGTGTGTTATTTCGGTCTCCATACTACGTCAGGAGCAGTGGAACAGCAGTGTCCAGTGGCTGCAGCAGACGGAGGCAGTGTACAATGGGAGACCTCTCAGATTTTCAAAGAGGGCAAATTGTTGGTGCGCGGTTATGTGGAGTGAGTGTGACGGCAGTGGCTAGTGTTAGGTGTGTCGCGTGGAACAGTGTCGAAGGTGACGACGGCCTACACAACACACGGGAAAACCACATCGGGGAAGTGGAAGAGTGGGCGGAAGAAAATCATGAGTGACAGGTCACGCCGGGTATTAAAGCGCATTGTCACGCAGAACCGTCGTGCCACTGCGGAGCAAGTGACGGAGGAACTCAATCAGCACCTCCCCCACCCTGTTTCAACAATCACAGTCCGCCGCAAATTACATGACATGAACTTACGGGGTCGTGTTGCACGGGCCAAACCGCTCATCAGGGACCATAACGCTTTCGCACGCCGCAAATGGTGCCGCGACCATGCCACTTGGACCGTTGAGTACTGGAAACGTGTGATATGGTCGGATGAGTCATCCTTCACCCTATTCCCAACCACGGGCTGTGTTTATGTGTGGAGAACGCCCAAAGAAGCTTATGATCTGGAGTGTCTCCGCCCAACTGTGAAACATGGCGGCGGCTTGGTGTTGCTGTGGGCCGCCGTATCATGGTTTTCATTGGGTCCTGTGGTCTGACTTAGCAGACGAATCACTGCCAACGATTATGTCGCAATTTTAGGAGACCACTTGCATCCTATGGTCCGCATGTTGTTCCCGGACAATGACGCCATCTTCCAGGATGATAATGCACTAATCCACACAGCTGGCGTTATTGCAGCGTGGTTTGAGGGACATCGGGATGAAGTTCAACACCTCCCCTGGCCCGCCCAGTCCCCAGATCTCAACATAATTAAACATCTGTGGTCCATCTTGGAAACACGACTCCGGCGACGATTAGCACCTCCATCCTCTCTCACAGAACTGGCCGATGCCCTGCACGAGGAATGGTGTAAAATTCCACTTGCTACCATTCACGACCTCTATGCCTCCATCCCACGTCGCATCAAGGCTGTTCTGAAGGCAAAAGGTGGCCCGACACTATATTAATCTGGTAACTTGCAATTCCGTTCAGATGTTTCCATTTTTCTGATCACCATCTGTATATTAATTGTTAAAAGTACAAATTGTGATTTATAACAGCTGACATATTTGGATTTCAAAGGACGTCAAAACTTTGTTCCGACCAGTTTTGACGGACAGAGTTTCATCTTCCATTTGTTAGAGTTGATACATTTTATTCAGAGGAAAAAATCAGGAGATTTCTTTATCTTCACGCGACATTTGATGTTCAGAAGTCAAAGACAATCCCCAGCGCAAAGATTTTTGTCGTTGCAAAAGAAACACCATTAGCATATCCAGGACAGTGAAGAGGTGTGTTGTGCGCGAAGATACAACTCAACATCAGGACGTTACGATTTGTCACTGGAAATAGTTTTGACTATTATCAGTTTGGGACGGCCGGTACAGTGTCATTTTGTGTCCAATCTACAGTAGATAATAGCAGTAGCGTAAAATATTTTCCATTATCAGCGCTTTTTCAAGTGGAACAGTGTTTATTAGTACCAGCAGTATGAACAAGTTCAATAACACAGTAAGTTACATAGATATGTGCTAAGTGTTTCAGAACCGGCGCGTTCTACCTCCGTCAGGGCAAAAATGTAACTGAATTTTAATTTGAAAATGGCATCAGAATTTAAAGCTTCTCGTTTATTATTATTATTCATAGCAGCTTTGATTTAACTCACTTTTGAAGCAACTTTCTCCCACTCATGTTTCAGGAATTCTATGAGAAGAAAAGTCCTCTAACTTCCTGAGTCCTCTTTATGTAAGTATGTTCGTTTTAGTACTTTTTGTCATATCTTTCGAATATAGCGTACAGTACATCGACGTTAAAATTGGTTTGACAATTTGAGACAATCTGTATGACAGCTAGTAACTTCCTCCCCTTAGAAAAATTATATCAAGTACGTATGACATGGATTATATTTTCTTTGTGAGTTAAGTATGCGCAGAGCGCGTGTGTGTGATTTTAGCGGTTTTTTTTTTTAATTTTATTTTATTTAGTATATTTTTGTCATATTTTGTGATGTTCCAATGCCCGTATTTGAGATGCAAGTTACTCCACCTTAACTGTGGAGTCGTTTAAGTGATACTGTCCTCGTGGTTAAGGATGGGTCTAACTTCTCTTGGTTGATCTAGTGTTTTATTAATAAATTTTTATTATGTCATATGTACGAGAGAACGGAAATATTTTAGATACGTACATTGACATTTCGACTTCGATGTATCAGAATTTGTCCTCTTTAACGTTTGGAATAGAATAATCTCATATGAAGATAAGCAGGTTTTCATTTCAATTGGCATTTCATTGGCCGTTTTTATGTGTAAACTTTGTACGAAATTCTTTTACAGTACAAAAAGCAAGTGGGTAAAAAAATATGTATAAGACAATGATATCAGGGAGTTGCAAGCTAAATCTTTTTTTTTTCTTTCTTTCAATACTTTTTTATATAGAACTGGATTGTAAGCGAAACTTCATTGTGAACATTCATCAGACACAAAGATACATGATTCATCACTGAAACACACTATTCTCCAATCGTCAGCAGTCCAATATTCTAGGCCTCGTGTCCATTCAAGGTGCTTCTTTGCCATGATTGGAGTAGACTCTGATTTTTGCTTTCTTTCTTGATCATGTGCTTTTTTATTCCCTCGGCACAAAGAATCCTTCGAACACTTTCAGGCCAAATGTCTGCGCCATACTCTGTCATTCTTGTGCTTAAGTCTATTAGAAACTGCAGTTCTGTTTCCCAGAGCCAATCTTTTTAGTTTTCTGATATCTCTTAGCTGTAGCTTTGGTTTTCGCCCACACTTTTCAACCCTATTTTGGCTCTTGTTCATTTCAACAGATTCTACTCACATATTTTTCTTCCATCCCAACTCTACTAGCAATGTATTGCCGCGTATATCTTATTTCCACCAGAAGTATTTTGTTAACTTCCATTTTACGCGAAAAAAGGTCTTTTGCTTTTCCCATTATGCTGCAATTACAGGACTACACAGAATAAAAGATTGATACACGAAACACGTCACGATCATTTTAAACTGGCCCATTCGAACTGTTGAACGCTTTGAATGTCGTTAACTTCATATAACAGCAACCACAACATTTCAGACTGTAACTTGTTGATAGGAACAACAATAGCTATCTACAACTCAAACACCACTTTCAGAATCCTCCCCCTCCCCTCACTAATACCATCTGCTGTTCAACGGGGGTATCACCACTTCAACTGTACAGTAAGCAAATGAAGAATCCTATACTGGTGGTTTAACCATTAAATTAAATGTTCTAGAACTCTGAAATAAGGACTCCTACATCAATTTTGCATTTTTCGAGCCTGAGTCTAATAGTTTGAACACGTCTGTATCTCAATAGCAGGAATAAATGCAGTATGGTCGCTAAATACCTTTCCCTTTCTTCTTTTATTTTCTCTCTCTCTCTCTCTACTGAGAAAGAAAGAAAGAAAGAAAGAAAGGTATTCCCCAAAATTTCACTAGTGTTAATACGAAAGCAAAGAAGCATGGACTAAAGATAAGTAAAACAAAAAACGAGTTAGTAAGGGGACCAAGAAAGAAAGGGAGAAGAGGAAAAATAAGACTAAGAACAGCAGAATTAAAAGAAGTGGACAGTTTTGTATATTTGGGGACAGGATAAACAGCAATGGAAGCGGAAATTACGAACAAGTTGGGAAAAGGAGGATTTTACCAACAGGTGAAAGGACTAATATAGGATAAAAAGACGTTCAAGTAGATAAAGTTACTGCTGTACACGACAGTTTTTGCACCGATAGTAACATATGCACCAGAGCAGAGACACGGGTAATGACTAAAAGGTACGGAGCAGACTTCAGGCGCCGGAGATGAAATTCGTAAGAACAATTTTGGGAAAGACAAGAAGTGATACAATAAGAAATAACATAACACGCAAGAACTTGGGGAGGAAAGCTTAAGAAACAAAATATGGAAATTCAGACAACGATGATTTGGACACTTAAGAAGAATGGACATTAACAGAATATTAACGATCAGAAAAAATTAGAAATGGCAAGCAAACGGCCAACAAGAAGTCCGAGAACAAGGTGGAAGGACCAATTTGTAAGAGACATACAAGAAGCGTGACACGGCAGCAAGTGGAGAATGAGAAGCGGTGGATCGATAGAAAATAACGCACAAGCCTCGTGAATTTGGCGAGATACTGAAACGGAAGAAGGCCGAGCGGGTGACTCCTAAACGTTCTGAGATCTGAATATTCCAAACATTCTACAAGAATGTGTCAAATACTCAGTTCTTCATGTAGCCACGGAATAAAATATTGAAATAATCATTAAATGCCGAATTCTAAAGGGAACATACATATTCGAAATTAAGTACGATGAAAAGAAGTACTACGAAAAGAGCTAGAATGTATATCATTGAAATATTTGGCTTAAGGCTTAACGTTTCACGTTTATATTCTGTAACTACAGAAGACGAATAGTGAACAAAAGTGAATAATCATTAAAGAATTTGGTTGAATGCGAAGATGGGAGAGCCCCAAGAAACCCTAAGTTCATGTGGCTTGAGCGAACTACGTGCCTTTTGAAACGGATGAAAGCAGTACTATATATAGTCACAAATTCCTTTATTTTCACTCAATACCTATGAATTACATATAGCTTCTACAGGATAAGTGTAAAGGATTTTTTTAAAGTATTTTATTTCGCAAATTTACCATTTTCGAGTTTAATGTACCAGTATACCGAATTAATATTGCGATTATTCTGTTTCGATGTGCCTTATTCCAAGAACATCGAATGAGCTATCACACAAAAGTAATTAAAAAATAGATAAAACAAAATGTCTACATACATATAAAAACAGGAATATATTGAATGTCTGTCAACAATACTATACCTGGTGACAAAAGTCCGCAACAGTTCGAGCCCCTTCTATAAAATGCTGATAGAACGCTTCATCTTTCTGCAGGTGTCCAGAGGTAATTAATCGAAGATAAACTACTACATAGTCGGAGTAACCCTGTTCATTTAAAAGCTTATGTAATTCTTCCCGGGAAGTCGAGCTGTCAGGAGTATTATGTACGCTAACACGATCAATTACTTCCATGAACTGAAAAGAAAAATTACTATATATTAGAAATCTTTTTGCATTCTACAGTGACTTTATGTATTACCTACTTTTTTTTTTAAATTTTCATTTAATAGCAAATGTTGCTAGGATTAATACTATATTAAATACTAATGTAATTATTAAAGTAAAGGGTTTTTAGTGTAGGATAATAAGGTTCCGTACAATCAAAAGACTGATCGAATTATACGTGACAGATTTTCATCGTGTATTTTCCCTACGAAAAACTGTACCATCGGTTCCATTCTATCGGATCATCAGCATTACGCACTACTGTCCGACATCGCAGCTTCCACTGCAACAAATTACATTGGAGCACAGGCAGAAGTTCAATCTCATCATTTCTCCCTGCAGATTTTCTATACGCTAGGGAGGGTACGGAGACGGCGATGTTTTATATGTCGTTTTAACAGTCCACATGGCTGGCAAAGCTGACTTTCACAGGAATATCATGTCACGGACTCCTATACCAGATTTCAGTTTCCTGCCTCATGTCACGATAAAACTGGAGGAATACGTACATGCTTTCTCCATATGGATCCGCATTTGGTTCTTGATGGTTCCGTAAAAACAAAGGAAGTTTTCGATAGATTATGATTATGATTATGATTAATTTCTGAAAGTAGGCATGCATCCACTTTCATATTTTTATGACATTTTCGTGCATCAATTTACAATCTTGATTCCTATTCCGGGGAGCTTTCTAGGTACGGTTGTATGTCCTTTGGCTGAAGTGTCACAATATGTAATTGTCCAAATGTTGATTGAATATCAACCTAAGTAATGCTAGTTCCTATTATATTTATTTCCAATAATTTAAATGCTTCGCTCGGGCATTTTTTTGTCAGTCACAAAGCTTATGTTGTTTGTCTATCCATGGTTTTCATACTGTTCATGTATCTCAACAGTGGTAAATAATGAATCTGCGCAATGTATGTAGATACTAGTTATTTATCTACTTCCCAAGTAGATATAAATTACTCTATTTATAAGCTATGTAACAATTGATATGTGTAAATTTAACGTTAGTACACTTACTGAATTAGTAGAATGTCTGCTCGAATGTTACTACTACCCGTGAGATAAGTGTAGACCTTATCCAATGTGACAACAGTCTTCTATTTTGACCCTGTCATATGTATCTTCCGCAGCAGTTTGTCTTACGTACAACAATGTCGTGTACGAGAAAGTTGTGAGCCCTGCCCTTATGTACACACTGGAAGCCACGATGGCGGAGAATGACGTGACTGATAATAGAATACGTCAGATTTAATATCTGGCCCATGTCACGTTCCAGTGGTGGATTCTCCTGATTTGCCAGTCAACGAATTCCACTAAACAACTCACGCGACACTTTCGCCTGTAACCTCAAATGGCCCATTTTCTTTGCGAATGTTTCTGCATAAATCCTATTTGTTTGTCTAGTCATGATATTTCTAGCCTACGGTTCCTTCGATGGGTAAATCATCATCTCAATACCGTTTTATTATTTAGTTTACGAAAAATGTTCGTAAAAAAGAGCCATAATATATCTTTCCCAATAACGTTTTCTCTTCGGCGCGTGCAAGCTGAGACACCAGAGTGATAACAACGCCGATTTCATAGTACTAGTGTAACTACATAGGGAACAGCAGCCTGCAAAATCTGTCTGACATAGACCGATCAATCTTCTGTAGACCATCTATATTTTTGAGATTAAAAATCTATGGCACAAGTAGTGGATGTATATTGGTTATGGATGACTGCAGAGGTTCCACGATCTTTAGCAGATATCAGAGTTAATGAAACAAAATAAAAATCTACGATTGAAGTGTGGAGCAGCCTTGAGTGATCTGTTTCGTCTAGCTTTGCAGATAAAAGTTGAACGCTTTTTTTTTTTTTTTTTTTTTAACATCTGAAAAATTCTGTTATACATACTGTCATTATGGACTATTGTGTCAGGTCTACAGTGCCGCATTAACAATATCTTTGCTGAAAAATAAAATAGCGAGACATGGTCTCCTAGTGTAAAACAAATTCGATTATAATTGATATGTGCACAATAAGTGGCATATATACTTGAAAAATTCGAACAGAAGCAAACTATCACTATAACAGGCAAAGAATTTAGTCGATTTGCAAATAATGGTGTAGCTCAGAATGAAAAATCCCGTCACTTCTTACAAATGAGAAAGTAAGGGGAAAAAAAAAGGAAATTCAATACCTTTCTGCCATTTAGTACAGTGTAGTGGCTTAAAAAAAGTGATTACGAAACAGAGTAATTTTCAGCAATAGAAAGATGACGGTCCAACATGAATTTTAGACCAAGTAAAAAAAAAAAAATGATTTTAATAAATACTGATTAACTAAGTTATCTTTAAAACACATAATTGATATAAAAATTGGGAAACTATGATGCAGCAAGTTAAAACAGCTTGAATGATAATACAAACATCTGTAGAACCCCTAAAACCTCAATTACTCAGGTCTGAACATTTGTTATATGCCATTACTAGAAAGGACATCCGAAACAAGACCTAATCTAACTTCTCAACTACTTATTCTGTTAAATCCTAATATCCACACAGGATTACTTAATATTATACAGATGATCTATAGGTTACCGTGACTACTTATGCTCTTTTCACAGAGAAGCTACAAAGAAACATTCGTATCACACAAGCTTCTTCCTGGCTATATATCTAGCGTATGTGTCTTCGGGTGGGAGACACGGGTTCAATTCCCAGCAGGGCTCATGTGGTTCGGATTCCAGGTTAAACTGTAGGACCAGGTTTCATATAACCTCGGTGTCGAAAGAGATGCTATTCTAATGCAGCCAACCAACCAATTAGTAGCACAATTCTCAACTGACAGCAAAAGTTATTTATTTACTTGAATCGTAACAACTT
This sequence comes from Thermobia domestica, assembly GCF_964235325.1. Lineage (NCBI taxonomy): Eukaryota > Metazoa > Arthropoda > Insecta > Zygentoma > Lepismatidae > Thermobia > Thermobia domestica. The sequence continues at coordinate 49,712,125 of NC_137458.1, forward strand.
ATCACAGCAATATCAACTCCTTTTCTTCAGTAAGAACAAAAACAGTTTTGCCTTATTCCTCGAATTTTGTGATTTGCTCATGATTTGGGCGTTCTCTGATATATATATATTAGGGTGGCCCAAAAATTTCAAATTTATCCCACACCCCTGGGCACCACCTCATTTTTTTTTACAGCAGCTGATAGTAGTAAATTGCCAAAATTTCAATGTCCTGGGTGGAATAGTAGGCAGTGCTCAACGGCTTACAAATTTGGAAAATTGCGTTATTTTGTTCGTTTTCGAAATATACATTTTAATTATATAATTATTTTCCCATATGCTGTTTTTGTGAAATAAATACCAAGAAAACTGTATAAAGAGGTGAAAAAAAAAAATAAGAACTGCCAAAACTTGGTTTTGGGGACTATTCTGCTACAAGTTTAAATATCAAGGAAACTGTATAAAGGTGAAAAAATTAGAACTGTCAGTATTTTGTCTGAGGAATATGATTACATTGTCTGAGGTGTTACATATGATTGCTGTGTAATATGGACTGTGTGTGAAAATATTGCTTTGCCATCAACTTCGACATGTCAAGTGGACAGTATATTTTTGTTAAGTATCAGAGACGTAGAACCAATATCTAGATTTAATCATTTACCAATTTTAATGCAAGTTCTATTCAAATTCCCCCTTTTTCTCTACATGAAATAAAATCTATGAGAAATGCAAGACACAGCATTATAAACGAATTCATTTCAGTATGGTAAAATGAACAACAGCCGCTATCCCCTATTAGACTTACAGAACACTTGTTGATATGCTTGAAAAAGTACACTTTGAATGGCTGTTGTTTAAAAAAAAAAAAAAAAAATTAAAGGAAGAATGTCTGATGTCCAAAAGAAACGTGAAACATCATTTCAAGAACAGCTTGATAAGATATTTGACATAGTTCACAGTGAAGCATTTACTATGAGCAAGGTAGATGAAGACAGAAAGATTTTAACAGATGAAAGGACAGAAAGAAATATGGTTATTTCATCAGAAGACAAGAAAAACAGCAAAAAACAAGCAAGGATTTTTGAAAGAAGATTGAAAGAGCAAAAGAGACTTGAAAAAGGTACAAGATCCAAGTTGGTCGTCCCTGGCATCCCGAACTGTGACTATTTCAAATTCAGAAGACGATTCATCAGAAAATTCTGATCCGGTCAAAGATAAATCAGAAGAACTGTGTAGTACAAATAGGCAATTACCATATTGTAGCAGGACTCGATTTTCGAGGAAAATAATTTGTATATTTTGATTTTATTTTTATGTTTATGTCACGAAATCATTAATTAAGGTTATGGGAATTAAATGTTGTATATGTGAGTAAATGCAAGCTGCACAATCTTGCTAATGTTTGTGTCAGCAGTTTATTGTAAACACATGTGTACAAGAATGTCATCGTTGAGAGTCTGGCAATGTAGGAAGGAAATGTTGACAATGTGTCTTTCCTCACATTAGCCAGATTCTAGAAATTGTATAAAGTGAATCTGTAAGATTTCACGAATTTCATGAGATTACGGATGTACAGAGAATTGCTTAGAATCGGGAAATCAGAACGTGTCGAGGATTGCAATTTTGAGTTTTGACACATGGAAGGAATTTGTCTCTCCATGTGAAAACGGTGTTGCACGTGCTGCAGCAGACGGAAAAAGCAGACGACGGTGGTTGGACAACGCCAAACAAAACCGGAGGACGAGAAGGTTTTGGGACAGTTCGATGACAGTTCGAAGAGAGTTCGGAGAGAGATCACCGAGAATTCTTGGACAGTCTATGATCAAGTTACCGTGATCATTCTTGGGTTCGAGTTTGGAGAACCAAGTCCGATTTGAGAATCAGCCAGATGACAGGAGGAGAAAATACTTTATACTCCAAAACATTTTAACGACGCAGAACTTTGTGCAGAGAGTTGCATTGAGAGGAGCCATACCTCAATGCTCGTTTTCGTCTTCCACTAGCAAGGAGATTCAGCTTAAAGGAGCCGAGTTCAACGCCAGAACGACGTGGGAATACACCAGTTTTATCCAGGTATGTGTGGCACCGAGTCAGAAGTCAAAAGCTCAATACTTGATCGTTCTGTACCCGTCTGGCAAATGAGTCTTAATATCCGTCATAACTAGCATTCTGAAATCAAACAGTTCACTCATAAGCATAACGAAATACAGTGTTTTTATTTTAATGAAGTGGACGTATCTTTATTTAACTAATCCCCAAATGAGAAACCTCTCGCAAGTTAATATCAGAGTTCGTCCCACTCATTCTAGATGGTGAGTGGAAGGCGCCTAGTTGCACTCAACTTTGCATCCCCAATTAGGCACTGAGTGACTAGGTTGTCATAGTGGAGATGCTGTGAGGCTTAGGCCATTTTGTAGCGTTCCCAGTAGACATACTAAGTCCCTAACTTCATGGTGGTGAGATGCTGGTCTTAAGATCTTTTAGATCAAGGTACGATTCCAGTAGTAATTCATCCATGGTTGGAGATTGCTGGCTTGTAAACGTCCCAGTAGTTGATCAGTAGTAATTAGACAGCATGGTGGAGACATGCTGGTGGCTTACGCCTTTGTAACGGTTTCAGTAGATTCAAATAATTAAACCCTCCTTTCCCACCCATATTTTAAATGATATTGTATTACGTAACTAAATGATATTGCATTAAATGATATTGTATTACGTAACTAAAACCCACCCTTCCCACCCTCTCTACGATGAAGTGTAATTTTAAGTTTTGTGATCGTATTTTCTCGAACTAGGTTAAGGTATTAAGTTATAATGTGTTAATTGATATAGTTAATTTAAGGTTTTGCAAAGAGGAAATAGTTATCCGATTCTCCCGACAAGTTGATTAAGTAGCTCGAATATACGTGTTATAAGAATAAATAAGTTTCAGTAATTAATAAGTAAATGAGTAACGAAAGTATTCGTACGAGAGCACAAAAAGCGGCAAAAGGAGTACAGGTCGGAAGCTTGTTTAATATTGCAAGTTCAAGTAAGAAAAAGCAAGAAGGTGCGAAACCAAATTTGAAATTAGGACCCGTCGAGAATTTTCCGTCCAGTCCTATAGCAAAATCTTATACGGAAGATTTTACATCAATCTTTCCATTTGAAAGTACCGTAGTTGATAATAAGCAGTCAAGTAGTACAAAAGAAGATAAAATGGCGACAGGTGTAACATTTTATTCCGATGTAAACAAACTTCCGAAGTTTGACTTGAAGACAGATAGCGATATAATAGGTTTCTTTGATGAGTTTGACGACGCGTGTCAAATGGCAGGCGTGAGTGAGGAAAAGAGAAAAGAGCTATTACCTAGTGTATTCAAAGGTAATGGTAGACAATGGATGAAGGTATTTTTAAAGAGAAGGAATGTTAGTGAAACTAGTTATAGGCAACTACAGAAAAGCATAATCGAAGAGTTTACACGTACAAATGTAACATTAGATATAGAGGAACGTATAAGAGAAAGGTTGCATCTCGAGGATGAGCCTATAATTAATTATGTGTATGATATGCTAGTTTTGTGCGAAAGATTAGACGCCAACATGAATGACAAAAAGAAAATAGGGATAATTTTAGGTGGTCTTCAGCCATATTTCATGGAACGAGTAGGTACAAATTCATATTCGACAATTGATAAATTTGTAGAGGATCTTCAGAAAGTAGAGAAGAATAAGTGCAAAGTAGAGAAACGCGTTAAACGGGAAAACGGAAAGGTTACTGTTAAAGACCTTTTAAAGAAAATGAGAGAACAAGTAGAAGAGGAGGATAGCGATGTAGAAATTGACAAGTTGTTGTTAAAGAAAGAGATTAGAAATAAGGAAGACGTAAAAATTAAGCAAGAACCAACGAGTATTACTCAGTTGAGTGAGCTAGAGAAGAAAATAGAGAAATTACAGTTGACATTAGCTGCTAATTTTCAAGACCGAAATAGTAGAGAAGATAAAAGCGGTAGTGATTCGAAGCAACAGAGGAATAATAGTAATAATTTTAGAGGAAATAGAAATTTTCGGAATGGAGGACGAAATTTTTACAAGAATAATGGAAATAGGAACTGGAATAGGAATAGTAATAATAATAATTATAATAGGAATAGAGGTTCTAGCGGATACAATAATGGAAGAGGATTTAGAAATAATTGGCGTAATAACAGAGGTGGAAGGAATACAAGTTTTTGGCAACAAAGAGGAAATAGTTGTTGTGCGAATGGTGTTAATGGGCCAACATGGTGCCAAAATCATAGCCAAGTAAATAGTCCCGTACAGTATGTTCCAGTAGTACCGAACCAGATAAATGGTACAACTTATTATCAGGCTACAACTTCAAATAATTTAAACTAGGTCAAACTGTAAATGACAGAGGCACATTTACAGGTGGTAAATCAAAAGTTAGAGAAATAGTAGCCTCTACGTTAACTGATAATAATATGCTCTATGTTCCGATAGAAGTAGATGGTAGAAGTCATAAGGCGTTGATTGATACAGGATCGCAGATATCTATTGTAAATGAAAAGCTAGTCCCACCTAGTGCGAAGGTAATCCCTAGACCAACACGGATTCGTGGAATAACACAGAATGTGTTAGTAGTAAATAAGATCGCTGTGATTAGATTTAAAATGGCCGGACAGACATTTCATTTGGAATTTCGCGTAGTAAAGGATTTTCCGTATCAAGTTTTGATCGGGAATGATTTTCTACAGAGTCAAAATTGCCAAATAAATTACGGTCAGAATAAATTGACATTGCAGAGATTTGGAAAGCCAAGATTAAGGAAAAGGGAAGAACTGGAATCTGTGACTGTGTCTGATAATGCAGCGTTAGGAATAAAACATTGTATTAGACCAAGATGGGTATTAGGTAATAAGGTACGGTTGTTACCTAGGTCTAAGACTACTGTGGAAGTGAATTTGGTTAGTTCTTGGAATAACAGGGAATACTTGTTAGAACCGGACAGGAAGATAGAAGCCCAATACAATGTGTTGATTCCGCGTGCACTTTTATCGGCTGAAAATAACAAGATCGAAATTATTAATCCATCTAATAGAGCAATTTTATTGAGACCGAATGTAACGCTAGGAAAAGCTGAAGAATGTGTGGATGAAGAACAATTGAAGAGTGAAGGATTGTCAACCGAAGATATTGATAGTATTTTAAGATCTCGTAGAAATTTTGATAAATCTAGATTGAAATTTGGGACTGAAACGAAACCGGAAATTAGGAATAGAATTGAGAGTTTGTGCTATGATTTTGCGGATGTTTTTGCATGGCAGGACGACGAATTAGGCCAAGTAAAACATTTTGAGCATCACATTGAGTTAGAAACAAAAGTACCATTTAGACGTCACCAATATCCGATTCCCATAGCGTTAAGAGAGAAAATTAAGGAACAAATTAACATTTTGTTAAGACAAGGAATAATTGAAGAAAGTTCAAGCGCTTACAACTCTCCGATGTTGTTTATACAAAAACCGTCAGGGGGTATTCGTGCAGTTTTGGACTGCCGGTTTTTGAACAAATGCGTCAAGCTGCATAGCATTGCGCTGCCTCCGATCCATCAAATTTTAACGTGTATGGGAGGACATAAATATTTTAGTATTTTGGATGTAAAATCGGCTTATCATCAAGTGCCTATTTCTGAGGAGTCACGGGAGTATACCTCATTCAATATACCAGGCGTAGGAGCTTATCAGTATCGTGTTCTTCCTATGGGATACTTACAATCGCCCGCCATATATACAAAGATAATGGCGATGACCCTGGCGAATGTAAATCCAGAGTCAGTTTCCTATTATATGGATGATGTATTTATATATACGAATAATCAGGAGAAAATGGTAGATGTACTTCAATCAGTTTTCAAAAGATTGAGACATTACGGACTCAAACTATCTGTAGAAAAATGTCAGTTCATAGAAAGGAAAATTTTGGCTCTTGGACACATTGTCAGTGACGCAGGATACGAGGTTAGCCCGAAGATAATTCAGGCGATAAAAGCATGTAAGGCCCCGAATAATGTAAAGCAGTTAAAATCTTTTCTTGGTTTAACAAATTATGTTCGAAAATTCTGTAAGGACTATGCCAAAATCACATCAGCGTTTCAACCAATTTTGAAAAAGGGTCATAAGTTCGAATGGAATGAATCATACCAGCAGGCGTTTGATCAATTAAAATCAGCACTAATGAATGCACCATTGCTAGCTCCATTTAGGGAAGATTTGGACACGAGAGTGTACACAGACGCATCGACTAGTTCGATTGGTGGAGTATTAATGCAAAAACAGGCTAATGGTGAATGGACACCAGTAGCGTACTACAGTCGTGTGTTACGTCCACAAGAGAAGACCAGACACATAGTGGAATTAGAAATATTGGCAGTGATAAGTTCTTTAAGAGCATTTAATTATTACTTGTTCAATAAAGAATTTGAGCTGTACACCGATTGTAAGGCATTAAAGTATTTGCAAACGTCACCTAAATTAGCTCCGAAATTGGTAAGATGGAGTTTGGACTTAGCTCAGTATAAGTACACACCGGTGCATTGTCCTGGAGAAAAGAATCCTAGTGATATTTTGTCCAGGAACACAGACATTGAACCAACAGTAGACGATATTGAGTTAGAAACGTTGAAGGTGAATTCCGAAGATCTCCAAGTTAATTTGACTTTCGATAAGGACATTGATGTTGGCGACTTACAGAGAAAGGATTCATTTTTCGGACCGATTATGCATGCAATAGAACACCCAGAGGATGCTGATGTAAAGGCTGAGAAGCAAGCCCGATGGTATACAGTAAAGGACGATAGGCTTTATAGAACACAAAGAATGGCAGGTGGTACAAAATTATTATTATGTATTCCTTATGCGTTAAGAGAACAAGTATTCAAGAATCTACATTGTTCGGTATATGGTGGCGGACATTTTTCTTACACGAAATGCTATAGACGTGCTTTAAAATTAATATATTTTCCGAACATGAAGAAATTCTTCATGGAGAAGATAGGAGAATGCATAAGTTGCCAGATACAGAAAAGGAAGACAGGAAGAGTACCATTTCACGCGCAGACGTACCCCTCTTATGCTCCATTTCAGTCAGTTGTGATGGATGAGGTTGGTCCTTTTAAATTGTCTCGTAACAATAGAAATAAGTACATTCTAGTGTTTGTTGATAATGCAACTAGATTTGTTATCGCTAGAGCGGTACCCGCAGTAACGGCAGAGATCGTTGCGCAGGTAATTTTCGAAGATCTGATTACGAAACATGGAGTTCCATCTCAGCTCCATCTGGACAGGCTATCATCTCATCGCAGCCGAATAGTGGAAGAAATGGCAGAGAAATTTGGAATGCAATTGCATTTTGCGAATACAAGCGCCCATTATTCTATAGGAAGTGCAGAGAGGGCCATTGGCTCATTACAGCAAGTAATGAAGCATTACATTGACAAGGATTTTTCAAACTGGGATGAGATCTTGCCAAGTTTGATATTTACTATTAATACGCAAGTGCATGATGGTACTGGTTTTTCACCATACTATCTATTGCATGGAGTCGAACCAAGAACGTTTCTTGAGCAGGACCTAGACATTCCTTGCGAATACGTCGACAATGAGGTGAGACTTCAGAGCATAAAAGAGGCACGCCAGCTAGCGTACAAAAATTTGCAGAGAAGATTTAGATCTCAGAAGAAGCAAATAGAGAAAAAGTTTGATCAACCGAGTTTTGAAATTGGTCAAAAAGTGTTAATAAGGGAAATGCCAAGAGCAGGTTTGCCCGCATGTTTTGGTAACCGTTACAATACTAAAGGGGTAATAGTGGACAAGATAAACAATAATTCATACAAGGTACAGTATGAAACGAAAAATGGTGAAAAGAAGAGTGATACTATAGACTTAAGACGTTTAAAATTATTCGTAGAAAGTAAAAATGGTGAAAGGTATGGTGAGACAGATCAAACATCAGATGGTGATGAATAAAGTTCGATTTGGTGAGAAAAAAAAAATTTAACATAGGGTCTAATGTAACTATGGTACAAATTGGGTCTACCGATGAAGTGTCAGAAAGGGGGCACTTTCTCAACCAAACCCTAATCCCGAGATTGGAGGAAATGCTAATCTCCATCAGGAAATTTCCCGAATCGATAGACACTTTTTGAATTATAGTTACTAGAATTGTGAATAAATAATAAATGTATGGAATGTAAAATTAAAATTATTGATTAAAATCAGTTGATACCTAGAAAGTAAAATAAAATATAAAATACATAGGAATAAATAAATTGTTGACAGTAGGCTAAAATACAAACAAATAAATAAATGAACAGTAACAGGAAATTAATATTAGGTTTTACTAATTCCAGAATTTTATTCAAGACTGAAAAGGAAACATTAGAATATGGATACAACAATGTGGGTGATCTATATAAAATTGATAGTTATGGTTCATTTTGGAAAATCAGATGATCATCATCAAGTAACTATGAAGGACGTAGGGATAGCCCTAACACAAGATTCGTTGGCAGTTCATGCGTCAAATATGGTCTATACAACTATTCGATTACATGTTAACTTTCACGAAGCTGTGCCAATGCACAAAGTGTGTAGTGAATCATATGATATTCTAGAAGAATACGCAGAAAGGGAAAGACAATTTAGAATTAATATAATAAATTCAATACCATGTCAGTTTGTATTCATAAATGGTAGTTCTAAATGTATGGAGTCAGCAAGGACTAAACGTTCAATTTGGTCTATGCTATTAGGATTTGGGTCTATAGGGTTGTCAACCTATAACCTAATACACACACAACAGTTGTCGACCTCAATTCAAAAATTGTCTGAACACGAAAACGTATTGGCTGAGGAAATTCACAAATTAAAAATATCGCATAACGAAGAAATTTCAATAATGCATGGTGTGGTAGTTAAAGTACATCATGTTCTTCAGAATGTAAGGAGTAAACTGCAAGAGATGTATTGCTACTTGCAGCAAGCTCAAAGGAAAATTTTGACTAATCTATTCTCTCATTTAGCTAGAGAAAGAGTGACTAAAATATTCAACGACATACTTAGCAACCAATTATCCTATCATATTTTGTCGAACTTAGATGTGAATAAATTTATAAATAGTCATGATATTTTGAAGTATTCAATTTATCGTTCCGATATAGGAATGTTCTATCGAGTATCGTCGATTTATTTAATGAAATATGACTATAATGAAAACAACATCGACTTATTACTAAAAACGCCTATTATTTATGAAAATACTGTATCAAAAATGTTTAATGTAATTTCAATGGGTTATCTAACTAACAATTTTAGAACGTACTATAAGTTACCGGAAGTGGTATACTTAGCTAATGGAATATATCACACACTAGATCGATCGAAATGTGAATTCAAGAGTTTCTTGTATTTTTGCGAGCAGATATCACTAGATGATGCAGCTAAATGCTTGAACAATATTGTGTTTAATGGATCGTTAAGTGGTTGCGAACAACAAACAGAGAAATACCTAGGTAAGGTAGTGTACAAATATACTCATGCTGGAGTATTATACTCATCATTGGTAGAAGGATATGTGACTAAGCTAGGTAAACATCACGAAGTTACATCGACGAAGGTAAATTATGGGAACAATTGTTCGTATTTTATTGATTACGATTCATTTGATAACCTAATTTTTGGAGAATTGGCGATTCCAACTAGAAAAGTAATAAGCGTAAACAATAAGCATTTAAGTTTGATAGGGAATTGGACGCTAAAGCAATTAAATTTTAGTATACACCATGAGGAACTCAACAATCTAGCTGAAAATTTATTAAAACTGAAAGTGGATACCACTGTACCACTACTAATAATTAGGATGAATTACATAACGTATGTAATAGCAGGAATCATATTAGTATTAATTATTTCAGTCATTGCATTAATAACGTTGTACTGCAGATTGTATAAATCGATAAGAAAATATAAAGTAGAAAATAGTGAACCATAATAATCATAATAATAATAATAATAATAATAACAACAATAATAATAATAACATTATTTAGGATCATATTGTATGAAAATTGTTTGTATTCCGTGAACTATTGTGAGAAAAGTCTAGAAAAGGTTGTAAACCAGTTCGTAAACATTGGAATTAAGTATTGGTAATTTTGAAAAAAAAAAGAAAAACTAGGAAATCGAATGTAAACAAACATGTAAATGTGTCAAAGTGTATTCAGATTATGCATTCCATACTCACCAAACAGCCATCACCAATAGTAAACACCATCACCATATGAAGGTATAAGGTTTAGTAGACATAGTCTATAGTCTATGATAGTCCATAATAGTCATACTACCCAAACCGGATAGGTTGTATTGTAATACGGTATACCAAACGATGTCCCATTTCCGTATAAAGTGTGAACGAAATGAAGAAAATTGTGAAATAAGGATAGAAATAGATGAGAAATAGGTTACCTAGATGAATCTAGGATAGTGACATCAATCAAGGATAGATAAAGTCTAAAAACATTCAAACATTCAAGAAGGGATAAGGAAAATAAATGTAGAAAGTAATAATATTAGTAATAACAACACTAAAAATAGTTAAAAATAGATAAGAATAGACGAAATAGTAATAGGTTACTATTATAGTAATAGTAGATAGTATATATGTATAATTACTACAAGTGTTTTTATAAAATAGCGAATAATGAATTTTATATTGTATGTAAATGGTGAATTAAAGGGTTAAAAGATGCAAATAAGCATAGATAAAGCTAGAAATAATTCACAAATAGTGTTAAAGAATGTTTAGTGTATGTAGTAATAACGTATTTATTCATTATTTTTAAAGTCCGAAAGTTTTTGTAAGTTTTAGAAAAGAAAAGAAAAGAAAATAATGTATTTTATTATAATTAGTAATAATCAATCAATATTGATTGAAAAGAATCATTAAAAGCATTAATTTTATTGTGGAACGTAATTGGTAAACGAAATGAGCAAGGCTCACATGTTATTTTGTATGGATTTGCGTTAACAGCTATTGAATACTCTGAGCAGCTGGAGGTAAGAATGAGAAATGAGACCTGCGCGAGAGAGTATCTCCGCGCGAGGCTACGCTAGTCTCCACTCCAGGCCTCGAGCACATGGTAAACTCGAATGGTTCCGAGTGAACTCGAGCGGACACGAACAGGATTCGCTTCGTCCAGCCCCGCTGAAGCTTCCGTAGCTTGAATTTCCATCCTAGTCCGAGCGTAAATTCATATAATATATTTTTAGAAATTCAAGAAAAATTATTATTTAATAAAATTAACGATATTTAACCACGTAAATGATTAAAATAGAGTTTAAACTACATAAATACGTAGGAAATAAGTAATAACAGCTTAAATATAGAGAGATATAGCGAGTATAATTTAATGCTATATTTATGATAGAAAAAGAGTGAAAACATGAGTTTTTAAGTGTGAAACATAGTCTCCAAGTTATGGTTTGACAAACTTCACACATAGCTAAAGTTTCAACGGTCATGCACAAAGATTACTAGGAAAGTAACAAGGGTGCTCGACACAGAAAGAACAAAATAAGACTGCTTCAAAAATACGCGATATTTAGAACGCAAAAAGTGAAGGCAGACACAAGATAGATGTTTTAATTATTTAATTAACTATAATAAATGTAATTTTCTACGAATTTTAAGTAGGCCTATCCCGACTTTATCTATTTCTCGTCTATTTCAGATAATATCCGAAAGCGAAGGAAATGGACATCAATACAATATTATTATTAATATCAGCGTTAGTTTTAGGAAGTGTATTAGTAGTAATAGTAATTATCACATGTTATATTTTGTTAAAATTAAATAGGATAGAGAGAAAATACGAAAATAGTGTAAGAAATAGTAAAAATAATATAAGATCAAACATAGATGTAGAAGTAAATGGTAGAGATGAGTCTGAGACTTACGCAGTTTCCCATGCATCACCAATTTATGCCACTATTTTTAATAAGAGCAAATCTACACTAAAAACTATCCCACAAAGCACTGAAATCACTATTTTTAAGAATTTGCCAGATGGTAGTATAGTAGATTCTAGTAAGAGCACTGAAACTGAACGGGAAAACACACACTTGCACCACATCACTACAGAAGATGAGAAAGACACTAATACATCAATGGGACACTATAAATTCACGAAAACCGACGTTTTCAACGAAGATTCCGACAAAAACGGGAAAACTGAGTGCCCGAAAAACATGAAAAGTGAATACTTTTTTCCATGCGATGTAGTGGTTTTGTAAAATAAAGTGTTTTAAAACTAATAACGTAATAATTGATACGGAATATTAGCACTCGATGTTATCCAGTCAACAGTGACGCGTGAACAGAATGGCAGGAAGTTAAGTTAACCTTGACAAGCTTGATTGAAAACTGCTGATCTTGTAGTTACCATGCTAAAAGTATCTACAGGATATCCAACGCCCTGCGGCAGGATTTTCTTTCCGTTCATGTTAAAATGTCAGTGAATAAAATTTTGATGAAAATAAAACAATAATATTTTCAAGTTTTTACAGTGCAAATGTGAATATATTAACTAACTATGTTTTACAAACTATGTTACAAGTTTTTGTTTTAGATTTCCATTCACATAGCGGTGGAGATAAATGAAGTTGAACCATTACTGATACGGCCAATAAATTCATTGGTTGGCATGTATGGACAGACAGAGTAATGGAAGTTTTGGTAACATGACACTCTAAAAGCGTTGTCGCTAAGAGGAGATAACTCAAGAGTACTTGCAAACTAACATATATGTATTTATGCACAATCACTCTTGACCAAATGTGATGTGCAAGTATTTCAGCAAAAACTCACTAGATGTCGTGAGGATATACTTTGCTACATTACATTTGAAATGTTGTATTTTATAATTTTAGGAATTAAGAGAAAGATTAAAAATTCAAATATATATATATTTTTTGAATAATTTTAGGTGAAGGAATATTAATTACTATTTATATAATTATTTTGCATAATAATACATATTTTATTTTCATTTCAAGTTTATATTTATTTTTCAATATGGTTTTAGTATATAAATGATGTACAGGGTGTTTATAGAAAATCGCCCTCTTACGATGTCGAATTTGGTTTGCGGAGCAACCAATTTTTAAGGGGGGCCATGTAGCAGGACTCGATTTTCGAGGAAAATAATTTGTATATTTTGATTTTATTTTTATGTTTATGTCACGAAATCATTAATTAAGGTTATGGGAATTAAATGTTGTATATGTGAGTAAGTGCAAGCTGCACAATCTTGCTAATGTTTGTGTCAGCAGTTTATTGTAAACACATGTGTACAAGAATGTCATCGTTGAGAGTCTGGCAATGTAGGAAGGAAATGTTGACAATGTGTCTTTCCTCACATTAGCCAGATTCTAGAAATTGTATAAAGTGAATCTGTAAGATTTCACGAATTTCATGAGATTACGGATGTACAGAGAATTGCTTAGAATCGGGAAATCAGAACGTGTCGAGGATTGCAATTTTGAGTTTTGACACATGGAAGGAATTTGTCTCTCCATGTGAAAACGGTGTTGCACGTGCTGCAGCAGACGGAAAAAGCAGACGACGGTGGTTGGACAACGCCAAACAAAACCGGAGGACGAGAAGGTTTTGGGACAGTTCGATGACAGTTCGAAGAGAGTTCGGAGAGAGATCACCGAGAATTCTTGGACAGTCTATGATCAAGTTACCGTGATCATTCTTGGGTTCGAGTTTGGAGAACCAAGTCCGATTTGAGAATCAGCCAGATGACAGGAGGAGAAAATACTTTATACTCCAAAACATTTTAACGACGCAGAACTTCGTGCAGAGAGTTGCATTGAGAGGAGCCATACCTCAATGCTCGTTTTCGTCTTCCACTAGCAAGGAGATTCAGCTTAAAGGAGCCGAGTTCAACGCCAGAACGACGTGGGAATACACCAGTTTTATCCAGGTATGTGTGGCACCGAGTCAGAAGTCAAAAGCTCAATACTTGATCGTTCTGTACCCGTCTGGCAAATGAATCTTAATATCCGTCATAACTAGCATTCTGAAATCAAACAGTTCACTCATAAGCATAACGAAATACAGTGTTTTTATTTTAATGAAGTGGACGTATCTTTATTTAACTAATCCCCAAATGAGAAACCTCTCGCAAGTTAATATCAGAGTTCGTCCCACTCATTCTAGATGGTGAGTGGAAGGCGCCTAGTTGCACTCAACTTTGCATCCCCAATTAGGCACTGAGTGACTAGGTTGTCAATATTTAAAAAATCACAGAGATTTGCAATCTGAACCAATTGCAAAGATATCTTTATTTTCTACACATATTACTAGTGCATTAGATCGCAATAAGATCTCCAATATTGAAGCCTTAAGATTAATGATCCCTATTGCAGTAGCACTAGGACATGACCCCAGTTCATTGCTCTTATCACGAAGCATTATTCAACGCGAAAGGAAATCAGCAAGAAAAACTGTGTTTGAAGGAATAAAGCAATCTGTTTCTTTTGACGATCCAGTTATTGTTCATTGGGATGAGGAGATTTTTCCTAAAATTTCTGGCACTGATAAAGTAGATTGTTTTTCGTCTTAGAATCTACAGATGGTAAAGATAAATTGCTTGATGTGCCAAAATTTTTGTATGTGGTACTGGCGCAAATGCAGTTTATAATGAGATAACTGAATGTGGTTAATAAGATAGTAATAAGATAGTAGGCATGTGTTTTGACACTACATCAGTTAACGCAGTATTTTAAAATGGAGCTTGTGTTTCGGTGGAAGACAAAAAAGAATTATTATGGCTAGCATGTACACACCATATTTTTAAACTTCTTCTCAGTAAAGTACACCATATTTTTAAACTTCTCAGTAAAGTACTTACTTTCTGCTTTGGAGCTTCCAGTTCCCCTGATATACCTTTATTCAAAAGATTCAATGCAGCATGACATTATATACACCAAGAAATTTGTCAACCTGGGAGATATTCCTGGCACCGATCATTTTAAACTCTCTACAGTCAGTATTTTAGGTGCCTTCCATCTCAATTCAGGCAGAACATGTACCATCACTATCTCAGATATTGTTGAAACTTTTTTTTTTTCGTCGAAAAAAAATTTCCCGCCAAGTAATGGGCCATCAAAGACGGAGAGTACAATTTATGAATTGTAGAAAACATGGAAAATGGTCAACTTCGAAGCCCCACCATTCAGCTATGGAGACAGGTAGAGTTATAATTCTTGTTGTGGTATGTACATAGGGATATAAATAAACTATATTTTATTATAGTTTGGTTTGCACATGCGTATCTCTTTGTACATAAATTAACAAATGAACATCAGTTTATCTGAAAAGTCGAAGTTTGCGAATTTTTTCGACCACTTCCGGTTCGAATTTTAAAATTCTGTTTTCACACGGTTGGTAAGACCTAGTTACCCGCTTTCCGAAAAAAAATTTTGTATCGCTTCTGTGTGCAACTGTTTTGTCGCAAAAAATTCGAGAAATTGTACATTTTCAAAAATCGCCATTTTTGGGCGCCATAAATTCAGATGATCTGTAAAAAGCCTGAACTATTACCTTAGTGATGATTTGAAATGCTCCAGACAAAGTCTCAATTAAGTGCGATGTCATTACAGTGATCGAAAATTGACAAAAAGTTAAAAAATCGAAACGTTTTCTTACACGTTCCATCAAAGAAATTTACCGACTTTTAAACAGAACAATCCCAGCATAAGAATGGGTCACTCGAAATTTTATAGTATTCGACCAGCTGTCAGTCTGCAATCTGCGAGGGAAATGTGTGTGTGTGCATTTTGCAAATTTTAAGTTAGCTGTTATTGCGTTGCAACAAATCAAAGGTGCAGCCTGTATTGAAGCTGTAATGAGTGACCAGTTTTCTTTAGTAGTATGATCCGTAGAAAATGACAGCTGTCTTCTTCAAGAATGTGGTAAACGTCCTGAAGTAGAAAGAATAAGAGTGGAGTCTTTAATTATTGATCTTGATGAAAATAGTGTTACGTATGCCATATGGGAAAACAATGATCTCGTTAAAAAGCTGTGCCACTTTCTGTTTTCGTATCGTACGTTGATGGTTTAACTGTAAGAATTGTAATTTATGACTACATCAAGAAAATCCAAAGGGAATTAATTGCTACCGAAAAGCAGCGTATAAAATTTCAAGATATAAATTCTATTCTAATTCATTTGAAATTCATTGAAAACTGGACTGTTATTCTGCAAAGTGAAATTCAGTTATCACCGGAAAAACGAGCAAATTTACGGCAGTTATTATCAAAAACTGCCAGTTTTGTTGTAATAAGCGACGACAAACACGATTCGGCTCATGTACTCATAGCCATAGACAAGATCCTAAAAATACTCGAAGAAAAGCGAAAATATAGGTTATAGAAAAAGGTTCGAATATGTTAAAATAAGTGTCTACAATTTTCCAAACCGTGTCAGTGATTTCTGATGGTGCTGCATCCCACTTTAAAAATCGCTTTCAGATTTTCGAGACGCAGACAGGTCCGATAAAGCAGTGGTTTTTCAGTGAAACCGGCCATGCAAGTCTCTCTGCGACGGTATTGCGGAAGAGAAGGGGGGGGGGGAGTTGTAAAGAATGTGGCAACGCGGCATTGACAAAAACAGATACACATTATTAAAACTGCACAAGAATTCGTGAGTATGGTGCAAATACAAACTCCGGGTATTACTCTCGTTTTGTTGCCTGGAACTGAATTCGACAATTTCCGGAAATAATAAAAATGAAAGAATGGGAAAGTGTGCGACCGGTAACTGGTATTCAACGAAGTCACCTTTGGCTTTCGAAAATGGCGAAGTTTTTATCAGTAACGGGTCACCATGAACTAACTTCATACTTCCCCCAAAATCGAGCTTCTGCAATTCAAAGTGTAGATTTAAGAAGCTGCAAAAAGGAACTTTTGTTACATACATATATAATAACTAGTGGTGGGTAACGGAAATATTATGAATAAATCATGAATTACGTGAAGTGCTGTTTATGCTTCCACATGGACCTTCAACAGGGTACGGGTTTCCAGAAGAGCATAAGGGAAGTGAAAGTAAGTGTCTTGTGACTATGGACAGTGTGCTACGAGTTGTGAGTGCACGAACACCCATTGGAGCATCTGCACGATTACATGCTGTTAGCGAAAAAGACACCAAGCAAGCAAATGATTGGTTCAAGTGAAAAAAGAATCAGTGAAATTTTGTTTCCGAAGACCATTTTAGGTAAGTGAACTTAAAATTTGTGTGTTTCGTAATCGTAATTTCCATCTCAGATTACTTCGGTTGAAGAAAACGGAGGAGTAAGGGTAGGCTAATTTTACTATTTCAGAGACCATTTTTGATCAAAATAATAAAAAGCAGTGATGAAAATCTTTTGTTCTTCATTTAATGAATGTGAACCACAAATATCATCAAATCGTTGTACTTTTATTGTTTTCAGTGTTGAAAACTGTAACATTAGAGTTAACGAAACTTCGCTTACTTCAAAAGGCTGTAGATAATTCATGAAGCATTGGTCAAGAATGATATTTGGTATGTTTTTTTTATTCATGTAAAGTAGAACCATCTGACAAAATTTCAGAATTTTAAAAGATGGTGTTTTCGAGAAAATGGCGCCCAAAAATGACGATTTTTGAAAATTTTACAATTTCTCAAATTTTTTGCGACGAAACGGTTGCACACAGAAGCGATGCAAATTTTTTCTCTGACAGCGGGTAACTAGGTCTTACCAACCGTGAAAACAGAATTTTAAAATTCGAACCATAAGTGTTCGAAAAAAATTCGCAAAATTCAACTTTTCAGATAAACTGACGTTTATTTGTTATGTACAAAAAAATATGCATGCGGAACCAAACTATCAAAAAATATTGTTTATTTATATCCCTATGTACATACCACAACAAGAATTATAACTCTACCTGTCTCCATAGCTGAATGGTGGGGCTTCGAAGTTGACCATTTTCCATGTTTTCTACAATTCATAAATTGTACTCCCCGTCTTTGATGGCCCATGACTTGGTGGGAAATTTTTTTCGACAAAACAAAAAAAAATATGGGTCTCTTAAAAACATGTCTAGTTGCTATAAAAAAAGTTTCAACAATATTTGAGATGGCGATGGTATAATTTTACTCTTTTTTGCCTGAGTTGAAATGGAAGGCACCTTTAGTAGTTTCCTTAGGAAGCAATAACCAACCCACAGATGACTATATGGCTATATATAATAGAACTCTCTTTACTTGTTCTGGGCCATACTTGAGCTAAAGTTCATTGGACAGTTCCAGGTGCAGCACAACACGCGCGTTGAATGACGAAGCTGTTATACGCTATCAAAATATACTTGTTTCGTGATGGTGAGGTTTCAAAACCACGAAAGGAGGAATCTTAGTTACAATGCTTTGCAAAATTTTGAGCTCTTGTGCACGTCAAATATTGGTTGAAGCACCTGTGGCTACAAATCAAGGTTTGCCCAAGTAGGCCCAGCCCAAAAAAACCCAGCGGGTTTTTTCGGGTTGGACCCACCTGAAAAAACCCGCCTTAAAACCCACCTGGGTTTTTGAGCTTTTTGTTAGTATATTATTGGTACAACTAAGGTGATCACATTGAAAGTTATTTTTATCAGATTTTGAACTTTCTTTGGGCGAATTAGATGCTTTCACTTTAAGGTAGACAACGACATTCAACATAAGACCTTTATAAAGTTCTGAATAAACTGAATGAATGAATAAAAAAAACTTCCCTTAGCTTGAGATAATTATAGAACAAAGTAATGTGTGCATTATGCTTATAGCCTATTTGAAGTAAAATAAGCAATTCTATATTTTAGAAAAATACTTTCCGTGAATAGTGTGCTTGCTGACTCGGCGCCACCGAGAGACGTTATCCCTCATACGTTGACGGGTTTAAGGTCATAGGTGCCGGTACTAACAGTAAATATGTAAATACATTAGTAAAACTATTAGTATTATTTCTTACCTTTGGTGGTAACAAAAGTATTCAGTAAAATTTGGTTTTCCAACAACAATTTGGTCTTTCAACAACAGTCATTTGTTGCTACCCTTCAAATAAGCATTCTGTAGAATCAACACCAGCAAAAGCATAAAAATTCTAGTTAAAATTAAGAAGCATAATGCTCGGAGCTCCCAAGACTACGTAACGCTTACTATTTCAAGTGCTGAATTCAAACTTCAGTATTAATTGAAGTTTCGATGTACAGTAAAGCACTGTAGTACAGTACAGTATCACGGAAAATGCATTTATTGAGAATCAAAAAGAAAGAAAAAAAACTCCTTAAAGCAATTTCCTGTAGTTGAAGTGTAAGTTTAAAGAATAAATTTCATTTTCCAAATCCAAAATTGTCAAGTAAAGATTAATTTATTCATTTGTTTCGATAATTTTAAAGTGGTGGTGATAAATACAAAAAAATGATCAATGCCGATTTCAGTTTCTTATTTATAGTAAGGATGCCAGTTCTGGAATTCGGAAAAAATTTCTGGAATTTTCCGAAATCTGGAAAGGAAAATTTCCGGAATCCGGAAAATTTTGGCCATTCCTTATTTATAGCATTAAGCTTATTATTGAATGTACTAAGGATATGCAGAATACAGGTGCTAATGCAGTTTTGTTCACTATGATAGTATTTTCCTTCCCATGGAGGAGGGGGTTTGAGCAGAGATACGTTACACTTAGACCTGTATCATAGGGAATTTTGCGGGGGTGCGGTTTTTCTACTTTCCATAGTTGGCAAACACTAGAAAAGAACCGTCTTGCAACAAGTGCTCGGGAAATTCCCGTAATTGAACGCACAAACATCGAAAGTGAACTTCAACAATAAAACCATTTATTTTACGTTGAAACATATTTATTTCATATAACATTTTGATGAATTATGTCTGTTTCAAATTAATATAGCTATTTGGTATTCATATTTGCCGAACGTCACTCAGGCTCCTGGGATGATCTACATTTGTTCGTTTGTCTGCCTGTACTACAGTGTTCAACTTTCGGTCTTTTAAATTTTCAGGATAAAAACTGGAGACACTCTAAATTTTCTGCATAGATTTTGGCGGCATACGAACGTAAAATTACAAAATGGCTCTTTAAAAAAAAAAAAAACAGCGGATATCCACGCTACAAAGGGCAGTTTCCGGTCTTTCAAGTTGAAATTTTCAGAGTAAAAGTACGAGAGACTAAATTAGCTGTATATATTTTCGCGGCATAAAATTTCAAATTGGTGGCCATTATTCAAAATAGCATGTATCCATGCTACAGGGTACAATTTTCGGACTTTTTAAGTTCAAATTTTGAGGGTAGAAGCACGAGACATTCTAAATTTGCAGTATAGATTTTTTCGGCTATCCAACAAAAAATTCCAAAATGGCGGCCATTTTTCAAAACAGCAGAGAATAGAAAAATGTTGCAAGTTGTGACAATGACAATCTTGAAATGTAAATCATATTTTAACATTTTTACCCCAAAGACATTGAAATATTTCGAAAAAAACCAATTAAACCTACATGGGCCCAGGTGGGTTGGGTTTTTTTCAAAAATATCCGGGTTTTTTGAAACCCTGCTACAAATGCAACGTTGCCATTAATAGAGGAAGGTGGATCAATTTTGTAAAAGTATGGTGAATAGGGGTCATGTTTTAAATAGGGACTGGCCATCGACAAGTTAGTGTAAAAGAAAGTAACTTCATACACTTATGTGGGTCCAGGTAAATGGCAATGTTGCATTTTCATTTAACATTGGGTACATAAAGAGTGCACAGCCCAAACGGCTAGTTCCATTTAAAAAATTCCTTCACTTTAGATTGAAAACATCATATTTGGAGACGATTTTCCCTCTTACATTTTGTTGTAACTCTAATAATAACCGTTATCCTGTCAGGGGACTTTTGAGACATCCTGTACACAAGGACAAATGTTCGTTTCATGAGCACCCGAATAAAATACTTTCTCCATCTGAAGTTCTAAACTCTCTGTTATTTTTAGAGTTATTGTGTAGCTTTCAGTATTTGAGACGAAGTGAGATTGACCGAATTTGCAACTGTGGGAGAGGAGTAAATTTCATTTCATGACAGAACTTTTAGCTGTGAATGTACACGATGCATAATAAACTATCAAATCTAATGCAGGACTAGTTACGGATTGAAAATCGTTTAGTTAAGTTATGTCTTGAACTACCAAGCTGACGTGAAAAATCTTGTCTGGGCAATGCGAGTAGGAACATGTCTAATCTTGCCTGATTCTGCATTGTGGCCGTACAGAAACTTGTTCATTTCGGTTTCAGCTGTGTTTCTGTGCAGATGTTATGTTTAAGACTGAATCCTTATTGGGGTTGCTGCAAGATAGTGTTGTTCATCCTGTCAAGTGATAATTTGGCCTACAACGATGTCGCGAAGTGAATTAGAACAGTGCAGTATAGCAAAGGAAACTAAAAGTGAATGCCACAAAAATAGCTATACACGGGTGGTCAAATTGCATTGTATTATCAGTGCATCCGAGAAAGAATTGTTATCCCAAAGGAGTGGAATCAGTTCTGATTTGTTAACTTGTGTTTGTGATCATAAAACATATTACTTGAAGTAGTATGAACACTATCAGACAAGTTGTTTTGATCCATTTAATTGCCACAAAAAACCAATCACTAAGGCTTTGCGAAAAGTAAGTGTTGATTTTGCTAATGAAATTAATAAAAACAATGACTCTGTAAAGGCTATTCCTGGACAAAAGATACGAGGTAATTGCAGAAACAAATTTGGGATTTCTTTTGAATGCAAAGACGTGGGAGGATTTGGTGAACACGATGTATCTGTTTTAGAAGAATCTGTCGCAAAAAACGAAACTGTAGAGCATCTTAATGTTTCACTTACAGCATTAGGGGAGTCACCTCTAAAATTCCATGCCGTTCCGTCACACAGCAAGCCTGCATATGATAAAAGAAAGCTTGACTCAGCAAGTTCTGCTCTGAAAAGTAAAATAAGCAAAGTTGTAGGAAAAGAGCTTGTCTTTAAACAAGATTCTTGTAAAATTTCAAAAGATGTGAAACAAAAGGCTCATGATATGGATAAACATCTTGATTTAATAAAGGCTAAACTCCAAGGTAAAATCACTAGAAGAGAAAAAGTACAACTGTTAACTTTAGTACCCTCATCTTGGAGCAGGGAACAGATTGTCGATGAATTTAATGTGAGTGAATATGCCGTCCGGCAAGCAAGGGAAGTTCTGAAGAATAAAGGAATTTTAGCTATTCCTGAATTGAGAAAGGAAAAACAGCTGAGTGAAGATACAATTCAAATAGTAAAGAAGTTCTACGTTTATGACGAATATTCCAGAATTCTACCTGGAAAAAACAGTGAGTATTTCAAAAAAAATGTACACATGGAGAAGCGATTATTACTTGGAAATTTTAAAGAATTACACTCCTCATTTAAACATCACCATCCCAACATTAAAATTGGATTTTCTAAATTCTGCATGCTACGTCCTAAGTGGTGTGTATTAGCAGGTTCTGCTGGGACACATTCCGTGTGCGTGTGTACAATACATCAAAACATTATTCTCCTACTGCATGTATGTCATATAGTAGAGACATCAAGACTTGATCCGTCATCTGGTTTGTTCTGTGTACACTCGGGATTACATGCTGAGGCATTGTTCCGAGTGTCCCTCCAGTGAAAATTTGAGGCAGCTTCTGATTGCAAAATTCGAAGATTTTGATCCTGGGGAGGAAGTATCATATTACCAGTGGGTATCAACGGACAGAACAGAATTGGTGAAAAGTACTGTCACACTGGACGAGTATGTGACAGTTTTGATTCGAAAGCTTGAAAAGCTTGTGCCACATTCATTTACTTCCAAAGCACAGTCACATTTCTTAAAGGATAGAAAGAAAAATCTTGAGCCAGAGACAGCCGTCATTCTGATGGACTTCAGCGATAATTATTTCTACAGAATTCAAGACGAAGTTCAAGGGTATCACTGGTCTACTGATTCCTGTACCCTACACCTAGCAGTACTATATACACGTCTTCCTGGATCTGCAGATCTGACTGTTTCTAGTTTGTGTGTGATATCAGATGACTTGGAACACGATGTCGCATTTGTTTATGAGACTCAGAAACAAATAACTTCTTTTCTGAAAGAGCAATTTCCATATGTCAAAAATGTAAATTACTTTAGTGATGGATGCGCTGCGCAGTACAAGAATTGTAAAAACTTCATGAACTTGTGTTACCATTATGAGGATTTCTCCTTAAGTGCATCATGGTCATTTTTCGCTACAAGCCATGGTAAATAACCATGTGATGGTATTGGTGGGACAATTAAACGTCTGCTTACTAAAGAAAGCCTTCAACGATGTTCTGATTTTTTAAATACGCCAGAAAAAGTTTTTACCTTCTATAGATCTCGCATTGAACATATAAATTTCAGCTTTAAAGAAATAGCTGAAAAAAGAAACTCTCAGAGATACACGTAAAAAACTACAAAATCGTTTCTCTGGTGCAAAAACAATTCCTGGAACACGATCATATCATCAGTTCTCTCCTCTAAGCCAAACCTCGATTGGGACAAAGCGAATCAGTGCTGATCCAGATTTCAGTTCCATTTTTCATTTTATTGAAGAAGACATCTTCTCGAATGAACATCGCGGACATCATCACTAATTCATATCTTGCATGTGTTTACGATAACCATTGGTTTTTTGGGTTAGCGTTAGGTAAAGATGACGAGGAAAATGATGTTGAAGTCAAGTTTATGCACCCTTTTGGACCGGCTCCATCCTTTTACTGGCCTTCTGCAAAAAAAGACGACATGTGTCATGTTCCGATATCCAATATTACTTGTTCTGTGTGCGCCCCCTTTACTAAAGATACTGGAAGAGTATATTATTTCTCAGATAAGGTGGTTCAGTTTGTGGAGGAACAATATAGGCTGCGTTTTGCTTAAACGAAGTAGCAAGTTCCTTCAGTCTCAAATAGTGAAATCCAATCACTGTGATTGGCATATGCTGAGGTAAGGAATTGATTTCATGCACAAGTTGTTTTGCATATTTCTTTGGTTATAAATTTTCAATTTAAAGTAGTGGAAAAGTTCAATATTATTTTTATTTCGTTTTGAAGACTAAAATGTAACTGTCGTAAATGTTGATAAAAAGAAGTACGAAATTGAGTTTTGATCTGTACTTTGTATTGGTCCTGTTGTTCCTATTTGTAAATTACGTTTATGAAAGTACGTCTTCCCAATCGAAAAATAAACCGGTACACTCCCCCCCCCCTTCACACACACACGGACCGTCATATAGCCTTCATTTCTACGTTATTTGAAAGATAATGGACTGTAGATTTGGAAAATTAATTCAATTTTAACATTAAATTCACTTTGATTATATTAATAGTTCGGCAAACAGTTTTTTTTTTTTTAATAAAATTTCGAAAGTGAATGTTTCTAGCCTGGTTATCCCGCTTCTCTGAACCTCCCCCCCCCCAACACACTTCAACACAAACAACACGTATACTTAGTAATTACTTGAGACCTGTGTGAGTGAATCGAGCAATGATGTGCCAATACTTTGCTTGCATCAATGGCAATAACACTTTACAGATGACAGGAAAACTGGCGCGTTGGTCTTGAAGGGTCAAACGAGAATTACTAACCGAAGCATTCAAGAAACCACTAATTTTATTTTACAGTCTCTTAGAACATACCTTAAGGTTCAATTTTAAAAAAAGAGCGGCAAGGTAATTGGTCCGCCTCACAGCGATAATGCGGATTATGTAAAATTAGAAATTTACACAAAAAATTAACTATTTTGAAGTGCAAGGGTGCATTTTTCACCCTTAATGAACAGCAATCTTGATGGTGTTTTTTTTATTATTATTATTATTATTATTATTATTATTATTATTATTATTAGCTCTACAGACTTACATAAACCTCGGGTAGAAATTTCCAAGTGATACATTGCTTAGATACTGAGATATGAATTTTTGTATTAAGCTCTACGAAATATTAGATGGCCTCGAGAACGACCGGGATGCCTGAAATTATGAAACTTTGGTCTCGTATTTCTCACAAACTATTAGGATTTCGGAAGAAAAATTTTACAGGTCTTCATACAATAGTAGTGCTAACAAGTACACGAAGTTCCATTAAAATCTGAATCGGAGGGTGAGATTTGGGATTTTTTTCTGGGCGATTTGACGTGGAATGAGCCAAGTAGTTTTATTTGAATTATGTATCCTACATATCCTTTTATCAAAGTCCGAGTCGTTAAAACTATATTTCCTGTCAAAGTATAACCACATTCTAAACAATAGTAATAAAATAAAAAGTATTTCATATTAATTACCTACCGTATCATGAAAATCCTCAACTGTAAACTTCGGGAAGCCTAAAGCTAGAAGAGACTCCTTACTTTTAAATGCTAGATCTCGAAACCTATAAAAGAAATATTTTTTTAAAAAAAATTAACTTTCTACATACATGAAATAACTTTATATTTACTTACGCCGTACTCTAGACTTAACAAACTAAACTTTCATTTCCCTATGCCTAAATCTAATGGCAGCAATGTACAAGCGTCAAGAATGTTCTTTACATACCCAGATATTTTTTCATTAATAAACTAGTATTTTCCATAAGAATATAGTAAAAATTTTGTTTTATACGAGGATGGGTCAGATTATGCTATAATATTATTGGGAAGTAATAATAATCATGAAGAACGAAAAAAAAAAAACTGTTCTACTATTGTTGATTTTAACGTTATGTACTCATGGTCTAGATTTATCACAGATAAGTTATCTTTAAAATTAATATAGCTTTGTGTAAATTCTCATTCAGGTAGAGCAAAAATACTACAACTCAATAAATATATTATTGAACCGTGATACAGATTCGGCATTATAACGTGTTTATCAGAAACATTATACTTTACTCAAAGTTACGGTAACACTACCGTTAATCCGTACAGTAGGCTTGTATTGCATATAGAGTCTCAAGGTGAGTGCAAACAAAGGCTCGAATATCACCAACAGATGAAAGCATGTAGCTTCTATCTCTTCAATGTACGAGGTGCGTTCGGAAAGTTGTCTCCGATTGGTCACTTGCGTGAAGTAATGGGAGCAGCACTACATCTTTGCACAGACGTGAGCGGTAATCAGTCTGCATCCAGCCGTGGTAGAGTGAAGGTTGTCTGATTACTAATTCCACTTTTGTAGCGTCTCAAAATACGAGCTGCAACAAAAGAACCCCACCAAGTGCTAGGTGAGAACTGTTATACGTTTTCTTACGGCAAAACAACATTCGGCAGCAGCTATTCATCGGGAACTTTGTGCCGTGTACGGACCAAGTACGATGAGTGAAGGAGTTGTTCATGAATGGGTTCGTTCATTTAAAAAGTAGACGAACAAACATTCATGACGAAGAGAGGAGTGGCAGGCCATCAGTGGCTACTGATGAACTCGTTCAGAAAATTGATGGAAAATTTGGTGAAAATCGACGTTTCACAATCTCGGAGCTTTCCAATGAATTTCCATAAATTTCCAAGACTGTGTTATATGACTGTGTCAGAAGCTGAAAGATGCGGTCATAGGATGGCTCAAGGCACAAGCGGGAGATTTTTATGCTGATGCAATTTCTAAGCTAGTGCAGAGATATGACAAGTGCTTGAATGTTTACGAAAACTATTATTGAAAAATAGAGCAAATAAGAATAGCGAATAGGGGATACGCGTGCTGCAATCTATTGACTTTTACACTCACCTTAAGACAAAAACATGACATACCAAATGGAATGTATCGAATTTAATGGTGGTATTTTGAACTTCTAAAACCGTACTAGGCCTGTCCACACAGGAAGTCGGAGTTTCTAAACAGAATATAATAGTTTCTGATTCAAATTTGGAAAATACGCAATAAAATACATTTCGATTTCGCCCTCATCATCTTAAGTCCAGGAATGTAACTGAAAGTGAGTGTTTTATGTAAAACAAAATAAACTTCAACATAAAACAGAATCTTTCTTATGAACAAAACACCAGTACTTAAAAAAAATCATCTGCTACGATTTGCAGTCATCTTCCAAGCTAATGATATGATGATAAGTTTCGAATTAAAGTGAGGTTTGAATTAAAATAAATATAGATGACTGAAGAATTAATAACCTAAATTTCAAATAAAATTTACTTGCTAGACGGCATTATCCTGCTTGCTTGCGCATTCATTTGTTTTGTTGCGTACATATACTGTTGTCAGCTCGTTTTAGGTAACATATCTTCAACTAAAAAGATTACAGACTGGAAAAAAAAAAACTGCAAATTATAATATTATGTTTAAAATATATTCAGTTATACAGGGTGATTAAGGAGGAATGGCATAATTTTTGAGATGGTTCTATGAAAATAAACTGAAAAAAGTCCTATGAACAATTCCGACCGTTACGGAACTGGCGCGGGTTGAAGACTATATACATCCATGAATGATTATGAAGACAAGTGCGAATATTACTTAACGAAATGCTGGTAAGCGCTGTGGGAGACAGAATAATAGTGGGGCAGATGACTGATCAATCCTAAAAGAGGTGTTCAAAAAGTCTCCCACTCATCTCCAACTTGTCAACGTGTTGGAGGGTGTGTTGTTTTGCGCATCGAACATTACCTCGGCGGCCTTTAATGCAGGCAATAGCGTCGGTGATGCGAGCGACAAGTTCTTCACGTGTATCTTTCGTAGCGTACACATCCCTCTTTAACCAGTCCCATACACAGAAGTCTAATGGGGTTAGATCAGGTGATCTCGGAGGCTAGTTAATTGGTCCGCCCCGGTCAATCCACTGTTAAGCAAATGTGTTATTCAGATACTGGGAAACTAGTCTGGTACAGTGAATCGTTACAACACTCAAGCACGACACGCACACAGCCTCACGCCTGCTCACTGATCCAATCCACGATTGCACACTGGGTACGCATGCAGCTGTTGCCCCGGTGCGACGACACAGTGCTACCATCTGTTGGAGAACCCCCACACCTCTTGTAGGATGGATCAGTCATCTGTCCACCACAGCGCCTACCAGCATTTCGTTAAGTAATATTCAAACTTGTCTTCATAATCATTCATGAGTGGATGTAGTCCTCAACATGCTACAGTTCCGTAACGATCGAAACACATGTTTATAGGAGTTTTTCGGTTTATTTTTCACATGTAGAATCACCGTATGAACTATGTGGCATTCATCCTGAATCACCCATTTTTGCTTCGCTCCTAGTAATTTCAACATATTTTACTTAAAGTTTACGCATTTTACTACATTTGTACTTTGTGTGTCATTAAAAAAAAAAAAAATCGTTTACCTTGTATACTCTTCTTTGTCATCAACTAGCCTTTCTAGATAGGCATAGATAAACGCCCTATAGAAACAGTTGCCATCAGGCCTTGTTCTTCGGATACTTTTATATTTCCCACTCAAGTCTTTCACTTTCTGTTTGTAGACATCGTCTTCTTTGTATTCATCTAACAATACAAGAATGTCTTCTTTGTCACCAACCATTGGAATCGTGTCAGATATCTGGGGAGGAAAAAGTTCAAAGATGTCAGGATTCGTATTATAATTATTGATAGCATATGTATTCACACTATTTACTGATTATTACAATAAGATTAAATATAATAAGGAGAATGTCTGACATCTTTTAATACTGTAAAACAGTTTACTGATTTTAAAAAAGAACTTTGTTGATAAGTCTACCCATACAGGTGTCAATGAAGCCAACCATCTGTCTATGTAATAATTTATACATTAGTGTGACCAAAAGGAACATCAGTACCAAAATTCAGGAACATAACGTTGAGACGAAAAGCAATGATTAGAAAGTTCGACTGAAATGTTTTGTAAATAGGGTTAATTTCAATGCTGGATAATAAAAAAATCAGGTACACATATTGTAATCATTACTTTATTCTACGCTGAACAAATCTTACTTGTGAAGTCGCAATTCTACTTTTTAATGGATTTTATACGGTAAAATATGGAATATACATCGACAATTTTAGGTAAAGTTTTATATATTATTTTATGGCTTAAGAGTCTTCATCCCGGCGAAATTAAAATACCGCTAATTTTACAGTAATTATGTGATATCTTCAAATAGATAAAAGATAATTGAAATATGGAACAAGAGCGCCCTAGATAATATTATTTTGCGTGAGGTACCGTTATCACAAGTCACCTAGCGGCTTTCCGTTTTCAGCTGTTTAGAAACGCGAAAATAAATGCCGATTTTCAAAATGGCTCGAAATCGAAAGCAGATAAGTGAGTCGTAATAATGGTTTCTTATGTAAAATAGTATTGACTAGGGCGCTCTTGTTTCACATTTCGATTATATTTTATCTATTTGAAAATATCACATAATTACTGTAAAATTAGCGGTATTTCAGTTTCGCCGGGATGAAGACTCTTAAGATAAATATACATGGGCAATTAAGTATCGGTGATTAAGCTTACAATATAGGCTTCGGGACAAGTACAGCTTACGAAATGGATTTCATCCTCATGTTTAAATTCAATTTTTCTAAGTTTAATGTTCTAGTCATGCCCTTTCGGCTAAAAGAAGACGAATGGTTAATGAAAATGAATAATTGTGGAAGCAATTTTTTTGCACTCTCCTGCTGTGAATCGAACTCTGGACTACGTGTACCAAAGGCATACGCGCTAACTACTAGATCACCGATGACAGCACCGTCATATTGAACTAAACAATATACATAAGAAAAGAAACATTTTTAACAAATCATCACGTATACGAGAGATTCTATCAGGATCAGGATTCGGGTGTTTTTGGGTTGTCAAAATATTCCCAAATTACAATGTTAAAGATGTTGAGAAGATCCAGAAATAAACCACCTCAATACAAAACAATGTTTATCGATCTTATTACATTAAGAGCAAGAAAGCCTACAACAAATCTGGATAAAAACTAGGTTAAGTGTTATCAAAGTTTTATTCAAAAATCTGAGTTACCTTGAAGCTCATACTTCTGCCATTCTGAAAGAGCAAAACGCTCATAGGTGTTCTTTCTTCCATGAGCAATTGGACTTGGGGAAATATGAAGTACATATTTGGAAGGGTAACGTTCCGAAACTTTAATAACCAGATTTTTTGTTCTTCAAAACTCTCTGGAGTGGAATAGGAAATTGCACTGCACTTCAAGTGTTTTTGATTAATATTTTTCCAGTAAATTACTCCGATCTACTGAGAACAGTAGATGAAACTTTTTAGAAAGTTATAGCAGGACGCAACATGTGGTAAGTTTGACTAGTTGTTACATCTTCGGTATACTCTTCTATTTGCACTATCTTATTTCACGTACATTGTCTTCTGTCGTAAAACTATGAGTAATTTCGTGCCTATAGTCCTCATATTTTCGTGTTTGGTTTCAAAAACTGGTTTAATCTAGCACATTTCCTCTATTTAGGTTTGAATAGGAATGTAAACACAAGACTGAGCAATGGAAATGCGGAACAATGCAATGAAAATGTGTCAGATCATTGGTTAGATGTATCGCATCATCTATACGGCTGCTTATACATATTGCTCGAAAACAGTTCTAAACAAATTTATCTAACACGACCATCAAGTCAGTAGAGAAGAGATAGGGTGTCCAGAATTAATTTCCCCTGATTCTAAAGGGTGAAAAGAAGTTAGAGATTTGAGAATTGAAGTCAAAGAGCAGTAAGAGAATTACAATTTAAAATATCAGCAATATAAGAACTCAGGATGTACGTTTCATTATGTGATATTTCCTTGCACAGTAGATTGCAAAGAAGCCACATTCTACATTTGAAAACACAGGGACTTTTCCTTTACTTTACTTAAACTATTTTCCAACAATTTGTTCACACAGATTAACCTCTGATTCAATGTACGAGGCACTATTAACAATATTATTATACAACAATAACAGATCTCTAGCATTGTGTAACACAGGAATGATCAATCCGTAGAACACAATATGCCACTTTTCCCCCGTAAATGTTGAATTATCACTCTAATATAATTATTAAAGAAAACACCTTGCTCGTATGAACGTTCTGTTTACTTCAAAACATTTGCTACCAATGATCTGAAGACTGTTAACACGTAAAATGCCCTAGGGAACTTCATTAGGTTCGACAACTTGTTTTTACTGCATTTTCATTTTAAAGAAAATCTGAAATTCATAGATAAAAAGAATGCATTAAAAAGCAGCAGTGCTCATCCGAACCGTGGTAAATCGCACCAGCAACAATTAATTCGTCTCGCAATAAGTTAACTATATTTAAAAATAAAACATATGTAGGAACTTTACATCCGTCAGTCAGAAGGTGTACATATGGCAGTAGTTGCACATATGTCTTGGATTGACCACTCCTGATCTACAGCAAAATAATCTGTTGAAAGAATATGTTTAAGATTCATATACAGATAGATCCGAATTAATCAATGAACTACAAAATGTTTCCTTTTCCTTCCGCTCATAAATATTAAAGTAAGCATACAAAATAATTCTGTAGTTATAAGATATCAGCAAAGAAAACTCAATTATCATGAGATATTCATTTACATACCTCTTTTTCTATTTGTTTTTGCTGCTCCATAATCAATTCGTCCTGATTTACATCTGAAACAAATACATCAGTAGTAATTAGTATTACTAGCCATAGAAAATAATGTGAAATTAGCAATCAATTGCTTCTCTATGGTACTGTGTTACATTACGTACTTACTTTCTAGTAGTTTATAACTACCTGAAATTTATCCCCTCTCTTTATGCACCTATTACATTTCATTGTTGAGAACACATGTGGCGTTTACTCCATAGGATGGTAATCCAAGTAGAGCAAACATCACTTTAGATAGCCATTAAGTGAATTTTTCTTCCGAGCGTTAAGGAAGAAACAAGTTATCACAAAATGATATCTTCTTCCACCGCTAACTAAACATAGAAGAAAATTCGAGTAATGACTTAAAATTGACAAATAAGACAAAATTGCAGCATCATTTAACAGGAAAATTAATTGAAAACTCTGATAATTCACTTGTATCAATATATTGCACCATGCACAACGTGGCAAAGAACATAAGGCATAATCTTATAGACGCAACCTCAGTAAATGATACACAGGAATAGAAGTTGATATTTACTAAAATAACATACTTACATACTCTTTATCGTAACAAATCTTTCTATATTAATAAGAATGTACTATTAATCTAAATTGTCGCAGATGATGACAGATACAAGATTACTATAATTTTCAAATCAATCCATTGGTGTCTGCGCGCCCAATGATGGCTGCTTCCCGCGGATTCCCTCTTGTTCTCGCTGTTTGCGTGAGCTCTGCCTACCAGATGACGTAATTGCAGGTAGGGCTATGATTGGCTGCCGTTGGTTGCCAAGGCTGCCACATCGTCTACAGGATGTTGCTATCCGTGCGAGAATGCATAGCGCTGGTGTAAATATAGCAGTCTTTTTAAATTGAAAGGGAATTAAATTGTCTGAACTAAATACACCAAAAATAATGCACAAATGAATTTATCACACACATACAACATTAGACAAACAATATAATAAGAAATGTTATATACTTAGAGAAAACAACTCAAACTGCCTTTTAGAAAAGCAGACATTGAACAATAACACTATGTGCAAGATTTATCTCTTGGGCTTGGCTTTCAAGATAGTTAACATATAAAACGAGTTTATCAGTGCTTGATTTTTTGTATGTGTGTTACATGTATAATTATTTATTAGCGTTTTTTTACTACTCCAATACATTATTAAACACAAACAACAATAATAATAATTTAAAGATAATTAATTAAATGTATATTACCATATATTCTAATTTACTGACCTGCGCCAATTCATAGAACTAACATAAATCCTAGATTAAGTATTTCATATAGATAAGTATCTATTCTCCCTTCCTCGGTGATATCTTGGCTTATTCCATCTTATGAAGAAAACTGGTGTCATATTAAAACGCTTTAACACCAGTGGAACTATGAAATCTAAATATTTTTAGAACTATACTAGCTGAACCTGTGCTCTCTACACAGTGCATCATTCACATAAGAGCACGAATCTCCTTGTCATTTCTCACAACATCTATATATGGCCCTTTACAGACACAAGTGAAAGACGTCTTGATAAAAATCGGCAAGGGGTACCATAAAGGGGAGATTTTTCGATTATTTTTTTCAATATCTCGCACCGTTAGCAAGATTGAATCTACTTCCGGTTGGTGTTTCTAATTCATGTATGATCAGCGTTTTCTTTCTTCTTGCATGCAGTATGTAAAAGAAATACATTATATACACAATGAATTATAATGTCAGTGATATATAGTATTCACTGAGCAAAACACTCCAAACAATAGATTCATCTTAGCCTGGAGAAATAGGTATCCTTCGTTTTTCATTATAATTTGGCCATGAAACAACCGCCTGAGAGATATATAACCCCTGTATACAACTATGTTGTGTTGGAACTTATAACTCATAGGGTATGGTGCTTTTTAAAAATTTCAACAATTGCAGTGTACTGCTAAAAAATGTAATAAAGAAATAACGACCACGTTTTTCAAATATTCAGTTAGAACTGGACAATTTACCCAAAGTTTGAAATCGACCAGCGAAAACGGTACGTATCTAGCACTTGTGGTTTTCGAGATCTCATTATCGAAAGGATTGGAGACAAACATAAACGCTGCATTTTAATATATAGATAATACAACTGCAGTACCACAACTCGTTATAAAAAAAAATTAAAGGTTTTGTATCTATACTCAAAAAAGTGTAATTGTTAAGGTCCGCCTTATCTAAATACTCGTAAGGATTTCAGAAACAAAAAGACATTTTCTATTAATGTGCCGAGCATTTAGGTAACGTGCATCTTAACAATTATACTTTGTGTGTGTGTGTGTGTGTGTGTGTGTGTGTGTGTGTGTAGATACGGAGCCTTCAATTTTCGTTATAACAGAGCTGTTATACTACATATAAGTGGTATTTTATAGCTTCAAAAGCTTTTGATTTCATAATTCCACTGGAGCTGAAGCTTTTAAATTGGAATAACGCTGCATACTACCGTGGAAAAATAACACCCTTATCTAATCGAAATATTTAGTTTACTCAAGATTTATGACGATTATAAATAAGTGATACAGATAACATGGTAATACGTTTGCACCTTAAAAATACAGAAAATTTCAGATAAGGTGGTGAGAAAGACTGAAATTACATAAATTATGTGGTTCTTTCTGTAACATGTTTATTGTGTTTCAATAAATTAGCTATTTTTATAAAGTTACCCAGAAGAACGGGACGAAAGTTAGGGAAAATTCAGAAGTGATAATAAAAGAGAACGATAAAGACGAAATGGGTATGCGTACGTGTATTTGTTGCAGGAAAAGAAAATACATGTGTTGTGTAAATACCAAGATAATGCCATTTGATCCCCTCCGAACACAGCACTACAGTAACACGATATGAACACTATGGCTGCCACTGCCGAACTCCTACTTCTTCATAAAAGAAAACAAAGGTCTTAAAGATGAAGTCTTTTACTCCTTTTAAGCTAAAGCATTATACACATGGGTCAATTTTATCAAAGAATAATGACAAAATGGAGAAGTAAAAATTTTTAATAAAACAGAATGTAATAATGAGGCATTACAACTTCAAAACTCTACTTACTAGGATCATAGCCCACTTTCTCTGGTTCAGTTGGCTGGTCTCCCATTTTTGAGCTTTCAAGAACTGAAAAAAAAAATGCAGTTTAGAAATGATGAAACAATGCAAATTTTTCTTTAAATAATGAAAATGAACTTGTGCTACGAACAGGGCTACCCATAAAAGAGACGAGAAAATCCCGACAAATTTCTCGGACCCGTAAAAAAGAAATTTTTTTCATTCAATTATGATAGGATTTTTTCACGTTTGAAATTCCCGACAGTGACAAAATAATCACAACTTGTCCAGAGATTAAATAAAATAAAATTTGACTTGAAAACTATAGATTTCGCTACCTTCCACACACCTTTCGGTGACAAGAATAAAGTTCAGTTCATTGCCAATACAGGAATGAAGCGATTTTTTTTACTTTGGGTACTTTTACAAAACCGGAATTAGCAACAATGCTGACGACCGTCCGCTACGCTTGGCTATGAGAGGGGAGGGAACCTCACAGATTTTGTTTTTTTCGAGGGCCATGAAGTCTATCTGCACCCTGCTATGAGTAAACTTTTAATTTTTAAATTTAAAAAAACGCGCACACAATTAAATTACATACAGAAGAATGCATTACACAACTCAATATACCTACAATCTTCAATCAAGTGAACAAAACTTAATAAAGTTAAACATTCTTGTGATTTACCTTATCTCTATTTAAGTCGAATGTTAAATTGCTCAATTCTCACGGAAATTTGAAGACACACAAAAAAAAGTTTGAAGGATCATATTGGTTTATTTTTATATGAGTTCAGCGTCACTTTCA
Source organism: Thermobia domestica (assembly GCF_964235325.1). NCBI lineage: Eukaryota > Metazoa > Arthropoda > Insecta > Zygentoma > Lepismatidae > Thermobia > Thermobia domestica. Next base: position 49,747,736 of record NC_137458.1, read on the forward strand.
ACAGCGAGGCTATATGAGACGTGGATTCTCAGCAGCTACTGTTTTTGGTATCATACATACGCTTATCATGAAAATCGTTCCAATTAGTCAATCAATTCCACAAATATTGCTAAAATTTAAATCAGCAAATGAATTTCGTTTCACAGTTGACTTCCAAAGTATATGGCTCCAATATTCGAACAAGAAGTGATAGATGGATTCAATGGGCAGATAAGGAAAGAAACAGAACCTACACGTGAGATGCCGAAAATATAACAAAAACCAAGTACTTGCTATCTCTTGCCGTTTTTGCTCTATGGAAATGAGGGACTGATTTCCACAACTTCGGTTTCAATTGCGCAATTAAAAGCGAGATTGAACATATTCTTAGGTCACTAAATTTATGTTAAAGAAACCAATTATCGCTACCTATTAATGTTGGATTGTAGGGAACAATATTGAAACCCGAGATGATAGTAAATGTCTCTTATTTTCTGTCTCAGTAGAGGCATTACATCCAAGATTTCCCTTATTCTTGGGACAGTAAAATCTCATTATATATATATATATATATATATATATATATATATAAAAGTTCCTAGGTATTACCATTTATGCTCTGCGAGAATCAATGTCGAAACCAGAAGTTGTAGCAAATATTTACCACTTCTGGTTTCAGTTAACCCTTCATTTGGCACTGTTGCTCTCAAGCAACATCGCATTCTATTGCGTTATCCGCACGAATTATAACTTCAGTGACCATTTAATTGGCATTATTGCTTTCATACAATATTCATATACATAATTTGCGGGTCCCTTCTTTAGACACTTCTAATCTTCGTCAACAGGGGACAATCAAATTTAGTATCGTAGAAGCTCTATCTCCTACATTCCGCGAAAATTCATTTTTTTTTTTCATTTTTTTTATTGTGGTTTCTTGCTCCGTAGGAAAATATTTCAACGAAACTGCTGCTAATTACTGGGAGTATTCTTATGATATTTAACTATAACAGGGCAATGCTGCTCAGTAGCTACACGTAAGACCTATTTTATGATAATGTTGCTTTGAAATAAACATCCTGTATTTTGTTACCACAATACAAAAATACTTTCAAAATTATGAAATTATGATCAGGAAGACATGGTTCAACCATAAAAGCAAACTACATATTTTAATGGTAATGCTATCAATGCTTGCCAATTAAAGGGATAAGAACTAAGGGCGAAGATAGCATATGTTCTTGGAATGTTAAATCCATATAAAAAGCGCTTGCCACTATCTCATAATTCTTCCCTTTTAGCAATCAATCTTGAAACCGAATATAGTAGATTCCTATTACTTCCGGTTAGAATAAAATTACAAGGACGGAAATGGAAATCGAACCACATGAACTTTCGCCGGGGATTGAACCCTGGTTTCTTACGTCATAGGCACGTACGGTACGTGACGTTTGGGCGCCGCCGTTTGGGCACTGGACGTTTGGGCGGGAAGCCATTTGGGCGCCAGACGTTTGGGCGCGAGTTAAAAAGTCGTTATGTTAGGCGCTGAGTACTAAGTTCGAATCAAGATATCACAAGGTGTCTACTGTAGTGGAAGTCCTTGAATTATACTGGATTTTGTTTTACATACTAGAAATACTGGAATTTCAAAATTATAAAAACTGAATTAACAATTAAATTTTGTAAATTTAAGTTTCAACGAAAGTTAAGTGTGCTTTTTATTTGATAACTTTTCAAGCCAAATGTAAGTAGACCAGACTACGTATGATTGACTGCATTACATACATAGTGAGCCTATTCCATTAAAAAACTTAAAGCAGGCCTTCTACTGTAGTTACGCAGTAAGTGTGAATGTCAAACACATTTCTAGTGGCTAAATGACCAATATATGTACACTTAACTATTATTTTTCACTTTAAAATCGTTTTTTTTTTTTTTCCTTTCGCCACTTTCTTTAATGCAGATTAAATGCTTACAATGGGACGAAAAAAATGTGTGTTAAGTTTTGATTTTTATATTGGAATGTTAATAAAAAGAAGTGATACCAGAAATACGGCATACTACAGTTCCTAAACTCAATGTGTTAGACATCCTGTATGCGAAATATGTCTTAGACACCATGTATGCAAAATATCTTTCCCTCAACTCGATTAGGATATAGGATTTTTAGATTTCTGGGCTCTCGGCATCTAAGGCCATTTAGCCCGTCACGTTTGAGGGAGCACACTATCCGAGGAAAGGGAAGGAAGGAAGCGGCCTGGACCTATAAATTAGGTACCACCCCGGCATTTGCCTGATGTGAATGAAGAAAACCCAGGAAAACCTCATTCAGGGTGGCTGGCCTGAAAGAGCGTGTTACACTTTTTCAACCGAGTGCCCCCACAGGGAATCGAACCCGGTACCGATCGCACCGAAGGCGAGAGTGTCAGCGACTATGCTGAAATCTTTTATTGGTAGTTCTTTATTGGACTTAAGGAAGAGAAGAGTTTGGCAAACGTAATACGAAAGAAAACAAATTTTAATATTCATAAATATGTAATTATTAACTTTCTTTAAAAAAATACAAAAATTAAAGCAATAGGTTTTATTTAACATTAAGAAAATTATTAACAGTTCGTCTGATTCCTTCATTTTCTAGCTTTCTTATATATTACAAAAATTAGATCAACATTAGATCAGAAGTACAAGAATCGTGAACATGCGAAAAATCAATCCATGACGAGGTTAGGCAACAAATGCCACAAACGCATTAAACTCTTTAATTTAGATGAATAAATAAGATAGAGATAGAAAATATACAGATAAATGAGGCGAGATAAAGATAGAAGTGTAGGAAATGTATATATCTTGATTGGCGCTTAGTTTTCAGTGCCTAGCTTAACTTATATGTCGTAAATTGTGATTTTTACTATGTACCTCGCGCCCAAACGTCTGGCGCCTAAACGGCTTTGCGCCCAAACGTCCTGTCCCGGGCACGTACGCTAACTGCTTAGCCACGATGAAGTTCTGGATCAAATAGACAAAAGATGCTTAAGATAAAGATGCGTCCCATTTCCTAAGAACAACATACAACCCCGATGGCAGAACTTCCTTTGTCTTTCTGCGATGAGCTCTTGTAAGTCAAACGTTTTCTGCAGGAATTCTTCAAAAAAATTCTGCAGAAGAAACACTTGTAATTCTTAAAAATACGCTTTACACGACATAAAAAACAGTTCAATCTATATTTATGCGAGTAATCCGTCCATTTAAGACATCTACACATAGCAGGCATGTTTTTAAACTTTTCTGTTGGCATTTTTTTCTCCTCTGGCAATTTTTTTTTGCACAGGCGCGGCAAATTTTCTGCGATCATATCGCAGATCGCGGCATGTTCTGCTATGAGGCATAGAACACTCTACTATCGACAGTGAAAGCAAGAGCGCCTTCCCGCTGGTAATTTTAGATTTCCAAACTATGCTATGCATAAGTATGCGAAGGCTTATAGAACGGCAATGTCTGTCAGTCTGTCGAGAAATATCAGAGGGAAAACGGTAAGAGAGAGTGAAAAACGTTTTTTGATATGGATTTTGAGTTTTAAGAATATTATCCATTTGCATTCTTATTCCTCTATTCAAATAAGAAGTGGTACAAATAAATTATATCCGGTTTTAATATTAACTGCAATAGAACAAACTGGTTTTGATTTGGGTTCTGCATCTCAAGGATAGACCCATCTCTGCCCTTGACGTCCTGCTACAACCGGAAATAGCTGAAATTGTTGCAACTTCCTGTTTCAATACTGATCCTCATAGAACAAGAGTGATAATAAATAGCGATCTTTCTTTATATATATATATATATCTGAATTTAGGGTCCCACGTTCTTATACCTCTACAAGTGCAGGGTTATTAATCCATAATCAGTACAAATGTTATACAAGGGTTACAATAAGTACATGTATACGGAAAATAACTGTATTATGCTGTGTGTAGGGGTCAAAGAAAGCGCGAACAAGACCACCCAATACCTCAATTTTACACGCTGAAAGTAATGCTGATCAACAAAAGTCTCCAATGAACTTGAAACAATTTTTACACGATCATAGAGGTACTGATTCATGTTTTATATAACTGTTGATAGGTGGGAGTCTAAAACAACTGACCCAAACTATGAAAACAAATAAAAACGAAACTGCGTACTGATTTAGTTCAGACTTTCGCATGAATAACTATAATATTAGCATTTCTTTGCTAATTTTCTGCAGGCATTTGGAATTTAAAAGATTATAGTAAATCATTTAGAAAACAGGTCAATTGATTTTGTGGCAACGCCATCGAATTTTCACTAAGTACAGGGTGTCCGAGAAGTCCTTCCCTGATTACAGAAATTGATAACTCAGGCTAGAAATAAGATAGAAATATGAAACTGGTGTTGAATTTTTTACAAACTATAAAAGTTTTTGTCTGTGTTAGGTTTGTTCTGTTTTACCAAGTCTCAATTTTTTTTTTTTTTTTTTTTTTTTTTTTTTTGTAGTACGTAAGTAAGAAGCACCACCTCATTGGGGTTTGGACGTCCGTGCCTATCTCGATAGGACATTTCCTGGGCGATGGATTGGTCGTGATGGACCAACAGCTTGGCCTCCACGCTCTCCTGATATAACCCCATTAGACTTCTTTTTATGGGGTTATGTCAAGGATGAGGTCTACCGAACACGTGTACCAGATCTTGAAACCCTGCAGCAACGAATAACCACAGTCGTTGAATCGATCCCTCCAGTGATGTTGGCTAATGTGTGGATGGAAATTGAATATCGCCTAGATGTGCTACGTGCTACCAAGGGTGCTCATGTGGAAGTGTACTGATGTGACCAAAACTTTTATAGTTTGTAAACAATTCAACACCAGTTTCATATTTCTAGCCTGAGTTATCAATTTCTGTAATTAGGGAAGGACTTCTTGGACACCCTGTAGTTTGTCCCTTTTACATTAAATGCGGGTTAAGTCAGCTTACGTTAAAAGAGTAAAGTGCTGATTTGGTATAAAATCGTTCCCTGCACTAAGCTTTTAAAAAATCTGATTCTTCATATTTCGTACTGATGACAGAATCACACTTAAGAAAAAATCGAACTGTTCCCCAAAATTGTGTGTACCACGAGGGAATGACTGCCTTCTGATGTTATTTATGCTATGGCAACGAAGACTGAAATGAAATGAAATCTTCTAAGTTTTACGTCCCACGGATATGCTGGTTAGGCTAAAAAGGAGACGGTGATGATGAGAAATGAATGAAATGGTGGAATGAAGAAAGTGGGAGGAAACGGGAAAATCCTGAGAAAACCCACGAGCACGGTGTTTGTCCACCACAACGTCCACAGGCATCGAAGACTGTTTAAAGAAATGGCTGAACACAGGAAACCAAACGAAGCAATGATAATATTTTTTTTTTTTCAGCTACTGGACTTACCAGCGGCGTAGCGTAAGGGAACGCCAGTATGCCCGGCATCCCCTGTTAATAAGAAAAAATACGTATTTCATTATATATAAATTGTTTGCTTGTTATTATCACAATTATTCCCGCTGCAATCTTCTGGATGCGCTCTCTCGCCGTCTCCCCCTACTGTGACAAGCAGAACCCTACGCATGCGCGTCACTCAGATGCACATTTTCTGTCTTTCCTCTTGTCGCATGCTATGTTCCTTTGGCATCCAGGCCTACTGCAAGCAACGTGGTTTTCGTCTGCTTTCTGTAGAATGCGCATGCGCAACTACTTCCTTACTAATTCTTTTCATCCCTTGCAACTCTACATTTTGCTTTAGATATACGCTGGCATATTCAAGTATTTCCAACTCTATCTATTTTAAACTAAGCTATAGTTTCTGTACAGAGCGTACGAGCGCTATCAAAGAGATAGAACAAAACAGAAATGGTTAGTTAATTGTCTTTTTGATAGGTTATGTAAATAATAGTATAAGAATGGTTATGCTTTAATCGTAATTAAAGGCAAATTATTAATCTTCTTCATAAATACACAGTATGTCCAGTGACGTTGCCAGAAACTCTTTGAGGGTGCTCACACATACAAGCATAAACATAAAGCATTCTGTAGAATCACGGTCACCGATCTGGAGGTCAAGAGAGCCAGCTCTGCCCGCCCCTCGCAAAGATTGCTTGTGCCCTTCAGTCACTGGCACATATCCCAGGGAGATGTGGGGAGCATGTCCCCTCTAATCTTGGAACAAGGGGACTGTGTTCCCTAATAATCCGATTCGAAATTGTGAAGATTTGTATCCGACTGCCACAAAGGAAAGTGAGATGAAATTGATGTACCTTGACTTGTTTCATTTAAAAAAAAAAAAAAAAAAAAGTATTCTTTAATATTTCATTGTCATTCATTATTGTTAGTCTATTTTCAACTATTTGTTTAATTCCTGTATTATGATCATCATAATTTTGCTCAAATAAGAGTACTGCCGAATTTTCTCGTCATAACGATAGTGGCAAGAAGAAGCTGAGACAATTGCTTATTGGCTTCTAACGTAATCCACGCATTTGCTTCTGTATGTCCCATTAGGCCACCAGTTAAGGGGGCCTCCCTTCTAAATTTTTCATAACCCTATATTTCCCCTCGGAATAGCTATGTATGGCTGATTGCAATAATATTGAATCGCGCAAGTGACTAACTTTGGCATCCCCACTTCGGAATACCACGCTACGCTACTGGGACTTACCACCCATATCTGCGTCAGACTTTCTTCAGAAACTCATCCCATATTTGGTACTGGTTAAAAATAGCCCGTCAAATAAACAGTAATTTTACTGTTAAAATGTGTGATTGTGTATGAAAGAGGATTGTCTGGGAGTATAATGTCTCAGTATTCCAGTTAATGTTACCAGTCAACGATGTCAAAGAGTTTATTTCACTATTCTTATTCTTAAATTTTTTCTACTATAACCTCCGTCGACGACGTGCGTGCTCCCTACGGATATATTCTCGCGTGGGCCTCCTTCTACGCTCCCGCCCTGACATTGTTAAATAGCATTCTCGATTTCAGTGTTTTATTTTTTTTTTTCCACTTCGTATATGTGGCACATGTCTGGATGGGTATTTGTACCTTATGGCAAAGCCCTCGTAAAATTGATCTGTATGCATATGTATCTACCGTAAGAAATAACTTCCGAAATACTACGTGTGAATTTCGTGATAAAATAATTGCATATATTACAATAGGGTAGCATGTTATCATTTCCAAGGTATTTCAGCTTGAGGGGATATTATCAATCTGTACGCAATTCCTATTATCCCAGATTAATAACAGTACAAAACGTCTTATTAAAGCAAGAAAAGTCACACACACACACACACACAATATATATATATATATATATATATATATATATATATATATATATATATATATAGTGTTCGAAGTGGAAAAAAAGCAGAGGCAGTATGTTTTATTACGATATTGATTCGACATGCCGGTTATCTAAATACTGAAATACATTGAGGGTATGTTGACTAAAAGATTGCATTTCTATTTACATAATGATTGAAAACCATTTCAGAGCTTCTCTATAGTTACGGGGGAGGGGGGCGGACATGGAAAGACTTTGATCCCCCACCAACAACTTTCTGAAAAAGAAAATCCCTTTATGTCGTATTATAGAGAATTATACTCGAAAATGCTCAAAACCGAGTTTTTTTTATTAATTTCCTGTAGGAAAACTCCCCGACCCCTCACTCGCTTCAGAGGTAATCCAAATGCCCGGAAGATCCGCCCCACAGCAGACAACTCCTAAACCCGCCCATGCTCAAAACAACATTTATATGTATTAAGGCAAGACGACACATATATAAGAAAGAAAATTCAATATTGGACATCAAAATATAAACTAGAGGAATTTCTTCGAAAACACATCAGTTTAAAAACAAAAGGTAGGAAAAAGATAACAAAAATGTCGGTGGTGCCAACTTAGAAATCATTTCTACATAAAAATAAGTCCTTCGTGTAAAGCTATTCGTCAATTACTGTGTATAAAAATGAATTTATTAAAGATATTTAGCATGTACTCTCCAGGGACGGTATGTTTTGATCACTAAAAAACCAGAAGCGGTATGGCATACCACCGCATACCGTCTCACTTCGACCACTATATATATATATATATATATATATTATTTGATTGACTCTTTTTGTCTTAATCTACACCCGATTCTCTTGTATATTAAATTCTCAAATTAATATATATACCTATCATTGCCTCAAAATTTAACAACAGTTATGGGCGTGAAAACCACTGTAACTACATAAGTCGTGTATATTATCAACAAAAATACTAACAATATCTTCCAGCGCCGATATTTACTCGTTTATTACTATAATGCACACTTTTAATATCAGATAATTATGGACAAGAGTAATAAAAAGATATGCATTCAACAACTGCCGCTTTGTCTCACGATACCATCATAGTTGTTTTGTATTTTCCTGCACTCAACTCGGGCGCTGGTTGGCTATTGAATGCTCTTGAATTGGATTGTGTAGAACAGGACCGAAACGAAATCTCTTAAACAAAACTATTGAATTCAAGACAAAAAAGACGTTAAGTGCTGACGTCTTTTTCATCAAATACTCTTTAATAGTCTTGAACAAGTCTTACTCGAACTTTCTTTGTCCGTTTACAAACAGCTTTAGATTTTATTTTGAGACGGTGTAGTATTTCTACATAGGGCGCAAGAACTGTAGCTTATTTTATTCTAGAAGTGTAGCATTACTAAACCTTGTTCGGCCTAAGCTCTAAACTGCGATAAACAAAGCCACGTGAAACTAAATATCGCTGATTTGCTGTTGGCCTACAGACTCCTCCTCCTCCTACTCCTTCGCAAAATAGTTCATGTGATTTAATTATTATTTTTACTATGAAGCTCCATATAAAATTGCTACATTATTATAAATGACAAAAATATAATACGGATCATGTGATAAAACTGCAATCGAGTGTTGTTAATGAAACAATAGAAATAAGCCTGAAAGACAGCTGGCATGAATCCCAGTTCAGAGTGTGTTGTGGTGAAACACCAACAACGTAAACATTTACTCACTAAACAACAATTGTTTACCAGCGATTTTTTTTTTTTTTTTTTTTTTAATCTTTCGAGTTTCTTCTTTCTTTTCTGCTGTTGCTGTAAGTATCTGGACAACACGAGACAGTATTGTCAAAATGCAAGTGTATAATTTGCTTTTCCCCGTGGGGAGTGGGAGTGATACATCACTAGCCAATCGTATTTGTGACGAGCGGAAGGACACAAATATTTTGTCTATCAGAGTTGCTTACACTGAACAGGGAATAGTGTGAAACCATTACAAGTGCTATAGGAACTACCATCAGTGAGAAAACCAACATTTTCATCACCCTCGTATACGCATAAACAGTTGCTGATGTGTCTGCCCTTTCGGACGCACCCCGTGTTGGCACATAGACTCTGCCTCTTCTCGGTTAGATAGCATTCGTGCTGTTTAGCAGCCACCTAGCACAGGCTGGTTTGAGGTTTATGCACTGTAGTTTTTATGACGTAAGTCCGGGCACTCTACTTACACACAAATTATTAAAGAACTGTAACTTTTCCTATCTTGTATTGTAGCAATTTTAATCTAATCTTAAAATGTAAGAAATGTCAAATTGCTTCTGGTGGTCTGCTTGAACTTCATCAATGCTATGGACATTATTCGACCAAATGGTTGTACCAAATTATGACACACTTCTTACATTTTCAGGTTAGGTTAGAGCTCTGTATTTCTTTTACCAGAGCATGCATTAAATGAGGAGCTCTACCACTACTTGCAGACTGACTTCAGTAGGGCTCAGTATAAGTAGTGTGTGGACGTACAGCATGAAAACTACAGAACATAAAACAAACCAATTTGTGCAAGGTGGCCGCCAAAAAGCACGAATACTATCTAACCGAGTCAGAACAGGGAGTGCATGCATAAACGCGGATATTGAAAGAGCACACTTACACATACAGTAATTTCAATATCACTAAAAATTCATTTTAATATGCTGTGCACTTGCAGTAATTACTTATATTCACATTCTAATTTCTTCACCAAAAACATTTCACATCGTATTTTACCTATATAGCTTTCTATTGGGTAGAACCGTGTGGTCGAGTGAACCCATATGATGTCTTATGTCATCTAGAGCAAATTATAGGAAACAAATAGGTAGGGAAATAATGAAACAATTATGATCTTCCAACAGTTATTCCCAGTGGTTTGCCTAAGCTTCACCTGTATATTGAGTTTTTCATGTTACCCATAAAATTTTTAATTTTGTGGTCGAAATTTCTTAGTCTGCACCAGATAATACGATCAGCCGTAAGACCCCTAGTAAGTTACCGGTTTCTTTTTCCTTTCTACGTACCCACCTATTATAATTTCTCGAAAGCTGTTTTTCTTCTCGGTTGTTTATAGAATCAATATGCATATATTTAGTAGCAAGCAGTGAAATACAAAAATAGCGTGAAACTTACTAGGTGTGTTGTATATTTCTTGAATATCACGTTTGTTTAGGAAGTGGGTGTATTTACCCGTAAGCATATTTGGGATTATCAACCTAGAGTAAGTTATGTTATACTGATCTTTTATAGTGAAGTAAATGCCCCATAGCGCCCTATACATGCTCAAGAATAAAAATAAATCACATACAGTATCAGACCTTGAAACTCATATTCAAATCGCGTTAATTCCAGCTTACCTGTCGAGTTAGAAACGAACTTCGAAGATACCCTTTCTAACTTCCCGTTGAGAAGCAATTAAGTATAAACCTATATAGCTACCAGACAGTACATAAAAGTCATTTGTTTCTCAGTTCTATGAAAATTCCATTCAGTTTCACTTTTCTCCGCGTTAAATCTCTTTAGCCGCAAACAGGGGACAGCCTACAATCGCACCAGTTGGTCAGTTGCTAATGTTGCCAGACATACCAGGTCACAGGTTGTTTCTAGGTTTCTTCGTGATGGTTTACATTGTAGAACTTCAGTCAGTAATTATAATTAGAAAATAGTATAATATAGAAAAATGAAAAGGATAAGGCTAAAAGAGAAACGATAAATATGAAAAAAGATTACTGAGTTTTTTTCACAGGAGTGACTTTTTTATTCAAGTGTCTCCCTAATTTTTCAATGTTTCAAACAAACAATACTCAAGGCAGTAATATGAAACACGGCAAAAATAAACAATACTATCAATGACCTCATTCTGTTACGGATTGCGCAAAATTTGGAATCAGTTGGTAACAAACGGAATTATTCAATTCAATTAGTCTTTAGTTCAGTGGGCGAGGTTCAGCTGGAGACTGCTCTGCCACCTTAACAAAGGAAAAAACAGATACAGACAACTGCATAACATGATGCATTCAATTGTGTATATCTATCTATCTATCTTTCTATCTATCTATCTATCTATCTATCTATCTATCTATCTATCTAGATAGATAGATAGATAGATAGATAGATAGATAGATAGATAGATAGATAGATAGATAGATAGATAGATAGATAGATAGATAGATAGATAGATAGATACTCATACCGCTAGTCCAATTTCATACTGTAGTAAACCTTTCATATGTGCCAATGCTTTGTCCCTGATCTCTAAATAATAATGTTTGGAGTGATGATTTAAATGAATTGTACGGTTTGTCAGTGATTGGTAGGTAGTTCCAGATTCTTACTGCCGAAATTGAAAATACCTTCTCTGTTATTTTTAAAGAGTGCCGCGGCATACTCTGTTTGTTACTTCCTTGGGTATTGTAACGGTGAATCTCTGATCTACATGTTAATTTATGATCAACTAAGGTGGTGTTTTATGTGAATTTATTTTGTATTAAACAACAGTACCAGAGAAGTCTTCGCGAGATGGTTAGGATATTGTTTTCATTATGTGATCCGAACATCGGTGTATCATCATATAAACTAAAATCGAAAACGAAGAAGAAAAATCTTGCCGTAACCAGCGATATCAAAGTTACGAAAACACAGTGATTAATCCACCTCGATAGTCGGCATTGCAGTTGCACATACAGTGGACTCTTTTTAATTCGAAGTCGAAGGGCACACGAAAAAAACCTCGAATTATGCAAAATTCGAATTATCGAACAACATTCATGTTCACATATATAACAAACAAACCAAAGTACTGTACATCAAAAACATATTCATATGGTGTAGACTTTATCTTTAAAGCAGCTTATTATTTGCGTGATCGAATACCGCAAACTAACAAACGCATTGACTCCACATAATTCAAACCGTGTACAATGGAAAATATATTTACGTACAACCAGTGGCGTATTTAGGGGGGTGGCTTAAGCCCCCCCCGAAATCTTAGTTAGTATAGTAAAATAAATGAAAGATCTTGCAGAATTTTCGCATTTCCAGGCAAAGCCCCCCCCGAAAGTTAGCAAAGCCCCTCCCGAAATAAAATCGTAAATACGCCACTGCGTACAACACTACAACATACATTGAATAGCCCAAAGAATTAAACACCAGTAACAACTTGAATATTCTGTTCTAACTTTTAAGAGGTCGTAAACCTCATTTGCTTAAATTTGATTGTTTTTGTACAGTCAAAAAATCTTGAATTTCATGTATTGCGTGGAATACGATATTAATAACATTTGTTTGACTTTATCAATAATTCATCTTAAATTTTCAACCAATTCTGAAACAAGATGAGATTGGCGCACGTTCGATATCTTTACTTCTTCCCCAGCTCACCTTCATCTTTATCATTACTTAGATTTTCTATTTATCTTTTGTATTTCTCTTCCCTATGGCTGCATCTGGATAACTGAAAACACGTTAAAACTTTATTTCTCTGTTTTCATCTGCCCAACATTAAAAATTTTCAACTGTATTTACTTCCAATTACCCAAAACATAGGTTCAAAAGTTCGATTTATGCACGATTTTTTACTATTGTTTTCAATATAGTTTTCAAGGGGAATGGACTTCTATTCGAATTATCCAAGTTCGAATTAACGGGACTCCACTGTATTTTAATCACTCGCGACCCTAGCCATACAATATATATATATATATATATATATATATATATATATATATATATATATATATGGTTCTGATTGGTTGGAGTTATCCGTATCTCGCCACGTAGCATACACATATCACCAATCAAATGACAGACGCTGTTGCCTCTTGAGCGGAGCTTTCTAGTGAGCAGGCTAGTAATGAAAGTTACTTTTGGCGCGCGTTCAAACTCGGCACAAGGAAAGTTTTTTTTTCTTATGTTTTTAAATGTTTATAACACTTTTTAAACTAAAATAAGATGAAAATAATACTTATTTTTTCCTTGTACGTAATATATAATGCATAAATTGTAGTTTTTTCCAACATCTACCTAGAGATTTCTGATAGCCCTTATAAACAGTGACGTTATAAACCAACAGGAGAGTAAAAAGTGCGGCCCTCGCAAAGAAAGGAATTGTAGGGGTAATTGGGAGACGACCCGCTCGGGAGAGTAATACTCCCGGAAGTACGTTTTTTTTTCGCGCGCTACTCTAGTCAGCTGTTTTACGCGCTATCCTAGTCATTTTCAATTTGACAAAATCTATATCATTTAGTACAAGGGGAACAAAACGAGCCTTATATCATGGAGTACAAGGGCAACAAAACGAACCCTGCGGGGCTTCTAACCCGTTCCTACTACTACTACTATTTATCTGCACAAAAGTAAGTAAATCACATTTTTGAGTATTATTTTCGTATTATTTTAATTTAAAAAGTGTTATAAAAATGTAAAAAAAAAGATGTAAAAAACTTTCCTCGGGCCGGGTTTGAACTCACGCCAAAAGAGGTTTTCATTACTAGCATAGGCTATAGCGCTAGTCCACTCGGCCACAAGGACCGACAACAACAATTGTCTGAATTCTGGTATTTGAATGCAACGTGGCAAGACATACATAACGCCAACCAATCAGGACTGTGTTTTTCGTTCTTACTTCCGGGAGCGTTACTCTCCTGAGCTAGTCCTATTGGGAGACTATTTTATTGATAAAAAAAAGTGATTTGCTTACGTTACGAAACAAGCTGAGCGAGCGAAGTTGGTTATAAGCCCCGCAGCACTCGTTTTGTTTTACCTTGATTCCCATGATAATACGTCACAATCTGCTGGTGCAACTCCGATGTAAATCTAACCTCACCCGCTTCTTTGTGACCAACTTAAAACAGTTGGCTAGGGTAGCGCGTGAAAAAAAATGCATTGCAGTTATTACTTGTTGCATCATTTAAGTTACGATTAGCAAATTTTGCAATGATCGTTAGGGAATGAAACCCTGTTACTTTTCAGGATTGCACAATCTGATATTTATTTCAAAACAGCAGTAGAACATTTTTTTCTGAATTTTACAGGTATTGAAACTTTAAATTTTAATTTAAAATAGTAGTAAATGAAGGCAAGGACATATGCAGAAATTTATCTTCGGGGTAGAAATTCAATACGAGGTTAAGTTATATTAAAATCACCCCTCAAATTACATTAAATTTACAGAAAAGTCGAGATTTCAGGGAGTTCTAAACCTTAGAACCCACCCCCTGCGAACTTCCCTGATTGAAGGGTTGATTTTCACTGCATTTCTGTCATTGAGAATGCTGTACATACACAAATCTGAATTCTACAATTTCATGAACAAGTGAAATGCCCATCTTTATAAACCTATATTCATATTTTTAAAAAAATTACCAATTTTGATGTTGATAAACATGTCATAATATTCATAAACACTTAAAATATTTGCGAACATCGCCTAACGCTGGTAAACACATCAACTTATGCATGTACAAAAAAAATGTTCATGAATATGCCGTAGATTGGATGTAAACTTGGTATGAACCTACATTAGCATATTTTTCTAAAGTTTGTACTTTTATTTATTTAATGGTAGTAATCATTGATTGAAATTATTCTAATAAGTAAAGTAACGTACTAAACGAAAATCGAAGTAATAGTATTGATACAGCAGAGGCTGTCTTTAGCGAAATCGAACGGAACTAGCAAAAATTTACCTTAAAGATAGGTTTCCGAAAAAAAAAAAAAATACTGTACACACGTTAACTGTCAAGAAGAGTTTCTTTACATATTGCTGCTTGTCTGCTCAACTTTCCACAGACTAGCCTGAGAAACCACACTAAACATATTAGTGTCATTTCGACGTAAGGCAAATGTTGCAATTACTTTGAACTTTTGGACGAACCTTGATAAGTCTTTAGCCTACACTCTTCTTCCAACTCAATTCCTTATTTGTTTTCTACCTCCACATCCTCTTCTCCTTTCGGACTTTCCATATAATTCTCAATTAAAGCTTCTATTTTCGTCGTGTCTGCTTCGCTTTGAACATCACTGTCTGCTTTGCTTAAAACCCTAATCTCATCTAAAACTAACCTCTCAAAACTAAATTAAGGTAATTTGGGCCAGTCCCGGCACGTTAAGCATATATTCATTCCTGCAAAATATATTTATGACGCGATCAAGTTGTTGTTATGATATATAATACATTGAACATTCCTTTATATTTTAATAGTAGTTCTATACCGTTAATAAAGTTTCCATAGATGTAAGAGAGACATAAATACAACTCTACATCCTGCCGTGTTTCCCCAAACTTGTTGGGGAATTCCGTCACGCACTATGGGGAACTCCGGCACCAACAATAATAACGACATTAGTTGAAGGTGCAAAAGAAACAAAATATATGTATTGCATAAAGTGATTATACAAGTGTAATGAATACAAACCAAGGCATCTGAAGCGCAACAGCAATCATTGTTGCATAATTTTAGGATAAAATGAAAATAGCAATAACAAATGAAACAATAGCAGTTTCTAACGTGAGTCTATAGACATGCTTGCTAGTTTACTGACAATTGTGGCAGACGAACTGTGGATTACAACCTATCACACATTTCTCATAAAACCAGTAATAACATTTCGTGCACTGCACCCATTGCCCTCCTCGAAAGCTGGAATAGTACCATTGATGACACTCTCCACCATAATCCTTCTCTTCCTCACTGGATTTTGTCTGGGATTCCGCAAGATTTAACTTTCGCCTACAGCCATTACGAATAACAACTGTCTTCTTAGAGCCACATGCTTTCTGGGGAGGTGCTGGCTTTTGTCGCAGCTCTTGAATATATTGGGGAGATTTCAAGACTCTTGCTCTTGCTGCGATTCCTCGATGCATTCTGGAAGTTCAAACACATTTCTTGGGTGTTGGAGCTAATGCTTGAACAGATGTGCCAGAGTCTTGATCAGCAGAACTTGGAAGCGACCTTTTCTTGTTTGGTGATGTAGACGTATTGTTGTCATGTGGTAGGCATAATATTGTACTGCTGTTGTTATGTTGTGAAGTTGAACCAGAGTTGGAGACTGTAGCATGATGGTCAGGTAAATCCAAGTTTGCATTACATGATGCAGACTGGGGTTCTTCACCACTAACAGGAGTATTTATAGTGGCGCTGTAATGAGGTAGCGATGGCTGGAACGCACTGTCTGGAATTTTGTGGGGATCTGAAGGAAATATTCCACATGCTTCAAACCCGTTAACGGCATTAGCAAGTGTAGCAGCCCTTACCCATGCTTTCCTAAGAAGAGTTCCGAAAACACATTTTGTGATGGATAAGTTTAATCCTGCATTTGTACGCAACCACATACGGCATTCTTCATTGTAAAATTGCTTTAGAGGTTTGAAAAAAGAGACATCTAGAGGTTGCAGTTTATGTGTTCCATGAGGAGGTAAGCACAGAAGGTTGATATTCAATTCGCAGGCTCTTTCCAGCACCTTGAAATCCTTAGAATGTGACCCGTGTCCGTCAAGAATCAAAAGAATTTCACCTTGAGATTTGTACTTTTGCAAGATGTTCCAAGAATTTTGCGAAAACAGTAGTTGTCATATACCCAGAATCAGACATTTCAACCACTGCTCCTGGAGGCATTCCATTACTGAATTCGTTCTTTTTTCTTTGGCCCTTCATTACTACAAAAGGAGGAATAAAATTTCCAGAGGCATTTGCACAAGCCATTACAGTCACAGGTTCCCCTCTTTCTGCATTAGATTGTACACGTCTTTCTTCCGTCTTTTGGACAACACTTTTCCTGGTTTAGATATTAATTGTAACCCCCTTTCATCACAATTAAACACATGTCCAGGCTTATCCCACAAATCGTATGTATCATAGCAATCTTCAAGAATTTTGTAAAACGCTTCAACTGTATCTTTTGTAAGACCCCTAGCCCGAGCGAATGAGAGGTTTTCAGCTTGCCGCACACTAACAGATCTATGTCTCTTCAAAAACCCATAAATCCAATCATAACGCCATCTTTGTTTTTTTTATTGAAGCGGTTTTTAATGTTGTTTCTTTCAGCGAAAGAAAATGCTAATCTACGCAGGTCTGTAACGGTGAGTCCAAATCCTACAGAATCTAATTTCAGGATCCTTTTCTCCAGTTCGTCTTCTTGGACTTTCAAAAAGGTTGAAATGCCACCTAATCTTTTATCTATGTCAGATCGCTTCAGTCGATCCTTAGGGTCATTCGTGGAACATCATACGCTCTGGCGGCAGCTTCAACTGGCATACCTTGCATTACAGCTTCAACGTCTGCTTTCATATTTTCGAGGGACCAACTACATTTGTTTGTTGTCGAATGTAATTCCTAACCAATTTTTTCCTGGAACGAGATGTTTCTTATTTAGAATTCACCTTCACGTGTACACATTAATTTTAGCACCACTAACTATAACACTCTGATATCACCAAGCGACGAAGTTGCCCCAAAGTCATGTGCCGGGATTGCCCCAAATGCTGTTAATATTAAAATACATTTTTATTTGCAATTAACAACACTGATTCTCGAGATTGGCGATATGCACCTGTTGTGCAATGACACATAGAAGATTCCAGGCCATAGTTTTTCCATCTGCTCGTTTTTAGATTTATAGTACAGATTAGCTACTGAAACATAAATCTTACATCAGGTTATATATTCAGAAAATTCACAGGCAACTTATCTGCTTCTTCAATTTTTGTTTCCCTTATAAACGGACGTAGATGTCAGGAACTCAGATTGCAAACAGCAACACACTCATGCAAATCACACTACACTAATGACAAATGCCGGTCTTGAAGCGTTGAAGGCCAGCAGTGTTGCAAGCTTAGAAGTGACGGAATTCCCCAAATGCCGGGACTACCCCAAATGACCTTATATCTAACCTCTCACAGGACGTTTAAAAACTTTCTAAATACCGCATTCCGAAATTTAAAAGTTTCCATGAAGAGGCTTGTTTTAATTTCCGTTGTCCGTGTAATATAATTTACGTTTAATGAAGGAATTTAACACGATTTTCGCCGGTAAATTCATGGAACCGTGAAATATTTCTGCATAATAAAAGATCCGTTGAACACATGTTTTAACTTTATTAGACATTGAAAAAAAAAGTTCATTTCATACTTCTAGAAACGAAACGTTTTGGCACTGGCAACCTTCGATTTATGAAGTTATGGATATCAACAATTAATAACATCAGGGGTCTATTTCTCAAAGGTAATAAAGTCCATTCAACCCTTAGATAAACCTATGGGCTCTTATGAAGAAACTTAACACGGGAAATAATATAATACTCTCTTCCTCTTCGCTGCGTTGCGCTGTCACTTCTCCAAAATGAAGCTGCTTCCTGTTAAGGATGATTTAAAGGGACAAGTTTTGCCGATAGATGTCACCACAGTCTTCGTATCTCTCATGTATTTTTTACCTTTCACGAAAATTCACGATTTCTCTTACAGATTTCAACCTAGGGACCCCAAATTTTTAGAGAAGGAACTTCATAACCTATCGAAGGCAACAATCCATGCCGATTTTTATTTATAATTTTCCTCATTCTTGAAACAGGTATATTGTTAAAGGTTTGGATATCCATTTCAACAATCAAGCCATTTTAACAATGAAAAAAATTCTAAATAAAAAATCGGCACGGATTCTTGCCTTCGATACGTTACGAAGTTACTTCTCTAAAAATTTCAAGTTTCTAGGTTGAAATTTGTAAGAGAAATAGTGAATTTTTGTGACAGGTGAAATATACATGAGAGATATACGAATACTGTAGTGGCATCTATCGGCAAAACTTGACCCTTTACACCAACCTTAATAGCTATCAACAACTAATCCTGTCTGTTTGTACGTTAAAAAAAGGTAGAGGCAAGAGTTTGTGGATATACTGTATGCAAGTTTCTGTAAAGTAAATGTAATATCTTCCTTTTTTTATCGCTTCCAGTGCTTCTGTGGTAGCCTTCGATTATTTCTAATAAGTGATTTTTAATATGGAGAATATCAGTGAGGTGTCAGGCTCAGGAATAGTGATGGGGAGTGGGAATATTCCCGGTGAGAAGGAAAATAAAAAGTGGGAATATTCCCGGTTTTTCCCCCTGGTATATAAATTCCCGGGAATTTATTTTCATGTATTTACTTTATTTTTCAAATTATAACAACTATATGACTAATTACTTTATTTTAATTTATTATCATTAATTTCTGAATTAGTCCCAGAAGCGACAGTCCTTTTAGCGACAGGAACTGTTATGTGTCCTATGAGCGACCGATTCATTTACATTGAGATGATGGAAGATAATATGATTCCATCTCGTAAAATATGTTTGCCTCCGGCGTTATTAATGCCAAAACAACCTTGGTATGAAATATGTATGTGCCAGTGATACTGTTCGTCAAATATATATTTCCTCTACCGTGAGTGAAAATAAAGCTTATTTTAATTTTGAGTTACATTTGACATAAAACGTATCAAATAACTTAGCGAGACAACAGGGATAATTCCATGAAAAGTATATTCCTATGTAATTATTGAAAATCGAGTTGTAATATCCCCTTTCTTCAAAAGCTCTGTTTTCTGTACTTAATTTGATTCAAATCTAATTACTCACTAAGCACAGCAATATATTTTATTTTGAAAAACTTAAACTGTAACAGTTTCGCCAACTATCTACTTTTTAGACTTCCTAAGACTCTATGAATAAAATGAAAAAAAAAAATGTCAATGATGAAAGGTAGCTTTTGAGATCCCTTACATCTGATTGGCTATTCTCAACTAATCCCGCCAATTACAATACAGTTCACTCTAAACAATCCAAAAGGTAAACAAACTCTTTAAACTACCTTTCCCCTATTTTAAGCTACTAAAACTAAACTGATTGCTTGATTTGCCTTCCTTCCTTGTTTTGACTTATACACAAAAGCTTGTCGTGTAGCAATCTGAAATAATCCCTTATAACTTGACGAACTGTTGAACCTTATCTTCTTCCATTGTCTTAGTATGAACGAATCGGTGACTCATAGGGCAGTTAACAGATCGAATCGGTCGCTCATGGGACAGTTAACAGTTCCTGTCGCTAATAGGACTGTCGCAAGTGGGAAGACACCATTTCGAAAATGTACCATTTAACATAGCTCTTATTCATGTTTTGTGAGTGTCATAACAGATCCATAACATAAGCTCCTTTCACAACCAGCTGAGATCACAGGCAGTCCAATGGCAATTTTTTCTTCGTCTATACTTTAGCGTTTCATGATTTGCTTCAAGGCTAAGACGGCGGTGACAATGATAATGAACGAAGTGGAATGAAGAAGGTAGAAGAAAACGGAAAAACCCACACACAAAGCGTTTATCCACCACAAATTCTATTTGGTAGAACTTAGGTCGAACCATAGACCCTTCGCACCAGAGCTGAGCGCTTTGCAGCTGAGCTACCGCGGCCTGCCTTATATACAACATAGGGGCAGTGATGCACTTACGATTAGATAAGTCTGTTGAGCTTCTTCTAAATTATAGCTCTGATTTTTTTAAATAAAGAGAGTGTTGCTCCATGTTTGAAGCCGTACAAAGCTTTCTTCTCTTAGCTTATTGTTGAAGGTGGAAATTATCGAACAAAAGAAGGCAGAAAGGTAAAAAGAAGGTATATTATTTTATGTTGTTTTCCAAAAAGGTAGTTGCTAATCTGTATAAAATTTAGTTTCAAGAATATTTTTTTCTTTTTTTTCGGTTATGACTAGCAGAATACCCGTTCTTCGCATAGGGAGAATACGTTTCAATTCAACGCTCCTTCGTGGCTAAGCGTACGCGCCTTTGGCGTGGGAGACCCGGGTTCGATTCCCGGTGGGAGCTCATGAGGTTCGCATTCCACGTTAATCAGTAGGTCCACGTCTCATATAGCCTCGCTGCTGAACGGGGCTTAAAACTCAAAATCAACCCAACGTTTCAATTCAGATATAAAGGGCAATAAAACTGTCACCAATCAACTTAGGGATCCCAAAAGCTAGGAATTCGACACTAATATCGGTCAATTTCAATTATTTTTACATGTTACCGTTTCCCCTTAGGAGTACTAATGGGGGATGGTTTTGGATTTAAACGGCATCCTAAGTGTCACTGTTCGTCTCCATGACCCCAAAAACTATGGATTGGACATTAATGTCGGTAATTTTCGATCATATAATTTTCGAGCGCAATTTTTTCTAAGATTCTTTGTGTAAAACCCTAGCATATTCTTCAAATCCGGTTAAAAAGTAACAAATAGTTTGCCCGCAGTAAATTTTTAAAGTTGATTTTTATCATTTTTGAGTTAGTGCGAGAAGCCCATGTAAGGTATACAAACCAACATAGACTTCACTTCTGAAAAAAAAAGTCAACTTTTTTATTTGTGAATCGATACTATAGTAGATAATTCTGAGTACAATAATAACACCCTAAAATGAACTTTCCGCAACAAAACATTGAAATTCATTAACTAATTAATTAGTATTTTGTGGAAAAAAGGTCAATGGAAGATAGAGGTACATTTCACCAACAAACTGACGGTTTTCTATACATGTTACAGAAACATTTTCTTTCACTTCAAGGAAAACAATTTATTAAGCTAGGACATGAGAAAAGTTGACGTAAATGTATTTCTTTTTTATTCTACTACTTTGGGACGAAGCGACCGCTTGAAGCTATAGATAGATAGAGAGATAGATAAAATCAAAATTACCAATATCAGTGTCGAATTCATACTTTTTGGGCTCGCTGAGATGAACAATGACACTACCGATGCCGTGGTCCGCAACACGGGGAGGAGAGGTTATATTTAAAAATCATCGAAAATTAATATCAAGGAGCGCTTTAGTAATAGTAAAAAGTGACTGATAAACGAAACGTATTACTATTTTTCCTTAACTTAACCCAGCAAAGCGGGTAATTGATACTAGTAGATTTATAATATTGGAAAGAACTTCATAATAAACATTCGGACTTATTATTAGCTATAGAAAATTTATATAAAGAAGAAAAAAATCCAGAATTACTAACAACACTTTACGATAAAGAAAATGATATATCGAAATCAGTTAAAATATGTTGTTATTATTGTTCAATAACTTTAGATACTATTAATACTGTATTAGGTTTTAGTGAGAAGAATTTACCTGTTGGAACAGAATATGTTGGAGATAAGGCAGCAAAGTTTCATCCATTTGATACTATAAATACTCACTGTGATTCAGCAGAAGGTATGATTTTAAAACATAATGACACAACACAATGAAACAGATTAAATCGCCATATATAGAACAAATGCAGAATTCAGAGAATACATCATATATGAGTTTAAGCCTATTAGTGCATAGTATCCAGTAAATTGTACACTTAAATATTGCGGCTTATTTGAAAGTGAAATCGTTTGCTGCATGACGAAAGGTTTTTAACCTAATGTATAGATTCAAAGTAACTTGTTTTGCTCATATTCTGCCAACTCTGAGTACAGGTTGCTTGTACAGAAGGAGAAGAAGAGAAAATGAATTTCTGCAATTCCGTTGAGTCGTGTACGGGGTAAGTAAATTTCCATTCTTATAGTTACTATCTCGATTTATTTCCTTATATTTTACGTTATTGTCAAGTCAAATGTCCTTAGGATTCAATCAGTACTAAATAATGTCCTGAATTGTATTAATGTGAATTACACAATGAGAAATATTTGGCTGTCAAATACATTGGAAGCCATGAAGAAACGCTTGTTTACTATAGACTCATTAGTTCGCTTGCACCGCTTGTAGTCATTCAAGAGATACAATTGTTTCCTCTTTCCAGTAGTAACTTTTTTCGTCCAACGAAGCAAACCTAATCTTATCTTCTGTCATTCTTGAAACGTAAAATAACTGATAAACAACTTACTTTCATGAGAGTGTTGCCATTAGGTTGATTACTCAAATTTTCCGGTGAATTCAATATTTAAAAATGGCTAAAGGACACGATCACATTTTATTGAAAGAAAGGTGTTACACTACCTATGTGTTGCCCTGTGAATGGTAATTTTTATGCTTAGTGTTACACAAAAGCATATCATTTAGTTTTACGTTCGAGTGTGCCACAGTTTCTGTAACCATTTTCTTTCAATAAAATATGTTCGTGTGATTTGGCCATCATTACAATGAATGTGTATAATATATTTGTACATATTGATTGATGCATTTGAATCATTACTTTTATCTTTTCAGCACATTAATTTGTTTTCTCTTTTCATCTATTAAAGTTTATGTGTGCACGAAATACCGGCGGTATTAGTGGAAGATGAAACAGAAAAGGTAGGTCTCATATATGTTGCTCCACCTAATTAAACAAAAGACACCGATGAAGATAGTGATCGATCGGATGATGAACATGAAGGAAATTTGGACCACTTTGGGCGTAAAGCGTTGCTTTAGTACATGTGAGTTACAAATACAATTCCTTCCAGTGTAACAACGTTTTAGAGAATATTACTTCGAATAAAAAACTGCCGCAGTAGATTAAAAGAACTAATATAAAAACTTTTATTGGAAAAAAGAAAATCCAGAATTTGAACAGAAAACTTTCTGCACTTCAATTACCCCTTCCAATGAAGCAATAAAATGTGTGTCGCCACTTGATTTCTTTCATTTTTCTTTTCTTTTTTATTTTATTTATTTATTTATTTTTGACAATGCATTACTTATTTTCGTTTGTGAACAATCAAATTTGTATGCAAACTAAAAGAACGTAAGCCTCAGTGTAAACAGACATCAACTTCTGATGTTTCTAGGAAGTTTATTATTAACTGAGTATGCTAAGTACCAAATTAAGTATATGTTTTGGAAGAAGAATGAAGATACGCCAACCATCCTGACTGAAAATATGCGTTGTAACCAATTTGAATTGATTCTACGTCACCTGCATCTAAATGGCAATTGAAAACATAATGGGACTGACAGGTTCTAGAAACTCCGACTGTTTCTAGATCGGACCGGCATACACATAGCTTCAAAAACGTGGTGTACTGGATGAAATATTGCCAATTGATGAGGCCATGATTTCATATTATGAAAAATACTACGCACAGTAGTTTATACGAGGCAAACCCATACGATTCGGGTTCAAAAATTGGGCCTTATGCTCAAGTTCAGGTTACCTTATTGTGCACATCAGAAAACATCAACATGATTCTGGGCCTGATAATGTCTGACACATGACTTAGTGTGCGAACGTTTAGCTGCAATAATGACATATTTATTTCAGCTAACCTCCTCACTAAGTCGTATATTTTGTATGTTTTTCACAATGTTATTTCTATTTAGGGACAAAAGTGCTATTTAAAAGGTGCAAGCTGTTAAAAAGATGATGAAGAAGAAAATATAAAAGGAAATAATTTAAATATTTGTATTGTATCGACATATTTCTTGTTTTGGTTGCTATGACAACTTGTTTATCTCGTTGATAGGATAACGAAAAAAACAGAACGAAGATCCATATTGTAAGAATTGAATGTTCATTATTTTAATGTGTCAAATGCGATTATATTATGAAATATACATATCCTAAAGTGCATAATCCTGATGTGATTTATCATAATCTTGTGTAGTTTATAATCACTAAAATTATCGGGAACTAGGGAATGTAACGAGAAGAATCACGTTACATATATAGATGGTGCCGAAACCCTGGGACCTTTGAGATTAGTTAGAAGTTACAGTAAACTATCTCATTTACTCAAACACTGCAGATTACATTCTATTACGAAATAAAAAGAAAATATATCGAAGAATTAAAACGAATATTCAAATGGACGAAGTTACCAGTGCTAGAGTTGATGATATCAATATATCAGCAACGGAGACATCGACGGATGTGATTGTTCTTATACGACAGCTAGGACAGCAAATGTATTCCATAACACAACAAATAGGACAGCAAATGGATTCCAGATTGGAGCAAGTAATATAAAAAATAGGATAGCAAATGGATTCCAAATTGAATTCCAAAATGGAACAAGTAACACAACAAATAGGACAGCAGATGGATTCCAAATTGAATTCCAAAATGAAACAAGAAATACAACAAATACGACAGCAGATGGATTCCAGATTGGAACAAGTAACGCAACAGATAAATACCAAACTGGAACTAACCGGCAATAGGATAGAGCAAATTATCCATAGTTTTGCAGCGGTGAGAAGTACAGTTGAAGTAGTAGAAACACAGGTTAATGACAATACAAACCAAATTCGGAGACTGCAACAAGAAGTACAGATCATCAAAGAGAAAATTAGTACAGCAAATTGTAATCCCGACCCTGCCATCAACGTAACTTATGTGGAACATAAGAGAGCTGAATCAAGTCCATGTGAAGAGGACAGTAATCCATCAGAAGGCTATTCTGAAAGGGAGGACACCATTTCTAATATAGACGATGAAGAAAGAAGCCAATATCGAAGGAATCATACGCATGTAAAACCTAGACGTTGAAGATATTTTAGTACCAATACTCGCGTAAAATTTAGTGAAATAAAATCTCTGTAGATCTGTAGCGGTAGATCTGAGGATATCCCAGCAAGCACCTTTTTAGAAAAAAATGAAGAGGAATGTGAGTTAATTAGTGTAAACAAGTCTAATTTCCTCATAATCTTACCACATATTTTGTTACCACCTTGTTCGGTTTGGTATAAAGCTATCAGAGGTAGTGTACGTAATTATTCAGATTTCAAAAAGGCACTGATAGCAAATTTTGAAAATGATTTTGTTAGCAGACCGGGTTGCCCAGATTAGAAACCGACGTTTTGATCCTAAGGTGGACAAAAGTCTCAGATTTTGTGATTTCAGCATATAATAACTTGAAACTGATCAATCCATATCAACAGGAATCACGCGTTATTGCTTCAATACGAATATTATTACCATTTAGGCTACAGCAAATATTGATCTCTTCGCAGTGTATTAATTTTAATCATTTACTTATGATAGTACAAAATTATGAGAATCAGTCTAGGTTGCAAGGTAATGCCATGACAAATCAGCTAATCATATTCCTGTTCGAAACATCAATGTCCGAGAAGATTGCAATCATAATACAAGATGTAATGTTGGGTTTTCTCGTAATGGTAATACGACCGAATCTAATTTTAGAAGAAATAGAAATAATAATCCTACATCTTTTAGAAATAATGTAAACAACCGACCTAATTTCCCACGTATTACCAATTTCGTAGTAATTACACAGGTGGCAGAAATTTTCAGAATAGGAATCAAACAACTGGTGAAGTAAATAGTATACAGGACATTACTCAAGATTGTGCTATTCAATGCGACCTAATCGAATCTTTTCGTAATGTCACTTGACGAGCTAAAGTTATGGCGTCCGTCGAAACATACTAAAGGTAAATGGATGCTACTAGTTAAAACGTTAGTTACTACAGAAATTTAATCTAAGATCAATATAGATAATGTCGAATTTTCAAATTAACTCTTAGTGTAATAATTTCTGTATTGTGTGATTATTTTCTTGTGATATCGATTAGTTTTTATTTTGTTTTACTTGGAATATTGCTATAATTTCCTTGTAATTCGTACTTCGTCTGAATTCTATGCAATCACAATACAAATATTGTCTCTCTCCAAGTTATGTTAATTATGCCCGAATAAATGAAATATATTATGTTGTATTTTAGCTTACACCAACTTTATTGTTAACCAGTATAAATAATATTGAGTTATCTATCTTGGATCTAAATAATCAACAAACTTATAATTTGAATATATCTTCATAATTAATAATTTTATAAAATTAAAATAAAATTGATTATCAGAAAAATATAAGAATCATATTGAGATAAGAAAAATAATATTTTGTTTTATGAATTGTAATTTTTATATATGTTATGTTAATTATGCCCGAATAAATGAAATATGTTATGCTGTATTTTAACTTACACCAACTTTATTGTTAAGCAGTATAAATGATCTTGAATCTAAATAATCAACAAATTTCTATTTTGAGTATGTCATTATTAATAATTTTATAAAATTAAAATAAAATTGATTATCAGAGAAATATAAGAATGATATTGAGATAAGATAAAATAATATATTGTTTCATGAATTGTAATTTTTATATGTAAAGGATATTCAAAAAGTAAGGTAAACATGTATATAAAATGTTTAACGGTCCAGGATTCTTTTCTCAATTCTAACCAATTTAAGAAGTCCTATAGTTCGGGAGCCACACATACAACGATAATGTATATTTTATATGTTCTTCACATTATTTCTATTTAGGGACAAAAGTGCTATTTAAAAGGCATAAGCTGTTGAAAAGAAGATGAAGAAGAAAATATAAAAGGAAATAATTTAAATATTTGTATTGTATCGACATGTTTCTTGTTTTGGTTGCTATAACAAATTGTTTATCTCGTTGATAGAGTAACGAAAAAACATAGAACGAAGATACATATTGTAAAAATTGAATGTTCATTATTTTAATGTGTCAAATGGGATATATATTATGAAATATACATATCCTAAAATGCATAATCGTGCTGTGATTTATCATAATCTTATGTAGTGTATAAACACTAAAAATATATTGGGAACTAGGGAATGTAACGAAAAGAATCACGTTACAGTGTCAGGCATTATCAGGTCCTGAACCATGTGAATCTTTTTCTGATGTGCACACTGTTACGGCCAGTTCCCAGCTGTTCCTGCCGTACCGGAAGTCACGTGGCAGGTTGATTTGATATATAGGGGCGCCATCAAGTACTACACTTTACTTTGAAACTGAGTTCGAAAATTTTAGCTTCAAATTTTCACTTGAACTTTCGCATTAACTGAAAATTAGTCACGACTCAGTTTATTTGAGCAGTTGAAAACCGTTAATCGAATATGTAAACTGGATAAAGTTTGACGGTTAATCGTGAAACGTTTCTCTTTTCTAATTTCAATTTATTTGCATGCACTAAAAATGTATGCACTCACTGAGTTGAGAAATTGAACTGAAACGTTAAGGTTATTTAAGATACAAATTTAAAATTGAAATGATACGAGCTCACACCAAAACCAGGAAAAATAATTCTGAAGTTTGATAAATCATATATCTCCGATAGTGCTCTCCTTCAAAAGTTTAATAGAAGTACATAAACAGTAAAGAAGTACATCTTCATAATATTTGAATAAAGTAACAACAAACTCTAAATTGGAGAGCTCAACACTATGTCTATGCATCAAAAGTTCAAAAACATAGGAATTTATATTTTTTTAAACAAAATAACCTTTTACTTTTAGCAATTTTATAAATATGATCTTGAACAAAATGAATAACGAGGTACATACCATGATCTTTTACTATCACACTCTGACAATTTTCCAAATTAATGATGGATCTGTATTAAGAACTAATGTCCTACCTCATTACTGATTCACAACGTAATGACACATTATCAAAGAGATAAAGAAAACATTCAATTTTTTAATATTTTGTGTACATAAAGGGAAAGGAAAGAGAAGCACTAATGTAAATTTTAAGAGCGGAGGATCAATGTGCGAATCTATGTCCTCAGCCCTGTATACTCTCATATAATCATAAACAGTAAAAAAGTGCTCATTAATGAGAATAATAATATCCAATTTTTATGCCTATAAAAGGGAAGGAGAAAACTTAAGGACATAGAAGACCTAGATAATTGGGTACCAAATCTTTCATACTGCGAAAGGCTGTCTTTATTGAAGGACTTCGATTTTGCATTTCTACTAAACGTTTTCAGCCATAAATTTTCAGTTTTCAGTTCAAGTGAAAATTTGATGCTAAAATTTTCAAACTCAGAAAGATTTAAACTAAAATTTTCGAACTAAAACATTTTCAAACTAAAAATTTCAAACAAACAAATTGAAACTAAAATTTAGAATCAAAATTTTCAAACTAAAAATATCAAACAAATTTTCGAAACAAACTTGAGTTATATTTATTCCTTAGGTATACTCAAATTCTTGTAAATAATATCAGAACTATATAGTTATTCAGCTTGAAAGCAAACCGAAGATAAATTTAAGCTAGTTATTGTTCCACGCTGCTTCTTTCCGTTTACAAATAACGCACATTAATTATATATTGAAATTGCACCTAACATCCGCACAGTAAGTCGTGTGTCAGCCATTATCAGGTCGTGAACCATGCTAATGTTTTCTGGTGTGTATACTTGCGGGCGCTCCTGCACCTCTTCTTGCTTTATCAAAGTCATGTCACGAGTTCTTGATTTGGTATGTAGAGGTACCATCACCTAATACATTCACCACGTCTTCAACAATCATTACAGGCAGTATGCAAAGACCCTAGGAGATTCATGAAGACATGTTGAATATGGTGCCGTAGGTTAGCTGCGATTCCATTTCCTTTACGGAAGAAAATTGGCAGTATTATGAAGATCAATTTTATGGCAATATACGAAAACGCACAAAACAGTTTTTCTGCAACCACATCGCATATTTTTTGTTTGTTTGTTTGTTCTCTTAAAATTTGAGGAAAGCATAAATTATACAGCAGTGATTAGAAGCCTTTGTACCAAGGGTGTTATTCTTGTGAATGTAAGTTATTATAATTTGAGGAAAGAGAGCCTAAATCATGTTGCTTAGAATAAATGCTATTGTTGTTATAGTCGGGATATTGTTGTCAACAGGTATTACAACAATATTCTCATCTTACAACAATAGAATACATTGCTAAGCAATACGATTTAGGTTGACTTTCCTTCATTTTTAATAACTTGCATTCTTAGAAATGATATCCTGAATGCAACACCTTCAAATCGTCGTGCAATACCATCAAAGGAATAAGAATTATCTAAAGTGTAACCTGGTTAGATTAAAATCTCTGTTCAGAATTTTTCATGCGTTTTGGTATATTTCCCTAAATCAATCTTAACTTCATAATACCTCCAATCCCCTTCCTCTACTAATATATTCAAGAATCATCATAGGCAGTATGTAAAGATCGCAGAAGATTCATGAAGACTTGTTGAATATATTAGTTGATGGCGCCCCCTACACACCAAATCAACTGGCCACGTGACTTCCGGTACGGTAGGAAGAACTGTGAGCATGCATCAGCGCAGGAGTGGTCATAACAGTGCGCACATCAGAAAAACATTAACATGGTTCAGGACCTGATAATGCCTGACACAAGATTTTGTGAGGAGATTAGCTGGAATAATGACATACCATATATATTTAATGTATATTATTGTCACTAGATGTGACGAAATGGATTGTTGCAAGCAGTGTGAAAACTAACTAGCTTTAACTTCTGTCTTCATTGCTCTCAAGGTGAAAAAGCATATATTTCAGAGAATATTCTTGAACTACTTCTTTCTTCACCTTCAGACCAGTCGAAGACAGAAGCTAAAGCTAGTTTTTTTCCACACTGCTTGCAACGATCCATTTCCTCACGTCTAGTGACAATAATATATATTATAGTTGATTTAAGTCAGTTGTTTGAAAATTTGTAATTTTTAATTTTTTTAGAAATCATATCTGAATCCTCATTATCCTCATCATGTTTGAATAAAGTAACAACAGACTCTAAATTAGAGCGCTCAACACGATTTCTATGCAACAAAAGTCCAAAACATAGGAATTTATTTATTTTTTAACAGAATAACCACCTACTTTTAGCAATTTTATAGGTTTGATCTTGAACAAAATGAATCACGAGGTATTACCTGACCAGGATAGCAGTGCGGTTTGGGAAGGATGGCGCTGCTGTTGTGTTTACATCAGTTTTTTGGCAAGCGCGGTGGGACAGGGGAGCGGAGAGTTTCATTCTGCAGTGTATCCAACGGTATTTAAAAGTTGCAGTTTGGATGTTATGCATAGCCCAATCTCTTTCCGCCTAATAAAGAACGTCGTAAGTTGTGTGGTTGTAATGAACCATTCCTGCAGTACTGCAGATGTATTGTGGATAGTGATATATGAATGGATATTACCAATTTAAGAACAACATAGAACAATTGACAATTCAGTGAGCTTCTACCGTGTATTAAGCAGATTGTATAAACATTGATTACGTTTTATTCGATGTCATTATAAAACAGGAGCAGCCTGCAAACACGACTCCAAAAGTGCATTACCACCTGCAATTCTCCTTTTCCTGCAATAGCAGACAACCCAAAATGCTCGGCGCTTCGGTTGGTTGCGAATTCGAAAGACGTTGGACCAAACCTCAATTTTGTAACAAATATATCAGTGTGGCAAACTGCAAATAACAGAATAAAACGAATTATTGAAAATGACAATTTTATTATCGTGGCGGAGTTGGATGACATCAAAAGTTACAACATGATCTTACTTAAGCAGTTCAAACAAGATCAATGGCAAGAAACACATATCACAGGAAAGCATTTCTCTCCTCCTCCGCAACAAAAAATAATCTCATAAAAAGAAAAACGTTACATAATGTGAAGGTTTAATATAAAAGCTTCACCAAATATTTTGAAAGTTGACAACAGAAAATTCAAGAACAACTGAACCGAAGTGCATGCGAATGAATTGTAGACGTAAAATGAGGATACGGGTATCGAATTTCTTGAAAAAATGTTGGGTGGGGCACGGACCCCTGCAAACCTTTGATCACGGAATATGAAAAGTGCTAGTAATACTATGTCAAATCTGTGTAAAGGACATGAAGAATTGCTAGGAAACTTTACCTGTAGACAACACGTAAAAAAAAAAAAAAAAAGAATACGATTTTTGATTTTCTGCGGAAAAACGGTTTCAGGGGGCAAAAGAAACACCCCGAAATTTTGAAAATTAACGCCCGAAAGATTAAAGAAGTGAACCGAAGGGAATGAAATTTTGCATACATATTGTAGACATAAAATGTGGGTATACGGGTTTCGTATTTACCTGGAAAAGACGGTTAGGTGGAATACGGGCCCCTCCAAACCTCTGATCACGAAATATCGAAAGCGATAGTAACAGTATGTCAAATGTTTATAAAGGGCATGAAGAATTGCAACGAAACTTTGTGTTTGGACAATACGCCAAAAATAAACGAATACGGGTTTTTATGTTCTGTGGAAAAACGATTTTAGGGGGCAAAAGTCCCCACGCAAAATTTTTAAAGCTGAAGCCCGAAACGCAAGAAGAAGTGAACTGAAGTGAATTAAATCGCGAACAGAGATTCAGACGTAAAATGAGGATACGGGTTTCGTATCTTCTTAAAAAAAATGTTGGGTGACGCACGGACCCCTCCAAACTTATGATCACGAAATATGAAATGTGCTAGTAATACTATGTGAAATGTGTGTAAAGGACATGAAGAAATGCAACATAACTTTATGTATAGACAATACGCAAAAAACAAAGGAATACGGTTTTCAATTTTCTGCGGAAAATCGGTTTCAGGGGGCAAAAGAACCCACACCAAACTTTTGACGCCCGAAAGATAAAAAGAAGTGAACCGAAGTGAATGAAATTTTGCATACATATTGTAGAGATAAAATGTTGATACACGAGTTTTGAATTTACCTGAAAAAGACGATTAGGTGGGGCACGGACCCCTCCAATCATTTGATCACGAAATATCAAAAGTTCAGGTAAACGTATGTGAGATGTGTGTAACGACATGAAGAATTGGAACATAGCTTTCTGTATGGACAATGCGGAAAAAATAAACGAATACGGGGTTTTATGTTCTGTGGAAAAACGATTTTAGGGGGCAAAAGTACCTACGCAAAATTTTTAAAGCTGACTAACGGAAAGCAAGAAGAAGTGAACCGAAGTGAATTAAATTGCGAACAGAGATTCAGACGTAAAATGAGGATATGGGTTTCGTATTTTCCTGATAAAAATGTTGGGTGAAGCACGGACCTTTCCAAACCTTTGATCACGAAATTTGAGAAGTGCTAGTAACACTATGTCAAATGTGTGTAAAGAACATGAAAAATCGCCACGAAACTTTACGTATAGACAATACGCGAATAAAAGGATTACGGCTTTTTTATTTTCTGCGGAAAAACGGTTTCAGGGGGCAAAAGAACCCACACCAAACTTTTGAAAATTTACGACCAAAAGATAAGAAGTGAACCAAAGTGAATGAAATTTTGCACAAATATTGTAGGCATAAAATGTGCGTATACGGGTTCGTATTTACCTTGAAAAAACTGTTAGGTGGTGCACAGACCCCTCCAAACCTTGTTGAATTCTGTTTTTATATCCTGTGAAAAAACGATTTTCGGGAGCAAAAACTCCGTCCCAAAATGATGAAATTTTATGCCTGAAAGGCAAGTTGAAGTGGACCGAAGTGAATGAAATTGCGAAAAGATATTGCAGACATCTAATTAAGGAATACGGGTTTCGTATTTACCTGGAACAAACGTTTGGGTGGGACACGGAACCATCCAAACATTTCATCAAGAAATATCAAAAGTGCTACTATCAGTATGTCAGATGTGCGTAAAGGACATGACGAATTGCAACGAAAGTTTGTGTATGGACAATACGTGAAAATAGACGAATGAGTTGTTTTATTTACTGCGGAAATACGGTTTCAGGGGGCGAAAGCTCGCACCGAAAATTTTAAAAGTTGACGCCCGAAAGGCAAATAGAAGTTAACTCAACTGAATGGAATTGTGAACAGACATTGCAGACGTAAAATGAGGGTACGGGTTTCGTATTTTCATAAAAAAAAATCGGTTCGATGGTGCATGGACCCCTCCAAACCTTTGACCACGAAATATGAAAAGTGTTAGTAACACTAGGTCAAATGTGTAAAGGACATGAAGAATTGCAGAGAAACTTTACGTGTTGACAATACGCAAGAAATAAATGAATACGGGTTTTTATTTTCTGCGGAAAAACGGTTTTAGAGGGCAAAACTATCACCCAAAATTTTGAAAGTTTACGACCGAAAGGCAAGAAGAAGTGAACCGAAGTGAATGAAATTATGTACAGATATATGCACAGAAATTATACACACTCAAAATAAGTGAATACGAATTTCGTATTTTCCTGGAAAAAAAGATGGTTGGGTGGGGCATGGAGCCCTCCAAACATTTGATCACGAAAACATTGTAAGCGTTAAAGGTGCCTCCCGAAATATTATAAAATACTATATATACTGTTTGTGCTTACTGTTGATCTTCCAAATTTGAAAAATCGGATGGATACACTTGTGAAACACGAAAGGTCTTATTTTACATATCCAATATCTACACACAATTTCTTTCGCTTCTGTCCACTCCTTCAGCCACCAGACGCCTCGGTCCACCCAAAAGTTTTTTTGTTTGCACGAAAATACGAAACACGTATTCCTTCATCTTACCTCTACAATATTTGAGCACAGTTTCATTCACTTCGGTCCACTTGTTTTTGCGTTTTGGGCGTCAATTTTCCAAATTTTGTGTGGGGGCCTTTTCCCCTTTACCGTTTTTCCACAGAAAATAAAAAACGCATGTTTTTTTCGCATATTCTCACTACACAAAATTTCGTTGAAATTCTTCATGTTCTGTAGGCACTTTGGCATACTGTTATTAGCACTTTTGATATTTCGTGATCAAAGATTTGGAGGGGTCTGTGGCCCACCTAACCGTTTTTTTTTTCAGGAAAATACGAAACCCGTATTCCCTCATTTTATGTCTACAATATCTGTGCACAATTTCATTCACTTCGGTCCACTTGTTATTACCTTTCGGGCGTCAACTCTCAAAATTTTGGGTCTGGTTTATCGCCCCCTGAAACAACTTTACCGCAGAAAATAAAAATACACGTATTAGTTTATTTTATGTTTAGTATCTACCTACCAAAATTTTATCAAAATCAGAGTGTTACACTTGGGAAGTGTTACTTGTCAGTCATTGTAGAACTATTTTCCTTGCTTTTGCATCAATAAGAAATTGCCTGACAAGTAAAGGGTCCAAATGGATGAATCGAGTTGCGGGATGAGACTTAGTGCGACTGATAGAGGATATGGAAATATGTATATGTGCAAAGTTATAAGGGCTGAACGCCTTAAGAAACGTAGGGGGGTCAAAATTGATGGGAGGAGGGCTATGCTATGCTATTGAAATACATTAAATAAACTATTAAATCATGAAAATAGTGAAAGATAGACAATGCAAACGGTGATAGTTTCTCATATTGACAGAAGAAGAATGAGCAGAGTAGGTCGCGAACCTCTGGCGGCACCTTCAAATCCACCATTTTGAAATATGTGATAATTTTGGAAATGGAAAGGTAGTGATGTGATATATCAGTTAAGGCCAGCATGTTCTCAAAGTCAATTATGAACTTTAGTGATCGGTATCTGTACTTAGTTGTTAGATTTAGAATAATCTTCATAGTTATTTACGAAAATCTAGGAGACTGATACCCGTATGTTGAAAGTTTGGACTATCACGAAAACACATATTAGTTGAACATGTCTAAAGCCAAGAAAACTAACCTCGAAATTTGATATCCAAGTAGTATATTATTATATTTCACTGTCGAATATCAAATTTCACTGTTAGTTTTCTTGGTTTGTAGATATGAGTTATTTTTTGTCCATAATACGACTAATAATGCTAAAAGACTCACAAATCAAATTTAGATCGTACCTTTAGCATTTCTTACAATCAACGTTCAATTGTAGTTCTTAGCCTTTCAAAATTATGAGGCTCATAGACTCCTTCTTTCTTACAAATATTAGTATCAATAATATAACCTATTGAAAAATTATCTTAACGGTAACCCACCGACAAACTGTAAGCAACCCCGGTAAAATAAATGAATTATTTCATTTTAACAACCACGATTATGCTCTTTAGGCTAAGGGAGACAATGATTAAGGCAAGTGAATGTTGATGGAAGATATGATGGAATGAGAATGTGGAAGGAAATTGAAGTATCCCGAGAAAACCCACACACGATACGATGATGTCCACCACAAAGTTTTTTGGCTGAGGATCGAACCAGAGGCCTCACGTACCAGAAACAAGTGTTTACCACTGAGTCACCGTGTCCTTCCCCAATCCCTACGAGACGCGGGCATGCAGTTAAGAAGAACTGACATAAAAAAAAACGTACTTACCATTTTCTCACAAAGGAAACTCCACGAATCCCACATTCTGACCGTTTGTGCTTCTTGTATGTTGGTTTATCACAAACATTATTTAGTATATCGATACATCTGTCAGAATAATAGTGTTTGCTCCAAAGTAGGGGCAGGTGACTTAGTGATAGATCGGTTACTTCTGGTGCGGGATGGACCTCGTTCTATCCCAGACTTAAAGTTTGTAGTGGATACCGTCGTACCCGTGAGATTTCTCGGAATTATCCTGTTTTCTCCTACATTTTCATTTCACGAATTATTTCCCAAAAAATTAGCTTCCATCTATTACCTCTCTTTATTATTGGATCGGATTTCAGTTTAGCATTCCTTGGGTAGGAAAATTACATGAGATATGCAGCTACGGATTAACATGAGATCCGAAATGCTTGCGCTCCCGCCGCGTATCCGAGCCGGGTCTCCTATGCGAAAGTCGCAGACGCTACCCAATATCCATGCGTGATCTCTCAGTCTTCATTAGCCTAGAAGGCATAACATTTAAACTTTATGGACTTCATATAATTTCAGTTCTTCCTCGATAGCCAATTCCATACTGAGACAAACTAGATCAATCAAATGTGTCCATCTTCCCTTTTTTATAATTTTTATGATGTTCTTGTAACTTTGACCGTGTTCTAAGATTCGTGTTAGTTGAAATATCGTAGTTAACTTGCCTCGGTCAACGTTTCATAAAATATCCCCATAATTCTTCAATTTCTTTGAGGTGACCTTTGTGCTGCTCCTGTACCATATCGAGTTGTGCATTAATGGAAGCCATGGCTAAAAATAATATACATTTCCTTTCCCCCGACTTCGATCCGACATTTTGTTCTCGAGTTATCGCTGTTTTGGGCATTTTTCCGACTGGTTTTTGGCTGGTCATAGCGCCAAAAGGAAACATTTGTGCACTCAGGTTGTCTTATCATGGTATCAGGAATCAGCTCCCAACGCTGTCAGTGTTGTTTTGAAACACGCTCTATATTTATATCCTGTTTGTGATTAGCTTCTCTTTGCCAATCAATTTCCAGTATTCTCAAAACAAACCAAAAGTGAACTAAATTCACTAAATCGCCTACCCCCTATGCTTTCTTCTTGTATAGTACTTATTATATGTTTATATTGTAGTTGACAGAGATTGCCAATATTGATTGAAATATCTGGTTAAAATGCTAGTAGAGGAATTCCCTCTTCAGTACAGAAATTCCCTCCTTGCATCCTACCGCAATTTTAGGCGAGATGGGATTAAGTAAGAGCCTAATCCCATCTCGCCTAAAATGATAGGCATTCTTATCTTGGAGATATAAGTGGCTGATAAATCATCGTTAGGCTAAGTGGGATTAGGCTAGATGGGATGGAATCATCTGAAAAGATAGGGGGACGGTAGATAGCGGCATGACGTCACGCCGTACCCCATGCCTATTTTTGTCCATTGTAAATGCTTAGGAAGTGGGGGGTCGCCGTACCCAGTTTTTGGGGGTGGGGATAGTGTCCCACGCGTTCCCACGCACTTTTACCCCTGCTGCTAAGTATTAATTGCTGTGAGGACTAACGAAAAATATTGTAATAATAATAATAATAATAATAATAATAATAATAATAATAATAATAATAATAATAATAATAATAATAATAATAATAATAATAACGGATCTGAATGATAAAAATATTTTTTTAACTTTTATTACAATTGCTGTCTGTTCCCGTGAATCTGGTTATATTGTTTTTCTAAGGAATAAAGAGGCTTCAAACAATATGATTTGTATAAAAGAAAAAAAGCCTTACTCAGTTGTATTACGAACTGACCTTGTGTCTGTTTTTTTTAACACAATGTTACGAGACACACAAGCCACCACGCCTGCGGTGTGCTTGCTTTTTTGCCTCAGGCAGCTTCAGTACTAAAATTAAGACTTCCATTCTGTCAATTTATGTGTAGCTATCAGTCAGTTACACAGGTTCTTTGCAACGCTGAATCTTACAAGAAAGGTTTTGTTCATCGGATAGGAAGCAAAGCCTATCGTATGTTGTAATCCCTTCCCCTCTTTTGCACAATGTGTGAAATTTAACTTGTATACTGTAGTAAGTTACAGAAAAGAGAATGCTATTTTTTTAAAATGACATTATCGAATAAGATTGACCATTATTACAATATATTCAAGATGAAAAATATTCATTTAACAGCCGTCGTACTTATTTGTCTGCATTTCTGTTGTCTGTCTTAGCTGAAATTCCCATAATGTGCTTTCTTCTTTTCTAATATGAGCTCCGAGCTTCTTCGTGGCTAAATGGTTAGTGTACGTGCCTTTGGCGTGAGAGACCCGGGTTCGATTCCGGTGAGAGCTCATGTAGTTTGGATTTCACGATTAATCAATAGGTCCTGTCTCATATAGTCTCGCTGCTGAAAGGGACGACAAAATCAACTCAACTCATATTCAGCACTATAGGAGACAGAGTTGGCGTGGGTCAATGAAAATTTGACCCATGACCCACTGACCCACCACCCGCCGTGATCCACGACCCACCACCCACCGTGACCCACTGAGACCCACGACCCACCACCCACCATGACCCATTCTGACCCACCACCCACGGTGACCCACTCTGACCCACCGTGACCCACCACCCACAATGAACCACTCTCATCCACTTTGATCTACACTGACTCACCAAAATCAATCGTCATCAAGTCTGAACGCGATAAACGGCCTCTTCTGAACTGACTAAAGAGTTTACACTTGTAATAAAACAAGACTGTGAAATTGTCACTAATCGGAGTTGGAATTTCTAGTCAATCGCTCAAGCACCACTCTGTTACAATAACGGTGGAACTGACCTTTACGATATAAAATGGTAAAGTGTTTGTCAGTGAGGAAATTGAAACAGTTCGAGTTGGGGGGAAATTAGTGTGTGCCTAAAATATACTTGTA
Source organism: Thermobia domestica (assembly GCF_964235325.1). NCBI lineage: Eukaryota > Metazoa > Arthropoda > Insecta > Zygentoma > Lepismatidae > Thermobia > Thermobia domestica. The sequence goes on from NC_137458.1 coordinate 49,787,102, forward strand.
CTAAGAGAGTATTCTTGCAAGTGTTAATTTCTGAACGCATTCCAAAAGAAACTTCTATTCGCAGGAAAATACCCCTGTGCAATATGGAAAAGGTTATTGTTTCTCAGTTCACAGTATTTTTCTCACAAAAGACTTGAAAAATCAGTTGTTCATAGGGTATAAAGGTGCTCGGGTACCCTATGTGAGATCATTTCCATAAAATATGCTCATAATTGTAATTTGTGTAATCACTAAAACATCACGTTAAATTTAAGTTACAAATATGCATAATAGCAATTATTATGAATATTTATTCAAAGTAGTTTACCTAAAGCAAAGAAGAGACTTACTAAAAATTAGGTACAAAATTGAATAACACAAATAAGCCATTAGTAATACAAGTATACATTTTCCGTAACTCGTAATATTCCACCTTAAAACAAATCTGAAATCGGATTTATTTCCTGTTGGTAACTTTTTGGCGGTAAATCGTCCGCAGTGGAATGATGTCCATCCTTCAGCCAAGAAATAACTAGCTCGTCTACTTTGAGCATGTCTAGCGGTAGGCCATAAACATTGATGAGCAACAAGTTAGACAATGTTTGACCACTTAGTCTATTTCTAATATCAGTCATCTGTAAATTCATAAGGGAAAATCTCCATTCCCACTCTGTCATGGAAATTGATAATACCTCTACCCGATTTCTGCAACTTCTTATCGACAGTCTACTTGTTAGACTTAAGTCTGATAACGATTTTTCTTGGTCAGGTTTGAAATACTCAGCAAGAAGTATCATTTCTCTATCACCATACAACATCTTTTCCGTATCGAACATGTCAGTTGGCAATGTCTACCCATGTAGAACAGAAACTTCATCTTCCACACCTTTGATAGGGAATCTTTGAATAAATTATCAATTAAAGCCTGATAAACTGATTATTTCTTATTTGTTTATAAATTTAATTTTTGTAATTACACATGAAGGTTTGATGCCATTACCAAGTTCCCTCCCCCGTCTAGAAAGCGAAAGGGAACGAGGTTCCTGGAAAGTGTTCAGAGGTGAATGGGAATTTCCCTCCTTCTTCCCCTTTAATTACCACACTGCTGTTTGCCTTGTGCCAAATTACGATGAATTTCAATTAAATTATCATAGTATAATTATTTCCTTGTTGAATTATCAATACTTTTCAGTGGAAAAAAAGGATGAAGTTTCAAAGTTCCAAATCAAAGTAAGTAGACCAACGTAAAGGGAAAAAAGTATAAAAATTTCCATACAATTTGCGTACAATCCAAACTTATAATTTCCGTGTAATTAAGCTTACAGTACAAATTTTATGACTATTTTTCTAACAACTTTATGGGTTTATTGTCCTGTACTGTAAGAGCTCCATATAATAAACATAAGCTTCAGCAATTATTACAGCAGAAAGCAATGGATATATGAAGCCAAGCACTGTATTTTTTGTTTCTGATCTTTTTTCTTAAATAACATCGATCGTTTTCGATCATTTTTATAAACCAACTCACTACCAATTTTCCATATACAGAAAGTGCCCTCCCCCCACATAAAGGAGAATTTAAAAAATGCTAGGACACATTCTGTTTATTTTCAATAAAGAGTTAATACACTGAATTTCAGCTCCGTGAGTTTAACGGCTTGCGAGATACTAATTTTTTTTTGGCAAAAATTCGGATACTCACTACGTCCTTAGGATATTATTATTGCATTATAATAAAAGCAATATAACATCCCAATTTGGATTAAGACCTAACTATATACCAAAAGTAATTTCATTTGATTTTGCAATTTGACCGTGATGATCAGGCACACATAGTTACATTCAATTTTTTATATAATAATTTATATATTACAGTGATTCAAAAATCTATTTTTTCCAGTAGTTAGCTCTAAAAACTCAAAGGTCTCGAACAGGGACGTACGCAGGGGGTGGGTCCTGGGGGTGAGGACCCCCCGAAATTTCGACTTTTATGTAAATTTAGCCTAATTTTAGTGGCAATTTTAGGAATTTTGATATAAAATACCCTCCTATTGAGTTTGGATACCCCCCGAAATAAATTCCTGCGTACGCTACTGGTCTCGAAAGCCAAGTTGTAGTGTAAGTCCTATTGCTATTATTACTATTAAAAATATCAATATCCAAAAGTGCCTGAAGTTCTTTTTTCACTTGGTTAGATATATTCACCTCAGGTAAGTAGACAGAAACAAGTGGAAAAGGAAGGGAAATGAAGGTCTTGAAAGTAAAACGGAGACAAATTTACCAGTCTTCAGAAGATACTATCTACAATGCAGTGAGCAGAGAGGGTCGGTAGATCATACTGAGTCGGTGGGTCGCAGTGGGTGGTGGGTCGCAGTGGGTCACGGTGGGTGGTGGGTCGCAGTGGATCATGGTGGGTGGTGGGTCACAGTGGGTCACGGTGGGTGGTGGGTAACAGTGGGTCATGGTGGGGGTGGGTCACATGCTGTTGACTCACGTCCCACTGACCCACTCAGAAAATTTGACCCACTTGACCCACTGACCCATTCCATCTCTGATAGAAGATATAACTCCGAGGGGAATTTTGTCCCTGGAAAACCGCCCAAAATCATCAACGGTACGAAATATGTCTGCAATGCAAGATGTCAATCATTTCCAACTCTATGCTCTGTGACTTAGTGTGCTTTTCATGTTTTCAGTAAACTAGACAGACAAAAGGAAGAATAGAGGCTTTCTTCCAGAAAATTGTGTTCCAGGGTGGGAGGTCACACAGGCCCGTATCCATGGGGAGTCTAGGGGGAAGGGCTCACCCTAAATTTTTACATGAGAATGATTTATGAGCATTAAAGTAGTCAGCCATTAGGATTTTTTTTTGTTTTAGGATGATACTAGATTCGACTCCTGGTGTAAGCTCAACTTTCAGTCCTGTGTCATTTGCAGGTCTCGTTTCATACAGATTCGTTCAAAAGCCTCTAAACATGTGCTATGACTAGTATGCGAACTATTTTTTTTTTTAGGAAAAAAGAGAAATTTCTTGCTTTAGACTCTGCCCTGTAATCCAGTTTTTCTGGAGGCGAGATAGTATGGTTGGGAACGGCCAATCAGATTCAAGTTCCGAACCCACATCGAAAAGACCTTCCTTTTAACCTTACTGTTGTATAAGGACGGAAAACAAAAATATACTGATAGCTCCAGTAATAGATATTATGGGAAAGATTTAAAAAATAGGTTTTGAAATAGAGAAAGGACAATACCTGAGCTTTATTAGTATTACTAGCATATGTTACCCCCTTTGCTAAGTTGAAATGCAAATTTAAAAGCACAACTCCGTATTTCATGTGTTTAGTACCCGTGAAATATGCTGTTTTCGTTTTTAATGGCATCGATTTAAACAGCATCGGAAAGACCATTGATCATCTCGGCGACCCCAAAAATCATGAATTCGACACCAATAATGGTCATTTTCGGTCATTTATATGTATATTTCCTCCTCCCCCATGTTGCGGTCCATGGCACACGTTGCCCCCATAGGAAAATATCTAGATTCGACACTACTAATATATATATAATTGAGAAACAATATGTTTGTGACTTTAAATCTCCCGAACCGCCCCACCGATCTTGATCAAATTTGTAACGTGGATGAGTTTTACGGCTGGGCTGGTTAAAGGCTAATCAGTTTGATGGTAGAACTTAGGGGGAGGGGGTGCAAAAATAAATAAAACTTAATAACTCCTGAACCACTCGACCGATCTTGATCAAATTTTCAACATACATGAGGCTCAGGCCTGGGATCGTTTTTGTAATTTTAATTTAACAGAGCAACGTGGGGGCGGAGAAGGAGGGGAGACATATAAAAATCAATTTATATAAGACTGAAAGTGACTATTTTTGTAACTTAATAACTCTTGAACTATATCTTGAATATCCGACCGATCGCAATCAAATTTTCACCCAACCAATCTCCATCTAATTTTCAACAAATATGAGGGTCGGGCCTTGGGTGTTTTTTTTTTTATCGTTTCACTTTGACGAGCCAATGTAGGGAAGAGGAGGGGGAGATATATGTAAAAAAATAAAATAAATATGACTGCCTTTGTGACTTCATCACTCTTGAACCAACCGACCGATCTAAATCAAATTTTAAACATACATGAGTTTAGGGGCAGGGATTACTTTAGGCTATTCACTTTGATAAAGCAACGTAGGGGAGGGCGAGAGAAATTTAAAAATGATCAAAAATGACCGATATTAGTGTTGAATCCATAGTTTTCGGGCCCGATGAGACAAACAGTGACACTTCTGATGCTGTTTCAATCCAAGTTCAGCCCTAATGGTTGGGAATGGGGGTACAATGGAGGAGAGGGGTATAAAGATTTAAAAATTATCGAAACTGAGTAATATTAGTGTCGAGTCAATAGTTTTAGGAGTTGCTGAGATTAACAATGACAATTCTGATTCCGTGTGCCGCAGCACGGGGGAGGGGGAGATGTATATAATAATAATAATAATCAAAAATGACCAATATTAGTGCCTAATCCATAGTTTTCGGGGTCATTCTGATGAACTGTGACATTTTCGATCCGGTTTAAATGCTAAATCAGCTCCGCCACTTGCGGGAAGGGGAGAAAGTGATATATAAAATGAACGATAATGGCCACTATCAGTGTCAAATTTATAGCTTTCTGGGTCTCTTAGATGAACAGTGGTACTTTCGATCCCGTTTAAATTCAAATTCAACCCCCACAACTTGGGGGAGAGGGAGGAAGATATATTTAAAAATAATGGAAAATGACCGATAATTAGTGCTGAATCTACATTTGTGACGGGTCGTTGAGATGAACAGTGACATTTTCCATGCCATGGCCCGCAACATGGGGGAGGAGGAAATATACATATAAATGACCGAAAATGACCATTATTGGTGTCGAATCCATGATTTTTGGGGTCGCCGAGATGATCAATGATCTTTCCGATGCTGTTTAAATCGATGCCATTAAAAACGAAAATAGCATATTTCACGGGTACTAAACACATGAAATACGGAGTAATGCTTTTAAATTTTCATTTCAACTTAGCAAAGCGGGTAATATATGCTAGTAATACTAATAAAGCTCAGGTATTGTCCTTTCTCTATTTCAAAACCACCTATTTTTTAAATCTCTTTTCCATAATATCTATTACTGGAGCTATCAGTATATTTTTGTTTTTCGTCCTTATACAACAATAAGGTTATAAAGGAAGGTCTTTTTAATGTGGGTTCGGAACTTGAATCTGATTGGCCGTTCCCAACCATACTATCTCGCCTCCAGAAAAACTGGATTACAGGGCAGAGTCTAAAGCAAGAAATTTCTCTTTTTTCCTAAAAAAAAAAATAGTTCGCATACTAGTCATAGCACATGTTTAGAGGCTCTTCAACGAATCTGTATGAAACGAGACCTGCAAATGACACAGGACTGAAAGTTGAGCTTACACCAAGAGTCGAATCTAGTATCATCCTAAAACAAAAAAAAATCCTAATGGCTGACTACTTTAATGCTCATAAATCATTCTCATGTAAAAATTTAGGGTGAGCCCTTCCCCCTAGACTCCCCATGGATACGGGCCTGTGTGACCCCCCCACCCTCGAACACAATTTTCTGGAAGAAAGCCTCTACTCTTCCTTTTGCCTGTCTAGTTTACTGAAAACATGAAAAGCAAACTAGGTCACAGAGCATAGAGTTGGAAATGATTGACATCTTGCATTGCAGACATATTTCGTACCGTTGATGATTTTGGGAGGTTTTCCAGGGTCAAAATTCCAATCGGAGTGATATCTCCTATGGTGCTGAAAATGAGTTGAGTTGTTTTTGTCGTCCCTTTCAGCAGCGAGGCTATATGAGACAGGACCTATTGATTAATCGTGAAATCCGAACTATACCTACATGAGCTCTCACCGGAATCGAACCCGGGTCTCTCACGCCAAAGGCGCGTACACTAACCACTTTGCCACGAAGAAGCTCGGAGCTCATATTAGAAAAGAAGAAAGCACATTATGGGAATTTCAGTGCAGACAAGTAAGTATGACAACTGTTAAATAAATATTTTTTATCTTGAATATATTGTAACAATGGTCAATCTTAATCAATAATGTCATTTAAAAAAATTTGCATTCTCTTTTCTGTAACTCACTACAGTATACAAGTTAAATATCACACACTGTGCAAAAGAGGGGAAGGGATTACAACGTACGATGGGCTTTGCTTCCTATCCGATGAACAAAACCTTTCTTGTAAAATTTAGCGTTGCAAAGAACCTGTGTAACTGACTGATAGATACACATAAATTGACAGAATGAAAGCTTTATTTTAGTACTGAAGCTGCCTGAGGCAAAAAAGCAAGCACACCGCAGGCGTGGTGGCTTGTGTGTCTCGTAACATTGTGTTAAAAAAAAAACAGACACAAGGTCAGTTCGTAATACAACTGAGTAAGGCTTTTTTTCTTTTATACAAATCATATTGTTTGAAGCCTCTTTATTCCTTACAAAAACAATATAACCAGATTCACGGGAACAGACAGCAATTGTAATAAAAGTTGAAAAAATATATTTATCATTCAGATCCGTTATTATTATTATTATTATTATTATTATTATTATTATTATTATTATTATTATTATTACAATATTTTCCGTTAGTCCTCACAGCAATTAATACTTAGCAGCAGGGGTAAAAGTGCGTGGGAACGCGTGGGACCCTATCCCCACCTCCAAAAACTGGGTACGGCGACCCCCCACTTCCTAAGCATTTACAATGGACAAAAATAGGCATGGGGTACGGCGTGACGTCATGCCGCTATCTACCGTCTCCCTACCTTTTCAGATGATTCCATCCCATCTAGCCTAATCCCACTTAGCCTAACGATTTATCAGCCACTTATATCTCCAGGATAAGAATGCCTATCATTTTAAGCGAGATGGGATTAGGCTCTTACTTAATCCCATCTCGTCTAAAATTGCCGTAGGATGCAAGGAGGGAATTTCTGTACTGAAGAGGGAATTCCTCTACTAGCATTTTAACCAGATATTTCAATCAATATTGGCAATCTCTGTCAACTACAATATAAATATATAATAAGTACTATACAAGAAGAAAGCATAGGGGGTAGGCGATTTAGTGAATTTAGTTCACTTTTGGTTTGTTTTGGGAACACTGGAAATTGATTGGCAAAGAGAAGCTAATCAGAAACAGGATAGAAATATAGAGCGTGTTTCAAAACAACACTGACAGCGTTGGGAGCTGATTCCTGATACCATGATAAGCAACCTGGGTGCAAAAATGTTTCCTTTTGGCACTATGACCAGCCAAAAACCAGTCGGAAAAATGCCCAAAACAGCGATAACTCGAGAACAAAATGTCGGATCGAAGTCGGGGGAAAGGAAATGTATATTATTTTTAGCCATGGCTTCCATTAATGCACAACTCGATATGGTACAGGAGCAGCACAAAGGTCACCTCAAAGAAATTGAAGAATTATGGGGATATTTTATGAAACGTTGACCGAGGCAAGTTAACTACGATATTTCAACTAACACGAATCTTAGAACACGGTCAAAGTTACAAGAACATCATAAAAATTATAAAAAAGGGAAGATGGACACATTTGATTGATCTAGTTTGTCTCAGTATGGAATTGGCTATCGAGGAAGAACTGAAATTATATGAAGTCCATAAAGTTTAAATGTTATGCCTTCTAGGCTAATGAAGACAGAGAGATCACGCATGGATATTGGGTAGCGTCTGCGACTTTCGAATAGGAGACCCGGCTCGGATACGCGGCGGGAGCGCAAGCATTTCGGATCTCATGTTAATCCGTAGCTGCATATCTCATGTAATTTTCCTACCCAAGGAATGCTAAACTGAAATCCGATCCAATAATAAAAAGAGATAATAGATGGAAGCTAATTTTTGGGAAATAATTCGTGAAATGAAAATGTAGGAGAAACAGGATAATTCCGAGAAATCTCACGGGAACGATGGTATCCACTACAAACTTTAAGTCTGGGATAGAACGAGGTCCATCCCACACCAGAAGTAAGCGCTCTATCACTAAGTCATCTGCCCCTACTTTGGAGCAAACACTATTATTCTGACAGATGTATCGATATACTAAATAATGTTTGTGATAAATCAACATACAAGAAGTACAAACGGTCAGAATGTGGGATTCGTGGAGTTTCCTTTGTGAGAAAATGGTAAGTACGTTTTTTTTATGTCAGTTCTTCTTAACTGCATGCCCGCGTCTCGTAGGGATTGGGGAAGGACACGGTGACTCAGTGGTAAACACTTGTTTCTGGTACGTGGGGCCTCTGGTTCGATCCTCAGCCAAGAAACTTTGTGGCGGACACCATCGTATCGTGTGTGGGTTTTCTCGGGATACTTCAATTTCCTTCCACATTCTCATTCCATCATATCTTCCATCAACATTCACTTGTCTTAATCGTTGTCTCCCTTAGCCTAAAGAGCGTAATCGAGGTTCGTTAAAATGAAATACTTCATCTCATTTTACCGGGGTTGCTTACAGTTTGTCGGTGAGTTACCGTTAAGATAATTTTTCAACAGGTTATATTACTGATACTAATATTTGTAAGAAAGAAGGAGTCTATGAGCCTCATAATTTTGAAAGGCTAAGAACTACAATTGAACGTTGATTGTAAGATATGCTAAAGATACGAACTAAATTTGATTTGTGAGTCTTTTAGCATTATTAGTCGTATTATGGACAAAAAATAACTCATATCTACAAACCAAGAAAACTAACAGTGAAATTTGATCTTCGACAGTGAAATATAATAATATACTACTTGGATATCAAATTTCGAGGTTAGTTTTCTTGGCTTTAGACATGTTCAACTAATATGTGTTTTCGTGATAGTCCAAACTTTCAACATACGGGTATCAGTCTCCTAGATTTTCGTAAATAACTATGAAGATTATTCTAAATCTAACAACTAAGTACAGATACCGATCACTAAAGTTCATAATTGACTTTTGAGAACATGCTGGCCTTAACTGATATATCACATCACTGCCTTTCCATTTCCAAAATTATCACATATTTCAAAATGGCGGATTTGAAGGTGCCGCCAGAGGTTCGCGATCTACTCTGCTCATTCTTCTTCTGTCAATATGAGAAACTATCACCGTTTGCATTGTCCATCTTTCACTATTTTCATGATTCAATAGTTTAATTGATGTATTTCAATAACATAGCATAGCCCTCCTCCCATCAATTTTGACCTCCCTCCGTTTCTTAAGGCGTTCAGCCCTTATAACTTTGCACATATACATATTTCCATATCCTCTATCAGTCGCACTAAGTCTCATCCCGCAACTCGATTCATCCATTTGGACCCTTTACTTGTCAGGCAATTTCTTATTGATGGAAAAATAAGGAAAATAGTTCTACAATGACTGACAAGTAACACTTCCCAAGTGTAATACTCCTATTTTGATAAAATTTGGTAGGTAGATACTACACGTAAAATAAACTAATACGTGTATTTTTATTTTCTGCGGTAAAGTTGTTTCTGAGGGCGATAAACCAGAGCCAAAATTTTGAGAAGGTAATAACAAGTGGACCGAAGTGAATGGATTTGTGCACAGATATTGTAGACATAAAATGAGGGAATACGGGTTTCGTGTTTTCCTGGAAAAAACGGTTAGGTGGGCCACAAACCCCTCCGAATCTTTGATCACGAAATATCAAAAGTGCTAATAACAGTATGCCAAAGTGCCTACAGAACATGAAGAATTGCAACGAAATTTTGTGTAGTGAGAATAATGTTATGCGAAAAAAACTTATGCGTTTTTTTATTTTCTGTGGAAAAACGGTAAAGGGGAAAAGGCCCCCACACAAAATTTGAAAAATTGACGCCCAAAAGGCAAAAACAAATGGACCGAAGTGAATGAAACTGTGCTCACATATTGTAGAGGTAAGATGAAGAAATACGTGTTTCGTATTTTCGTGCAAAGAAAAAAACTTTTGGGTGGACCGAGGCGTCTGGTGGCTGAAGGAGTGGACAGAAGCGAAAGAAATTGTGTGTAGATATTGGATATGTAAAATAAGACCTTTCGTGTTTCACAAGTGTATCCATCCGATTTATCAAATTTGGAAGATCAACAGTAAGCACAAACAGTATATATAGTATTTTATAATATTTCGGGAGGCACCTTTAACGCTTACAATGTTTCCGTGATCAAATGTTTGGAGGGCTCCGTGCCCCGCCCAACCATCATTTTTCCAGGAAAATACGAAATTCGTATTCACTTGTTTTGTGTGTAAATTATCTGTGCATAATTTCATTCACTTCGGTTCACTTCTTGCCTTTCGGTCGTAAACTTTCAAAATTTTGGGTGATAGTTTTGCCCTCTAAAACCGTTTTTCCGCAGAAAATAAAAACCCGTATTCATTTATTTCTTGCGTATTGTCAACACGTAAAATTTCCCTGCAATTCTTCATGTCCTTTACACATTTGACCAAGTGTTACTAACATTTTTCATATTTCGTGGTCAAAGGTTTGGAAGGGTCCGTGCACCACCCAACCGATTTTTTTATGAAAATACGAAACCCGTACCTTCATTTTACGTCTGCAATATCTGTTCACAATTCCATTCAGTTCGGTTAACTTCTATTTGCCTTTTGGGCGTCAACTTTTAAAATTTTCAGTGCGAGCTTTCGCCCCCCTAAAACCGTATTTTCACAGTAAATAAAACAACTCATATTCGTCTATTTTTCGCGTATTATCCACACACAAACTTTCGTTGCAATTCGTCATGTCCTTTACGCACATCTGACATACTAATAGTAGCACTTTTGATATTTCTTGATAAAATGTTTGGACGGTTCCGTGCCCCACCCAACCGTTTGTTCCAGGTAAATACGAAACCCGTATTCCTTAATTAGATGTCTGCAATATCTTTTCGCAATTTCATTCACTTCGGTCCACTTCAACTTGCCTTTCAGGCATAACATTTCAACATTTTGGGTGGGAGCTTTTGCTCCCGAAAATCGTTTTCCCACAGAATATAAAAACAGAATTAATCAAGGTTTGGAGGGGTCTCTGCACGTAACAGCCTTTTCCAGGCAAATACGAACCCGTATACGCACATTTTATGTCTACAATATGTGTGCAAAATTTCATTCGTATTTTCACAGTAAATAAAACAACTCATATTCGTCTATTTTTCGCGTATTGTCCATACACAAACTTTCGTTGCAATTCGTCATGTCCTTTACGCACATCTGACATACTGATAGTAGCACTTTTGATATTTCTTGATGAAATGTTTGGACGGTTCCATGCCCCACCCAACCGTTTGTTCCAGGTAAATACGAAACCCGTATTCCTTAATTAGATGTCTGCAATATCTTTTCGCAATTTCATTCACTTCGGTCCACTTCAACTTGCCTTTCAGGCATAACATTTCAACATTTTGGGTGGGAGCTTTTGCTCCCGAAAATCGTTTTCCCACAGAATATAAAAACAGAATTAATCAAGGTTTGGAGGGGTCTCTGCACGTAACAGCCTTTTCCAGGCAAATACGAACCCGTATACGCACATTTTATGTCTACAATATGTGTGCAAAATTTCATTCACTTTGGTTCACTTCTTATCTTTCGGGCGTAAATTTTCAAAAGTTTGGTGTGGGTTCTTTTGCCCCCTGAAACCGTTTTTCCGCAGAAGATAAAAAAAAGCCGTAATCCTTTTATTCGCGTATTGCCTATACTTAAAGTTTCGTTGCGATTTTTCATGTTCTTTACACACATTTGACATAGTGTTACTAGCACTTCTCAAATTTCGTGATCAAAGGTTTGGAAGGGTTCGTGTTTCACCCAAAAATTTTTTTAAGAAAATACGAAACCGGTATCCTCATTTTACGTCGCAATCTCTGTTCACAATTTCATTCACTTCGATTCACTTCTGCTTGCCTTTCGGGCGTCAGCTTTAAAAATTTTGCGTGGGGACTTTTGCCCCCTAAAATCGTTTTTCCACAGAACATAAAAACCCGTATTTGTTTATTTTTGGCGTATTATCCATACACAAAGTTTCGTTGCAATTCTTCATGCCCTTTACACATATTTGACATACTGTTACTATCGCTTTCGATATTTCGTGATCAGAGGTTTGGAGGGGTCCGTGTCCCACCTAACCCTCTTTTCCAGGTAAATACGAAATTCGTATACCAACATTTTATGTCTACAATATGTGTGTAAAATTTCATTCCCTTCGGTTCACTTATTTAATATTTCGGGCGTTAATTTTCAAAATTTTGGGGTGGGTTCTTTTGCCCCCTGAAACCGCTTTTCCGCAGAAAATCCAAAACCATATTCCTTTGTTTTTTGCGTGTTGTCTATACGTAAAGTTTCCTGGCAATTCTTCATGTCCTTTACACACATTTGACATAGTATTACTAGCACTTTTCATATTCCGTGATCAAAGGTTTGCAGGGGTCCGTGCCCCACCCAACATTTTTTTCAAGAAAATTCGATACCCGTATCCTCATTTTACGTCTGCAATCTCTGTTCACAATTTCATTCACTTTCGTTCACTTCTTTTGCCTTTCGGGCGTCAGCTTTAAACATTTTGCGTGGGGACTTTTGCCCCCTAAAATCGTTTTTCCACAGAACATAAAAACCCGTATTTGTTTATTTTTGGCGTATTGTCCATACACAAAGTTTCGTTGCAATTCTTCATGTCCTTTACACACATTTGACATAGTGTTACTAACACGTTTCATATTTCGTGATCAAAGGTTTGGAGGGGTCCGTGCCCCACCCAACCTTTTTTTAGGAAAATACGAAACCCGTATCCTCATTTTACGTCTACAATTCATTCGCATGCACTTAAGTTCAGTTGTTCTTGAATTTTCCGTTGTCAACTTTCAAAATATTTGGTGGGGCTTTTATATTAAACCTTCACATTATGCAACTTTTTTCTTTTTATGAGATTATTTTTTGTTGCGTAGGAGGAGAGAAGTGTTTTCCTGTGATATGTGTTTCTTGCCATTGATCTTGTTTGAACTGCTTAAGTAAAATCATGTTGTAACTTTTAATGTGATCCAACTCCGCCACGATAATAAAATTGTCATTTTCAATAATTCGTTTTATTCTGTTATTTGCAGTTTGCCACACTGATATATTTGTTACAAAATTGAGGTTTGGTCCAACGCCTTTCGAATTCGCAACCAACCGAAGCGCCGAGCATTTTGGGTTGTCTGCTATTGCAGGAAAAGGAGAATTGCAGGTGGTAATGCACTTTTGGAGTTGTGTATACATACAAAAGGAAACGAAAGAGAAGCATTAATGTAAATTTTGAATTTTAAGAGGGAAACATCAATGTACGTATCTCCTGGGCCCTGTATACTCTCATATAACCATATAAGGTAATAAAGCACTACGAAAAACTATCTTGATTGAAGGACTTTGATTTTGCATTTCAGCCATAAATTTTTGCTCACGGACACATTATTCAACATAGTTCAAAGTAAAGCCTTGGATGTTAAATAATACAGAGAAAGAGTAAAAGAGATGATATCTCAATTTAGACATGCAAGAAACCATTTTGAAGAGATCTATAGCAAAGTAGAAGTAGATGACAACGCGAAACCTACTAAGAAATTACGTAAAGACGGTGACCCAGCAGGTCCAAAATTTAAATATTCATATATACATCTCTACAACGAAATTATCGACACTGTGATTGAACAAATCGAGGTGAGATTTCAAGCTCTCAATGAGTTGCAATTAATTGAGCTGATAGATTCAGAGAAATTTTAGTGCTTCAAACTCGATTGCCATATAGCTTGTTTTTAACTCTTGCATCGAGATTTTTTTCAGATGGGTGACTAGAGAATTCTACTAATATACAAATAAAGACAAGTTTAATAATGATTTTTAAAATGTTCATTAATATTTGATTGTCTGTTATTTTTAAAAATAATTTATTAACATATTTATTTGTTAAACAATGTTGGGCATATGTTTATTGGAGTTCATTGTTTTACATCACAGAGGAAGGTGTTTTTGAACCCAATCCCCTATACGAAAAGTCAGCGCCGCCACTGGCCTTAGTACTATGTCTTTCACTCTTGTTATTATAGTTTTGCTTCATTAATTATAATGCAAAACGTAATTTTGAAAAGAATATGTGAACGGTGATCTGCTTCACCAAAATTTTAAGTGAAATTCATCCAGGTAAACTGAAAAAATATTATACCATCTCTGTCTTCAGTTTCTCAACCTTATGTTCTTTCCTACTTTTATTTATCACATGAATACGAGTGGTTTCCTTTCTGAGTTTTAATGCAGCACTATCAGGGCCCATGTTTCCTTCAGAAACAATGTTAAGAGGGGGACACTATATTCGGGGGAGGGAGTGGCGCCTTGCTGGTACTATTCTATTTGTATTATAGACGTATTATTTTGGTCTCCTCCAGGGGGCACTCTCAGAGCTCCGGGGGTCCAGTACCCCCCAAAAAAGAACATGTCTGGAAGAAACACTGATCAGGGCCATGTCTAACTTTTTGCCGCCCCGGAGCATCAAAAATTTCCTCTTATCAATACCACTAAAAATCCATTCTAGCACCATTCTAGGTGGCGGAGTAAATCATCAAAATGGTAGTGGAGAAATATGTAAAGTAAATGTAGAAATCCCGACCCATATTCACATGCGTGAGTAGATGTAATAAAACCAGTTTAGGCCACCTTTTGACCACTTTCATTTCTTTGAACGCCATTGATAATTCTTAGATCACCATTCGATCATTCTCCATCCCTTATATACAGATGGAAGGAAATCTTTGAGCTTTACGTCCCACGGTTATGCCGGTTAGGCTAAAGGAAACGGTGATGATGAGTAATGAATGAAATGGTGGAATGAAGAAAGTGGGAGGAAACGAGATAACCCCGAGGAAACCCACGCACACGGTGTTTGTCCACCACAAAGTTCACTTGGCGGGGGCTGGGATCGAACTCGTGACCCCAAGCACCAGAGGTGAACGCTCTACCACTGAGCCACCGCGGTCCCGGGGAGTATTGAAGTCCGTAGGTCTACATAGGTTAACATTGAAATGAACATTATAACACAATACCTGTTTAATATTGATAGGGGCTTGCTGACAGGTTTGCAGGGTATTTGACGGGGTTTGATATTATAACGAAAACGATCCTTGCGAACTACTGAGCCTTCCCCACTGTACACTGTAAGTTGAATTCGTGTTTAATTAAAACTATATTTGTTTAAATTCAAAACTGTTGACCGTTATCACCTGTGCATCACGGACAGCAATCCGCCAGTAATTCTTTGTTTCTGCTCGGCGGGAGCTCATGTGGTTCGGATTCCACGTTAATCAATAGGTCCACGTCTCACATAGCTTCGTTGCTGAACGAGATGTCAAACTCAAACTCAATGTCTTTGTTCATAAATTTCTTTGTGTGTGGTTTTGCATATACGTGGCGTGGAAATTAAATTTTGATTTCTATGCCATATGTATCTAATTACATACACACCTATAGAACGAACACAACAAACTTGGAATATCTATATTGTTTGTGTATGGAAAATCATCACGCGGCGCTGCATGGGAGAGGCGTGTGTATGGAATGCCATACACATGGCAATCAACATGTTAAGAAATGTATAATAATAAGAAATAATAATAATAATAATAATAATAATAATAATAATAATAATAATAATAATAATAATAATAAACAGAAAGCGAAACAATCACTTACATAATTTATAAACATAAGTTAACATTTATTAAAGCTTATAACTGCAATGGAATTGTTTCCTTCTGCCCCTGAACGTAACAGCCCTTATTGTGCCAAGGCGTAGAAGAGAACTTGTGGCACTTACGACTTTGGGGTGGTGTGTGGTCAGAACATCGGATCCCTTTGTTGTTAGTCCTAACTTTCTAGACGGATGCAGTTATTCTCGGTAGAATATACAAGCAAATAGACTTTTCTGTTACTATTAATTAAAGTGAATAAATATACTCATTCCCTCAATGTGATACTTGTGGTTGCTTAACTGTATACAGACAGCTGATCCATGGAAGAATAGTTGATAATAATAATAATAATGAATAACAGAAACTCGACAAATATTCTTGCAAATAATAGGAAAAAGTTTGCGTCACACTGTTCACTTTAGTGTGCCGCGTTATACCGATTGTGGCACACTGGAATATAGGGTATAGCTTTTTAATTTTTTCCCAACTATTTCAACTGCTTCAATTGAAACGGATCTATAATAATAAGAGAGTGAATTTAGTCTTTTTACCCTTCGGCTTAGCAATAAGTTTCGCGAGAATTTCATTAAAAAATAATATACTCAGCATTTTATATAGTAGTTTGTTTTATTCGAAATTACATACGTCTTGCAACTGTTTTTTGATTGAAATTATTTGAAATGAAATCTTTAAGTTTTACATCCCACGTTGATGCCGGCTAGGTTAAAAGAAACAGTGATGATGAGAAATGAATGAAATGGTCGAATGAAGAAAGTGGAAGAAAACGGGAGAACCCCGAGAAAACCCACGCACACGGTGCTTGTCCAGCACAAGGTTCACTTGGCATGAGCAGGGATCGAACCAAGGACTCCATGCACCAGACGTGAACTCTCTACCACTAAAACACGGCGGCCTCTGAAATTATTTAAAGGAGAAAGGGATTACTTTATGAAAACTTGATGACGAACACATTTGTTTAAAAAATACCAGTTTTTCGTGAAATATTAGTCTACTTATAGGCAGGAGCGGATTAAGGCTTTTGGGGACCTGGAGCCGACTATTTTAAGGGGGCCCTATGTTACGAATAGTTCCAGCGCATAAATTTTCTTTGCTGCTTTCCCCTGCCTCATAGGCTTATGAAACCACCGAAAACTATGCTGTAATATTTTAATGTGCTCCAAGTTTACAACAATTAGTTAAGTTACATTCATTATTCACAGTTATATTCATTATTAAAAGTTAAATAATTATATTCATTATTAACAGTTAAATACTGCTGATGGAAAGATTTAAATCTAGCGATACCGCGAGCGTAACGAGCCGAAAGAAATTTAGCATAGGTCTGAAGCATATAATAATAAGTTGATTGCTATATTTTAGTATTAAACAGAGGGATTTTAAGGGCCCCTTGAGCTTGGGGTCTCGGAGCCTGAGCTCCATTGGCTCTGCCCTTAATCCACTAATGCTGATAGATTCAAGGGGCCGGGCTGGGTTCGGACTAAAAATTCCGGTCCGTGTAGACTTCTAGCCGCTGTGTGTATGCCATCTTTCGAAATACAGTAGAGTTTCGCTTATCCGACATAAAACATGCAGACAGAACGCCGTAATTTATGGACGTGTTAAGAAAAAACCTATTAAAAGTCAAACTATGGTATAATTTCGCAATCTAATAATCATGTTTTGTAAGAAATAAATATAATGCATTGAATCAGGAACGTAACGAGCGTGGGCCCTTCCAAAACTCAAGCACTTGTTAATAAAACTTTTTCCCTTTTGAGGTTCTTTTTATATCAGATTCCTTTGAAGCAGTGTCCAAACTGTGGGCAATATGTTGTTGTTATAATTCTAAGAACATACCGTAATACCATTGATACCAGGTGGAATTAAAGAACACATTTAAATGGGATTACAATTTCGATTCCGTTCTGTTTATAACGTTAATGTATTACAATGATACACTCATTGCCATTTGCTATTTTTGTTATGTGATATACGTAACAGACAGTTTTCCTTACACGTGTCTCAAAAATATTTTTTGACTTCGTTTGTGCTACAATGCAGTTTGTTTAAAGTAAACCGGTTCATAAATGAAAAGTAAGAAAAAAGTTTAAAGGAAATACAGAATTGTATTATTATTATTATTATTATTATTATTATTATTATTATTATTATTATTATTATTGATAATTTTGAAACATTAGAATTACTTGCTTACGAGGATTCGTGTTGGGTCCCTTCCGAAAAGAAAACTTGGATACGTGCCTGCACTGAATGATAGACATATGAGTCATGGTGTAGACTAGGCGATAGAGTTCAGAGCATCGAAAACAGACTAAGACCACAACTTGCAGTTCTTCTTGCCGATTGATCCTACTTTTTACCTGCAATGATATGTCGGATAATACGGTATGTGGAATAAACGAAGGTCAGATAAGCGAGATCATGGCGTATTGGTGTTTCATGCACCTAAACCTGTAAAATATTTGTGCAGAAAACATCTTTCACTTACTAGTTACAATTGTGGGTATGATCGCACATCTTGCCTTATAAAGTATAGCCTTATATATATATATATATATATATATATATATATATATATATATATATATATATATATATATATATATATATATATGAGGCTATACTTTATATAGCATGCTGAAAACCTAAAAAGACCAACTTCAATAATTTTCTATAACTTTCATTCTTAATAACGGGAAACTTGTTCATTTCATCACGGTAAATCATGTTTGGTACTAAGATGTCTGTTTCTGTGTATATATATTTTTCACACTTTATTGGAGACAAAATTGTTCTTTTTCGAAGAAAAGAGCATGAGAGAAGAAGCTGTACAATAGCATAAACTGTAAACAATCGCTATTACTAATAGTACACTAATTCTGAATAAATACGTTATCAGAGGAAACAAAAAGTTATTTCCTTATATTGTTTCGGTTCTTATTAACATAAAAACTATACACTTTCTGTTTTGTAAAAAAAAAACAAATAAAATGGATGGGATGGGATTCGATCTGGCTTCAAAACAGTATAAGAACTACCAGTCCGCCACTCTATCCACTTGACCACAGAGACTGTGTTTTGTTGCCTGTCTTTTTCTTAACAAATAAACGCTCAGGGCCAACAAGCATGTCACTTCCAAACTTAAGAAAACAGTTTTCCTCTTTGTTTCTATATTTCCGTACAACATCTTGGTTACAGAAGCTAATTTATATTTGGCAGACAACTTAAACCTTAGATTTAAGCCAATAAATGCAATATTTTACCCCACTTTCCAGTTCCTTGATTCAGCTCTCCCCCTACCAATCGTGTTATTCCCTCTGCAATCGTGCTCTGCTACTGCAAATTTTCTCGAAAACATTATTGCCAGTATACACAAAAGCAAGCATATTTTTTTGCTTATATTTTTATTATGTATTTTGGAAATATCTTAGATGGATTGCTTTCTATTATCTTCACTTACTAATAACTGAATTTTACCCATAAACGTAAGGAAAATGGAATAATTGCGAAAAATCATAGGTTTCAGTATACGCGCAATTTTTTGCGCATGACGGTAGATTAACAGTATTGATGCTGTCTTGCATGCGTAAGTTATTTCTTAATATCAAATATGAGTTGTTTTGTTTAATATGGTGAACAATAAATAACACTTTCTATGTGATCAACAGTCACGCACTGAATTTTGTCTGTAAGATATATATATATATCTCACATTGAATATAAGTATCGCAATAGTATTAAATTAAGCTTGAATGCTGCAACATTCTTCAGTTTCATTTCTCAAGAGATTTATGGAAATAAGAATTGAAATAGGAAGTAATAGTTTATTTGAACCAATTCCTCTTGATTGTAAAAAAAAAAAAAAAAGCCTATCCTGATATCTCCTACATAGGCGGCGCCACAGTGGGTGCAGTGGGTGCAGCTGCACCCACATTAACTTCGATTTTCAAATTTCCCTACAATAATCCTTTCTATTTGTATATTTCTTGTTTCCTATGTGGGAATTGGATATATTTGAATGACTTCTTAAGTTTCTCATAAGTTACTTGCTATCATACCCTCTTTTTCTAGTTTTTTTTTTTTCTTTGAGTAAAACTTAGGAATTATTTTTGAGATTTTAAGGCTCAATAGTGCAGATCGTTCTGGTAACAATGTTAGGATGTGTTGTCCCATTCTAGCCTGCACCCACATTACCAAAATCCTGTCGCCGCCTATGATCTCCTAATATTTTGATCTATGGAAATAAGAATTGAAATAGGAAGTAATAGTTAATTTGAACCATTTCCTGTTGATTGTAAAAAAAAGGTCGTATTATGATATCTCCTATTGTTTTGATCTATGGAAATAAGAATTGAAATAGGAGGTAATAGTTAATTTGAACCACTTCCTGTTCCGGTAGGGTGTTGACAATAAATATGGTATGTTGCCTTGAGACGTTAAATCGTTTGGACAAAAATGTTCTCGCTATATGTTACTATTTTTGTTCTATGGCAAGGAACGTTCAAACAGAATATGGCTAATTTTAACAACTGCTTTGATCAAAGTTGCCACGGAGAAGGAGGAGGCTATTCTTAAGACGATGAATCGATTGCAAAAAGCCACTTTTTAATATCTTTTACCAGTTTTGCTCTACGGATATCAGTATTGGAACCGGAAGTACTAGTAAATTTGAACAATTTCCAGTTTTGGTAGAGTTGTATGGATAGTAACGATATGTTTGTTGAGAGGCTGAATCGTTTCCTTAAAACTGCTTCTCGGTACCTGCTGCCGTTTTCGTTCTATAGAAATAAACGTTGAAACCAGAAGTTATAGTAAATTCTAACTCCAGCTGAATTTGGTAGTGTGTTGTAGATAGTCATGATATGTTGTCTTTACATTCTAAATCGTTTGCAGAAAACGCTTCTCACTATCCGTTATCATTTTCTTTATATATAGCGAAAAAACGTTGAAACCGGAAATGGCTAATTTGAAGCAATTCCGGTTTGAGTAGAAGGTTAACGGAGGAAATGAAATCTATTCTCTGAACACTGAATTAATTGCAAAATACCACATCGTGAAGCATTTATTAGACGGAAATCGGAAATTGAAACCGGAAGTAATAGTAAATTTCGACCATTTATGCTTTTGGTAGAGTATTTTGTATACTCATGATGTTCTCTAGATGGTAACTGCTTTTCAAAACTCAGTTCTCGCTATGTTACCGTTTCATGCTATGACGATAAAAGCCGAAACCCACTAGACCAGCGAGAAGGGTTGAAAGCTAATATTTTATCTGAAGATAAAAAATATTCACAATTATTTACAATACTTTACTTACAGTCATTTACCTCTAACAACAAAAAGAATAAGCAATCTAAGTTTTACGTCCCATAGTTATGCCAAGAAGGGTATGCGGTGGTTATGAGAAATCAATGAAATGCTGAAATAAAGTGGGGAAAACAGGAGAACCCCGAGAAAACCCACACACACACGCTGTGTCCACAAGGTTCACTTGACGAGAGCTGGAATCGAACCAGGGACTCTATGCACCAGAGGTGACCGCTCTACATTTTTTTAACTTCCTGACTTATTCTCTATTTCAATCACATTTCAGGATTCCTAGAATCGACAGGGACATGAATTCAGAAACATCGAGGATAATTAAAATTCTTCCTTGCCTACTACAGAGGGATTCGACAACCTCAGGATCGTCAGTCTAATAATGATGTCAACCGGCTCGACTCAGTTCAACTGAGTCAACTGTTCGAGCCGGCTCAGCTTAAGTGAGTCATCGGCTAAAACCGATTCTCTTGCGATGAGCCATCTGCTCGTTTCGGCTAGACTCAGGTGAGCCAATGGCTTGAGGCCGCACGGTTGGAAGAAGCCATTGGTTTGACTGAGGTGAACCATCGGCTCGAGGCGGCTCCGTTAGGGTGAGCCATTGGCTCGGCTCGGTTTGGTCCAACTTTGCCGAGGACTCGAGCCGGATCCGTAGGATGAGGTGTGGGCTCGACTCACTTCTCGGTTCGGCTCGGTGGTGACTGAGCCGTGAGCCGAGCCGTTGACAACACTACAGTCTAACACCTCAGGCTGCTCAGCTACACCCACCGGCTTCCACTGGGCCACTGCGGCCCATAGCTTTGTAATAGATTGTAGTAATATTCATTACCTTCACCCTCGCAATCAGCTATCGAGTCATGGTGACTAAATTATACATATGTATTTTATTTACTTATTTTCTAAAATATTTACGATACACATTTTGCACAGTTAATTCACCCCATTCATCAGAAAAGGTGAGGAGAACAGGGCACCAGTATTAAAGTGATCAATGGAATCGAAGGAACGTAATAATCGTCATCACAAGCATCATATTGCACGTTCAAATGGTTGCATACTTTGCAAATTCTTCTATCAAGAGCAGCCGTTTAGGTTCAGGAAAGAGCGGAACAGTGACTCGCTTGCAGACGTCTGTTGGACAACACTTTACAAAGATATTTTCTGTCAAAATACTTGGTGCAGCACCTCAAATTAAGAGAACAAAGATATCGCATTCCTATTGAAGGCATAAACAGTGCATCAGAAGTGCGATTAAATATTGGAATTGCTTTGTGTTCCATGGCAACGCTTTTAGAACGAGGATCAACCATTTGCTGTAGCTACAAATCACCGGCAATTTAAGATCGCTGCCTCTGAGCGAGCAGAGTTGGATTGGAGTTTTGTGCACAACAGAGCATTGGCGAATCCCACCTTCTGTGTGCATGGAAAGGTTTATTTATTGTTGGGTTCAAAATTATTTCTCGAAATTTCGAAACCAAAGTAGAATACGCGTCAAGCAACCCGGAATTCGGATGATAGCAAGGCAAATATCAGAACAACGCAACGCAACAATAACAATGTATAACAGTGATACAGCGTTTCACTAGAACAGAAAACAGTCTCCACCATCAGCTTTGATGTTTCTGGAAACTACAACAGTTTTTACTGAACGAAGTTCACCGGAAAAATAACGTGCGAGAAACACTTTATACAAAATTCTATATGAGATGAAACAGGTAAATTCATCGTATATCCTAACACTTCGAAATAAGCGGAAGGTGCTCAGAGATTTCTTGCAGCAAATAACAACGAGATTATAGCAATCAGAATGTAAGCAACACGTTAACCAAATTTACGTGAATCATGATTAAATTTCGTTGAAGAATAGAAGAAGCTTGGTCATACTAAGTAGGACAATGAGAAGCAACAATCAGACAACAAAACGGCTTTCTGAAACCTACTACTGATGCACCAAAATTGCGTGTTGTGTTTGGTGTCTCGGAAAATCTACAGCTGATTTTTAGTGAAGCTGGTTATTATAAAATTATCATTGAAGTACCCACTTAGCTGCTGAAAATATATAGGTGAAATTAATCTTTTTCTCCGGAGCTGTGAGTATTGGATTTTTTCTTAAGAAATATATGTATTCTGCTTGCTTTCTCGCATTATTCGAATTCTTAACGAATTCTTGAAATTTGTAGTTTACAGACCTAGTGCAATTGTCTTTGCGTTAAATAATATCATTATTTCTGCTACCCAGAAAAAAGGATGTAGTTAACTGACAGTATAGATCGCTAAGTAGTCCATACATCGATTCTAAAGAATCCATATACTCTTATATATAAACACACACACACACACACACACACACACACATATATATATATATATATATATATATATATATGTATGTATGTATGTATGTAGTAAAAATTCGTTTATCCGAACGCATGATACTCTGAACGCCACGCTACTCTGAAGGGCCTTCAGTCATCGCCTGTACATACGTACTCTATTTTTAGATAAAAAAAAAGCAGGTCAAAAACGATTAAAGACTTTTTCTTTTTTTTCTTTCTTTTCTTTTTTTTTTTTTTTTTTTTTTACATAAAGTTACTGTGCTGTAGTATTTAAAGAACAGTAACATACAAAGTTTAATTTTGTAGTGGGTCTTTATTGTATAACTTTTCAATTTATTGTACGTGTGCACATACTGTCAGTAAATTTAATGTACATATTTTAAGCTTGTTTCGGGCTGTTTTTTAGCATTCGTTAGTATTCCGAACTTTTTGATAATCTGAACAGCTCGAGCAAAGCAAACAAATATTCGGATTAACGAGATTAAACTCTATCTATCTATCTATCTATCTATCTATCTATCTATATATATATATATATATATATATATATATACAAAATTAATGAAAACAATCCGACACATTAAAAATCTAACTACTTAAAATAAATGGTTTCGCTAAACGTTTCATCAAATAGAAGATTAAAAAAATACTTATAAGCATATAAGAAATAAAAATTCCTACTATCCATTTCATAAAGATAGGCCCCTGACTTCGCGGTGCTGCCATGACGTCCAGTCAAAACTTATATTACATTGTCGTATCTCGTTGGAATTGTTGGAATGTTGTCTTTTCAATACTTAAGACATAAAAATTTTCTTTGTACTGTGTAGTGAGAAAAAAAATAGAAATTAATGAAAAAGTGCGTATTTTTTCGTACTTTTTTGGTAAATCAATGTTTATAGGACTATATCTCGGAAAGGAGATAACATGAAATAATTTCCTGTGCACGATATGTAGATGCATATATTACCTGCAAATTCTGAAAATTTCATTACTCAACACGTAGTAATTTTCTTGTTATTCAGTAAAAAGTGAGGCATCATTATCTCTGAATTACTGCGGTGTACTAACAATCTGAAAAAACTGTTAGAAAGATCTTAAAGTAGCTTTTTCAACCAAACTGTTTTAACTTGTTTTAAAAAATAAACAATCACAAATATGACATTATGATTTTCTCAGCTTTGCGCCCTTCGCTATCGCAGTTTATACGGAGTGCTACGTTGCCACATTTTCCTTTTGCGTATACACTCTCAGACGAACGGGTATTTATAAACTTGTTACGCACACTGTCCGGCACTTTTTAGATATATTTCTAAAATTTTATGTCTTCACAGATTTTAAACCAATTTCTTAGAAATTAACAGGATATACAGTAAATGTGCCAAATGTTCAAAATTAGAAAAGCGAACTCTTATTTTGTTTCGATTTGCATGTGATAGTCCTCGAAAATTTGTTGCTTTTTGTCAGTTTTTAACTTACTGCACGCAGTACAAAATACACTTGCACAGAAACAAATACAAGCACAAACTTTATTATACGATACAACCTTAGTTGATATATAATATTGAGTTTACACTTCACAGAAAATCTGTTTTCAGATCTAGTGTTGTACATTTCGAAGCACTTTCCCACGCAAAGTCCAACTTTATACTGTATATCAGGCAATAAACCAGGGATGCAAATAAGCAACAAAAGTTTACTCGCCCAAGAAAAAAAGTTACTAGCCCACATCACATAATAAAAATAATTTACCTAACTTCCGTATGATATTAAATACTCGCCCGCACCGATGAAGCACACGCCCCAGGCGTGGTTATTTGCATCCCTGCAATAAACGTTAATATTTATTACAAACTTCCTTTCACTTTGCGGATGCTACGTACTTGTAGTCTGGGTTCCACGTTTATCAGTAGGTCCACGTCTCATATAGCCTCATTGCTGAACAGGAAGTTCAACTCAAAATCAACTCAACTTTTTTTATATATACTATAAAACTTCATCGGTAAAAACAGCTGAAATACTTTATATGTGGAATACTCTGTAGATAGCCCATCATTTTGATCAATTCCCGGGACAATACTAAACAGGAGTTTTGCGTTACTTAAATTTTATCGCTCCAAGCTACATCAGAATCTGTCTTTGAATAGGAACGACACGTTTTTTTCTCTCTTTCCCGGCGCAGCCTCAGGTTCACGTGAAACAGAGTTACTATCTCGTTCACTCCCGAATACGCCACTGAGCACAGAAATAAAATGAAATTTTCGAGTTTTACGTCTCACGGTTATGCCGGTTAGGCTGAAGGAGACGGTGATGATGAGTGATGAATGAAATGGTGGAATGAAGAAAGTGGGAGGAAACGGGAGAGCCCCGAGAAAACCCACGCACACGGTGTTTGTCCACCACAAAGTTCACTTGGTGGGGGCGCCACTGAGTACAGAATAATCAATGTCATTACTATTCATTACTAACTCATAACCGTCTGAGCTGGAGTCATTCATCAGTTCTGTAATTTCATTATCGGTAAATTTTTTCCTCTTCTTTTTGTAATACCACCGCTCGTAAAGGAATATCCATATATATATATATCTATATCTATATATATATATATATATAGATAGATATATATATATATGTGTGTGTGTGTGTGTGTAAGTTTTTGACGCCCACGAACCGAAAGGAAGTGTTGAAGACGTAATCAGTGCGACGTGATTAGACGCAAATACAGCCCTCGTCAGCTACTCATTGCATTGTTTTCTTTCGTTCAAAGAAAACAAAGGACCCATTCTGTGTTACTGTACATTCGGCACGGGAATTCATCGTAGAACTTGGGTGAAGACGTGATTGCCAAGGCTACATTTTTTTTTAACCTTTAACATGTTCGTAAGCTAGGAAGTGTGTATACTGATAGATCTTGAGGTAGAAATGGAGCCATTGTTAATAAGTGTTCAGGAGTCAACAAACCCATTACGAAAGTAAATGAAGTAAATAGATTAAGAGATGAGTTTTTGGATGTTTTACTTCAACGTTTTATTTCGATTACATTGAGATGTGTAATGCATTATTACTATTTTTATGATGTTATGGAAGGTTATAATAAATACTTTTTCCTATTACATTCTTATGAAGTAGGCTTCGCGCTACAGGCTTCCTGAACGCGACAACACTATACGACAGCGGTGCCGCACTTCCACTTACTGTATGCTGTATCTTCATATAAGCGCAGGGAATTTAAAGATTGAGCTGCAACATGGCTCACCGCTTAACGCAGAGAATATGTTGAAGTAAAAAAAAAAAAAAAAAAAAAAAAAAAAAAAAAATTAAAAAATAAATACTCTACCAACTAAACCTTTTTTGTTAATAGTTTCAAATATTTGGAACACTAGACTTCCAAATTTTCAAACAGTGTTTTGTACGTTTCTCTACCTACCATGGTAAAGGAGATCAGAGCATTGTACATTTGTTTTAATTACACAAAAAGTATCAAGTGATGAAAATTGAACTTTTCACAACTTACAGCTAATGGATGCATCTACATATCGTACACAGGAAATTATTTCACGTGATCTCTTTCTGAGATATAGTCCTATAAACATCGATCTACCAAAAAAGTACGAAAAAATACGTACTTTTTCATTAATTTTTATTTTTTTCTCACTATATAGTACAAAGAAAATTTTTATGTCTCAAGAATTGAAAAGACAATATTCCAGCAATTGCAACGAGGTACGACAGTGCAATATAAGTTTTGACTGAACGTCACGGCAGCACCACGAAGTCAGGGGCCTATCTTTATGAAATGGATAGTAGTGTATGTATTTTTGTTTCCTTAACTTATCATTTCGACTTCCACTAATGAAGGAAACTTTGTTAAGGTTTTGATTAAATCAAAAAATCTTGACTGCTAGTTTGAAATCACATTTCTTGATGTTCTTAGATTATGATTTTTCTAAGTATGTCGTATTTAGTAATTAGCTTTGAAAGACGTTCGTTTTCTTGTAAGTCCAATATTAGTAGAGTTCAAAGAAATACTTACGATAAGAATAATTTTAAACTTGTAATAAACATTACTCCCGTCTTCACATTAGTCCACCATATTAGAATCAATGATGCCAATTGAGAGGTCTGACTAGTTAAAACATAATAATTTAAAAATGTGACTATTATTTGTTTCCATGGTTTGTAATATTATCAGACAGTTTATAAGAACAATAACTTATAATATTATCCCCTTAAGTGGGTAACTGTCTTAAGACGCTACACGGTATGCATAGTTTGTATTTTAACCCGTCTAAAGACGCAAGTTTCGTTTGTGTTACTCCTGTAAATTAAGGATCCAGTCTAAAGACGCTAATGCATTTGTTTACCGTTTGAAACTTTGAACATTTTAGAATATTTTTCCGTGGCAACTTTTTCATATTATCTGGCAATTTGTATTAGGAGTAAAATGGCATCTTGCAGCATAAATTCTGGACGTCTCTCTGATGAAGGAATAGCTGAGATTCTGCTTAGAAGTGAGGATAGTGATTATAATGAGTCTCTGGATGATGATGATGATCTTAGCTTGGAACTCAGTACTTCCAGTGAGTCTACAGAGTCCTTCCATGATAATAATAACAATGATAGGTGGTCGGATGATGTGTCAGAAAGACCCCGATTTGTGTTCAAGGAAAATGCTGGCGTGAAAGTGAAGGTAAATGATTGTAGTGACCTATTGTGTATTTTTGAGAAATTTTTTTGACAATGAATTATGTGAACTCATTGTTGAGGAAACAAATCGATATGCTCGGCAGAATATTGGCTAAAAGCAGTCCTCAGGAAAAATGAAACCTAGATCTCGCGATAAGGCTTGGGTGGATACAACAGTAAATGAATTGAAAGCATTTCTCGGTTTATTTATTTTGCAAGGTATAATCGGGAAACCAACAAATCAGATGTATTTTTCACGAAATAAAGTCCTCGAAACACAAGTGTTTGGTGAAATCATGTCACAGAAACGCTTTCTTTGCTGACTGAGTTCTTGCTCTTCAGTAACAATGAAACACCAAGTGAAAATGACTCTAATCCTCGGTCTGAGAAAAATCTTGCCTGTATTAACAGATCTTGTTGAAAAGTTCAAAACACTTTCTGTGTCAGACGAATGTGTTGTAGTTGATGAATCTCTGCTTTTATGGAAGGGTCGTCTATCATGGAAGACATACATTCTAATCAAGAGAGCACGATTTGGCATAAAATCGTATGAACTTTGTGAATCAAAGTCAATTTACATATGGAACATTATTGTATACACAGGAGAAACCACTAGTTAGAAAAACATTATTGCTAGCTCTAACATTGAACATTTAGACAAACCTACACACATTGTTCTGCTCTTGATGGAAGAGTTGTTGAACCACGGGTACTTTCTGTATGTTGATAATTATTACACATCTTTGTCTTTTTTTGAATTTCTGGTGGATCATGAAACAGTTGCTGTGGGAACTGTACGCGCTTCCAGAAAAGATCTTCCAAAAGAAATAATTACAAAAAAATTGAAAAAGGAAGAATCTGTGGCTGCACGGAAAGGAAAGGTTACGTTCCTCAATTGGAGGGACAAAAAAAATGTACGCATGATGAGCACTGTCCATGATGAGTCCATGGAGGTCGCTGTGAGAAGAGGAAAGGAGCATGTAAAACCACGGGTTTGTATTGAATATTCAAAAGGAATGGGAGGTTTTGAATGGAAAGATAAGTGTTTACAACCCTATTCTATTGCACGAAAGTGAATGAAAAAGTATTACCAAAAACAGTTTCGTCAGCTTCTGGATTACACCATTTTCAATCTCTTTGTGATTTACAGCAAAATGGGTGGATCCATGGGCGGCGATTAGGGGGGGCAAAGGGGGGCAGTTGCCCCCCACTTTTTTGAAGCAACCCATTAATGTATATACCGTAGTTTCATTTGGAAATATAAAGTTTATGTGTGTGTTACTGTTTCATAAGAAAAATGGTGCTATGTAACATTTGCCGTTGCGTGAGTACGTATTGGTTGTCTTCCCGTGAAATTAAGAAAACTACAGGAATTGCGTTTTAAGTGCGACGGAAATTAACCCAAAAATCAACCTATTGGAGCACAACAATTCGAGCATACTTTCAATCCAGAGATATGGAAGTCAAACCTGTTAAATCCATTTTCAGTTTTGTCAGGAAACGAAGAAGTGATGTCTTTATGTTTCAGAATTGTTTAACAATTTTCTTGTTTAGAGGTCCCTACTTAATACAAATGAGTGAAATCAACCGTTAAACAAAAAAATGTTGTTCAACAATTCTGAAAACATGAGGGAGTCACTTTTTCTTCGTTCCCAGACAAAATTCAAAAATGGTTTTAGCAGGTTTTGCTTCTATACTCCCTTCTTACAAGGGCTCGATATGTTAGTCAGCCGCTTTGAAACTAATTGAGAGAACATTAGCAAAAAAAGAAGTATTTCACAAGTTATTCTTTAATTGCACAAAAATTGACAATTCCTAAAATGTCTTCTCTTCTTTCTAAAGTAAGGAATATTGATTAAAAAGAGCGTAATAAGAAACAACTTCTACCTTTTTCATTGTTTTGTAATGTAATATACGAGTGAAGTGGTGTGTGTTTAGGGGTGTAACTGTACATACAATTAAATTTAGTAAATTCAACATAATTCTAGGTTGTAGGATTATTTTGTATAGCTGGAGTGTAGAGTGATTCTAAGTATTGTTGTGTTTTGATGTGCTCCAAGAAAGTGAAAACTGCACCTAGTGGCAATGAACATGTTTCGGGAAGCTGCAAAAGCAAATATTGCTTTAAATGTCGTAGCATATGCTTGTTGTATTTACTGTCTTCTATTTTCTAAGAGTAATAACACGCATTTAATAGCATGTGTGGAATTAAAAATTAAGTTGTTCAATTATCCCCAGTTTCAGTATAGCATCTACAAAGCAAGACAACTTATTCATTACTATGATTAATATTATTATTTCTATTTATTTAGTTTTCAAATTTGTTATTAAATAATCTGATTACACAATTTTCCAGACAGAATTTTAAGATGTTCGTGAGCAAGGAATCAAATCTCTTCTTACATTTTCGTTATTTCAGAGTATAAAGGTCTAATACTTACTTGCGTTGGTTTTGTCATTTTACTTAATAAAATATGAAATACGATATACAGTATTTTGACTTAAAAATATAGTATCCTATTAGTTATACACCTTTCGTGAAACAAAGTGTTAGAAACAACCAGGAAAACTAAGATTGATATACAAATATTCAGATCATGTTTTGCCCCCCCACTTTTAACGTCCAATCGCTGCCACTGGGTGGATCTATGTCACAACTACAATTTAGAATTGAACTTGTTAGCAGATTACTTTCAGCATATTCCAGTGCAGCTGAGAAAGCAACTGTAAGCAGACCACCCACAGCGGTGTGTCCTTCTCGACTGTCAGGGAGGGACTTTCCATCGTACACATCAACTTCGGCTACGAAGCGACACGTACACAGAAGATGTACTCTTTCTGCGATGCAAAAGAATGACAAAGGAAAACTAGTAAGGCAAGAGACTGTGTACACGTGTAACATTTGTGATGTGGCTTTATGTGCAGCGCCATGTTTCAAGATTTACCATATAGAGAGAAAATTGTAATAAACCAGATTTCCGAACGAGATGTACCAGCAGCTTGTATACAACTTTTGTACTGTATTGTTTGCTTGTTAGGTGAGGTTAGGCTAACCTAACCTAACTTTTAGGACAAATTAGGCCAAATTTGTGTAAGTAATAACACTGCAGAACATTGCAATTACAACTAAATGTCATATAATTACATCATATATATATGTTATACTTTTTTAAAAAAAATAAAGAAAAAGAGAAAATTTGATCATTTTTTTGGAGAAAAATGCACATTTTGCGGTTCGACACATACTACGTAATTACACACTTAAGGGGTTATCAGACAGTTGATAACATTAACTTTAAAATAATAATAATAAAAATATTTCAAGACATCGAAATACAACGTAACTTTTGACATAGGGAATTTTCCATCATTAAAAAATATCTAATCAGACGTCTGAAGTGACATCATTGATTCCAATATGGTGAAGAGAAGAGTAATGTTTACAAGTTATTATTATTATTATTATTATTATTATTATTATTATTATTATTATTATTATTATTATTATTATTACATACATTTCTTAAGAGCCTGACATACTAAAAATAATAAAAAATTATTTTTCGTTTGCTTGTTTTTCGTAAATGAAAAGAGATAATGAAATGAAACTTAACCACAGTCATGGATAATGTTATTCTACAACAGAAAATACAAACCTGAAGAATTTTCAGTGATGCCATCCACACAAATTACAGTGTTGTCTGAATAACATTTCCCCCCTTAAGGCAGTGACTAGAGAAACGAACTCAACTGCATTTGATTACGTATCATGTTGCCTTGGAATCATGTGAGCTACTTTTTAAATAATAGTCATATTTAGTTTGTAATAAACAAAATAGTTTTAACATAGTTATTAAAATTAAGTAATAATGTTATTTAAAAACTATCCAAAGGATATTAAAACAACATGATACGTAATCAAATGCAGTTGAGTTCGTACCTCTAGTCGCTATCTTAACTTAGATTTTGGGGGGATTGTTAATTCTGCAACGCTGTAATTTCTATTGATGGCAACTCTGAAAATTCTTCAGGTTTATATTTTCAGATGTAGAATAACATTTTCCGTGATTGTGGTAAGTTATATTTCATTGTCTCCTTTCACGTACGCAAAAGAAAAATGGTAAATTTTGTATTATTTTTAGTAAGTCAGTCTACTGATATACAACGTAGAAAGAAAAGGACATCTCTCCAGTTTAATTACAAGTAGTGTGTGCGTAACTGGTAGGAATATATATGTGTTATTAGGAGTATGTGTCACAGTTAGAACAGACACACACAAAAAAATCGATTTATTTGGTAGTTAAGTTTTTTTTAAAACACATACAGTACACAAATAAACAAATAATTAAATAATCCTTTTGGCAGTGAACGACATACATTTTAGCATTATAAAAATTGTAGATTTCATTTGTTTTCTCGAAAACTATCCATCATCAATTCGTTCAGCTCAATGTTACCTATGGATTGATGTGTCTCAACTTTAAATATTATTTTAGTTAATGGAAATTAAAGTTTAAACGAGTTAATAATGGTAATTTCGAACTATATCTCATTTTAACCATTTTAATTATCATGCTGCTAATGTCATGATAAGGACCTTCATGAGGGTATAATTCAGTATCAGTTTCAGCTTTATAGGTGGCGTTGTTCTCATACATCAATTTTTAGGTTTACAAACAAAAATTAGTTTTTCTCAAAAACTACGCATGAGGTTTCACTCACCTTTATCCATTAGTGTATATATCATCTTTGGACTTCTTTTTGTCCTTAAACGTAATAATGTTGTAGAGTTAAATACAACAGATTTTAGAAAAATCCTAGTTTACGAACAACAAAGTATGTGATCCAAAGTAGATTTCTTTTAAAAATTTAATCAAAACCCCGACGAAGATTTCAGCACTAGAGGAAGTCCAAATGATTGGTTTAGAAAATAAAATATGCCCACCCAGAACGTAATATTTATTTGTTTCTTCTATACGAGTGCGTACAATGAATATGATAAAGTTATCATTTTCAACTATAAACACTTTCTCTAAAAAGATTCAGGGGAGGATATAGGGAGAGAAAAAATAAAGGACAGAAATATATATATATATATATATATATATATATATATATATATATATATATATATATATATATATATATATATATATATATATTCTCTGGACGCTTCATACGAGGCACGTTCATAAAGTAAGTTTTTCTGGGGCGGTAAGCACAAAGAAGACACAGTGACCTTAAAACAATTATTGCCACAGATACAGCACAGCTGACACTGCTTTGCAACATACTCATAATTGGAATTCAAGCATTTGTCATATCGTGAGATCAACTTTTGTATTCCTATGTCGTTAAAAGTCAGCTGCTTGGGAGTGGAATCAATACATGAGAGTAGTCTGCAGTTGTTCGCCACTATGAAAATGCTTACCGCACAGGAATTTCTTAAGATGTAAGAACACATGAAGAACACATTAAAAAAAATCGCACGGAGCACGGTAGTGCTCACCCGCATAGGCCTATGTGACAAGTGCTCTTCAGTAGTCGTTCAACTGGGTCGTTTGACCACGCACCGGATAGCCCGGATCTTGCTCCCATCGAGTTTCATGTCTCCTTATACCTTAAAAAAAATAATAATAATAAATAAATAAATAAATAAATAAATAAATAAATCCCCACTCGTAAGAAATTTGATGACAAATTGCAGATGGCCGTCATACACTGGTTTCACTTCCAGGCGGCTGACTTTTACAACATTAAAATACTGCAAAGTAGTGTCACTAGTTTAGTATCTGTGGCAATAAATGTCAGTGTTTCTTCTTTGTTTTTACCGCCCTAAAGAGGCTTACATCCTGA
This sequence comes from Thermobia domestica, assembly GCF_964235325.1. Lineage (NCBI taxonomy): Eukaryota > Metazoa > Arthropoda > Insecta > Zygentoma > Lepismatidae > Thermobia > Thermobia domestica. The sequence goes on from NC_137458.1 coordinate 49,821,072, forward strand.
ACGCGCCTCGTAGCTCCTTCTCTAGTTTCTTTTCATATTATTGTGCTTGATTCTCTACATCTTCCCCTTCCTATCTGATGAGGCATTTTGCGAAAGAGCTTCAGTTTTTTTTTTTTTTTTTTTTTTTTTTTTTTGTGATTATGTTTTCCCTATTCTCTATATTCTGTAAGTTAATTAATTTTTCATTCCCACTTTGGCATTCCTCTGTTACAATTTGAATTATATATAATCCTACATTTTCTTAAATTTCAAGGCATCTATTGAGTACCATAAAACGAAGTACACAGCAAAAAAATTAAACACACTTTTTACATAGTTTATTTTTTATTATTATTATTCTCATTATTATTATTATAGACATATTTTCTATCTTGCTGTTAATCTACACTGTTCAAACAGTTGAAATATTTTTCTTGTTTTAAACTTTTAGATCATAAATGATGAACACAGTGCTTATAATCCACAATAAAAATTCCACTTACACGTAACATGAGAGTACAGCAAATTAAGTATATAACACGTATAAAAAAAATGAAATGCAAAACAATTCATTGTAGAAACAAAGAAAAAAAAAATGTGGATGACAAACAGAAAAAACAGACATTTCAATGAGACATTTTTGTATTTTTTTTTACAAAAACTTCTTTTTTAACACATGAGGTTCTGTTTGGAATGGGACATGTTGCTGAAGAAATATATTATATAAGCTCTGATTTTTTTTATTACTTTAGCTTAATGCTGGGACAAGTTTAGGATCTCCATATAAAATTTTCTTATATATATTTATATTTAGACCATATATATATATAATTTCTTCTTATTTCAGGATATGTACAAATAAACAATATTTATGTACCAACACTGGGAAAGACACACTCTCTCTTTCTATAGATATTTTTTTATATATATAATGAAAAAAAGATTTATTTTCTGGCAATGCACTTCGCTCTCCTGGCCAACATTTAAGGCACATTCAATTGAGAGTGCCTTTGCAGTATCGTATAATTTACAATACGAGCCCCCAGAAGAAAGAAACAACATGGAATTTTACGCATGCACACTGATGAATTACAAGATATGTTCTATCACTAAAAAATAATTTGTGTTTTTTTGTCAATGTTAAACGTGCTTCCTTCCTTCTTTCTCAATAACGACGACACTTTTTCCTTTCAACTTTATTTCACTCCTTTGGCGATATTTCAGAAAAGTATTTTCTCTACTTTTCGTAACTTTTTTTTTCTTGTTTTCATGTAGTCACAATAATGAAATAATGGATGGTTAGTTTATACTGGGAAGTTGCAGTGTAGCCAGTTCTTGCTATTCCCCTTTCTGGCAGTGACGAAAATAAAAACAATAATTATAATAGTGATAATAATTAACAAAACTTCTATTTGGCAGGGTTTTTTCATCTTTCTTTCTTTCTTTAGACACAAATAACATCACTGGGCACAGACATTTCCTGCTTTGCTCAGCTTTCGTCGCCTTCGCTTTCATGATCTGTCGGTGGATCCAAAGCTGTATGTAAGGTAACAGTAACTCCCCTATTGAGGCTTACAGCAGGATAGAATACTCCATATAAGTCTTGGAATGCAATAGGACCCTGAAAAGAGACAAAGAGAATTCATAAGAAAGATGAAAACATAACGTTATCACACACACAAGAAGACAAAAGTTTACAATATCATTAGCGTTTAGCGGAAAAAATTGTTCAAAGATGAGATATATATACCAATTGGTAGATCTCACAGCTTTGATTTTTTTCACCTCTGTTTATTATAATAAAATGTAAGATTTATGGTACTTTGTATTTATCTAAATGTGTGAATCCTTTTCAATGTCATTTTTTCACAAGTAAATAATAATAATAATAATAATAATAATAATAATAATAATAATAATAATAATAATAATAATAATAATAATAGAAACAACAGTATGGACTCAGTAGCTTTAAACTTTGATACATTTCGACAGTCTATCACCGACCCGAAGCCCATTTTTCCGAAATAATAATAATAATTAAAAAAAAAAAAAAGACATTTGAAGATCTTAACTTCAAAATTTATTAACCAAGCTTTGTATACACTGGAACAATCTAGAGGCTTCCTTCATCAGTTTGGTATTTCATACATTTGTGTTGGTAGGCCTCACTTCGCTTTTTACGGCCATATATGGTCGAGGAACAAGGACTGTTCACGTGATAATAACATGTTTAGTGAATGTTCCTTTGAGTCTGATTTTCGGGACAATCACTTCTCACCTACGCACTTCTATAACCAAAAGCTCATTGGACAGTAATTCTGGTCCCGACGCTAGGAGTGAAAATCGGGATTTTCTCGGTTGGCCATATACAAGCCTTGCTTTGCTAACTAGAACGCTCAGTGTGTGTTTGATACGCGCGTAAGCCTGTCACTTTGAAGAGCACCCACAAAGGCGAGTGGGGTGCATTAGTTTTAAGAGTAAGTGCTCCCCTTAACAGGGTCGAGCAATTCGCACGCTGAATCGTTATTGACATAAGTAAAAGATATTTTTTTATAGTTTATCGCCAGTGATATTCTACGCATCCGTAGACAATAAATATGTCAACAGTGTATATATATTAAAAAAATCTCACGTGAAGTGATTTGTGCATATGTGGTAACACCTCAATATTTTTAAGTTCAAACTGTCAAGCAGCAGAAAATAATAGCACCAACTAGGACGACCGTTATCCATATCAGTGGGAAATTACATTGGGACCTCGAAATTGACCTACGCAGCTCCAAGCTTATCCTGGCCTCACCCCCCCCCCCCAAAAAAAAAAAAAAATCTGTGGATTTGTTGTCTAGCGGATTCAACTCCAGAACCCGAGTGATATCAGCTGACCGGTCAAAGACTGATTTTAGTAAGTGAAACATTAACTCGTTAATACATTTAATATCCACCTCTTCGTTGAACGAAATCAAATAGAATTAAAAAAGGAAAGGTTGAAACATTCAAAGAACGCCAATAATAGTTACTCGTTTGCTTGTAATTTTCTATATCATTTTAATTGTGTATTTCATGTTCAGTAATATTATGTTTTTTACACAGCTTAACTAGGCTTTGTGATTTACATTATAGGGAGATTCTTATTCATTGATACTTGTGCTAAAATTAATCATTTATACATATTTTTGTTCTACGGTACTTATATTTTATTGATCTGTGTGCCCAGCTTCGGTTTCAATAAGATATAAGTGCGGATGTGATCGTGATCTGCCGTAGTAAAGCTGGGATGAATGCAAATGAATGTTTAGGTTTATAGAATTTTAACAACGGCAGTAAAACACGATCACAAGTCATATTGGAATTAACTACAAATATACAACAACTTGCAAGTACTATCGTATTTTACGGACTATAAGACGCACCTTAATTTTTAAGCAACATTTTGGGGATTTAAGAAATTTTGTGATGGCGGGGGGAGGGAGACGGTGTTAGCAAGCTTGTGAATCCCCGCAATTCATGTTCATCGCGTCGGTGCACTGCTGCAGTTAAATCTAATGTTGGCAGATAAAGATAGGTTTCCCGCAGCATTGAATATATGGCCATTTTTAATACTGGCAGGATTTTTAAATCAAACACTGGACATTTTAAAATTCATTTCAAGTATAAGACGCATCTGAATTTTGGAGGCAATTTTTGGAAGAAAAAAGTGCGTCTTAGAGTCCGTAAAATACGGTATGTTTGTAATAGTAGCCATAAACTAAGGTATATTTCTCATTCTAATGTGGCTTAATCGTACTCTAAATTGGCTCCAACCTTTCATGATCATCTCACATACAGATGTGGTCAGCCATGTTCTAATGATTTTAAGCGCTACCAAGATTCCCCAGATATCCGTTTAGCAAATCATGATAACATGAAAATTAATTTTATTTATTTATATTTAATGTTGGTTGTCACCACGGCATGACATGTCCCCAGGCTGCGAATTAAGAATGAAGGCCTCTAGATATGAAGGTTAGCTGAGAACATACAGAATAAGAAGTTGCGGACGGACAAAGGGTGGTCCTCCAGCTTGGAGGTTTGGCATAGGACTAATAACCTCTTACGGCAAAACAAAACAAAAAATCCGAAATTTATAAAAGCTTCACACCAAAACTGGTAACTTAGCACGATCTCAGCAAAGTAAATGGTTATGAGATTAGGAACATGGAATATAAGAAGTTTTTATAGGGAAGGCGCATTAAAATCTGTAACAAGTCACTTAAAGAAATAGAGGATGGACCTAGTAGGAGTTCAAAAAGTTTGATGGAAAGGAAATGGACCGGTGCAGATCGAAAAATTTATGCTTTTTTCTTTATCGAGAAGGAAATAAAATCTCCAACTAGAAACAGTTTTCTTTCGCAAATGAATAATATCAGCGAATAATAATACCAATGAATTTGTTAATGGTAGGCTCTTTTTTTTTTATTATTTATTTATTTATTACTCTTAAGGGTTGGTGGTGCGATATTACTGTTCTGCATATCCGAACAGAAGATAAGAATAAACTTTAAAGGACAAACTTTAGGAAGTAAAACGTATATTTGACCCAACTCCCGTGATATAAAAATTCCATTAGGGAATTTCAATGCTAAGATAGGCTGAGGGAATATCTTCAAACCGATTATATGGAATAAAAGCTTGCATTAGGGAAGTAATGACAAAGGCGTTACACTTGCAAAATTAGCAACATCCAAACACTTTGTAGTAGGGTACAAAATTGCCACATCGTGACATTCGTAAATATACTTGTATCTCCCGGCTCAAAAATATAATCCAATAGATCCCATTTTAATAGACAGAAGAAGACAGTCTAGCATAAGGGATGTTTGGTCGTTTATGACCAAGCTGATTGTGGCAGTGACCACTTCTTGGTAGCAGCAATATTAAGAGATAGATTACTGTTGATAATCTGCATCCGATAACGGAGAGGTTTTATTTGAAGAAATTAAAGGAGGGTTAGGCGAGAGGGGAATATCAAATTGAAGAATCGAATAGATTCTCGGTTTAAGAAGGTTAGGGATGCATTAGTGTTGACGATACTTGGGTTAAAATTTAGGGAAGTATTAAAATTTAAGCAAGAAGGAAACTGGAACACGCGAAATACATAGGAACAAACCACGATTCGACGATGAATGCAATAAACTAACAGAGAATAGAAAAAAAATGTGTTCTGTGACAAAATCTGACCGACAGAATAGAACAAAACTTCATTGATATCAGGCGGAAAAGCTTTAAAAGTTTTAGAATAAAGAAATGTGATTTTATTTAAAGCTTATATTACTGAACTTGAAGGAAGCAGTAAAGTTCATATTTAGGACATATTTAGAGGCACCAAGAAATTTAAGAAAGGCTATCAATCTCAAGATTATACATTAAAGAAAGCAGACGGAATAATTCTCAGAGATAAAGATAGCATTTTAATTATGAGGAACTGTTTTTTTTGACACTTTGCTAAACACAGAGCCAAGAAAATAATGTTTAAGAGAAAGTGAATCGTATACATCAGAATTGTATATTTCAGAGTCTAATCGAACAGAAATGTGACATAAATTGGTATACAGAAATTAAAGAAACACAAATCTCAGCATGTAGACGAAATTCCTTTTCAGTTAATTTTAGTTGGGAGGGAAAAATGGTGGAATGAGATACACACTCGTTTTCCTCACATACAAGAAGGAGAAATTGCCACAAGAGTAGAAAGAATCAATCATTGTTCCAATTCACAAGAAATGCGACAAAACTGATCGTAATAATTATTGAGGCATACCTCTAATGTCAAGATCTTATAAAATCTCCGCAAACATTTCGTTAGCAAGACTCACCCGTGTGCAGACGAAATTATTGGAGATATGTGTGGATTTAGGCGAAATCGATCAACTATCGACCAGATATTTACTCAAAAAGCAATGGAAATACAACAGCCCAGTACACCATTGATTTCAGATTCGCCTACGACTAGGTTAGAAGGGAAACATTGTACGATATTCGAATTTAGCATACTAAAATATATAGTTAGATTAATAAAGATGTGTTTAGATGAATACAAAAGTAAAGTCCAAGTAGAATGAAATGAAACAAGGATATGCCTTGTCTAGAAGATATTATAAGAAAAACTGAAGGTAGCAAACAGGGGCTAAAGCTATATGGCATTCATTAGGTTGTGGGTAATGCTATCATGTTCATCTGATAGGAAATTATATAAAAACAATTTTAAAAATCTCGCAAGAGGTTTTATTAAATGCTTGCAGGGACCCTGGATTTAAAACATGGGAATCGGGTTTGACAGTAATATGCTGCAAATTATGGGTACTTTAAAATGACAAGTAAAACTTTCGATAAAATGGATATTTTCAGATATCTAGAATAACCATTAACAGACCAAAACCATATCCACAAGTAATTCCAATGTTGATTGAAGTCAGGGAATTCGTGCTATTATTCAGTCTAAACTCTTTTTTTTCTTCGCCAGTTATGTTGGAGTTTGCAGCTTAAAATATATAAAACGATAATTATATCTGTTCTGTTATACAGTTGTGAAACCTAGTTGTTTAGATTGAAAATATATGAAAATAAAATTCAGAGGCGAATATTTGGACTCACGAGGACTGGGAGTGGGAACTGGGGGAAGCTTCATATCGAGGATATCCATAATTTATATCGTTTGCCCAACATTGTTGGGTCATTAAGTCATCAAGAAGCCAGAATGGAAGAAAAGTAGGAACGCATTCCAAGTTTTAACTATAAGGGCCGCGGTGGCTCAGTGGCAGAGCGTTCATCTCTGGTGCTTGGGGTCCCGGGTTTGATCCCAGCCCCCGCCAAGTGAACTTTGTGGTGGACAAACACCGTGTGCGTGGGTTTTCTCGGGGTTCTCCCGTTTCCTCCCACTTTCTTCATTCCACCACTTCATTCATCACTCATCATCACCGTCTCCTTTAGCCTAACCGGCATAACCGTGGGACGTAAAACTCAAAGATTTCATTTCATTTCATTTTTCCAAGTTTTAACTGAAAATCCAATCGGAAAAAGACCATTAAAAAGTCTTAGGCGCAAATTGGAGGATAATATTATTAAGATGGATCTCGCAGAAATAAAAATACAGAATACAAACTGGATCTAGTTGATAAGGGTAGAAATTAATGAAGAGCTTTGCTGAATGAGGCATTCAACCTTCGGGTTCCATAGGCCTTAGAGTACATCAGTAAGTTAAATTATTTATATTTTCAACTTTTTCTAAATGGAAAATTGAACTCGTTACAGAATGTAGCACTTGAATTTTAATTGTCATATTTTTCAAATTTATTTTAGTATATGTGGTACAGTTTTTATTCTTGTATTATAAATCTTCCCTCTAATAATATCCAAGTATTTGACATCAAGAAGCACGTAATAAATATTGTAAAACTGTTTAGTGACAACCTTGCACTGCTGCACGTTTCCAACGACTTTGTTCTTCTAACTTAGTCATTCCAAGTGAGGCCATGTGGAATTCCATAATGGATTGATTATGGAGATTTCAATGGACTTACATGTGCTACAGCACATATACGCCGTAAAAGTTATTTTTTTCACGTTTTTCAATTTGTGCCAACTGTATATACACTCACCTAGAGGCCACACCATTCAACGAACTTTAAATTTTCAACTTAAGAGGCCTTATCACTGCGAAATTAAAATACCGTTAATTTTACAGTAATTATGTGATATCTTCAATTAGATAAGAGATAATCAGAAAGTGGAACAAGAGCTTCCTAGACAATATTATTTTACATGAAATACCGTTATCACGACTCACTTATCTCCTTTTGATTTCCAGCCATTTAGAAAATCGGCATTTATTTTCACGTTTCTAAATGGTTGCCAACAAAAAGCTACTAGGTGACTCATGATAATGGTACCTCATGCAAAATAATATTCTCTAAAGCGATCTTGTTCCACATTTTGATTATCTTTTATCTATTTGAAGATAACATATAATTACTATAAAATTAGCGGTAATTTAATTTTGCAGTGATACGGCCTCTTAAGCTTTTTACAAGATCCCCTAAAGGTTTTCAAATTTTTCTTTTGGACTTCCGAAAATAAGAGTACCTTACTCGAGAGAAAGAGAGAAAATAAATAAATAAATAAATGCGAATTTCTCAAAAGCGGCTACCAACAATTTTGTTTATATTTCATAAATTAATATTTTATTAATAACCCTACAATATGATATAAGTTTAATTTCTGAGAAAATCTAGAATGGGTAGTTTACTATTGGAAGTAAGTTATTTTTGCACAATTTTCTCAAAAATGTCTCCCACTCGATTTTGTTCATACTTCCTAAATAAATAGTTCAATAAAAACTGCAACATGACATGATTTATTGTAAGAAATGGAAGACGGTGAAGTTTAATTCGATGACCTGTACCTTTTGTCTTTTAATTTTTCTTAACTCTTTTATGTTAACGATGTTAATATAAATTTTTTACCATATCTTTTTAATTATTATACTATTGGTTATATTTGTAGCTGGACAGATGAAAATATTAACCCTTTCAGTCACCTTGTCCATAATAAGGACAGTAAATTTAAACCTTTTTTCTTTTAAATTTTCGTTTTACATACTATTATTGATCCCGTCGTATCTTTAAAGGTTTCTCTTTCAGTATTTTGAGGTTCCGACAACAATTATACAAAACTGTAATTGTTGTAATGGATATTTTGAAGGCGGGTTTCATTAAACAATGAAATCGAAGAAGTGCTCCGCCGAAAACAGGTCGCGAGCCTTGATACAAAAGAAAATTCGATTTTTTTTCCCTGATAAATTAGATACAAAATATATCAATCAATTAGTTTTGAGATATGTATACTCTAACTGTTTCATTCAACGTGTTTTAAAAAAATCGTGCTAGATATAGAATAATGTGACTGTTATTTGCCTGATCGGTTCGGAATCCGAAAATGATTTACACCTGAACAAAGCATTGTGTACGCAGTTTGCTAAATTCCATGCTACATGTTTGACGGGTTTTATCTTTGCTCGTTCAAAAATGGACGAAGAATACTTCAGGTGTTGCAGAGCAAACAGAAAGAAACTCAGTTAAAGTGAAATTCTGTCATTGATGGAAAGTGGCGATATTTATTTATTTATTGAACAAATTCCCAGATACAGCATAACTTTGCCATTTTACACAGGAACATGCTAACAAAAGAAAGAAAAAAACAAAACAACAATAACAACATAGAAAAAAGAGTGTAAGAGTAAAACTATTCCGTCAAAGCTCGTTTAATTTCTCTTTCAAACACTGGGTAGCTCGAAAAAATGTCTACATCAGTTGTTACTTGATTATAACAGTTTGGTATTCTATAAAAAAGAGACCTCTGTATAACAGCCAACCTAGGACGGGCAAGATGGAATAGGTGGGTATTCCGGGTGATGCGGGAAGGGACACGTAAGGATAGTTCCTGAAGTAATATTTCCGATCTTAAGTTTCCATTAACTACTTTACGCAAATATTTCAGGTCAGAGATAATTCTGCGTATTTCAGGAGTCTGAATATTAAGATGTCGCAAGAGTTCCTTCTTAGATAATATTCGAAGTGCAGGAACACGAAAACGGACTATAGCGATGAAGAAATTGAGAACAGAATCAAGTCTGGAGAGATGTGTAGGTGTTGCCATGGCCCATATGGGAGAGCAGTATTCGATCTTGGGCGCTATTAAAGTCTTATAAAAAGTTGCTAATGAAGAAACAGTGCGTAGTTCGGTGAATCGATAAAGAAGTCCCAACATGCGCATTGAATTCTTTAGTATTGAGATGTGGTCAGAGAAGGTGAGTTTTGAATCAAAGATGACACCAAGATCGTTATGACTAGCAGAATGTGTGATTGGGGAATCGTTGATATGGTATGTGGAGGGAACAGGAGACTTTTTCAAAGTAATAGTAATACTGTCTAAATATATCAGATTTAGAAGAGTTTTGTGACGAAGAAGGTGATGAGCCCCAGGATTTTAGAGCTTATTCACCAGGGGAAGAATCTGAATCGTTACTGGACGTCGAAGAATTGCAATCAAATCCTGTATCAGACGACGATCCGAGTCTCGATTCACAATCAAATAATTATCTTGCTTATATGAACGTCAATAGTAAGCAATCAGTTAGCGAGAGTATTACCATTCAACTCCATACGTGCCTAACTGAAAAAGGATTTCAGAAGAAGTATTTTTATTCCAAAGGACTGACCGAGAAAAATTATATTACTTGGATACAAGAACCCAGCTTTGAGACACCGCCTGTGGAATCTTTTGTGAATACCGTGGAGTTACGAAATTCAACTCAAGGTATTTCACTTCAGATCTTAAGGATATGGTTTTTGCAACAAACATGTACACAGTTCAAAGAATGTTGCGAATTTCCGTTCCACGAATATTGATGAAAATGAAACCTTTATTGAAATACGCCTTGTCATGGGAAACTTAGGTCATCCTCGGGTTACAGTGTACTGGGAGCAAGGGTTTCGGAATGGACTTATAGTAGATAACTTCGTTGGAATTGGAAATGAAGGGACATGCAGAAAACGGGACAAGAAAACAGACCAATGTGTTGAATTTCCTAGACCAGAAGTAATAAAACACTATAAAATGAACATGGGAGAAATGGATAAATTTAATTTTCTAATTGCATTATACCGTTCCTTCGTTCGGTCCAGAAAATGAACATTACATTTGTTTGCGCATGCGGCGATACGGTCATTAGTAATTCTTGGCTCGAATATCGAAGAAAAGACACACAATTAAAAATTCCCGAAAATAAGATGATAGATCTCGTTCATTACAGACAGTATGCTGGACAAGCTTTCATGCTATCTGGAAGACAGGGTTGTAGGAACAGGGGTAGGCTCTCGCACGAAGAAGTCATATTGGATGTTTGCCAAAGAAAGTCCGCTACTCGCCCTATAGAAGACGTTCGTTTTGATGGTTTCAACCATTTGCCAAAGTACACTGAACAAAAAAACAAGATGTAAAAGAGAAGATTGCAAAAGGTAAAACATATATTGTATGTTCCAAGTGCAAAGTAGCGCTGTGCATATCAAAAGGCAAAGCTGTTTCAGTTCTTTCCATGGAAAGTAATAGAAGACTGAGAATTTTCATGTTAATATATGAGTATGATTTCTGCTTTAGTCATATGTGCACTTATAAATTTGTAACAAATTACGCAATAAAATACATAATGTAAGGTATAAATAAGCTTCATCTTCAGTCGATACCATTCTGTACTATTAGATGTAGCTGTTACTACTGGTCACGATGTCCTATATATAGGACTGTCCGAGGTAATGGTAGTCACGATGTTCTATATATTGCACGGTCCGAATCTCGCAACCTATAAGTGAAATTTAAAACTTTCGTGTATTTTACGTTTAATACGTTTAAATAACGTTATAAAACAAGTTTATATATATATATATATATATATATATATATCTTCCCACGATGACAAAAATTCGTGACTGAAAGGGTTGAAGATTATTCACTGCGTATCTTAAAAAAAAAAAAAAAAAAAAAAAAAGCAATATTGAGAAAATGAAAAGTTAGTACAAGATTCATCTAACTCGTAATATCTTTCGTTCGCATTTTTTCCACGTAATACAAGTTTATGCCTTATATTCTTATTACCTGTGGCTCCTCATTAACATAAAAACTAAGCTGGTGCCGTTCAAGATCCAGAAGAACTCCTACAGTGGACTTGGGTTGGATTCCACCTTCACACCGTTGCTCGTGCACGCTGGCATGCATAAACCACGAACGCTGACGATCAATATACATACTCCAGCCCTTATCATCTTTACCTGTAAAATTAAAACAAAACATGTAACTAGACAAAAAAAAAAAAAAAAAAAAAAAGAGTGACATTACCCAAGAAAAAACATTGTAAGGCATTATTAATACAACTTTCTTAACTTTATTTCAATTTCGATTACATTCGTTAGAGCTCAACATTTCTAAACAAAACTGAAGTCAGTTTGATCACGTGTTCCATATGGCTTTAGGAAGAGAATTTGGTTTGGATGTAACCTATCGAAATCTGATTTTCAATTGTTTATTTTTTTTTTAATATGTTGCTCTCGAAGAGAAATACGAAAACGAAAAGGCTGAATTCTACAGACAAAGCAGTAACAAGTTTGTTCAGAGTTTGTTTTCGCAATTCTTATTATACAGCAACATGCTTAAATGTTTAAAAAAAAAAAAACTGTAGATTTATATTACATTGCTGAGTAATTCGCACTTCAACATTGTCAATTAAAAGTCTGTTATTTCTGATCTTACATGGAAGTACACACCAAGATTTTTTTCGTTACCCATAAATTAGGAAGAGAAGGGAATCTTCATTAACGAATTACAAACTTGTATCCAGGATGGACAAGTATATAATTTCATACATCATGTCTTTTACATAATGACAAATACTTCTTTAGTTGCACTGTACAAAAGGTGAGAAGTGTCTCGAGATTATATACCTTTTGGCTGTTAATATTCACCTAATAACGAAAAATATATGCTTGTCTAGAACAGTACTTTCCAACCATTCCCTTATGGCGACAACCTATTAGTACAGACATTCATTCACTGACACGGGCGTCTCTGGCGGAGAGGGGGACGAGGGGGACGCGTCCCCCCCAATATTTTGAAGTACAAAATATTCAATATTCTATTCAAACTTAAGTTATTTACTACGACAGAACAACATATATATAATAATAATTATATTTATTTGGAATATAATATTCAGGCTGTGAAATAATAGAGTTTTTGATATATCTCAGGGGGTCCCTGAAGGTAAGCAGAATGGTAACAAACGGAATCGAAGATAATAAATAGGTTGGGCTAGGTACTACCTTTTAAATCTCCTTCTTTGATGTTCCCCCCAAATTTTACATGTCAGAGATGCCAGTGTTCACTGATATTAAGTGCAAACCATATAATATATTGTAACAAAGATATAAGAACAGAGAGATCTGGTCTGTCATTGAATAATATTTGCATAAAACTGTAAAAATTAATATGACAATTACAAAGTTAATACGCTGACTGAAAAGAAGAAAAATTTATATTGTTTTATTAACTTCTTCATTCATTCTATATTGTAAATTTTTACCCCCCCCCCCTAAAAAAAACTCGAACACTAGGATGTTGCGACATCCAAATTAGCAAGCTATGGTTTAAAATATATAATATTTGGTTTCAGACTCAGACGGACGGATAAGGAAACTATATAAGAGTAAAACAATTCTAGTATTAAGTATAACAACTTCTTGAAATATATAAGACTATAACCTATATATTTAGGGTGAGGCCATAATTTAGTAACATTTGAAAAAAAAAATTAATAGATTAAATTATGAAATCAGAGTGAAACACTGAAAAAAAATCTTACAGATAATACAATTTACTTACTGAAATATTAAGAATTATGCAGTATACTAGCTTTCCTATAGAGGTGTATATACATATAGTATAGCCCAAAAAGAAATATCATCATTGTTGGGAAATGTTTTTAAAAACCGACGCAATAACTTAAATGCAATTGTTGCAGTGGAATTAAGGAATATTTGATGGATGTAAAAATATTATATATATGATGAATTCCTCGGAGGTTTATACTTAAAATATACAATAAACCTCACGATATACAGGAAACTGGTTTTATGTAAATCTAATCGTAATATTGAAAGAATGGTGACGGATGCAGTTTTTTGGTAAGAACTAAGAACCAATGTTAAAATTTACACAGGCCACAATTGGGCAAGAATTTTAACCTGATTATAGATAGATGTCTTCGCAAAATGTAGGAAGATGCAAATGATTTAGCTATTGGCAACTTTGAATCCAAACAATATGGCAGTGCAGAGACAACTATAAAGCTAAAGGACATGCGCTATATTAAATTATTGTATGATATTTCAGAAAGTTTCGAACTTGGGACTAGACAAGAGTATTCGAATGTATGTATTTGTCATTTGACAAGTTAAAACTTAAACATATACATTCATTAGAATTAAAAAGAATACAGAATATGATTAATAACCTATTGTTTTTATTAACTATATACTTTTGAGGCCATGGAAATACGGGATATTTCAAAAAGAATCATTCGATTTCAAACAATCGTTAACTATGCAGTTTTTTTTTTCTTTTAATCTATTTTGGACCAACAATGAACCGTCGGAATAAAGGATTCTTTCACGCGGTTACCGGTAAGTTGCAGTAGCATGCTTCCTTCACGGGTCACTTCAGTGTTCAGGATGGTGACTGTACAGTAGAGATCGTTTTGCGAAGTGCCAGTCCGTATAAGCTGTTCAGCGCGAATTTTGTCAACAACAAAAGATTCTGGGATTTATAACAGCCGCCCCTACCAACTACAGTAGTCACACTGAAGGAACGTGTAACAGCATCCGTAGAAACAATGAATCCAGGAATTGACGAATTTGATTACCGTATGGACATATGCCGTACATCCCAAGGAGGCCATATTGAACATCTATGATGTTGGTATGTAAAAGAAAAAAATCATTACTAGCTTTGCAATATAAAATTAATCTAAAGTGCATGTGTTCGATACTATGAATACTATTTACATTTAAATCGGATGAGTACTTTTGAAATACCCTGTACGCACACAGAGGAATAAAGAGAGCAACTTCACAGATATTAGTAACACTCCATACATCATCATGTATTAAAACAATAATAATGACTTAGGCGATAATTGACTCATATCTGTGCCTTAATTTGTTTTAGACCTCATTGGAGGAAACAGAGCATCTTTGGACTACAAAGTATGTCTGTGTGTATGTCGAAGCTTATGTCTCTGCACAGCTTAAGACAATAACGTCCACAACACATTTACCTCTTCCTACTGCTACTATGAATTAAATTCTGCATACGTATTTGAAATAGACACTCAAAACAGCATTTTGATAGACAAAAGATATAGTCTTACCAAGCATTTCTTCTTTGTTCACGTCCAGACGTGCTATTCCAAAACTTGGATCAGTATCGCTATCGTAGCGGTCTATCGAGAATTCCCAGTAATGTACACCACGAGAAAAGCCTACGCTACCAAGTGCTACGCGGTGTTCATATCCTTCACATACTACTGTGTTGTTATCATTGGAGAAACGAAGTTCCGGTGTGGACAGAGCGGGATCAAATGTAAACCATGCCACTGAAAAGAAAAGCAAAATGAGTTAAAGATATTAACATTCAAACAAATACTTGACAAAACCTTCCTGGACAGCAAGAACAATTCTGCAGTACAACAACAACTATATATAGTGGAATTACAAACTAAACAAACTTTTCTCATCGGCAGTAAAACTGCTACAACGGCATTAATGAACACACGCGGATTGTCAGAGTCGAATGTTGCAACCGTTTCAAAGAGTCAGTTGCTTTCCATTGTCACCAGTAGGCACAAGGCAGGTTGACCGTCTCTTCCCTCAAATGAAGTTTTGAACTGTGAGGGAAAAGTTGGTTTGTGCGTAAACTTTAGTTTCACGTACGATTTAACTGTACTACAATCTCCAGTCTTGAATAAACTTTAATCCAATAAAATCAAAGTAACATAGTTACCAGCATATTATATAGTCCTTGTATTATGCTTTTTTTTTCTTTCGAAGTACCATAGAATATGGAATATTATTTTAGAGTAACAGTAACTATATAAATGAAGTTCTACTACTACAAAGAAAAATTATTAGAATAACCAGTGGTGCATCATATAAAGGACACTGTAAACCTTTGTTCTGTAAGTTGAAAAGTATGACTGTTGTTGATATATCGTATAGCAAACTATTAAAGATCAAAAAATAACTATACAATACAAGGTACAAAATTCATAAACAGGTTACTAATACACACGCAAAGTTTACCGATTGCTCAATTTAAAAATAAAGTGTGTGATTGGTTAGTTGCTGTACCCTATTATAATGTTACGAAGTTTGAGAAAGATAAACGTATATTGGTATAGGTAAAAAAGGAATTTACTTGTATATCTTCATTTGAGGTTGTTTATTGTCTGTACACAGACTTAATGGCAATAAAAATATTCTATTATATTCTTTTATTCATTTATTTTTCAATAAATCAGGGTACAGACAAACTGGAAACCATCCTATGTACGAGATAGGCCAGTAACATGGAGAAAGATATTTTGTTTGTTATTTTAAGCAAATATCTACTCAAATGATATCAATAATTTTAGTTATTGACAAATAAAATTGCGAGAAGGATTATGAACTTTCGCTGGTGATTGCATACAGTTTAATACATAGTTTATAATTTCAACCATATAAATACTTAATTTTGGGGGCCTATTATTATAATAAGTTAATATACTTTAATGAAACGTGTGAACCATGCTTCTAGTATTCAACATGACATCAAGTTGTGAGTTTCTGTTACAGAAACATTCGAAAAGAGAAACGCAGGGTATGCGTTTTCTATGAGGCTTCTAAATGAAATCGGTCAAGGAAAATGTAATAGTTGGGTATTCAATCCCAATTTGGATGTATACAAATGTACATAATATTAAAAAAAAAAAAAAAAATCACGTTAACTTGCATAAAAATAATCTTAGTTTCATGAAACATAGTACTGTATGTTTTTGAGAGGATCTAGAATAATCTCTAATAGTGGTGATTACAATTAGTCACGTTAAGTTCCACAATATGTTTTATTTACAATGAAAAAGTTTCACGATAACTTTAGTGATGTTTAAAATCATTTTCAAGGAGCTAAAAGTGTTTTGAGATTTAGATTAAAATCAGTCACGACGATATTGAAGGGGACATTTATTACTAAATTAAAAAGAAAGAAAGTTCACGATAACTTCCAAAATGAATGTTCGAAAATATAATCCGTACTTGAAATTATAAAATATAACACGTAATTTCTTTGAAACTTCACAAACATTCATACTGTTTAAAATTGAAGTCAGTCAAAACTGAGAGAATGAGTTCACTCTATCCTCCAACTTAAGCAAAAACATCTTTAACTTCTACTGTGCACGCACCATTAATGTGATGTCTTGAATATTGAAATAGCACGAAGTGTCACATTGATCCCTCATATCATGTTACCTGCTTTGTAGGTATTAGCAAGACACCAATATATTTACATTTTTTACTAATTACCATTCGTCTATTGCATAACACTAATGCTACAGAAATATACATACACACTATTAGCAATAATAATACATCTTATTGAGAAAAAAACATGGGAAAACAATTTTGATTCGACAAGTTCAGGAGTCAGAGACCAGATCTACATTATTAACACGAACATTTGAATTATATAAATGCTGCATTCTTGTTACATGGAATATTTATGTATGTTAATTCTTGAAGCAGGAGGTAGAAAAGATTTGCGTGTCTGGACTTCCGGGTTGGTGCATAAAAGTACACCCTCTTCAGTAAACGAGAGCAATTTATTTCATTTTTATTTTAAATATTCTGCTGAGAAAGGTTAGATCACTTTTTATTCTTCTGCTGTTCAGTGTAAAAACCCGTACCAATCAATGGGTAAGTACTTATGATGGTGAAGCCATACAATGTTGTTAAATGACAATTATGCCCAAATTTACATTCGTTGATCCTATGCTAATCAATACCGGTAGCTTCATAATCCTTGCTCAATACCAAGTATCATTTGTCTAGCATAACACTGATTTTTAGGCCAAGATACTTTCTATGAACACATAGTACTGGAATCCTCGAGAATAGGTTACTGTGGTTACTGTAATACTCCCGAATTGGTCAAGAAAATTAAGAAGGAACAGGCAGTATTGTAATACTCGAGAATAGGTCTAGAGAATTGGGAAGGAACAGGTAGTATCGTAATACTCGAGAACAAGTCTAGATAATTGAGAAGGAACACGTAGTTATTGTAGTACTCGAGAATAGGTCTAGAGAATTGAGAAGGAACATACAATTACTGTAGTACCCGAGAGTACGTCTAGAGAATTGAGAAGGAACAGGCAGTACTATAATACTCGAAAATGGGTATAGGGAACTAAGGAAAAAAAAAAAAAAACTTCCGCCGAATGATACCTAACAATTTGGTTTGCTCTCTTGCGTATACGATTGATATAAACAATGAAGCAAAAGTCTGACGAGAAATAAATACCTAAATAATACGCCGAATGTGATTTGTTCGCTTTGATACCGTTAGTAAGAGCAGGAGCAATCGAGATTTTTTTCCACACATAATTGAGAGTTGTACAAAACGCAATAATATGTACAGCTGCGGCAATGATAAATATTAGCAGGCATGTAATTCCTGTATTTGTTTTACATCCTTCAATTCGCCGTCGTAATTAAATTTGGATGATTCTGTCGATGCATATGACAGAAACTATTATAAATTCAATTCTGTTCTGTACATTACGTGAGATATAAGAAATGAATGATTGACAAAAGTGAAGCCTATTGTGGTTTTATTGTTCCCGATGGTAGACAAGTGTCTATATCGATATATTAAAATATTAAACATTATATATGTGTGTAACATATATGCCACACCTTTATGGACCGCGGTGGCTCAGTGGTAGAGCGCTCACCTCTGGTGCATGGGGTCCTTGGTTCGATCCCAGCTCGCGCCAAGAGAACTTTGTTGTGTGCGTGGGTTTTCTCCGGGTTCTCTCGTTTCCTTCCATTTTCTTCATTCCACCGTTTCATCCATTTCTCATCATCACCGTCTCCTTTAGCACAGCCGGCAAAACGTGGGACGTAAAACTTAAAGATTTGATTTTATTTCATTTCATATACGATTTAGAAAACAAACTTTCATAAATAACTGGAAATATTTTGGTTTCGAGCAATAAACTAAACCAGTATTTGTCTTGTTTATGTTTTACTTGTCAGTGAAAGAGTTGTGACAATGGGAAAGAAAAACTTGAATGTAATTTACCGTTGTGAAAAATATAAGGAAAAGCACATTACAAAAAAAAAAAAAAAAAAAAAAACTGAGATACTGGGGAAATATAGATTCCAGGAAACTGCCAATCTTCTCACTAGTGCAAAGTATAGTTGAGTTGATTTTAACGTTCCTTTCAGCAGCGAGGCTATATGAGACGGGACCTACCGATTTACGTGGATCCGAACCACATGATAATGCAAAGTATATCGCGTACTTTCTGCATGTAAACGGAAAACACTCGATTCATTTCACACGACAGAACACCTTTGAATTCTCAATGGGAGTACACACACACACACACTCGAATTCCATGTTCAAGTCCAGGCATCACAGTCAGGCCCGGACTGGTCCAGGTGGCTAGGTGGCGATCGCCGCCCAGACAGGGGCCAAATGAAAATTTTAATAAAGAGAGGAGGTCACATAAATTTGGAATCAAATTATGTAAATCGAAATGAAAATTCGTTATACCAATTTCTGGTAGCAATAATTTACTACTAATAATTTCTTTCCTGATCTTTTATCACTTCGCAACCATAGTAGGTAATTCCATTACGACCATCTTGTAGGCTTGTATGTACACACAATTTGCATAAATACACACAATCTGAGCATTTGACATGGTTCGTGAACCACAAGTTCTTATTGATATTAATGTCCTTACGAGAAAATTTTGTCGTGCTTTTTCCGGAAGGTACAGTATATACCACCGGAAAAATATTTCGGGCTACGTGCAGTGAGCGTTTCTTTGCAGCTTATCGTACCCCTTGTTCACGAATACTGAAACCGCCAGTGCTAACTTTACATTAATTTGTCCGTAATTCTTTATTAACAAATTACAAATTTCAGCCATCCCAAGGCGAGAGAAAAAAAAAAAGTATGCTAATGATTATTATTATCTGGTATTCTCATCAATATTTTTACGTAACATATACCCTCATTTTATATTATGATCTCTATGATATAATGTACGGTGTGGCTACTAAAGAATATCATGGAAAACAGTGGGCAGTTGGAATAATGGTGGTTGGGGAGATCGAGAATTCGGGGCCAAAACAATATGTCACCTGCTGCGGCAACTAGCAGCCAGTTCGGTCCTGATCACAGTTAACTATTCCCTGTTCAGCGTAAGCTCTAAACTCCAATAAACAAAATATTTGTATCCTTTCGCTCGTCACAAATACGATTGGCTAGTGATGTATCACTCCCACTCCCCACGGGGAGGAGAAATTTGTACACGTGCATTTTGACAATACTGTCTCGTGTTGTCCAGATACTTAAAGCAACAGCAGAAAAGAAGGGAAAAAACTAGAAAGGTTTAAAAAAATATATTTGAATTTCGCTGGTAAACAATTGTTGTTTAGTGAGTAAAGGTTTACCTTGTTTGTTTCACCACAACACTCGCGGAACCGGGATTCATGCCAGCCGTCTTTCAGGCTTGAAAGCAGAACACGCCTCCACGGTTGAACTGGCGCCATAATTACTGCGCATGCTTAGTGTTTATTTCTATTGTTTCATTAACTACACTCGATTGCAGTTTTATTAGATAATCCGTATTATATTTTTGTCATTTATAATAATGTAGCAGTTTTATATGGAGGTTCATAGTAAAAGTAATAATCAAATCACATGAACTCTTTTGCGGAGCGTCTGTAGGCCAACAGCAAATCAGCGAGCTTTAGTTTCACGTGGCTTTGTTTATCGCAATTTAGAGCTTAGGCCGAACAGGGTTAGTTTTCGTGCTACATTCAGACGTACAGTACTTAAAATAATAATAATAATAATAAAATTGAAGTGTTGAATTTTTACAACATTATAGTTCGAGTTCCAAAATGGTAAAGCTCTCTCTCTCTCTCTCTTTTTTTTTTCTAAGTTTCTACGAAGTAAAATATTAATAACACATTCAACATTATACTCAAGTTACTGAAATAATAAAAAAAACTCTTGTAATTCCTATGCTTAAAAGTAAAAGTGCAATCACATCCCGGAATGCACTTCGGACGCTGACTCATTTGACCAGTCTTCTTCTGTAATGGTTCCACACCCCTTTTTCTGTCCCTTAAGAGACTCCGTGTGTGTGTGTGCATTTTTATTTTAATCGAATGGGGCAGCGAACTTCCCACCAAATGCTTATTGAAGAGAGTGTTACTGAACACCGGCAAATGCAACGTATTTGTTCCACCGAAAGGGCTGTCTGTCTGGCATTCTCTCTTTTAATGTTGGGACACTACTGCGGCGACAGTGAGTCATCTTCACATAATTAATCTTAGCCTCATGAGGCAGATAAGCAGGCCTTACCCTGGGGTAGCATTTCACACGTCATATGTCACTCGATAATAATCGATGGGTCGTTATAACTAGAATACGGTAAGGGGTGAGTAAGATTCTCCCCCTGTTAGTGATTTAAAAAGAGGGTGGCTTCGAAAATGGCAATTCTACACTTCCTGTATTTGGGCTTCAACAACACAACAGGAAATCACGTTGTTGTGAGTGATGCGAGAGGACAGTAAACTTTCTGAAATCACTATAACCGGATTCCGCGATTGTAAAGCTTATGGCAAGTGCCAAGTCTAATACGTATTGCATGTATCTCACAGCTCGCATGAGTAATAGCGGAAGTAGAAGATTGGGATTTCGCAGTAAAATGGTGATTACAGGATTTCGGAGGATTGTATTTGTTCACCGGGAAAAGTTTATGATTGTCTGTAGAAAAAAAAAAAAAAAAGAAAGAAAGAAAGAAAGAATAAAAGACATATAGTTTTAGACGATAAAAACTGCAAGGCATTTACTTAAATGACTCTTCATCTTTTACTAGAGATAAAATCCGTAATACTAATTTATTGTACCGTATTTTGTTACAAGGAACACATACTACACACTAGGGATGACCAATTCCGGAATTATTACTTTCCAGAATCCGAAAAGTAAACCTAAAATCGGAAAATTTCCGGATTTCGGAAAAATTCTGGAATTTTTCCGAATTCCGGAAATTTTTTTCCGAAATCTGGAAAGTGAAATTACCGATTCCGAAAAATGTTGGCCACCCCAAAAGTACATACAAACTCTGCAAGTATTACGTGACAGATATTTAAAATTGAAGAGCTAATGCTCATTTTAGGGTTGATTTTGAGTTTAACGCCCCTTTCAGCAACGATCTCACTAACCATAGTATGTAACTATACTCTTGCTAGTATTATAATGAAGAGCTTAATGGACTATGTTTTAGTACTAGTTTCATCTTAGTACGTGGTGTGTTACAATGAATTGCATATTATTTTGCATATTGTTGACAGTGAATTAAATACTATTTTGGCGCCATAAAAATTAGTTTTTGGCTATAGTCACGAAAACTGTTCAATTCAACGAGATTTGTCGGTATTATTATTGTTAAGCTAAAACTGATACTACTGTAAAATCTACCTACATACAGCGTGTAGCGGAAGCTTCTTAGAACAATACATTTTTTGCAGGAAAATATTATGATACCTAAAATTTTTAAGCGACGTAATTGTAAAAATCATAGTACTATTTATCATAGGCAGCATATATAGCTTCACATCCAAAAATTCGGATACCTCTGGACCTAAGTTGTGTCAGAATTTCGAAAGTGCCGAATTTGGGAAGATATATAACAGAAAATGATTACGACGTTCATTTTGGGCCTGCAGAGCAACAAAATAATTATAAAAATGAGCCGAAATGACTGTTAACAAGTGCAACCAAGACCCAATAACTAACTATCGACTACAGCGCCATGAAAATATAAACGGCGCCTCCAGAAAACAATGGCGCCACAACGCGGTACATTTGAAAACGCGATACAAAATTCGTTGTGGAAATCTGAAGGAATTGAGTTATTGCCACTCGCATTTTTGAATTTTAACCTGTAAAATAATTTCTAAATACTGTTTACTAAATGATTTTACATTTTCTTTTAGAATTTGTCGAGTGTTATGCCCAAAGTCAGTTTTGAGCCCATTTACCTAATATATCGACGCGAAGTTACTAAGTCAACGTAACAAAGTAGGATTGTCAGTAATTTTTTTTTCCTTCGACTGCTCCAAAAGGGAGTTTAACATTCGGGAACTAGAATGAAGGTTTCTTTATACAAATATTCATATGCACACGTTTACCTTACTATCTACAAAATTCATCCAATCTTAATCAGCTTGTCATGGAAGTAGTATTTGATTCGTTTAGTACGTATGTGAAACAAAAGGTCATTTAAAAATTATCCGCGGTTTTTTGGTACATATTTTAACAAAAAAATTCTTTATTGAAAATCAATTTTAATCAAGTACATATTGATCATTATTATCTATGACCTTTTGCCATTTTTCGGGTAGCTTCATAATTCCACCGTTGTAGAACTTCTGTGGTTTATCGTCGAAAAACTTGGTCAAGTGATTTTCTGCGGAGCTTCTTGGCCTATTATTATTATTATTATTATTATTATTATTATTATCTACCATGAAGAGTTTTGCAGAGACAAAATAAATGGTACTCAGACAGTGCAACATCCGGGCTATACGGTGGATGTATCAAAACTTCCCAACCAAGTTCCCTCAATTTGTTCCGAGTCATCAAAGATGTGTGTAACCGAGCATTGTCACGATGGAACATAACTCTCTTTCTGTTGGCTAATTTTCGGATGATCTTTGATGACTCGGAACAAACTGACGGAACTTGGTTGGGAAGTTTTGATGCATCCACCGAATAGTTCGGACCTTGCATCGTCTGACTACCATTTGTTTCGGTCGCTGCAAAACTCTCTTGATGGTAAAAAAAAAAAAAAAATGTCCGACAGAAGCGCTGCTGAAAATCACTTGGCAAGTTTTTCGACGATAAGCCACAGAAGTTCTACAGTGATAGAATTATGAAGCTACCCGAAAAATGGCAAAAGGTAATAGATAATAATGATCAATATGTACTTCATTAAAATTGAATTTCAATAAAGAATTTTTTTGTTCAAAAATGCACCAAAAAACTGCGGGGACTCTTTATATGACCCTATATTTTCCAACGTAGACCTTTGGTTTCTGAGTTATTAGTCATTTTATTAGGAGCTTTGACTGAGTCAATTAAAAAAAAAAAAAAATCATTGTATTTAGAACAAGAATTTGGAGAAAATACACAGAAGAAAGCAGTTGAACGTTAATCTGAGGCTAAAAGTTACATAAACACAGTGTGTACTCATAATAAAGATGTAATAAATTCGATTAAAGTAGCCTGTTTTCCGCAATCGGAATAATCATTACTAGTTTAATTATCTTACCACTATAATCATTTTTTAAAATAAATTTTTGTTACTTGAAATTATGAACAAGTGCAGTCATTTCTTTCTTTCTTTCGTTAAATGATTCAACATCATTCAGATACTGGCAGCAGCAATACCGGGTGTACCAAAAGTCCGGGACTATAAGCCAACTCTGTGCGAAAAATACACAGGGAGGAAAGTTGTTGGAAATAAGTGGTTTTAGATCTAAAATTGTGGAACTATTCCAACTGCATTACCCGTTTGAGCTCCACATACTGGTAAGGCGTCCTATCGTAACTGAAACTGTAACGTTGCCGCTTCAGTAAGCTATTCCCTTAGGCTTTCACCATAGGCTATTAGAAATGCAGTATTATTGCGAAACTTGTTTAAATTGTCTAAGCTGTTTATACAACAATGTGCACATTCCTTGTGTCAATTTTGCTTGCTCTTTCGTTCCGCCCGAACAGCGTTCTGGACTGGAAACGTTGCTCTTTCATCTAAACATAGGATGTCTTATCACTGTGGAACTCAAACGGCTGGTGCAATTGAGGGGGGGGGGGGAAATGCACCATTTTCCTTTGAAAACCTCTTGTTTCCAACAAATTTCCTCTTTTTCCATTTTTCGTGACTTTATTCATAACCGAATTGGCTCGGACTTTTCATACACCCGGTATAAAGCGGAAACATGTCTTTATTGCAAACCAATGACGTACGCAGAATTTTAAGTATGAATTCAAAAACTCGATCTTATATTCTTTCAAGAAATACGTGATTCTTGAATATAAATCTTAATGTAGTAAATGTTTATTTCTCCATAATACGTCATGCTCAAGGGAGAGTTTAAGTCCTGAACTCCCCTTGCGTACGCCACTTTTGTAAACCATACCGTGATACTTTTCTTCATAAGCATAGAACACAATTTGTAAGTCAAACCCACCTTCAGCAGTTTGTAGACCAATGCATTCACTATATTCACCTTCTCCCGTACTATTAAACGCTTTCACTCTCGCATTATACATTGAATTAAAATGCAGTCCATCCACCGTGCAGATTGTTTCTTTCCCGCAGTACACCTCCTGAAAAAAGAACGAAAGGAATTATTACATTAGAATATCTTACTGGAAGGTGTAAAAAAAAAAAAAAAACAAAACAAAAAAACAAAAAAAAAACAAAAAAACGGGTTTTCATTACGCTTTTACTCGTGAATAACTTAAAACAATAGGACATCAAAAACGAGTAAGTGGTCTCGACAGAACCTGCAAAATGATGTTACATAAATGTTTCTAGCTTTGCTAATAGGCTAAGAATCTATGTGCACAGTTTACGATGCCCATCTGTTGGGCACATAAAAAAAAATTCTGAACAATTCGAAAATTCTGAAAATAATTATTAGTTTATTTTAATAGTAAATTTCAGATACTGTAAAATTTACTGTCTTTCTGATACTCTTAATTATCTTTAAGTTATTCATTACATTTAAAAAATGGCGAGAGGATAGTGAAGGTCTTCAAGTAATTAGTCTAAATTTACAGATAATGAAGGTAAAATAATTATAAACAGACATAATATAAATTTAAGACTACTGTTAAGTGGCCTCATCCCGGCGAAATTAAAATACCGCTAATTTTACAGTAATCATGTTATATCCTCAAATGGATAAAAGATAATTGAAATGTGGAACAAGAGCACCCTAGACCGTAAGGTACCGTTATCACAAGTCACCTAGTGGCTTTCCGTTTTCAGCTGTTTAGAAACGCGAAAATAAATGCCGATTTTCAAAATGACTCGAAATCGAAAGCAGATAAGTGAATCGTAATGACGGTATCTCATGTAAAATGATATTGTCTAGGGCGCTCTTGTTCCACATTTCGATTATCTTTTATCTATTTGAAGATATCACATAATTACTGTAAAATTAACGGTATCTTATTTTCGCCGGGATGACGCCGGGTCGCGAGAGGCTGGTTGAGCTTAGTCTGCGCTCATGAGAATATTTCGGGGGATAGGGGCACATTTTTTCGTTGAAAATGATACATCAAACTGGAGGTTCAATTTCATTCCTCTTTTATTTTAATTGTTTTTCTAAACGATTGTGTATTTGTTTAATATTATTTGTTATATTTGATAAAAGTAAAAAGGGTAGTAAAAATATACCAATCCGAATTGGTCTTTAAAATAATATTTCTCTTCTACTAGATTATAATTACATTTATCTTTTCTCATCTCTTTGTGACCCCCATGTATTCCTCTCACGACCCCTCTCGGGTCTCGTTATGAACGTATGTAGAGGATGGGTCCTAGGAGTCCGGAAGTCCCGAAATTTAAACTTCTTTGCAAATTTAATATAGTTTTATGGGATTTGAGTCCGGAAGTCCCGAAATTTAAACTTCTTTGCAAATTTAATGTAGTTTTATGGGATTTATTTTTATTTTTTCTTACAAATTTTGCATATAATATACACTTATATTGAATTTGAACATTCCTGGAAATAAATTCCTGCGTACTTGTCTGAATCCCGTCCTCAGGTTGAGAAACCCTGGCTATAATGTATATTAGCTTGTCGGGGACATGGAAATTTCCCTGTTATATCTCCCGGATCGCCGCTTATGCTCAAAAACAATATTTTTGGTATATATTAGTTTTACCATACGGTTAAGTCACATGATACGATCAAACACACATTAAGTAAAATGGCATTACAGATAGAGTATGTTATAACATAATTAGTTTTAAATTGTAAAGTAAGGTGGTGTGTGTTACGGTACAAAGACTACCTACCATACATAGGGTAGCAATTCAAATTCGCATACAATTAATAATAATAATAATAATAATAATAATAATAATAATAATAATAATAATAATAATAATAATAATAATAATAATAATAATACAAGGGTAATTCCAAAAGTAAGGTCTCCAAGGTGCTGGAGACACAGGGAATCAGTTCATGCGGCTGTTACCCACACTGGCGTTTGTTGAATCTCCCACTCCCAAACAAGCCTGCGCGCACCTCACTGAGTCTGGCTTGAAAGCTGTTTGTAATGAAGCTCCTGCTTGGCACTATCGCGAAGTGTGACGTTCGCACAAGTATTCGGTTTTAGAACCACAGTGGGGGCACTCGGTCGAAAAAGTGTAACAACACTTTTTCAGGCCAGCCACCCTGAATAAGGTTTTCCTGGATTTTCCTCATTCACACCAGGCAAATACCAGTGTGGTACCCAACTTACAGATCCCTGGCCGCTTCCTTCCTTTTCCAATCCCTTCTTCCTTCCCTTTCCCCAGATAGTGTGCTCGCCGAGGGACGTCATCTCTCACGTACGTGACGGCCTAAATGGCCTTAGATGCCTCGAGAGCCCAGAAATTTGAATCCTAAATCGGTTTTAGAACGTAAAGTAAAATTCGTTTAACCGATTGCAATTCATCATCAATTGACAGAAGTGTATGGTGAGTCGTTCATAGACGTCAAAAACGTCCGCAAGTGCTGTCCATGTACGACGGTTCGCAGCTGGTCGTACTGAAATCCACGACAAAGAAAGGAGCAGGAGACCGTCAATTTCCAACGAGACAGTCACTAAAATTGAGCAAAGCACTGAGTAACACCTTGTTCCCAGGTTGAAAGAACGTTTGAGAGGTTCTCAAAAATACGACAGCGAGCTGGTGTGACAGGGTGTACAAAAACTGCCATAGCGCGAGGGAATGTTCTAAAGAAAGGAACTACTAATCTTTACATTTATAAGTTAGTTACTCTTTTTGTCAAATTATTTTATTATTAAATTCCTATTATGAAACTGTATTAAGATTATATCATTTTAAATAATAAAACCACACTATTCTGTCATAAAAATTAATCATATGTACTTTCTCTTTTGACACGTAAAAAATCAAATTTAATTATTTAAAGTTATCAAGGCGACAGTAAATTGCCACCTTATCAACCTTTATAATTATATTATTACTCTTTGTTAAAACTATCGACAAGAATTCTACCAGTCGTGACGTTAATGAGAACGTCGTTTGAATGGATTCTTACAGAGTATTCGATGAAATGGTCATAGCATGGACTCTATATTCGTCAGCAATTATCAATCAATATAACATACATGACCTTAGTCCAGTGATGATTTCAGAGTTTCTTCGGAGGGATTTTGAATAAACGTGGGGTGAACGTAATGCTACGAAAATAGTGGTAGCCCAGGTTAAGCGTGATCGCAGAAATAACTGAAGGGAAATTTCATCCTGGACCACTCCCTAAAATCATCACTGCCTTTATCTGCTTTCTATTTTTGCAACCATACATACAATATTATTGCTGAACTGTAAACCAGTCCATTGATTTTCAGCCACGAATTCGGTATGGCGCGTGCCATAATAATAATAATAATAATAATAATAATAATAATAATAATAATAATAATAATAATAATAATAATAATAATAATAACCTTCCATTAGTTGCTAGAAATTGGGAATCTTTAATGCCTCTGATCCTGACCAAGCTTCTTTTAGGGAGAGGAAAGTTACATTAGGAAAGCATAGTGACTCAATAGTAAACCGCTCACTTATATTGGGAAAAGTCTCAAGTTCGATCGCAGACAATGTGAACTTATAATGGACAACATCGTGTAGGTGGGGGGTTTTCTCGGGGGTTCTCCCGTTTCCTTCCACATTATCGTTCCACCAATTGTTTTATTATCGTTTACTCTCATTAATCATCCGTCTCTTTCAGACTGATGGCACAAGCATGGGTCGTAAAACTAGGAACTTTATTTCATTTTTTGACAAACTGACATTGCTTAGAATCGAACAAGGGAATTTATTTTAGCGAGGAGCACTCTATCACTGAGCCACCGTGTTTCCATCTGTTTCATTGCAATTTCATGATAACAGGATACTAGATGGATCAATATTATAACTGTCTATTCCCTATATAAAGATCCCAAAACAAATCACTGCATTAAAAAAAAATATATACAATCTAGTAATTGAGAACTTCTGGCCAAATGTATATTAAAAAAAAAAAAATCATATAATGTAGTGAATTCTTCTTTCACCTTATCAACGGCATACTGTATGACGAAAAATAACATGCCTGTCGGGGCTAATTCTTTTTCTTTTGACAGTATAATCTTTTTCACCCCTGTTCTGTGAGATCTACTCTAAAAGCAGAGGAAAAAAAAAACACAAAGTAGATAATCACAAAGAGAAATTTATATGCTATGAAAACTAGGGGAATTTCTAATAGGAATGCACACATTCTTACTTTCTATTCCTCTCCCCCCTTCCTCCAACTTTAAAAAAATACACAACACAAAGGACGACAAAACCAAAAGATATACAGCTCCCTAAGGATCGGGGCGGATCCAACTCTAATACCCAATTATCGACAAGCCAAGCTGATATCACGCTTTGCGACTTTCAATTGTCGGTTTTATGGGTCTGACTGAATCTCAAATTTCCCTCCTTTTTTTCCCCTCTGCAACACCAGATTGTGTTCGGGTGGACTATGTTGTTACGTATGCATGTTTTAAACAAAACTGTTGAAAACAGACGGTTGTAACAATCAATTTACGACACAAAATAAAGGACTTCCTAAAAAGAAATAGGTCTTCCAGATTGCTTTTATCTGCTTTTCAGGACCACCAGAGATAAGCAAATGTAGCATACTTTACAGACAGTAGAGTATAATATCAATGAATAGGAAGGAAGTTTATGGTGTTTTAGGAAGTTAAAATGTTGACTTGTGCAAATCTAACATTTTAGCGTCGTTTGGGAAAGTAAATACAAATTTTAAACACGATGTATCCATTACGACTGACTTTTAAATAATAATTGCAATATGTTAAACGAAAAATACGCTTCACCTCTTTTCTCCATTTAGAACACTTAATAAACATATAAATGACACAGCATACAGCCGCCCTACAAATACTACTTTAGTCCTGAAGATGTCAAGCAGGGATGCCAACTTGAAACTTTATAAAATCGAAACGCAGAAATTTCCATTTTCCTCTTAAATTTCTCACGCGCGTTACTAATTACAAACTAATAATAATAATAATAATAATAATAATAATAATAATAATAATAATAATAATAAACATTTATAAAATATTAAAATTAAAACTACTCTGTCACTTACTTTATTCAATATCTGAGTGAATTGTTCGTAAATTCCGATCTTCTAAATTTAATAAATAGTTGATAAGTATTTTTCTTAATTAAAACAGACTATTGAAAATGTTGATGAAAACAAATATATTTTGTTGTCAGAATTTCATCTCGCTTTTGTGCCATACATAGGCACCGACTTGAAGAAATATTGGAGGGGGGGGGGGACAATGAATAAATATACAATCATATTCACCTGTTTTCTATCAACTGCTTGATGAAGGCCCCCTTCCCTTTCCCATATCTCGGTCTACTACTCCGTTGCGAAATTCACGACCTACGTCAAACTCTCTTAAAGGCATTTAAACAAATTCAAGTTCAAAATTTGAGAACTTCACAGCAACTTTGCGCAACACATTGATCTTCACTTTTCATATCAGTGCTGCCAGTGTTGGTTGAAGCTTCAACGCTCTATTAAAAAAAAAAAAAATCGTTTTGAAATAGTCATTTCCTACCGAATAAGAAGACTGTTATCCTAATATTGAATTAAAGGCATGACGAAGTTTATGGTAGAAATTATTGCTCCTCTTTGCTAATTCTTCCTTGACTGGATTATATTGGGGGGCGAGCAACCCACCTTTAAATACTGGGGAAGCCAAAAGTGTCTTGCCTCCCCCAAAGTCGGCGCCTATATATATATATATTCCAGATTACAATTTACATCTCTTGCCGCTTGCTATTCAAAAATTCACAAGTTATTGCATAAACCAGTGTCACACTAAGATGCACTTTCCAATAACAACATTTGGCAATTAGCACTGATTTTCGTGTGTATAATCGTTATTAGACTACTTTCTGCTCCTAAAAGAATTTTGTTGGCGTCCAAAATCCCATATTTGCAGTCAATTTTGGCGAAAATTCTCCATTATCTCCACTCTGGAAATTAATATTAATAAATCCCATCCAATGGGATTTTTTCCGAGTTAGCATCACTGAGTCAACGAATTACAACAAAGAAAGATTGCACATACTAACAACACATTCACAAACGACGTCATTGTATCATTGGCTTACTTCATAATCTCTTTCCAGCCTTAGAAAAAAGTGGATGTAAACAAACCCCCTGAATACCACGGAGTCGATGGCCAGTGATTGGTTGTTGGTCTCACTACACTAGTATCCTACCGCAATATAATCCCTACTAAAATAATAATTTCTAATAAAGATATCTGAAATTATTCTGTTTTTTGTGATGATAAACGCAATATATATAATAATCAACAACAGATGTAGCTTTATTCCAACCTTACCTTTGCTTAGACATATAGCATGTACTGCGCATGCGTATGCATTCGCGCGGCGACCCCGCTCTTTGAAATTGTAGAATGCAGAGTTTCATGGCGACGATGAGTGACAATAATCCATCTTCGTTTCGTGTTATACAACATAAAAGAGGACTACAGGAACAGAGGCAATCTCGTTTATATAACGGTTTAAGCAAATACATATTTTCAACACAGCAGTAGTCAGTGTCAGTGCGTTAATTACTTACCAACCAACCGTAGCCTTACATTTTGGAAATTATGCGACGATAGTAAGCTAGCAGACGATCTTGCTGTTCCCGTCTCTTGCTGCCGAAACACGTCTGAGCCGCGGAGTAATACATTTCGCTTTGTTTACGTCTACTTTGTTCTAAGGCTGGAAAGAGAGTAGGTGCTGATTAAAAGGACAAGAGTAGGTTTACAACAAGTTGACTGGAGAACAATGCATCCAGAAATAGCGTTTCGTTCAGGCGTTTCCGTGGAGGGATGGGGGGCTTAGGCTCCCTGGAGTTGTCAACTGCAACTCGGATAAAGGATCAATTGCGATTATATGGCGCTCTTGTGCAGGGGCGGTGGCTTAATGATAGAGCGCTTGCCTATAGTGCGTAGGTTCCTAGTTCGATCCCCGGCCAAGTAAGTTTGTGATGGATAACATTGTATCCGTGGGCTTTCTCGGGGAACTCCCATTTCCCCCCACATTCTCATTCCACCAATTCTTTTCTCATCATTCACTTGCCTTTATCATCCGTCGCCCTTAGTCTAAAGGACATAATCGTGGGACGTTAAACTGAAAAATTTCATTTCATGATTGCCTGTGCAGCGCATGCTTTTTAGGAACTAATGTTCTAGTGCAGATCCCTCGCTTTATGATTCTGCTCTCTCAGACAAATTATCTGGCAGAATGTCTGCTAAGAAAAGTATGTCGTCGTTGTTGAAACTGGATGTTGTTATTAAATAATAATAATAATAATAATAATAATAATAATAATAATAATAATAATAATAATAATAATAATAATAATAATCATTAACAACTATTTATCTTAATATTCTTTATTGTTAGGAATGATCTTAGTAGCAGTGTTCGTAGTTTTAGCGAAATTTCCCTAATCTAGGGAAATTGCATAGATAAATTTAACAAAAAGGGAATTTTTCGATAAAACGAGAAAAATTCCAAGGAAATTCTCTAGTTGACTGATTGACCAATATAAATGCTTAACTTTTTCTTTGTTCTTCAGAAACAACCCAATACAATAGCAATAGTTTTTGTGTGCTAAAGGTAGCATAGTTTGCACCCATTGTTGCCTGGATGGGGGACACGGTGGCTCAGTGGTAGAGCACTTACCTCTGGTGCGTGGGGGTTCATTGTTCGATCCCCAGCCAAGTAAGCTTGTGGTAAACAACATTGTGTTCGTGAGTTTTCTGGAGGTACTCCCTTTTCTTCCCACTTTCTCATTCTTAAATCATCATTCACTTGATTTAATCACCTTCTCTCTTAGCCTAAAGGCATAAACGTGGGACGTTAAATTGAAAGATTTCATTATCTTGGCTACGCGTATTCAAGTGTAAACTTTTGTTAAAAAAAAAAAGTGAATGAAGAAAGTACAAGCAAAAAGCAGATGAATAAAACAAATGTGGTTAATAGATTCTTTAATGTAACTAAATTAATCTTATCACATAAATTCTGTCATAGATATTAGACACTCAACAAACTAGGGAAAATTTAATAAGAAAAGGGAAAATTTTGTGTCAGTCGAGGGAAATTTTTTTGAAAGAAATCTACGAACACTGGTTAGTAGCTACGGAGGGAACTGCAGAAAGAAAAATACCTAGAGGAAGACCACAATTGAAATATACGGACTAAATAATACAAGATAGAGGAAAGAAAAGCTATAAAAGTCTGACTCAGGATAGGAAAGGATGTAAAGCAGCGTCAAACCAATCAAGAGATTGCTAACCTGAGATAATGAAGTCCCACGATTATGGACCAAGGCTAAGGGAGACGGCGATGATGAGATGGATGATAATGATGGAATGATGAAACTGTGCGAAAACCGGACAATCCCGAGAAAACCCACGTGCACAGTGTTTGTCCACCACAAAGTTCACCTGGCAGGAACTGGGATCAAAACAGAGGTCACACACACCAGAATAATTTATTTTCATGAAGGTAAGTTTTTATTACCTTCCGTATCCTTGATTCATTTACTTGGTAAAGTTGTTTCTTTCGAAAATTAATCCTCTCGTTCATCACACTGGTTTATAGGTTAACTCAAAATGTAATTACACTGAGCTCCATACGTAATCCACCGGAAACAAATTACGCCGGAAATATCAGCGAAAATATATTATACTTCACTCAATCACGGTTCGATACAATTTTTGTTAGATCAAATTACGCGATTACAAATGGAAAAGAAAATAGGTGGATGATTCAGGAAGTAATGCCTCCAAGCCCACTACGTGGTCAATAGTACTGTAAACATTCTGAACTGTTTATCATTAATGCACTGATATTTAAGCTATAGAATGTCACTTGTTTCACCTTCCTATCTCTTCTCGTTCCAGAGTAATGAAGCAATCCATTGTATCCAGTGCAGGCGTCCGGTTGAAACAGCGGACTGTTATTGAATTTCTGATTGCTGAACGTTGTGCACCCAGGAACATTCATCGCCGGCGACGAGTCGTGGATACACCATTACGACCTGGAAACGAAGCGTCAGTCGATGGAGTACCGCCACACGGCCCCTTCCTTGCCAAAAATTTCAAAGTTGTCCCATTTCCTGGCAAAGTGTTGTTGACATTCTGCCTCATCCTGCCTATAGTTCGGATCTTGCGCCCTACGACTTTTGGCTCTTCCCCTACAGTTGTGACGCGTAAGTGGAATCAGCAGTTCGGCAATGGAATCGCCAGCAGCCACCACAATTCTTCAACGACGGCATGAAAAAACCTTGTTTCGCGTTGGCGCAAGTGTGTTGCCCGTAATGGAAACTATGTTGAATAATGATGCCACCATTTGTAGCTGACATTGCAAGCTTTGCACTGATACCTGTATCGGTGCTATGTATCAAACACCAATAAAGGAATCACCTTGGAGGCATTAGTTTCTGAATCACCCTCGTATTTTTAAATCTTCAATTTTTGTGTGGAAAAAAGTAATTTCAAAGGAAAAATAAATTTTAGTTTAAATCTTAGGGAAGTAGATACATAAATATATGAATGAGAAAGATATTCAATTCCTAAACTGAAACAATTGTTAAAATAAATAAATACATAAATAAAATTATAATTCTTGTTTGCGTAACGTAACTAAATTACATGAGGACGACTCAAGACGCTAGATGGCAGCACCAGCATTGCTATATTATTCACAAGGTATGAAGTTTCCCTGGTACATACATT
This sequence comes from Thermobia domestica, assembly GCF_964235325.1. Taxonomy (NCBI): domain Eukaryota; kingdom Metazoa; phylum Arthropoda; class Insecta; order Zygentoma; family Lepismatidae; genus Thermobia; species Thermobia domestica. The sequence goes on from NC_137458.1 coordinate 49,856,133, forward strand.
TACTTTGCTGACAACTGAGAACGTTCGGTTCTTTCTCTTCATTGATGAAAATGTAATATTTCTTCATTGCATCTGTGTTTATTTTGAAAGAACTCTTTCCAATAGATGTACTCTATATTGGTTTTATGTAACAAATTTCCGGTAATACAAACAATACCGCAACATTATTATTGACTTAGTACACAATATATCGTCCAGCTTTATTTATAGCAACATCATTTGAAAGTTTTCTGACTCGGTTCCAGCAACTAGGCTTAGTGTTTGACAGAGAAGCAAAACCACAAATTGACATTGTGATGAGAAAAATGGGTTAAACGCATTATTTCGTTTACGCATCCAGTAATCACATTCGAAGCTTTACTGTTTTTGCAGTGTCAACCTTCATTACAGATCATAATATGTTTTATAACAGAGAATACAATGGTTGGTTTATTTGGCAAGTCTGAATAACTAAATAAGCAATAGCTAATGCATTCATTCGAGAATAAACAATTGCTGTATTGATATAACAAGTAACATTGTGACCTGCACATCACATGAAGAACAGTTTGTATGGCGTGATATTTTCTCAATTTTGAATCTGGGAGTTATAGTGGATTTCTCTCACTTCCGGTTTTAGTAGAGAGATTAGAATATTCTTGGGACGCTTAATCACTTGCAGGAAATCGCTTCTCGCTATTAGACTGCCTTCACAATAGGATCTTGTGAGCCATTCATGTGAATCTGTAGTGTGAAGGCATTGAATACTTCTGAGTCGCTCAAAAGATCGTGACACCTGAATAGCAGCCATGCTAGAGCCAAAAGCAGCTGCAAGTTTTAATCTAGGCGATAAATTGCAAGAAAGAAAAAAAACGGTAAAGGAGATATAGAACAATGCGAGTTATTTTGTAAATCGATCAAGACTGGAAGAATATTCATTTTACAGTCTATTCCTAAACTGAGAGATAATGAAAGAAATTTTTTGTTGCTTCAGGATGTCTGTATCTTCGTTTAACGAACTGTATAATAGTATAAAGTGTGCATTTCATCAGAGTAACACCAAGTTGAGAAAAATTTAAATATCAAATATATATGTACAGTTTTCTTCATTGAAACTGATTATCATGTGTGAAGGGTTCTCATAAGAATGCGTTATTTTCTTCCCCGTCAGCAGCCCGCTCGAGCCAACTACTGATTGGGCCGCGATGGCACAGTGGTAGAGTGTTCACCTCTGATGCATGGGGTCCTCGGTTAGATCCCAGTTCACGCTAAGTGAACTTTGTGGTGGACAAGTGTGCGTGGGTTTGCTCGGGGTTCTCCCGTTTCCTCGCACTTTCTTCGTTCCACCACTTCATTCATTTTTCATCATCACCGTCTTCTTTAGCCTAGCCGGCATAACTGTAGGACGTAAAATTCCCAGGATTTAATTTCATTTCGAGCCAGCTACTGGCGGAGTGATCTTCATGGCAGCTCAGAGCCGCAGTTCACTTGCACCGAAACGCATGTGTAAAGGCATACATTTAGGACAATGTAAAGAAAGGAGCTGCAGCTCACGTGAGCGGCTCACAGGATCCTAGTGTGAAGGCCACCTTACAATTTTTGCCTTATAGTGATGAATGTTAAAACTGGAAATTATTTATTTGTAAATTTCGGTTTGAATATTACCTCCACCAACGAACTCAATTCCTAACTTTTGACCGTCTATTTTCTGACCAAAATCGATGGTAATCCAATAATTATTTGTTGGATTACCATCGATTTTGGTCAGAAAAATAGACGGACAAAAGTTAGGAATTGAGTTCGTTGGTGGAGGTAATATTCAAACCGAAGTTTACAAATAAATAATTTCAGGTTTTAACATTCATCACTATAAGGCAAAAACTGTAAGGTAGCCTTCACACTATGATCCTGTGAGCCGCTCGCGTGAGCTGCAGCTCCTTTGTTTACATTGTCCTAAATTTATGCCTTCACAGACGCGTTTCGGTGCAAGTGAAGTGCGGCTCTGAGCTGCTATGAAGATCACTCCGGGATTTTTGCTTTTTGTCTCCCAGAAGAACACACGGCCGTATATAAAGGAATTAGTAGGAGCCATGCTACAGCTACACTAATATTTTTCAGTATAAAACAAATCCATTGTTTGCACTTTCAAACGTGTATACCTCTGAACAGGGCCGACTCCACCATATCTGCAACGTGTGCATTTGCACGGGGCGTCAAAATCTGTCATAACTATATTATTTAAAATAAAATATTTTTTTTGTTTGAAACAGACTTCATGATGATGGTAGTTAAATTTACTAACCTGGCCTTCTATTTGAATATACATTCATGAATCATGTTTAGGTCGCATTAGTTTAAGATCACATGGACAATGGTCAAAGAAATCCCAGAATAAATTGCTTAATTGTTGTCAAATACAAGAATTCAATTCTCGAACAGTAGCGAACACCTGTTCCAGTTAGTTAGTTATCACAGTTTTGATATGAAAACTATTCTTGTCTTTGTTACAAACAAGTCTCTTATCAATGAACGTAGAAACAAGTTTTCTTTTTAAAACAATAACAGATGTGGAAGGAAAATCATGAAATAAAGATAAAAGAGCTAGTTGCACTGGAATTGCAAACGGGTATTATTGATATTGAAGCTCAGTATTGAATTCTTAAAAAAAAAAAAAAAAAATGCTATCTTTCCTCTGCACGTGCGTTTGCTTTATCTTTTATTAACAAAATGTATTATTATTTATTTAAAAAAAAAGATACAATGAGCTTGTACTTGTAGTGTTTAGGTTTGCATGACTGCCCTTTCCCTCCCCTTTGCTGTTCATGATAGGTCTAAAATCATGGCTTTTAAGATTTATTTTTTCTGGAGAAAGGGGGCGAAAAATTATGTCATTGCCTAGGGCTGACCCTACCTTTTTAAAAATCTGTTTAGTAGAAATTTTCGTCTTTCATGCGGTATAATAATAATAAAAAAAATCTCCCGAATTTTAGTGACCTTATTTAGTGACGCCCTGTAAAAAAAAATCTATGAAAGTGTTTCTTTTAATTTTGGCGCATTCCGATATTTGAGTTACAGACAAATTCTCTTTTTAGAGTGTTGGCAACAGTTAAGACTATGCCAGATGTTTGTCTTTTCCGTAGCAAGAAATGTTGCATGAATTCTTAATTTTTGTTTCTCCTTTTTGTTACTAATTCTACCACTGGATTTGTCCTCTCTATATATTCTTTCACTTTCTTCTTGATAATTTTGTATCGTCTACGTGCCAAAAACAAGAAAGAAAAAAGGAAAACGAAAAAAAAGGTGCAACACCAGATAATGTCTGGAATTTTGTTTTAGTTATGCTGATGTGTTGCAGTGTTGTCAAGTCTAATAACATTGTGGCTTTCGTATACATATATTCTACAAAACCATGATGCACAACGAGGAGGATTTTTATTTTTTTTTTTTAAACAACGAACATGTTCTAAATACACGAAGCACCACTTGGGTATTGGACAGGTTACCAAAAAAAAAAAAAAAAAAAAAAAAGTAAAGTGGAAAACCGCATTAAAACTAATTAACAATGGTGGCATACGGAAATGTTTCTCCATGTTATTTAAAAAGTTTTTTTTTTTTTTTTTTTTTTTTACAAAAAAGAATATATTTTTTATGTACCATTTTTTCTTCAACCAGTGACAAATACAAACAAACCAATTGTGTGGAAAAGGTCACTAAGATCTCTTAAACAGCTACATTACAAAAAAGTATTTAGTCTCTTTCAGGAATCATCGAAAAACGTATCTCACGTGCCAAGCAACTCCAGTACAATGTTTGATCAGAAGGGGAATTTTAAACGATCCTGAAAGGTAACAAAAACACTAAAATAAATAAATTTAAAAAAATACAGAATGCAGATGTTTTCTACTCCAAGCTTTAGAAAAACATTCCCTTTGATCAACATGCTCACCAACATGAAAAGGCTTAAGAATAACAAACATTGTAAAATTCATTTTGTCATACAGTATTTATTTTAGACTACGGGATGGCATCCAACTTGTTTTTGTTTCTCCTCTCGGTAGCATATTTTCGATTTTGAAATGAGAGAATTTTGAACATACGATTTATATGATACAGTTTTTATTTATTTTTCACTACTTCTAATTTCCTTCAGGAAATCTGCCTTACACGGGATATACTTGAACCTGAACCCACAAAGTGGGATTGATGTATATATTTCCTGAAAGCTTGGGTCAAGGTAAGATCAAAACCGGTTACCGAAATTGGGGAGGTCTCACGCATTTCGCTTGAGGGAAGCACGTTACTCATTTTTATTAACACCTTTAAGCGTGTCTTAAAGTCCGTTGCAAACCCCGAAAAATCTGAAACAGTGAGACAGATATGAAAACAGAAAAACATGTCTTTCATCATTTCAAAAGCATAACGTATCAAAGTAATATAAATTGCCCCAGGGTCCCCCACAAGGTCCAAGACGGGGTCCAACTCAATTTTTTTAAACGGAAAGGGAGATCAACTTGCACATCGTATGAAAGTTGGTGTTAAATAAAAGAAGATAAATCAAGTCGCGACTCGCTACGATAAGCCTGTGCAAAATAGCGGTGGGTCAAAATATCAACACAATCTTCATTGCAAACTCTACGGCCACTCGCATGTATCTGAAACGGTGGAATAGGTGTAGAAACAAAAACACGGATATGCCATTATTTCAAAAGTATACTGATTCAAAGTTTAAAAAAAAAAAATGTTCCAGGGTCCCTCTCAGATTCCCAGACGGGGTCAAGCTCAAAATGTTGAAATAGGAAGGGGTTCAAATTGAGTATCGTATGAAAGCTTATGTCAAGTGAAAGAAGAGGAAACAAGTCTCGACTCTTGATGAAAAAGTCTATTGCCACTCATACTAATCTGAAACGGTGAGACAGGTGTAAACACAAAACAAAAACTACACAACCCAATGCAGTGGCGTAGCACACTTTTGCGCCCCCCCCCCCCCCGCAAAGTATAGAGAAGGGGCCCTAGTTGTAAAGCCAATAGAAGTAAGATTGAAGTTCTAATTCTTTAAATCTTTAATCAACGCAAGACTTCGGGGCTCTCTATACGTTGCCCCCCCGCACTGCGGGGGTTGCGGGAGTAGCTGCTACGCCACTGACCCAATGAAATATACAGGGTTTGTCCGTAATCAGACTGGCGGCCGTGCGGCGCTCCAGTCGCCAGCATTGCGCTCCCCGTCGGGGGGAAGGGATTTGTGGCCAGGAGTTTAAGCTAAGTAGTGATGGGCAGTTTGGTTCCTTTCCCGGAATCAATTCCTTCGAATCCGTTCCGAAGAAGGATTCGTTCCTCCGGACCGAATCCTGTAGTTCCGTGTTTTTTTCGATTTGATTCCCCCAAACAAGGATTCCTTCCTCTCTGGATCGAATTCTTTGGTTCCGATGAGTCGGAATAATTCTTAATTTTCATATGGCTCTAAAATTCGATTCCTCCTTTCACCCAAAGTCGTCAAACCATTCTCATCGCCTGAGAAGTTGCTGCTCCGGAATTTTGGTTCTCCTCGCGGGAGACTCGAGTTGTATTTCCAGTGGCAACTCGTGTGGTTCGGGGTGTGTGTGCGGTGGTTCAGTGGTAGAGCGTTCACCTCTGGTGCTTGGGGTTTCTGATTCGATCCCCGTGGTGGACTTTTTGGTGGACAAACACCGTGTGCGTGGGTTTTCTCGGGGTTCACCCGTTTCCTCCCACTTTCTTCATTCCGCCATTTCATTCATTACTCATCATCATCGTCTCCTTTAGCCTAACCGGCATAACCGTAGGATGTAAAACAAAGATTTCATTTCATTTTTTTTATATTATAAAGAACGCTTTATTCGCGAACGCGTAAGAAAGAATGCTTTTTTCCAGACATGAGCAGTACGTGCATTATTTGCTTCTCTGTTGTGCAGTGTCGGTCTATTCTTTGCTACTGTTTTTGTCCCACCCATATCAATCCGACTCCATTCATACCAATGCACTCGTCTGTTGTTTGGTTCCGCCATCTGGTTTCACCAACCGAATCCACTGATTCAATACGTAAACTTTCTGAGTGAATCCATCCCGTGAGTGAATCCGCCCAAATAAAGCCGATTACTTTCAGAGATTCGTTCCTTTCATTCCTGTGAAGGATTCGTTCTTTCGGAACGAATCATTCCGTATCTACCCATCATTCGCACCGCACTAAGCAACGCACCGGGCAGCAGTCGTGTCCAGTGTGACCGCTGCTTGTACTTTCGTACTAGATCTAGTATCTTTTATAATATTTTTTATTCTTCTAGTACGTTCACCAACAAATCTAGTACTTTTCTCCTATTCTTTTCTCATGAATGCATTTGAGAGAGAGAAAAAAGAATCTCAAGAAAATTTGGAAATATACGAAAATTTCACTGTTCCTGGTAACTTTTTTCTAGTGTTTTTTTTAAACATGGGTATTTACGAGAGCGGAAGTGGGACATAGATGACATCCGGTCGCCTCCTCCAACTAATAAATGACCACAACAATAGGCTACTAAGGAATTAAAAGTCGATCGTCTCAATAAGCCCATTTTATGATAATTCTTGCTTTCTCCCGACATCACCTATATTTCTAATACTAGTGTCACTTTAGTGGTTTTACAGTGAGTTCTAATACGTCAATTAAGCAGGAATTCCGCCAGGTCTTTTAATTTTGGGGTGTAAAGTCAAAATTGGGAGGAAGCAAATGGTTTGCACGGTTTGTATCGAATTTTGAGTGTAAAAAATTTAAACTTCGGGGTTCTTTCAAGACTCTAGGGTCACTCCCCAATCCATAGGAGAAGAGAGTTGCCAGAGACCTTCCAATAAGATATTAATATAGTAAAATGTCATAAATAGGGTGAAACAGGAGAAGATAAAATTTTAGTACTTTTCCTCCAAATCTAGTACTTTTTTTCTGAATAGGTTAGTACGAAATATTTTTACTGGGTGGTCACACTGGTAGTGTCCGAGCTCTGACGCACTGAGGATCGCGCGTGGCGCAAAAACTGTTTTTAAGTTTTTGTCACGGCAGAAGACGTGAAAAATAGAGCGTCTGCGATTAAATTTTGCTTTCACCTGGGCAAGACCAGTTCCGAGACGCCTGCGTTGGTCAAGAAGCCTTACAAAAATGATGCCCTGTCAAGAAACCAGGTTTTCCGCTGGTTCAATGAATTCAAAAACGAACGGGAGACCGTTGAAGTCATGGAGCGATCTGGACGCTGTTCAACGAGTGGTTTGGACACCGTACAGCCCCGATGTAAGCCCACGATACTTTTTTTTCCTATTCCGAAAGAATAGAAGCCTAAAAGGTCACCGTTTTGACGATGTTCCCGTCATCTAACGGGCTGTCACAGAGTCTCTGAAAGAGGTTCAACGGCAGCTGGCTTCCAAGGAGCTTTTGCAGCTTGGGAATCGCGTTGACAGCGGTATAACGACGCCTAAGGAGACTATTTTGAAGAATTTTAACAATATGTACCGATCGGATCAATAAATTCTTCTTACCAGATCTACTCTCATTACTTTACGCACAACCCCTGTATTTCTACTCCAGCTCCTACTTACACATATACTCATCTATACAATGTAGAACACATGTATAAGGATATTTCCAAAAGTTTCGGGCCTGTCACTAAGACATCGTTTTACATAATAAGCCATTCACGATGTGTATACAGTACCATCTATGGAGGAAATAATGTGCTACTTTCAATTGTCTAGTTCCCTCAGTTCGTTGGAGGGAGTCATTTGAATCTGTCGTGCGTTAAGCTCGCATATTCCTCCATGGTAATGCGTCACTTCACACGGCTGTTGTTGCCAAAGTTATCATGAAAAACTGCGGGTTTCGAGGTGATTCACCAACACCCCACAACCAAGATTTAGCACTGCAGACTTGGCAACAAGAGTAGTGCTACTGGGACATTGGTAAGAAGCAGGGTGGATTGATTTAAATCAGTCTGATTTAAATCACGATTTAAATCACTTGATTTATTTAATAAAAATCGTTGATTTAAATCGAATTCCGACATAAATTAATTTAAAGTGAAAATAAGTAAAATCCCGTTTCTGTTCTGTTATTTCGATTATGGAAGTTAGTAATCATAATACAATGAGACTCAAATGTACAGTATAGTATGAAAACAAGTGTCATGCAGAGGATAATTAGGGAAAATCCCGTTTTGAACAGGTAACGGATCAATCCTGCTTTATTCTTTTCGTAACATTGGGTTTGAGTTTTAAAATCGTTAACTATTCCAACGGGGAAATCACCATCGACATTTAAGACGAAAATTCTCTTTTGTGCGTGTCTGCTTGTTTGTTCCCAGACAATAGGGCGTATTTAGAGGGGTGCTATTCCCTCTCCAGATTTTTTTTTGTTGTTAATTTTATAACTTTAGGCGAAATTTATGTATTTCATGCCGCAAGCTAGTTTTGAGTTTTTTTAAAAATAGGCCCCTGCCAAATATCAGTAACTTTCGTGAAAAAAAGTGTCATTTTGATAAACGTTGCTGTACTTTTTCCTTAATGTTTAACCTTTTAAATTATATCACACATTTTTAGGTGATAAGATAGAATCTTCATTATTCGATTAAAAAACTACCAATAAGGTTTTTTACTTCGTTTTCTTCAAGACTGGAGGCATTTTAGGACATGTTACATATGCTTTCACGCCTTTCTGTGTTGAGGCATAGTGTGATGACGTCATAAATTTGAAAATATATTTTTTGTTATGCGTATTATTATTATTTTTTGGCGGGTTACATTTTGCATTCAGAAGACTGAAATTATGCACACTCGTTCAGTGTACCCCTTAATAATTTTCAGATGTTTTCATATCTCTGCGTGGAAACAGCGGGGTTCAGAGGAGCAAAAATGTTTTTAAAAAGGATATTTTTAACAAAAATAGCTTTTTTCGTGATTTCCACGCCTCAGATGGAGACATACGAATGGTACTGTTTGAAGGGTACAGGTTCTATTCTGAAGAAAATGATGTACGTACTATGCTCCTAGGATAAATAGGGATGTCTCAGCAAACTGTTACCTGAGATCCTGTTTTATACGGAAATCTGGGGTATTTGGGGAATATTATTTTTCGCGGGCTTACTTTTGCACCTACAAGATCGAAATTTTGCACATTTACTCAGTGCACCCCTCAGTATTTTTCAGATTTGTTTCAGATCTCTGCCTTAAAACAGAGGGAGGGATCCACAGAGGTAAAAATTAAAAAAAAAAAAAAACTATTTTTAACAAAATTTCATTTTTCGTGATTTCCCCGCCCCAGATACATGATGGAGAATTTGAAGGGTACCGTTTGAAAATTTGTTTTATTCTGAAGAGAGTAATGTACAAATCATGATCCTAGAATACATAGGGGTGTCTGAGGAAATTTTTATATTATATCTGGGTCATCTGGGACATTGTGGGAATGTTCTTAGCTCATTGTTAAATAGTTTCCTCACCCTTACTACTCAAGATAGAAGCTTGAAATTTTGTACACACATTTAGTACACCCATTAGTATTTCCCAGTTGATTTTGAGATCTGTGCGTTAACACAGGGGAATCCTGAGAGGATCAAACTTTAAAAAAAAAAGTTATTAAAAAATGCCGATTACTTTCAGAATTTCCTGCTTCAGGCACATGGCAGAGAAATGTGAATGTTACCATTTCAAAACCTGTTCTATTCTAAAGAACTTGAAAGCAACTAAGCAAAAACTTGAAAATTTAAGTCGTATCTTTAACAATGCAATGGACCTATCATTACACTTGAAAACATTTGGGAAGAAAAAGAACTAAAGTGCTGCCAAAATGTCGAGCCGTGGCAAAAATAAGAACTAAAGCTCACCCTCGACACACCAACGCGTTGAGCCAATAAGGGTTCAGATGTTGCTAAGCAAGAGAGCTTTAGCGAAAGGAAGTGGAATTCCTTCAGCCGATATCAGCGCTCGGAACGGAAGATTAGGTGTCAAGTCAATGTGGTACATTTATAGAAATGCAAATATGTTAATATAAACAGTACGTAATAAGCAGAAATTGCAAGTTTTCTTCTCTTCTTTGGAGCTGAAGGAATACATTTATTTACTTTGCTGCTGCAGTCAGGAAAACGGATTTTTTTTTGTTTTTTTAGTGATTTTTAAACGGGGAGATTAAAAAAAAACTTCGAAAACGGATGTTATTGAATGAAATATAAATAATTTGGCAATCCTAGGTGAGCAATAAAATATTTTGATGTCGAGACAAAAATATTCAATAAAAATTAATTTAATAAAACAATATAGTAGAACTAGTAACTTATAGTATATGTAATCATGACATGAGCCATTTCTGCAAAATCAGTTCTAAAACATGAACATAAAATTATGAAAATTAGATTTATAAGGATGTTAAGATCCTGCTTATGCGTTCTGTTGTAATTTATTATCTTAGGGTTAGAACAGTCAAGGTTTGCTTTACGAAATGAGTGTCTACGGAAAAAAGGTAATGGTATCCCACAAGCTCAGTACAGTGGCGGATCTAGAAAGTAAAAATTGGGGAGCAGCCATAACTCGAGACTATGACAGTTCACGAGTTTACTATAAACTTTCAAAAAAATATATAAATAATAACTTCAATCATTTTTGTCACTCAAAAAACTGGAGGCCTACGCCCCCTCGGTACCACGTTAGGTTCGCCACTGGCTCAATAATTTGGCTTTAACTTCATCAATTCTACACAAGTTGCCTGTAGAGAAACAGGTCAAAGGAGATAAAACTTTTGAATATAACTAATGACAGGTAACATGAAGATAGTTTATTTATTTATTTTTTTATATTGTTATCTTAGTTCAACAATTATGATCTGAAGATCAGTGAATAATTAATATCCGATCAAACTCCGTCTCAGTTTTAGAAAATACTAGCGGAGGAATGTAAATGTACATCACGGCAGCGTAGCCAGTAGTAAATGGTGCGTTTTTCTGTCGGAAAAGAATAAGAGTTCTAATATTCTTCTAGTCACCACTGTTTGTTCCACTGTTATTTTATTATTATTATTATTTCCCCCTTTCTTGAATCCTACTATTTCTAGCAGTATAACAACTGTTAGTGGCAACGTTGCCCTGTATGACATGTTAAACGTCACTTCTGTTTTGCTACTTTCTAAACGTGAGATGGAATTGAAGAAATCCAACTTTTGACTGTTCGTACCAAATATATTTATACCAAGAATTAATCAAATAAGTTCCTGTTTAATTCTTAGTTTTAGATGTACTACTACGCCTTTGGCACACGATTTTTCTTGTTGATTTGGATCGAGACGCGATTAGGCAACAATTTCAATTAAGAGAAAGGGTGGATGGTGACTCAGTGGCAGAGCGCTTACCTCTGGTTCGATCCCCGGCGTGGGTTTTCTCAGGGTATTTCCATTTCATTCCACATTCTCATTTCACTAATTCTTCCATCATCATTCACTTGCCTTAATCATCCGTTTCCCTTAGCCTAATGGGCATAAACGTGGCACAGAAATATTTCGTATCATATCAAGTAAGGGAAAGTGAACTCCAGTCTAAAAGGCAGAAATAACGGCGCTAGGAGCAAATGCACTGCCATACATCACCCAATTGAACGCGATTCATCTGCCATCCTAGCGATAGTTCTTTATGGGATCTAACATCAAAGAATTTAACTTAGTACCTTCTTGAAGACTAATAAAGACTGGTCCTACACTGGATCGAACACTAGTCAAAAGGAAAATACACTATCGCTTCATTAGTCGAGTCGAGACTTTAAAAATCTTCGTCATATATTTACACACACACACACACTCTCTCTCTCATATATATACCTCTAAAACACTAAAATATACCTCCTATCCTATCCTCGCATGCTAAGAGAACGTTTCTTGGGAAAAGTGACTAATCGACATATGCTAAGTGACTAAAATCTCCAGCCCGCATATTCCCTCCTGATATGATAAGTCATCCATCCTGCTGACACTCAAAGAATAACACGCAAGCTTTCGATCACTGATTGTGAGCCAGACAGACACAGTCCTGCTGCAACGAAAACGGACTCCCCAACCCACCCCAAAAAGCTATACTTTTATAAATGTGGCTTCTGAAACTCGAATGCCTGCTGCTGGGTTTTCTTGTCAATTAAACGAATCATGCAACGGTATCTTGAAACAGTCTAAACTTCCTTTCTTATGGCATACAAAATTAAAAAAAAAAAATAAAAATAAAAATAAAATAAAATAAAAAAACTTAAGTAGCCCACAGACTATCTTTTTGTATGATTTTAAGTAGCACGTATGATTTTTGAGTGCGAGGCATCAGGATCCCAGGTTGAGATATATATATGGTAGTTCGAATTCTAAGCTACATTACATTCTACAGCTCCCTATTTAATAAAGGGCCGCGGTGGCTCAGTGGTAGAGCGTTCACCTCTGCTGCTTGGGGTCCCGGGTTCGATCCCAGCCCCCGCCAAGTGAACCTTGTGGTGGACAAACACCACGTGCGTGGGTTTTCTCGGGGTTCTCCCGTTTCCTGCCACTTTCTTCATTCCACCATTTCATTCATTTCTAATAATCACCGTCTCCTTTAGCCTAACCGGCATAACGTGGGAAAAGATTTCATTTTTCCCTATTTAATAAAGCATCAGTGCTAAAAAAAGGAAATGAAGTCCAATGTTATGCCCAGAAAGAACAATTAGTAAATCCAAAATACGAAGTATATCAGTTATAGGTTAAAATATTATGAAGAGTAAACAGCAAAAAATGTTCAAAATAAATTGAACATTTTTGGAATATGGTTTTCGGCAATGTGCCCATCATTGCTTGTTAAATAAAAATCAAATACGTTCAGCAACTTAATACACATTAATAAACGAACGAAGTTTTGATGGCGTTGGAAAAGGTTTGTTGAAACATTTCTCGTATTAATACTGCGAGAATGTTCAAATCAATCCGCAAATACTCGTATCAAATTAGAATGATATTTGCTCATTCAATTATTTTCTTCTTCTTCTTCTTATATTATTATTATTATTATTATTATTATTATTATTATTATTAGTAGTAGTAGTAGTAGTAGTAGTAGTAGTAGTAGTATTAGTAGTAGTAGTAGTATTAGTATTAGTAGTAGTAGTAGTAGTAGTAGTAGTAGTAGCAGCAGCAGCAGCAGCAGCAGTAGCAGTAGCAGGAAGAAAATATTGGGAGTTAAAAGAGGAAGCTGAAGATCGAGAAACCTTTGCCTTTTGGGAGGTACTGGGACTAATGAGGCATTTTTAAGTTTAGGTTTGCGTCTGGAAAGGTTTCTCGATCTTCAGCTTCCTCTTTTAACTCCCAATATTTTCTTCCATGTCTCAAATCACCGATCAGTTATGTTCTTCTTCCTATTCCTCGCTTCCATTTCATCTTTCCTTCTGTGGTGGTATAAAGAAGACAATTTCTTTGCAATATGTGTCCAATCCAATTAACCTTCCTACGAAGGATGTTGGCTAGAAGGGTCCTCTTCTCTCCTACCCGTTTTAAAACATTTGTTTGTTGTTCCCTTTATTCATTTTATCTTCTCCATCTTCCTCCAACACCCCATTTAGAAGTTTTCTACATATTTCTTCCCTAACTTCCGTAATATCCAAGTTTCTGAACCACGCAGTGCAATACTCCATACACATAGGACTTTCCTAACTTCTCCCTTAATCCAGTATTAAGCCTGCTAGCAAGGAGTGACCTTTCTTGTTGAATATAACTCGTACTAATATAAACGATAATCTCTTGCCTAAGTGTTCCATCCGAAGGCAGGTTTTAGACAACGTACTTAACGCAATTAGTGAGGCCAAAATAAGTGAATAGAGGGAAAGTTAAGATGTTACTTTTTCTTCACTGTGGTTTGATCCATCCATAACAAAGTAATAATTTAGTAGTACTAATAATAAGGTATTTTATCTTTACTTTCGTAAATCCATCCATCAATCTGTATTATACGTTAAAAAAAGAATTTAAAAAAAGGAGTCAGTGAACAAATAAAGGAGACTAATGGGATCATTACACTTACCTATGTCAATAAATATCTCTCCGATACGCTGATGCGTAGTCGTGCAGTGTGAGGTGTTGGGCTGATTGAATTAAAACGAAACCTATCAAGGATTCGAGTTCCAATAAAGAAAATGGACATTTTTAACTATTTTCTATAGATGTTTGTTTGGTTAAAGTTTAGAGACCCTTTTTCATCACCGAGACTATGAGATCTGGACTTACACCTTAACATGGAATTCGAACAACCATAACGTATGCAAATTTTAAGACTCCCTCACTGGAAATCAACCCCCGGACTTCGTGCACACGCTAGTAACTAGCCCAGTTGGAAGAGCTCAGTATGAGTTCGTGCTCCCAATTTACCAGGTAAGGGGAAAAAATTAATGATAAAACTAAGTTATTTAGGAAACTGAGAGAAAAAAAAAAGCTTTCAGATTTACGTCCCACGTTATGCCCTGTAGGTTACAGGAGATAGATTATTAGTAACAGTTAATAATTTGTGAAGGAACGGATAGAATGAGAGTGTGGGAGGAAGTGTGAGAACTACGAAAACAATCCAAGTTGCAATGTTCTTTATCACAAACTAACATGGGACTGGATCGAATCAGGGACCTTTCGCACCAAATGTGAGCACTCTATCACTTAACTTTAGTGATGAAGCTACACGGATATCTTAAATAAGTCTCATTCAATATAATACATAATACTACTACCAATAATAATAACATAATATTCTTTTCACTGTGTTCCTTGTTTAGGCACTAGAGTATATTTACACAGTATTGCACCAAACAATGATTTTTTTTTTTTTTTTTTTTTTTTTTTTTTTTTTTTTTTTTTTTTACTGGAAGGTATGGGAAACGCCTCTGATTAAAACATCACATTGAAGTTTGTGGCTGTGTTTTAGGAAAACATCAACAAGGCTTTCCAGCGAAACAAACACCAAACCTAATAGTAATCGAATTCTTTTCACAACTGGATCGGTATTTAATTTTCATAACTCAATGACTTCAAGATATGTGAGGGTCCATGGTTTACATAGTATATATGGGTTAATCCATATCACGTAATCCAATGAGGGTGGCCTGACCAGTTTTATTTTAATTCATTTTGTTCTTTTTTATATATAATATTACCATATTCGTCGACAGCATAAAATGAATTTCTTTTAATTTTAATCCCAGTGGCGGTCATTTTTGCTGAGCATAGCGTCCCAATTAGTGACTTTGTAGACTTAGTGTAAACGTGTATATCTTAGAACTGGATTATGCAAAAAATATTGTAACAAACACCATTTTTCTTTAGCATTTTCTGTTACCTAATTTTGTATATTAGCATGAAAAGCCTTAATTGAACCCTAATAGGTGAAAATTACTCCCTACGGTTAGTATCAAAATTTAACAAATTCCACTTTTTAGAGCTCAAGTTATAATGAAGGAGTGAATTATCAAAGTTCTTTTTTATTATTACATTTACATGTGATTCTATACTTACCATAGCTAGAGTTACAGAAGTGATTCGTGCTTCCTACAAAATTTATGATTGAGGTTCGCGAACTTTTGCTGTGTTTAACGGAGGTTGTTTATTAAATAACATATGGTTCAATATTATTGTAGTGTACGTACACAGTCTATAATTCATTCAAGGAACGTTCAGTACCTCATGTAAACAAATACACGTGGTGATCGTTTCATTTTATTGGTTAAAGAGCCTTGCCGCATCCATGTGGCGGAAGAAAATAGTCCATTGTCAAGTAAGCTGTTTTGCAATGTTTTTGTTGTTTATAAGGCTCATTACCAGAAATACAATTTCCTTACAATTAAAAACATGAACAATATTGTATCTAAGAACTAAATTGAATTAATGCAATAAAAGAGAATACGCATGCGTAGAAACTGGGTTTGGCCCACCTTATGCGCGAATCACAGTTTACAATATGGCTGCGTGCGGGAAATATGCAGAACGCCGACAGGGTACAAGCACGTGCTTCTCGAAAGAAGCGGTGACCGATAGCCAATCATCCGATGACTGGCGGAGTAATACCATTCTACATTGTTTACATCAGGATCAGAAGGTTCGTTGAATGAACTTTAGTTAGGAGTAATAATTATAAGAAAATAGTTTTGGTGTTAATAATTGTGTGACACAATAAGAGAATTATAGAAAAGTTTGTGAGGATTTTGGATCTTGTGCTAGTAGGCCTAATCGCGTGAATGTCTTTTCTTATTAAGACAGTTCCTTACTGCAAAATGCCTGGTTAAATTTAAAAGTTCAAGCTATTAGTGGAAGGCATTACAAATTTGTTACTGGGGATTTCAAGAAAACCTGCACAAACTAACAACTGCCATGTATGAAGCTATTCAAATTAGAACTGATTTCACTCATCGTTCGATGATCTTCATATTTCCCCCCCCTTTTTTTTTTCATCTTCCTCATGGTCTCCTTTGCACTGGCTTTGTAGCTAGGTATTTCCCATACTTTATAACCATGCACATATTCCTCATGTAAATGACGTATGTAGACCATTTTAGATGTCTAGCACTTACTATCTGTATGATATTCAACGACCTACAATTGGTCAGAAAATATCCAGCAATGTCGAGTAATGTTAACCAACAGGTCAATCTAGTGTCATCTTTTCGCCTAGAAAGTATAGTCACCATATTTTGTACACACATAGGCCTTCATCTTCACCAGATTGAATCGTATAAGAAGCTGTTTGTTAGATTTTCGGCTCGAGAAAGGATTGGTGGGAGGGGTAAAATTTAGTCAAGTTTTTGTTTCTAAGAACGCTCTGCATGTAAGCAACCAATTATACATTCTTGTTATGCGGGTTTACATAACGCGATAGGATGAAGTGGTGGTGTTCTATTTCTTTCTTTCACTCATTTCTTTACTTTGATATTTGCATAAACCGTATCCACCTCGTGCGAAGAACGGACATTTCAACTAATAAGAAATTTAATTCATCATCATGGTTGCTTCTGGAAACGACCTCCGCTCTTTCATTTACAAGGACACTTCGCTGTATTTCCTCGCCATTTATCAATACCAACTAATTCTTTATACATTGCGAATGAAAATAACGAAAACTGTAATTCTGAAATTTAATGTGCAATTTCAGTTTCCTCTGTAGACAGAAATGGGTAATATATTTACAATATTTCTTACTAACAACTGCAATATGCGACCAAATCTGTAATTTTCATTCCGGCTGGGAACTGCGTATTTTCTACTAACATATTTATTATTTACGTATGTCAGATTTACAGAACGCTGAAAGGTCCACAAGATATAAATTCACCAACAAAATACTCCAAGTGTCTGCCAACTGAAACATTAGCTTCACTATATTTAGGCTAAGCTGAATTCTTTTGAAATTATTGCCATTTTTTTTTCTTCTTCCGTCTGAAAGCCAACTAAAACCTCCAAACAATTTTAACCAATATTTCATTCTTTATCCATACTATCTCACAAAAAATAGTTCTAAATTGAAATAAATCATAATTTAAGGTCAATAGTATGTAATTTGCGCTATGGCTACAGAGTATTATATATATTTATTAAATTATTGTGAAATTCCAAAGTTATATTCTCGTCTTCCTGTTAGCAATTATATTATCAAAAATATAAAAGAGGACAATCAACCTAGTACACAAAATAAATTAAGAACAAAGTATTCTGGAAATATTCCAATATTCCCACAGTAATTTCTCAAAGATCTTTCTTGGTTCTATAAAAAGTTAAATCGCCTTACATCGGAAGAATTTTTAATTGGCTTTTGCAGGCGATTATACATGGTAATGAAAACATAATTACTGTGTTCGTGTAGCGTATATACGTCACATTCCTATTCCTAATCCTCCATGCAACCCTTCTCACTAGCGCCTATAGGCACATTCCTCTAGATTTCCTTTGGGAGCAAGGTGGCTCAGTGGGAGAGTGCTTACCTTTGGAGCGTGGGATCTGATTTGATCCTCGGCTGAGTAAGATTGTGGTGCACAACATAGTGTTCTGGGTTTTCTCGGGTACTCTCCCGTTTTCCAATTCTTCCATCATCATTCACTTACCTTCAAATCATCGTCTGCCTTAGCCTCACGGGAATAATCATGGGACGTTAACCAAAAAATAATTTCATTTATGGAGTTCCTTTAAAATGACAAGGGAAATAAACTGGCCACACTATCCCTGCTCTACTGAATTAGTAGTTCCACGTAAGCTACGGTAGACAAATGAACCTGCCTTCGGCCAAAACACTCAGATAGGACGTAAAAGACATACTTTTTATGGTGTCTAGACAATAAGCAGGTTAACTTGAGGGCGAGGAATGGTACGATGGATTATTCGTAAAGTGCTGAATGCTGACATTAAGAGCTCTGCTTCGATCCAACAACATTAACTTTTTTTTTTTATGAACAAAATAATGTTTGTAGATTTTCTTGGTATTTTCCTACTATGATCATTCCGCCATTTCTTCGATCATTCACCTGTAATTATTTGTGTTCTTTAATGTGCAAGAATAATCTTGAGACGTTATATCTATATCTATCTATCTATCTATCTATCTATCTATCTATCTATCTATCTATCTATCTATCTATCTATATATATATATATATATATATATATATATATATATATATATAATTTCATTAATTGCAAGTAGTATGCGTGCTATTAGGGAAATACCTTTAAAAAGATACAATCTGCTGCTTAGCAGTGTCAATTTTTCATATACAGTACCAAAATAAATAAATAAATAATATATTTCAGAAGAATAAAAACTAATAGATAAATAAATAATCTATTTCAGCAAAATAAAACAATGAACAATCTATTTCAGCAGAATAAAAACTAAATAAATAAACAATATATTCCAGCAGAATAAAAACTAAATAAATAAATAAATATACAATCTACTTCAGCAGAATAAAAACTACTGTAAGTAAATAAATAAGCTATTTGAACAATAAAACTAAATAAATAAATATACAATCTACTTCACCAGAATAAAAATTAAATAAATAAATAATTTATTCCAGCAGAATAAAAACTAAACAATCTATTTCAGCAGAATAAAAACTAAATAAACAATCTATTTCAGCAGAATAAAAACTAAATAAACAATCTATTCCAGCATAATAAAAAAACTAAATACATAAATAATCTATTTTAGCAGAATAAAAACTAAATAAATACATGAACAATTTAGTTCAGCAGAATAAAAACTAACTAACTAAATAAATAACAAACTATCTATTTCAACAGAATAAAACGCGTTCTTAGAGCACAGAGGTTCTAGTCCAATTTTAGAAATTTTACAGGAGAGCAAAAATAATGGACATAGGACATAGGAGACATATGGCATGCGACAATATTTCATTCATTATTTCTTGTAAACAATAACGATTTCTTATCGCTTTCTTATCGTCATGTGAAAGAGCATATCATGCGACATCTATAAGTATAAAAACTGAATTTCGAACAAAAATGGACTTAGAACCTTTGCACTGTAACTAAAACAATATTTCAGCAAATTAAAATAGTTAAACAATCTATTTAAAGCAGAATAAAAAAACTATAAACGGCATCAGATTGGAAACGAATGACATTTTTTAACGCCATAAATTGTTCTTCATAATTTTCTCGAAAATTACGCATGAAATGTTACCGTGAAGAATGTCATTTTGCTCGGTTCGATGTCATCTATCGATTGATACAGTCTCATCTTTGGACAATATTAAATAAAACTTTAAAGTTAAAGAGTTAAAGTAACAATTTTGAACTATTAACTCATTAACCCTACTTTGTACTTGAGTAATAGTTTCAAGTTCATAGGTGGCATGGTTAATGCACAGTCCGCAACAAAAAACCTGCAACATGAGCATCTAAGTTTATTGTGAAACGACGAAGTCTTTTGCTCCAAAATAATTGTGCAGGGGAGGACGCCGAGGTTTCTCCTGGCGTGATTCGGGGCTCTTATACGTTATGTTGATTTCCTTGGTTGTTAGGCGTAGTTTCATAATAAACTTACATGCTCATGTTGCAGGTTTTTTGCTGCGGACTGTACATTAACCATGCCACCTATGAACTTGAAACTACTACTCAAGAACAAAGTAGGGTTAATGAGTTAATAGTTCAAAATGAACTGTGTGCTGTACAACATCATTTTTTTAAGATTTACGAATTTTTTCCCTCGAATTTCTTGAAAACTACGCATAAGAATTCACACTCACCCATATCCTTACTTTTGCTGGCCTGTGCTATTCAAAAGACTACAGGATTTAGGAGTAGACAGAAAATTTTATAAATTAATGGTCGACTACTGCGAGAAGGGTTGCACATAGAATAGATGGTAACAAAAGGATACCCACAAGGATCAAACTATAGGCTAGTAATGTGGGTCGGAGTAATCCAACCTTGCCTTGCATTATATATATATACGGTATAAGAAGATCTGACTGGCTGGGCCGGGCTAACGCCCAGGTTAAACCACTTCAGCTGTAAACTTGAAATTTTCACAGTGATGACACGAGGCTTTATGATGTAAGATAACACTAAAGAAAGATTTTTGGAAATTCAAGGGGGAAGGGAGGAATGGGAGTGGCAATTATTATAGTAAAATGTCCATATCTTGCAATCTTTTAAGGGCAGAGACGTCGAATTTGGTATATGAACCTCCCGTTTGAAATAATTAATATATGTGTTTTACAGTTTTATGATATTTTCCATAGAAAGGGGGAGGAAAAGGGTGGGATTACAACAAGATGACCATATCTCGAAATCTTTTAAGGTTAGAGACATGAAATTTGGTATTTAGACTTCTCATTTAAAACAATTAAAAATGTGTTTCAGTGATTTTTGATATTTCTCCTAGATGGGAAGGAAAATGCGGGTAATATAAAAAGACTGGGGGTTGCAACTGTTCAAATAAGATGGTTATATCTTGATAGTGGTTCCTAAGATGCTTAAATTTTTACCAGTTCTGGGAATAACCGTTTGGGCCTTTATGTTAG
Organism: Thermobia domestica; assembly: GCF_964235325.1. Classification (NCBI taxonomy): domain Eukaryota; kingdom Metazoa; phylum Arthropoda; class Insecta; order Zygentoma; family Lepismatidae; genus Thermobia; species Thermobia domestica. The sequence continues at coordinate 49,877,148 of NC_137458.1, forward strand.
AGACACGAAATTTATTATTTAGACTTTATAAAGGCTGAAATAAGCGGTGCAAGACAGTAGGCCGAGTAAATGTAAGGAACTTAGGGCGAAATCTCCAGCTAGCCGAAGACTAGTATTAAATAACCTCAAAGAAAGACAAGGAGTGGTCGACGATATGGCAATAGGAACAGCCGAATCCTCTAAAAAGAGATTTTGGACAGAAAGGAAACTACTGAACAATAATCATTTTGTTCAGCTAACTATGATCTATTGAGATATGTCCCATCTTTGGACATTTTTTGTCGGTTAGCGCAAACAATATTGTACAATAGATATTTCCAAGAATGACCTCTTCAATACAAAACTTGTGCAGATATTCTTGAATTTTGTTAAAATATACATTATGCTATTCCGTATTTCTGACTGAAAACACGTATATACCGAAATACCCTTTTCCACATTTCGAAATTCCAATTTTTTGATGAATAATAATTATTTAATTGCTAAGCACGAGAAGAAAATAGAGAATCTACTTTTTTTCTTTTATTATTCAATTTCATTCACAACAGCAATCATCAATATTTCATTACAACCCTCTGTGTTGTGTGCCGGTGCACAATAGAACTGGTATAGAGGAAACCTTATTACGTTTCTAAATGTTAACAATTCTGTGTTTACTTAGTGCTTTGTATATACTTTATGGATGTTTCTTCACATTCTCAGCGTAGCGAATAACCTATCACCTTTCATTCTGTATACATTTTTTTTTTTTTTTTTTTTAAATTTAAGACCACAGAAGACAAAAATTCGGTTTTCCTCTTCTGCTAAACAGGTTGGATTATTCAAAATGCTAAAAGCAACTGCTCATACGTGGAGTAGATCAGAAGCAGAGGGAGAAGAGATGTGTGGCGAAGCGTGTTGGGCATTTCAGAGTAATGTAGCTATTAGAAGCTCCCCACCCTCTCTCCTAGGGTACATTAAAAAAAAATCCTAAATCCCCTTTCCAACCATATACAAAGCATCCAGGTTTCTCTCTTCTCTGGTTGTAGCTAGCCAACCAACCTCATCGAAACAACCTCCCCCCAACCATAATTGGGCTTTATAAACTGGGCTCGTGCGTTATGGAAAATGAGCACAGGGAGCGAATGAGAAGAAAAGAGGGCGAATGGATTTTCGGCTGAGCGAAGGACGAAGGGTGCGTGAGTCATTGCGAAAAAGCTTACGAAAGGGCAAATGATTCAACTGTGTAAGGGCAATAAATGCATCGAAAGGGAAAAAAAAAAAGCCAATGATTCATTTGTTCAGGTAACATACACACACTTAACAGCGTATTAAATACTACGTCAAGTGCACTTTCATTTCCGACTTCCTAAAAAAAAAAAAAAAAAAAAAAAAAAAAAAAAAAAACTTTCCGAAGCCGTATTTCTGTTACTTTATTGTGTGAAGAGCAGACGCACGTTACCACAAACCCGAAAATGTGACCATTAATGTTTCTCTAATACAAGAGTTTGATCTAATTATATTACCAATACTAAGTGCGTTACTGTTTGGATGTGTGTCACCATGTTTCTCACTTGCAAAGTATAAACCAAGACGCTCGGCTTTTTCTTCCTCAGTAAATGAAAATTCATGTGAATTCCATCAGTAAATTTTCTGATCACTTTTTCTGATGTTAGTGTGACGTCGTTTTCCAAGATAAACGAATTTAAAAGAAAAATTAAGCTTTTATCAAAACTAGTAAAAAATAAAATATAGAACGTTTAAACAAAGTCTGTAGCACTATCTGGGATACGATATGAAAGGAACGTTCAAAACAATTAATGATCATTTTGAAAATTATTTTTATTGATCATTGCTGGATGAAGCAAAAGATTAATATAAATATACAAACGGAAGTGACATTTATTCAAGATTTACAATACAAAGTAATTGACATGCGTCTTCTAAACTCTTAACTTCTCGTAATGAATCTTGCTACGAACATATAATCTTGAAGAAAAAGAGTGAGTGAAGTTCTTCAGATTTGATTAACTGGACTACTATTTCAAAGTGTTATTTAAGCGTGCTTTAACACAAATTTTGTTCTTTGGTGGAAAATATGGCTTCAAAACGATGTGTCACCGTTATAGACGAGGACATACAGTAGTTGAGACAATCTTCAGATTAACAGTGCATTTTTAACATTACAGTAAATAAATATATAATATGTTTGAGAAGAATATCGTCTATCTATTTTTGGCACGGACAACAATATCATAAAAATATGTTTTTTTCTTTGTCGATTTCCTCGTAAACTACACATACGAATTCATCCTCAAGCATGCCAGTTTGTTGAGCTCAATTTCATTTATCTTCTCATATGTGTCTTATCTTTGGAAAGCACTAAAAGTTAAACAAAAATTACAAAGTAAGATTTAATAATAATTTTGAGCTAACCCATTAATCATATTGTGCACCCTCGTCTTAATACCATTAACCATATTGTGTATCGTCATCTTAATACCATTAGTCATACTGAGTACCGTCATCTTAATACCATTAACCATACTGTGTACTGTCATCTTAACACCATTAACCATATTGTGTACCGTCATCTTAATACCATTACCCATATTGCGTACCGCCATCTTAATACCATTACCCAAACTGTGTGCAGTCATCTTAATACCATTAACCATACTGTGTACCGTCATCTTAATACAATTAACCACACTGTGTACCGTCATCTTAGCACCATTAACCATATTGTTTACCGTCATCTTAATACAATTAATCATACTGTGTACCGTCATTTTAATACCATTAACCATACAATGTACCGTCATCTTAATACCATTAACCATATTTTGTACCGTCATCTTAATACCATTAACCATATTGTGTACCGTCATCTTAATAACATTAACCATATTGTGTACCATCATCTTAATACCATTACCCAAACTGTGTGCAGTCATCTTAATATCATTAACCATATTGTGTACCGTCATCTTAATACCATTAGCCATACTGTGTACCGTCATCTTAATACCATTAACCATACAGTGTACCGTCATCTTAATACCATTAACCATACTGTGTACCGTCATCTTAACACCATTACCCAAACTGTGTGCAGTCATCTTAATACCATTAACCATATTGTGTACCGTCATCTTAATACCATTACCCAAACTGTGCACGGTCATCTTAATACCATTAACCATATTGTGACCGTCGTATTGATAGTCGTAATGAAAAGCATGATGAAAGTAGATTTAGTATCAGTTTCATCTTAACAAGTAGCACAGTTATTGCATAGCATCCATTTTTTCAGGTTTACAAATAATCTGCACACACACATGTCATTCCTTTCACCAATGAGATCTATTGATTGGCGTTGTCTTATCTTTGGATATTTTCTTTATTGTTATAGCTATTGTTATGGCTATAGCAACAATCTACAACAGTTTACAGAATGTAATTAACAATTTTAATACTAGCCGAAACTGTGCTTTACAAAGGTTTCGGAGATTTTCAGCTTTCAGGAACGAGAAAACGATTTATTCTGGTTTGTTACCTCGAACATGGAATTGTTTCGTTGATGTCAAGATTTAAGTTTTGAATTAAACAAGTAGCAGTGCCACATGTACATCATCTGAAGGAGTTTGGTTTGTATCACCTGATACTTTCTCAATTAATATTGAAACCGGAAGTGACAGTAGAAATCTACCACTTCCGATTTTAAAAGAGAAATATAGAGTGGAGACAGACTGTATTCTTGAGATGCTTAATTGATTGCACAAAAACCGCTTCTCGCTATCTATTATCGCTTTTATTTCATAGCAAATATTAAAACCGGAAGTGGCTGATTTCTATCACTTTCGATTTGAATAGATAGTTAATATGTATCGCAAAATCGATTCTTAAAAGAAACTGTTTTTCACTATTTATTATCATTTCTGCTCTATGTAGATCAATACTGAAACCGGAAGTTGTAATAGATTTCTTTTAGTACTGTATGTTAAAAATGCAAATAAAATGCATTTTTACGATGTTTAATCAATTCTAGAAAACCATTTCTTGCTATATATATATCTTTATGCTCCAGTGTGATCAATATTTAAACCGGAAATGGTTAATTTCTACCACTTCCGGTTTCATTATCACCTTTATCAAAAAAACTTGATTCCTAACTTTCGACGACCCACTACATCCTGGTCAAAATTGATGGTGACCTATCAAGTATTTCGTGGCTTCCTGGACAGATAGACGGACAGACAGGTAGATAGGGTAAATATATATAGGAGTTTTGGTAAAACAAACTCCTTAAAAAATAAATAAAATAAAATAAAACATAACCATAGATATGGAAAATTAAATGTACGCCTGGACTTTATGCCTTTATGCAACACGATATTCATAATTGTCTTTCAGGTTGCATATACCTCTTTATTATAAACTAAATTGAAATTTTCGTCATAGTCTATGGCAGCGTTTCCCAAACTTTTTCAACTTGCGGCACACTACAGGTGTAACTTGAATTCTTGCGGCACACCCATATTATATATATATATATATATATATATATATATATATATATATTACTATTATTATTGATAATATAAAATATCGTGGTATTTTTATGTGATTACTGATTATTACAAAGAAGAAAGCTCGATCACTGATTTTTCCCCGTGGTAAATCATTATGCTTATTTTTCATTCTAATTGTAAAATAGAAAACAATTGCAATGAAATATAGGACTCGGGTTTTTAAAAATCCACTTTCTCTTTCGAAAACTGTATCTAACCTTTAACTAAAAGGGAAGATCACTATATAACGAACAAATAAATAAATATACTTTAAAACACAAATGTGTATGCATGTTTACTTTGTTGAATTTATTGAATGATATGTTAAAATTTCAAGTTACGAAATAGTCTGCAACAATAAAGAAGCAATAATGGTCGTGACAATGATAAATACGTTTTTCAACATTAAAAAAGTACAGAAAAATAACACAGTATGAAACTTAAAATTGTAGATTTATAGTAGAGGTTCATAGTAATGTGAAATACAAATATACATTTTTCCCTAGGTCTTGCAATTTGGTTCCTATAAAATTAATAATTTGTTTTGATTTCCTCGCGGACCACCAGCGGTCCATTCGCGGCACATCGGTGTGCCACGGCACACCGGTTGGGAAACGCTGGTCTATGGGTATGGATATTGATATTTCCAGGAACCAAAACACCACTCTACACTAGGAAAACTTCATTTGAAAGTCATTGTTCTCCTTCTTGTTGACTTGCAAAGAACTGCAATAATGAATTTTGATTTGGGGCCTGCAATGAATCACTTCTACACTTCAGAAAATATTTAAGTGCTCCGCTAATAAGAATGTTCCAAAGACTGCAATTTCACATGCCTGCAACTGGTACACCAATTCCATGAATATGATATCCTACTACCTAACTTGATAAATGATAGAAGTAGTGAAATTAGACCGTATACTATATTAAACATTGAATTTCTTTTATTTGTGATCTTTAAACAAACTACTTAAAAATGAAGAAAATAAAGAACATATCTTTCAGTTTAAAGTCCCACAACTATCCCCGTTACGCTGAGAGAGATAGATGATTATGGCAAGTGAATGATGATGGAATTAGTAGAATGAGAATGTGGGAGGAAAGGGGGTATCCGGGAAAACCCCCGAACATGATGTTTACCACCACAAACTTGCTTGTCTATCGATCGACGCACGAATCCCCGCACCAGAGTTGAGCACTCTACCACTGAAGTTACATCGAAGTATCACGATAAATGGTCCTCCCTGTCCACTTCATTTCATTTATACAATGAACTTTCTTTTATAAGCTCAATTATGCATAATGTAACAAAACATTAACCTTCCTATGCCCACCAGGGATTTGAACAAAATCGTAGACTCTCACATTGCTGGCCCTGGTGACCACCCTAATTATCACAATGACATGATTGATACATCATTGGAAAGCTTATGGAACACAGATTCTAACGAGGTAAAATTTGTGCAATTCCCGTCCTATTTACAGTGGAGGAAGAAGAAACAAAAAGTACTTCAAAATATGAAAAAAAAATAGAATTTTGGAGGGCACTAATAAAATGATTGTGGACTACTTCATTGCTTCACATACCAATTTTTTAGTGTGCCCCCAAGGGGGGAAATGCCCCCCCCAAAAAAAACTAATGCAAAAAACAAACACAAACTTTATCCTCTCCCCTCTGCCGTGGTATCCCCATATACATAAAATGCAAATCGGCGAAAAGATTCATCTTTCAGGAACACATTGATATGAAAATTATCTTCTAGCTTAATTAGGGGCTGAGCTATTGAGATTTAAAGACCCGACGCAGCTGTTGCGTCAATGGGTGTTTAAATATTAGAGAAAATAATATTATACCACTACGATTTGTGTATTTGAGAAAACTATTACTTTAATGGGACATCTATTTACGAACTACATTTATTTCATAAGCTTAACATCACTATATTTCTCCGATACGCAGGACACTCAATAATACGAATTAGCAAGTGAGGTACGTACTGTAATACTATGGATGCAGTTAGGACAATATTAAATACAGTCTAGACCGGTAGTTCGTAAATAGGTGTTTCATAATTCCATACTGTTCAAGATAGATCGCTAAATATGTATAATAATCTGTGATGCATCATTAATACTATCAAAACATTTTTAATTTTGATTATCGTCTATTAATAAAACAAAACATTAAAAACAAACCACAATAGTCCTATCTCCTACCAAGCCGAAAAAAACAAGCTGCCGATCAATTGATCACACACATTTTGCGTGCAAATGTTTTGGCTTTATCTCAACATATGATAATATACGAGGCAATAAAACATACATGTACGAACCATATCGAAATTACACCCACCCACACATACACATACATACATAAATGATGAAAAAAATACGAAATAAAAATGGTGTTTGGTTTCAAACCTCCCTCATCCTCCCAAAACTATCAACGAATTCCCCCTCCTTCCTTTATTCAGTGCCTGATCCTGCAATATCACCAATCGAACAAGATATGTGATCTCCCCCTCTCATACATTCATGCAACTACCCTGCCTCTTAACTAAACATGCACTGATATCCTCCCCCCTCATTGCACCACCCAGGTGCACACATCTAAAATATAAGAGCGCATTACAAAATCAAACATACTTATCAGCTTTTGGTTTTAACAGCCCAAAAGACTCCCCCACTACATACAACATATATGTAAAATAGGTCTGTTGGAAAATTCGCGATGACAACAACAGGGCATCCAGAAGCACTATATTTTCCAATACATTAACTGCACATAAATCAAAAGCATATAAGGAACTACAAGGTAGGGAATTACCACATACCATATATGACTGATAATTTGAATGTACATCCAAAGTTTTTGAATCAACAAAACATCATAACCTGCGCCATATAACCATGGTATCTATCTAATTTTAGTTAATATTTGCTCCAGTAACATCTAAAACAACATTAAATCGAGTTCTGTTTTTCCTCTCTCCTACAAATTCTATCAACGACATTTTATTGGTTATTGCAGGGGTAAACAGATTTGCCTTGGTGTTATGATTACGCTATAGTTACCACCGAATGAATGGATTAAGGTTTTCTTTTAATGAAATTGTTGACGAATATAGGGAGCATCCAGGTTCAAATCCACGGCCGATGAGAGTAAGTTTATTTATTTATTTATTTTCAATGTCACAGGTAAATGACGGGATAGTTTCTCTTTAAAGGCTTTGATCGGTTCCCTTTTCCGTACCTTATTTTTATCTCTTTTTCAGTTAAGATGGATTTGACCAGGGACGCCAAATGGAACAGAAAGCTAAGGGAAATACCTGTCCCTGACAACCATACAAAACCCACAGAATTTAAAAGCTATAAATATACAATCCGTTTTTGCGTATAAAAGTGACAGCTCCGCATAATACTTTGCTCCATCTTTGACCTCTCCCATACATGCTACCCTACTTGCAGTTACTACGAGTATGTCCGACTTTTTATCAGATGTCTTCTCCGATCAATAATCTAGTATTAACGCCATAGTAGCATCAACTAGATGTGTCTGCTACAAACAACGGGAGACTTTTCAATGCATTCTTTAAAACTCCTAGATTTATAGGAATCTTTCTAGAGGACGCAAACTGAGTTAAATACAGCAGCATTTACATACAGTAATGTTCAACTCTCCTTGAAAAGCCCTTATTCTCTTTACCTCTTGCAGACGGTGCTATTAAATTATTGTAACTAAGGGTTTTCAAAAGAGAAGTAAAAGGGTCTCTTTTTTTTAACACTATGCCCATATTATGCAATGTTTCACTAAAATTATAACCAACCATTGTCGAATGTGCTATTATGACAGCGCTATTAGACATACAAACTATGCAATGCATGAGACTGGGAGACCTTACAGAACTCCTACACGTTTGTATCTTATCTATTAGGGATGGGCATTCCGGAATTCGGAAAGTAAAATCGGACAAATTCCGGAATTCAGAAAAATACCGGATGTCATGAAAATCCCGAATTTCGGAAAATTCTGGAATTCTGAAAAATCCGGAATTTTTCAGAAATCCGGAAAGTGAAATTTCCGATTCCGAAAAATAAATTTTCCGAAATCTGGATTCCGGAAAATTTTGTCGATTCCTAGTCCCTACGTATGTCTGTCGACTGGCATCAGGATCAAGTTGGAGATTTTTTTCTTATTTTATATATATCGATGCAGCGTCCCCAAACTATATTCCAACTCCATCCCTATCTCTCTTTCAACCGGAAATGTAGAAATATGCAATTTCCAGTTTCTATGTTAATCGCAGTAAAATTAAAACGCACATTTTCAAATAAAATTTACTTCTTTTATTGGTAATAGCATACATAAGGAAAATATTTGTTCTATTTTTTCCTAATTAATGGTCACGAAATTAATTTAAAAAAAAACACTGAATATGAATTGACCCGTACATACAGTAGCATTTAAAACAAGAAAAAATCTGAACTTTTATTCTTACATACACTCAAAGCATACTATAGAGAATGCACAATAGTAATCGATTCAATAGAATAGTTTTTACTGGAAAACTTATATTACAATGAGCGTTTGTACTTGCGCAGCAAACCACTGTACACTGTATACTGTGGTGGGATAAAAGCACTTTGCAAATAGGATATTTTAATACTTCTTATAAAATTATATTTTAATTCTTATTGAAAAAAAAGTCGATTCATAATTAATCGAATTGAACCTAATAGTTTCGCATGGTCACCAATGAAGCGTCTTAGGTATTTTGGAGGTTGCAATTGATGCACTTTAAACAGATATTTTCTCAATGGGCGCAAATGACGCAGAAGCGGACTAAAAGAGTATCCTAATCGATTCCATTCGTAGTGAATTCAATAGTTCCTAGTGTCTTTCTACAAATCCATTCACAAAAGAATTGGCAGCGGCATTTTCACAAGACAAAACAATTGGCTTTTAGGTGTTATGTGAGAGGGGGAAGGGAGAAGGGCCGTGTTATCCCATATTCAGCCTTTTCTAGTCTCAATGAGAGCTAAGAGAATATGTATACATATATATACTGAGAGAAAATGACTCACTCCCTTTCTCTCATCTACAATACACACGGGGGTTGGGACAACAGAAACACCCCTCATAAGATTGTTTGAATACATAGAAAATATTCCGTTATACAGCCACTCAACGTGACGTCATATGTTCTCTTGATTGAGGGTTGATTGGCTGGAAGGAGACGAAAATTGGATTCCTGAAGATTCACTCGCTCATTGATCAACAGCAAACGACGCTTTTTCGTTGATAAATTACAAGCGAGACGATGACGCCGGGAGACTCTCTCTTGCCCCTTACCCCCGAAAGAAAAACTTGGATAAAAAAAAGACCCCCATTTTCTTGTTGCTCTTAGCTGTTATAACATGAAAAAAGGGACCAAATAACTTGGTTTGGGCCAAATACAGAAAGAATAAAACTTCCCTGTTCTTGTTTGCTTTTGTTTCATATATTCTGTTCCTTTTTTTTTTTTAGGAAAAAGGAGACCCCGTTGATCAATAAGGAAGATAGAACGAAAAATGAATATAGAGAATGAAAATAGAATATGGAAATGAGAGACAAAAGAGAAAAAAAACGAAAATGAAAAGAACAAGAGAGAAGGAGACGGAGAAGCGAGTGAGCGAAAAGTATAAACGAAATATACGCCTGAATGAAGAAAGAATACGCAAAATGAAAGACGTAAGTTTGATAGGGGTTGAAAAAGGTCAGAGATTTAGAAAATGGGAAGCTGAATAACTTCTCTCGAATGATGCCAAAACAATATTTCTCGCATGAAAGAACTACAACAAATGAGATTCTCGATGAAAATTGACTGTTAGTATTATATATATATGTTGGGAGCAATGTTCGAAAACGGCCATTGGCCGAAGAAAGTGATCAATTCTAAGTTTGGACAGATGCAATTATCCAAAGTACGAAGAAGTCTATCATTTCGGGGTTTGGTCGCTTAATAGTATCCAAAGCTAGGTTTGGATAATTACAGTTCATCCAAAGCTCAATTTAGAAAGGAAAATAAGAAAAAAAAATTATTAATTTTTTCACATTTTACACATTTTACAAGATTTTTATTTTTCAATGTTTAAGAAATGAAAATGTATATCACAAAATTCTGTCAAATAAGAAGTATGAAATTCGTATATGAATAAAAATAGTTCTTCGTATTAATTCCTTCTAATTCAGCTTACTTTCTTTTTTAGAAGACTTTTAGAAAATATGCACCATATAAAAATAAGTACAATAATTAATTAAGCATTAACAGCAAAGTGCGTTAAATGTTTTAAGTTCAGTTATTAACACAATGAAACAGTGAAGAATTTGAAAAACGTGTGCTGAAAATTTTAAGCTGTAAGTGCGAAAAAATATAATGAACTTACAGTTATAAAATGGAATAACTGAAATGCAGATTCGCCACATATACAGGCTCTTCAAGTACATTGTAATAGGTCAACTGTCCAGTTACTTGTTCCTACACGCACTTGAGGAATGACACTTTGAGTTACACTTTACACCCTTCTTTACACAATTACATTTTTTGTTCAAACAGAAGTTCCTGCAGCCGCACTTAATAAACCCCTGCCTGGAGTGTGTTTCTGCTTCAGCTACACTTCTAAGTGAAATGTCTCTCTGCGGAACATCACTGATCTGAAGAAACTGTTCATCTGCGAACTGGAACTCATTGCGCGCGTACAGCTTTCTAATAATTCCCGAAGAAGTCCCCAACTGGTAGAGATCGTTATCGTTTCTCCCCATAACCACAGCCATGACGTTCCTCGGAGCAGCTCTGCCTCTGTCCAATTCTGGGATTTTGATTAGAACAGTTTGTCCTACGTCTGCACGAGGGAATTTTTTACTTGACGCCATTAACATTTCATTTGCTTGTCGCTTTAAATGTATTTTGGATCCCTCACGTGCCTCTCGTATACTCTCACTTCTTGTGCAGATGTTGCATCTTTTTTCTTGATTTGCGCACGGACATGGAGATTCATTTGCTTCCACAATTGCAGTGTTGATGGTCTCTAAAGAAGCTGGAAATTCTGGAAAAGTCTCTCTTTCCTGCCGAAGATTATTAAGGGAATCACGAACGAATGAATGCTGTGCGTCCTGTCCTGAAGTGTCTTCTTGTACATCACGAGTCAATGAATACTGTACATCCTGTCCTGAGCCTTCCTCTTCCTGCATGGTGTCACAGTGTGGATCACGAGTCAATAAATTCTGTACATCCTGTCCTGAACCTTCCTCTTCCTGCATGGTGTCACAGTGTGGATCACGAGTCAATGAATTCTGTACATCCTGTCCTGAGCCTTCCCCTTCCTGCATGGTGTCACAATGTGGATCACGAGCCAATATTTCTTGTAGATCTTCCTCATTGGTCAAGTCTCGTAATAAACCACATGGAAGAGATGAATCCGAAAGTCCATTTCTCATGGGAACGCCAAACAAAGCCTCGTAGGGGCTCCGGTTAATGCCCCTATGGAAGGACCTGTTTTTCTTCATCTGGACAAAACGAAGACCCTCAGCCCAAGACGAACAGCTATTTTCTGCCATCCATGTAATAAGAATGTCTCGAACATCTTGGTTCGCTCTCTCAACACTTCCTTGAGACTGAGAGTGGCGCGGCTTGCCGTGCACTATTTTCGACCCAAACACTGAGGCCAGCTCACTTGTAACTTCAGCTGCGAACTCACGTCCGTTATCACTTTGAAGAATACAAGGTGCACCAATAATGCAAAATATATCCATCAGATGATAAGCAACTTCTGATGCTCTTTTTGTCTTTAATGGGCGCAAAAACAGAAACTTTGTGAGATGATCCTGATAATTTAATATGAACTTGTATCCTTTGTCCGGTTCACTCTGCATGTCGATAAGATCAACCTGACCCCTAGAATTAAGCAGATTACTGAGAATAGGTTTAACAGTCAGTCCTTTGCACTTTTGCTTCTTTTTCAACTGACACTGCCCACACAATTTGAGATAAATATTGATGATCTCTCGTGTTACATTACAGTACTTTAGCTTAAGTTCTTTGTCCAAGCATCTCAAACGTTTGTGGCCAGTGTCAATGTGAGCTTTATGAATGACACTGTATAATTCTCCGGTGTGACAGAAATACCTAATAACACTATCACCATCTTTACGTTTTTCGATAAGTTTCTCAACCCCACCAATACTTAAAACATCATATCTCTTCAGGCGACGATAGTCCAGTGACGTCAGTGACTCACCTCTTTTCTTTTTCTCTTGCGAAGCCTTCACCTCCAACAGCAATTCATTGTACTTCTCTGGAGATAACAAGAACGTATTATCTGCTGTACTAGCTCGAACGTAGTCGTCTAGTTTTGCTTTGAAGTCTTCTGCTGCAACCATACTCATTGTTGTGCACGGTCTTCAATTTCACTTCAACGAATAAACAATTGTGAGTGGCAAAGAAAGCATACACGTTAACACATAAAGCTACCGCCTGACTGAAGACTGACTTCTGCTTTACCCTCCCTATATTCTCCGAATGCGCATGCGCCACGAATAAAAAATTGCAATGACATCTCGCAAGAACAACTGGAAATAACTAAATTGAGCTTTGGATGAACTGTAATTATCCAAACCTAGCTTTGGATACTATTAAGCGACCAAACCCCGAAATGATAGACTTCTTCGTACTTTGGATAATTGCATCTGTCCAAACTTAGAATTGATCACTTTCTTCGGCCAATGGCCGTTTTCGAACATTGCTCCCAACATATATATATATCGTTCTTTTCAAGTAATTAAGGAGTTTTAATGACTATACCGCCAGAACTTTTATTACGCAGTTTGGTTTACTGAAACTCCTATATATATTTACCTTGTCCGTTTGACCATTAGGGAAACACAAAAGAATCTCAAGAGTTATTTCACGGTTCACCATTGATTTTGGTCCGGATGTGGAGGGTCGAAAGTTAAGAATCGAAAATCGTTCATGGAAGTGATATTCAAACCGGAAGTGGTAGAAATTAACAACTTCCGGTTTTAACGTTGATCACTATAGAGCAAAAGTGGTAATATAAGAAGAAGTGGTTTTCTGGAATGGAGTAAGCGTCCAAGAGAAGTGACAGAAACCCACTACATCTTCCGCTTTCAATGTTGATCTACATTAAAAAAAAAAAAAAAAAAAAATAGACAACGAGAAACAGTATTTTATGGAATCGATTTTGCGTTCTAAGAATAGGCATCATCTTATCTCTCTATCTGCACCGTAAGTAGCAGGAGTCTAGCATTTCCCGTTTCAGTGTTGATCGCTATAGATTAAAAACGCTAATATATAGCGAGAATCGGTTTTCAGCTGATATATATGGATATATGGATCATAAGGCAGACGCTTAAGTGTCTCCCAGCCTTAGGAAGTCTATATGCTTAGTGAACAATATAGCAACTGAACTGTCAGACATGTTAAGTACGGGATTATCGTACAACAGCACATCACCAAAATATTGTTGTCATAAACTATTGTTCCAGTGAAAATACAGTTAACCGACAGTCTAACGCGTTTCCAGCCTATAGAAGTGATAATGTGACAGTATTATTCGACAAACATTCAGACCTTCAATCGTTTTCCCATGTTTGCATAGTGCATTTGATGAGTCAGCAATACTATTATAGTCCGTTGTATACAGTCACGAGTTTTCCGCTGGTAATGCCATGGGTCTTTAAGTTCACCAGATAGTTGGCAATGCTGCAATGAATGGCAACACAACTGATCGCAGTCTACTACTGTGTTTGTTGCTTCGTACCCAATTTACGTCAGATACGATACATTAACATCAATTCCTCTGCATCGGCCTAACTCGCAACGCGCTCAGCCAAGACTTTCTATGTTCTGCCAGGGCCTGTATTGCAAATCTTGTTAACTTCTCATTTTTGTGATTTAGAACTATTAAGTTGTGATCGAACATTGTACTTACCCTAAATTCGCCACCATTTCCATCGTCGAGTTCAAGTACATAGCCTTCAACAAAGGACGTTGGTGGAGGCTGCCAAGCAATGGTAACGCTATTGTTTTCGGCGCTGCATTCCTCAGGAATAATCATAGGCGCTGCAGGTGCTGAAATAAATCAAGAAAAAAACATCCTCAATAGAAAATAAGTTTTAAATAATTTAATCTGCATGAAATACTAAAACGCAGATGAATTTCTGTCCCTCCTTGAGTGACTACTCGTATTTGATAAAGAACTAGCGACATGCAACTAGTGAAAAGTCTTTGACAAATTTCTAATTGCGCTTTTTATAATTATTTGAGGATGGTAAATCTAATGAAACTATTCCTCACTACACGCGTCCATGGGGTGCGTAGAAAAAGTTACCTTAAAGTTGGGATCTTTGAAGTGCTGCTTATGCTAATGGTGAAAGTGTTCACGCCTAGATGCATTTCTAATTGCGTTTTTATACCAATTTGAAGACGTTGAACCCAGTAGAACTATTTCTAAACACATGCGTCCATACGGTACTTAGAAAAGTGATCTTGAAGTTTGGATCTTTGAAGTGCCACTTATGCTAATGGTGGAAGTGTCCATGCCTGGATACATTTCTAATTGTACTTTCTATATCACTTTGAAGACACTGAACCGAATGGAACTATTTCTAAACACAAGCGTCCATAGGGTACCTAGAAAAGTGATCTTAACTTTGGGACATAAACAAACATATGTATCCCAAATTAAAGATAATTTTTCTCGTCACTCAATGGACGGATATGTTTGAAAATAGTCCCATTAGATTCATGATCCTCAATTTATTATATATATATAAAAAAGTGGAATATGATATACATTGTACCGTGGACACTTTTACTATCGAGCTAAGCCTTACCTCAAGAATCCCAGCTTTGAGGTTATTTTTCTCGTGATCTCATGGAACGGACATGTACTACTAGGTATGTGTTAATTGCAAATTTGGAGCGAAGTGATCGACCTTTATTGGTTATCCATGGAACTTTTTCAGTATACCAATTGCCTTCGTGAACGAACACGACATGCAAATAGTTAAATTTGGCATATCAGCGAAGAGCATAATGGCTTTGAAAAATTGTTTGCAGAACAAAACGAACCAACACGTCAAATTTGAAGAACCGTTCAGGCATTTCGGAGATCCAGTTTTACGGTAATTATTTCTCAGTGATATGTGCGATAAGGACATGTAACCCCTTACGACACTTACCGGCCACTCTCGAATCACCATTTGGTCATCTCGGAGGAGAATCCGGATGAACAATGTCTAAGTGGAGTAAAGAGGAGCTTCGCTCCAAAAATAGTTTAATTGGATTCACAAGGTGTCTATTGAGTTTCATTTTCAAAATTCCAGTATATTTCCAGTATATTCAGTATAATTATCAGCAAAATTTCAATACCTAATATAATGATTTTTTAAAAGTTCTTTAGGAATAATCACACTCTTGATGATTTCAGGTTTGTAATTGTTTTACCATTAAAAAGGATTTTTAATAAATTTAATTAGTCTTGATTTTTTGAAATACAATATTGTTTTTGAACATTTTTAAAAGGACCTCC
Source organism: Thermobia domestica (assembly GCF_964235325.1). Taxonomy (NCBI): domain Eukaryota; kingdom Metazoa; phylum Arthropoda; class Insecta; order Zygentoma; family Lepismatidae; genus Thermobia; species Thermobia domestica. Next base: position 49,893,293 of record NC_137458.1, read on the forward strand.
AAACTCCCCTCACAGCTCTCCACTCCACCCATTGTTTTAAATGTCTAATTGCAAAATGTATACAACTCTTGCTTTGCAAAAATTTACAATCTCAATGGATACAAAATTGTTTCCAAAACTATTAAAACAATTACAAAAAAGAGTTGTTCACAAATTACCAGTTTCACAATTTTTTCCAGTACATGGATCAAAATTCCAGTATATCTCCAGTATTTCCAGTATCAAAATTAAATTTCAGTATAATTCAAATATTTCCAGTATTTCCCGTATCAGTAGACACCCTGATTCAGCATCCTCAACTTAGTTTACAATAAAACGCAATTAGAAATTTATCCAAGCATGAGCATAAAAAATCCTGAGGCAAATATTCGGACGCAAAAGGTACAGGGACGGTGAATGACGGAAACTTCATATAACAAGGAACTGCATAATTTATACCGTTTATCTAACATAGTTAAGATCATTAAGTCTAGGAGGCTTAAGTGGGCAGGTCATGTAGCTACAATGCAAGAACGCTTTTCGAAAATATTAACTGAAAACCCAACTGAAAAATTGCCATTAGGAAGATCTTAGACGCAGATGGAAGGACAATATTAAGACTGATCCGTAAGCTCATACCCGCTTTAAAAAATAAATAGTGAATAAGTTAAAGACAATGCAAAAATTTAAAAAAGTACGAAGTAAGTCAGATAGTATCTGTTAAATTATACTATATGGACTAATAATTGGTTTCAGGGCCTGTTGTAAAATTTACATATTTAGGTGTCTAACAATAATGACGTCATAATTGCGCACTCAAATTTCTGGTTTATAAGAAAAAAGTTTCAAAAGGGTTATTAGTTTATTTAATAGCATTTTGTACATATTACCTGGTTTACTTTATATATATATATGTTTTTCATTGTCTTTAATTTATTAACCTACGGACAGAAATTAACGCAAAGCTTCTGTGAATGCAACATTGAAGCTCCGGGTTCTACAGAACACGGTCTTTAGCACTTTACATACGAAAATATCAGTTTCTAAGAGTACATCAAAATGGCTTTGTAATGATCATCTGTCTTAAATATTGGTAGACTGATTTGGAGTTTAGCGTTTTGTTCAACACTAAGACTATCCGAGACGTGATCGTGAGATCTGTGACGTATATATATATATATATAGTTGTTGTAAAAGAGCTTTTATGAAGCTAAAACCCTCGGCTGAGCCCATTCAAGAGACTACAAAATGAATAACTATTAAAAAGGTCAACTTTTCTCGAAGTTATCTGCAATACAAATACAAACATGAAAACAAGTGTTTGTTTTCATGTTTGTATTTGTATGCTTTTTTTTCTTTCTTCACTTGTCGTACCTGCGCGTGAGAGTGTGTTTTGTTAAAAGTACCACTTTTTTCTTTTCTTTTTTTTATCATCTTACTGTATACCTGTATTTTTGTTGTATATAACCGTATCTTTTGACTCAATTGATTGTATGTTTTTTGTATAACTCAATGTACTTCCTTGACAAGGGTTAGGTGGTAGAGCAGCAAAATGCTGAACCTCGCCCGCTTGAATAAAGCCTTTTTCAATTCAATTCAAATACGTTGAACCATTTTCAGCAAGCAGTCAAGATGGTAAAGATGGTATTATTGCAGTAGTATCATTAACAAAAGAATTTTACTACGCCTACCAGTTGGTTTTAGTAGGCTTAGACTTTAAATGGAAGAAAGCACAATTTCAATAAAGGTAATTAAATTACATGTTGTGCAATATTTGGCTCCATAAACAGTATTATTTAATTTTGTTAATCTTTAGTTCTATATATACTGGCATACAAGTGATAGGGGGTATTTTCAAAAATCTACTTAAAATACACTCTCAGAGAAACAGTACATTATTTACTATGCAATTTATTTAATAAACTGGACACATGCTGCTGCGTCCAGAAAAGTTCATGACGCTAATTGTCATTATTATTTTTCTAACGGTGCTGAGTACGTACGTTTTTTTTTTTTTAATCATTGATTTATATGGGGAACTCCCTCCGTTATTGCCGATCCCAAGCCCGGATGAGAAAGGGAGAAGGTTAGGCTTTAATTCCCTGTAAAACAGAGAGTCGGCAGAACAACAACCAATGCTGAACGTAAGCACCTAAAGAAGGCAACCCTTTCATCACGATAGGACTCTACAGGCTGATAACGTGTATGTCTGAATTAATAAACCATCAAACGAAAGGGAAAACAGGAAGCCGGTTTGAATGTCCTGATAACAGCAAGGCAAGGATTGCAATTTAGATTGTTAGATGACTGGAAAAGAACAAGAACTAACAGCAGAAGCCAAGAATCTGAATATGAAAAGTTTTGACATAACAGGAACCAGAAGGAAAGAACACGGTGTAAAGAAAATAGGAAATGTGTACACTCTATTTTACTCAGGAGTATTGAAATTCAAAAGGGCCACGAGAGAAGAAGAATGTATCGTACAAGAAGGTATAGTATTATTCAAAAAGCGCGCCTGTTTTAGATCATCTGGTAAATTTTTGTTTCTCGGTTGCCGACATTGTTTTGCATTGTTGCTCTACCCACAAACATTCCGATTGTCGCCTTAGTCTGAATTTCTCGAATTTCTTCAGTCTGTATCTAGCCATGGAGCAGTTCACGATAGCGCAACGTGCACTTAATTGTGAAAACTGTTTATCAGGACGGAGAAAGTTATGCAGCAACTGTCAGGCGACTTCGCGCGGTTCTAAGGCGAAATGAGGCACCGAATGAATCAACAGTTCACAGATTTATGAAAAAGTACATTGAAACGGGTTCAACAGTGAACATTAAAAAGTCCTGGACGTCGTCGTAGTGGTCATTCTGAGGAAAACATTGCGGTGTCAGGCAGTTATAGCGAATTTCACGAACAGAGTTATTGCATGTCAGCGCAGTAGATGAGGTAATGTGCTCGACATCATTCACCATACCTGAAGTCGGAATGTGTGATAAACGTGTTTATAAATTTTGTTAGTGTATTTTGAAAAAAAAAAATAAATAAAGTTCATAATTTGATGTAAAAAAAAAAAAACGGTGCGTTTTTGGAATAACCGTATCAATAGAATTCAAGACTGAGACTTCGTGAACGGAAATAAAATGACACAATGATACTACAAGAGGAAGAAGAAAGTAAGCAAAAAAATCATTAGAGAATACGGTCCAAACGAAGACGCACCATACAGCAAAAAGAAGTCTTTTGGGAAATATTAAAACAAACAGTAGGTGTCAGGGATATAGAAGGTTAAGTCGTAGGTCTTGCAATGTTCCCACAAACCAAACAGCAAACATGTGTGTACACCATGATCGAGCGTAAGTACGTCAAATTGGCCGAAGAGATAACGTGACAATAGGACTATTTAACACGAACACCACCACTCCGTCAGTATTTTCAGTCTGTTTTTAGTGGCAATGACGATGAGTGCTCAACAATGTCTGATACATAAATTGTTACTTTGAGTTTGAACTCAGAAATAACACTGCGAAAGCAATGCGGAACATTTGTCATACGAAAGGGGAAGATGCAGAGAATTATAGCACAGCAATTCGTTGGTTCCAGAAATTTTGTGCAGGTTGTAAACAGGTCGAAAATCAGACAACGTCCAGCCGCTTCACGGTAACAGATTGTGAGGTCACGATACGTTATTAAGCAACATTCATTCACCAGCACACAACAATTGTAGATCAACTTGGCATGTCCAAGTCCATTGTACTGCGTCACGAACTCGGCAAAATCATCAGGAACTGCTGGATTGTACCATATGAGGTGACCCTAGCTCAGGTCCAGAGACGAGTGAATGTGTACAAACAACTGCTGCAAAATCCTCATGATGTGTGTTTCCTAGAAACGGACTGTCGCACGTAACGAAAAGAGGGTGTTTTTCCGAAATCCAAATATGCAAAAACGGTGGCTAAGCAAGTACCAACTTCCAGAACAGGTCGTCAAACAGGGCCCTTTGGAGGATAAATTCATGCTCTGTGTACGGTGGAACTACTACAGGATATTTCGAGTTCGTTCCTATCGGTCGTACTATCAATGCAGATCTTTATTCCGAACAGTTGGGAGTGGGTGTATGCTGCACTATGCTAAAAATATGCACATCGGTGAACCAAAAACGCGCCCTGTTGAAAAGAATAACGAAAAATCACACTTGACTCGAAAAACACACACAAACAAAAAATACATAAACTGATGCCATACGCAATATATACTCCTGACCTTGCCCTTTCGGATTACTATCTACTCCGGTCCATGACACACTTCTTGAAATCACAATGCATCACCAAGAGGTGGAAACTCCTGTGACTGATTTGCTTCTAAGAATAAGACAGGTATTGACGTGGAATCGAGAAACTGGAAGGAATATAGTTACAGACAGTTCAACACGAGGGGCTTCATTCTGAATGTTAACATGCTTTCATTCTACTGCAATAAATTCAGGTATGTTATGTACCCTGCAACCTTGTATCAACAATAGTAATGGGGAATTTAAATGGAAGATTTGGAAGAAACTTTACAAGAATCAAAATGGATTATTAGGACAATACGGTGAAACTATACTAAACGATAATGAAGAAAAAATCATTGAGTACTGTGTCGAAAACAATTTAATAATAGCAAATACTAAACGTAAATATAAGAATATCCATCTATAAAAAAGAAGAGCCATCAAGGAAAGAGAAATCCATCACTAATCATATATTACTACCTAGAGAAACCTGGAAAGAAACTAAAGATGTAAGAGTTTTGACAGTAAGAGAGGACCAGAAATAAAAAGTCACCATTATCTTTTATTAATAAAATTAACAGTAACTAGAGAAGATAAAGAAAAACAAAGTTCTGGGAAAGGGAAAACTACGGAGAAAATTAAGCAATTATTAAAAGAAGAACCTAGAAAAATGTATACACAAAAAGAAAAGACATGTGTTCGAAAGATTCCTACAGGAAGAAGAAATAGAAATCGTAGAGAACTAGAAGAACGGTTTAAAATAACTATCTTAAAAATGACGGAGCAGATATTTAAAATAAAAATTAAAAAAAAATGGGGACTCACAACTAAAAGAATAGCATGGTGGAACCTAGAGATCCAAGTAGAAGTTAAAGAAAAGAAAAAGAGATGAAAAAAGTACCTATCAACTAAAAAAGATAAAGAAAAAGAGATGAAAAAAGTACCTATCAACTAAAAAAGATAAAGACTATGAGAGGAGTCAAGGATAGAGGAAAAACATTAAGGAATTAGTAATAAAACGTAAAAAGGAAGCTTGGGAAAACTTACAGAAAAGGTTACAGGAGAAAATGTAAAATTATTCTACGGTACATTAAAAACGATGAGAAAATCAAAAAGAAAAGAAATGAAATGAAATCTTTGAGTTTTACGTCCCACGGTTATGCCGGTTAGGCTAAAGGAGACGGTGATTATGAGAAATGAATGAAATGGTGGAATGAAGAAAGTGGGAGGAAACGGGAGAACCCCGAGAAAACCCACGCACACGGTGTAAAATCAAAAAGAACCGACAGTTAAAAGTATATATAACAAAGAAGGAAAAGTATTTGTTAAAGAAGAGGATAACAGAACCATGGAGAGAATATTTCGAAGAAACATTGAAAGAAAAGGAAGATGCACCACATGCCAATATATGAATCGATAATATAAGGAAAGGATAAAAAAAACATGCACACAGGGGAAATGAACAACTGACAAACGAATCCGCCAAGTATAAAAGAGAAGAAAACGACAGGAGAGCAGAGAACAACAAGAGAAGAATAGAGCAGTAGAGAGAGAAGAACAACTGGAAAGAGTAGTACGAAAGACGAATGTTGGAGGAGGATCTGGACACGACGGAATTGTACCAGAAATGACCAAATATTTAGAAGGTACGTTCGGAAGAAATATTATGCTAAAAATATTTAACTGGAAAGAAGAACATGTGCCTAGCGATTGGAAAGTTGCATGAATAATACCATTTTTTAAGGAGTTAATAAAGACTGCTATAACTATACAAGGATTTCGCTCCTCAGCCTTGCAGCTAAAATCATTCCAAAGATTAAGGAAAGACATACGAGAACCACAATTAGAATATACTCAAAGTGGTTTCAGATCTAACAGAAGTAGTGATGGGTCGTTCATGAACGAACTGACTCTTTTGAACGACACCATCATGTGAACTAGTATGGAACTAGTTCATACATTTGGAACTGTCCGTTCAAAGTAACGACAGCTCCGCAGACGACACCAGCAGTTGAGTCATGAGAGCACCGTACACAGTTCCAGCAGTTCAAAGTAACGACGACTCCGCTCCGAAACAGCCAATAAGAATGCACGAAACTACCGCACACGCCTATCGACACCGATATAGCCAGAAGCCAGTAAGAATGCATACAGGGAACTCAGTGAACGTAGTCGTTACCTTTTGAATGGCACAACACCAGTTAACAAAGAACTGGCACCTTTGAACGACGACTCCCAACCGTTCAAAAAGGAACTGGCACCTTTGAACGACTCCCGTATCGGTGCCGGAGCGAAAGAGCTAGCTCCACCAAATGAACTGCTTCGACCCATCACTAAACAGAAGTACATAGGACCACATAATTACATTACGATAAATTATAATCAAAAAGGAATAAATCAAAACAAGGGAATTCACTTTGCTTCATAGATCTAACAAAAGCATTTGATACCATCAGAAGAGAAAAAATATGGCAATATCTCAGAAACATGGAAGTAAATAAAAATAATATACAAAGCTGCTATAGACGAACAAGAATTTACGTGAAGACGTGTACTGGAACTTCTAAAGAATTTTGTGTTATATTAGGAATAAGACAAAATTGTATGCTTAGTCCTATTTTGTTTAATTTAGTACTAGATGATGTTATAAGAGAATGCCGTAAAAAGAATAAGTCGAATGAAGTAGTATACTGGAAAATGAAACCAGTAAAGATTACAGTTAGCATTTGCAGACTTATGTAGTTAGTACTAACAGTCAAATTCGGAAAAGAAATGAATTACAACTTTAAAGTTTTGGGGAAAATAGTGAAGAATATAAAGGAAGACGGTGGAGACAACAGCAAGAAATAATGACGAATGGAAAACTCTTTGGAAACCCTCTATGCAGAAAGGAAGAAGAGGACGGATTAGGTAAGTAAGTAAAATTTAGTTATTCTTTTGTTTTCTTTAAAATAAAGTTAAATTTTTTAAAATGTCTTCTTCATTTTATAAATAGAAATAAATTTACATGGAAGCAAAATAATAATTGCTACGGTATGTTCACGCTTGAGGGGAGTTATTGTACCCGGATGTCCATTCCACACGCATTTCACTTGCACTAGAGCAATGGTTTCCAACCTGGAAGGCCGTGAATAGAGAGCAAGGGAGGAGCAAGCTATGACAGAAATAAACTTATGAAATTGTTAATACATCACATCTTGTAATGACTGTTCACCATTTAGTTTTATCAAATTTACCACGCCACATGTGGATATTTTGTCTTTGTCATCGGAAGGAGATTGGCGTGAAGTAGCAAAGGTTTATGAGGGTAGGATGTCACGTAAATAAGGTTGAGAACCACTGCACTACAGCTAATATGCATGATGGTCACGTTCCGGAAGCCTAGTATATAGGCAAAAGAGGGAAAGAGGTACAACACAGAACACACTACCAAGTGTCCTGAATTTCTACACTACTAGATAGTAGGGTGGGCTAAAAATACGTAAAATTGTTTTTCAAGTTGTAATACTACGGAAAAGTTGCGAATTGGAGAGATTAAAAAGGAGTGAAAAAAGAAATATCGGTAAAATTGATTCATATCTTCTGGTCGCACATGTTTGCCGAATTTAAAAAAAAAAATCATATTTTAAGATACTTTTCTATCTTACTTAAATTGTCAATATTTAAATGTAAGAGCTCCAGTCAAATCTTACTGAACTGATAACGATTTAGAGAAAAGAATTGTTCTAATTGGTCAAAGTATTTCTCGTGCAACGGCTGTTACAATGAGCGCCCGAATTTCTTACAATCGACAGCCGTTGCGCGAGCGAAATTAAATCTATTACATTTGAAAATTGACAAGTTAAAAAAAAAGGTGCCGTAGAAATGTGATTTTTCCAAATTTGGCAAACTTGAGAGCACATGCACGACCGGAAGATATCAACCGATTTATTTCATTTTTATTCCTTTTAGTCTTCCCAATTCGCAATTTTTCTGCGGTATATGACTTGAAAAAACAATTTTGCATTTCTTTTGTCCCACTCTTCTAGGTAGACCTAATGGAAAAAGGAGTACGAGATTTTCAATGGAATTTTGACTCGAGTTTCTGGTACACTTCAAGTATGCAGAAACTACATATTTCTTTCTGGTTGAGCGTCTTTTTAAACCTACTATGACAGTAAATCAGAATCAGTTGTTCTTACGTTATGAGTGAGTACTACTAAAATTCTATTCCTATCCTTCTAACAACTGTGATGTTTGAGTAAAACCTACGAAATAGGAAATTTTGTTATCTTCAATAGCTAGTGCTCTATATCTAGGAACTAAATGCGTTAAAGAAATATGTATTTACACTCAAAATGATTTACAAAAATAAACAAACAAGTAATTTAGATTTATTTTATACATGTGAAAATCTACTTGCATGTAACTCTATACTTAAAAATGGAATTTATTTATTTCCTAAGGGTGGTACGTAATAAAAAGGGAACAAAACACAAGAAAAATTACCTGCAGGGATTCTCTCTTCTCCATCTTTGGCAGCTTAGAAAAAGAAGGGAAAACAAAGATATTACGAAGGCGAAACTTTGACAGTATACTTAAACCACACACATACACACACAATACATACACATACATCAACAGATATAGCTATTTTACTACAACACACAACATACTATGTAAGTAACAAAAAGTCACGCCTCAAACTACGCATAAACCAATCAATAACATATTCTGTTTAGAATTCATAAGCAATATTACTGTAAGAATTTTTTTATATCATAAGAACAATTCTCCAAGCTTTGTCATTCTAATATACTTCTTTTGCTGATATTTGAGGTATGAACAATCAATCCTCTTACAAACAAAGCTTGTATCTGATGTCGTTACAAATACATACGGGATCAAAACTGATTTCCTCACCCTCAAAAACAAAATGATCTGCCATAGCTTTCACACAAAATGTAATCGTTAATTAAATGACATTGATGAATAAAATCTACACAAACCGATTTATATCGGTTTCGAAACGATTATCTATACAGCCTTGTTTAGTTTACATTTTAGCGATTTATCTTATGTTAGATATATTACCTGTTCTTGTCTTTTCTGGTAATATACATAAAAGTGATATCATATTAAGAATACCTTTATACAATATTCTTTAATTACTACAAAGTACAAATAAAAATGGTACTTTTAGTTTAAGTCCCACACTTATTCCCTTTGGATGTAAAAGTGGTCCCGCGTAGCGTAGTCGCTAACGTTCTCGCCTTCGGTTCGATTCCCGGTGGGAGCATTCGGTCGAAAATGTGTGAAAAGCTTTTATCAGGTCAGCCATCCTGAACGAGGTTTCCTAATTTACACCAGGCAAATGCCGGGTGGTACCTTACACGTGGGTCCCAGGCCGCTTCCTTACCTTCCCTTTTGTCGGACAGTGTGATCGCCGACGAGGGACGTCATCCCTTAAACGTCATCCCACAGGGTAACGTGACCATAGATGCCGAAAGTTCAGAAATCTAAATCCTAGAATCCTTTGAATATAAAAGAACACGGATAAAACCGACTATAAAAGATATGGTACAATGAGAATGTGGGAGAAAACGAGGAAATTCTGAGAAACCCCGCGAACAGGGTGTTGTCCATCACAAAAGCACACAGCCTGAGATCGAACCAGGGACCACTCACACCAGAGATAGGCACTCTACCACCAGGCCAGTGTGCCGAATTTTCCTCATTAGAGGTATCAAGCCAACTATGGTTTCTATACAGAACGAAAATGTATTTCGGCTTCAATGTAATTATTTTAATAAATACATGAATAAAACTAAAGAAAAATTAAGAATATTAAGGATCTGACGTATTGTACCACTGATGATCTGGTACTACCGTGAGAAGACGACGTTACAGTAACAGCACATATTAATTTTTGGGTAATTCAACTTAAATTTATAACGTACTAGCTTTGAAGTTTACGAGGGGCGGTTGATAACTCTTGAGCCTTCCTAGGAAGGGAAAAGTCCCAGGCAAGTGACATTTTAGGATTTCTCAACGTAGTACCTCTGGAGAGTTATGCACTTTTCTCAGCGGTGTACCTGTGTTGCCAAATCCTGACGAAAGAATAATTAATCCTGGTCATCACGCCAAGCACCCACGGCCTCCATGACGGCATCATCACTATGAAAATGTTGTTCCTTGAGAAGTTTAATCAATGTGAAGAGGTAATAGTCAGAGGGCGTCAAGTGCGGTGAATACTAATATGATGGCGCGGCTTTGCTGATGGTTGACACGGCGCATTATCTTCGTGGAAGATGATGGTATCTTCTAGTTTGCCATTTCTCTTTTCGGAAATTGCAATCCGCAACTGCCGGAGAAGATTGCTATAACAACACTCCACATTAAATGTTGGCCTTTTTATTTTTATGAAGTTATGTAACAGAATTCCAAAAATTGGGTGCCATCACCTTCCCTGCTAAGGGCTGCTAGCAGGTGATGGCATGCCATGTTTCCATTGCTTCGATGATTCTTCCTTCGTTTCCGGATCGGAATGATGAACTCATGTCACGTTCTGGGTGACATGATGATTCACAGTCATTTATATCAGCAGGAATAGGGTCAAGAGAACGTCGAAAGGTGAACTCAGTGTCGTTTCTGGCTGACAGTAATATTTCGTGGAACCACCGTATGGATAATTTCCTCATTCGCAAGATGTCATGGATAATGGAATGAACACATTTGGTTTTAATAGTCACACGGCGATCATTCAAAACGATATCATGTGCAACTGTCACAAACTCGTCACTGTTTTTAGGGCAGTCGGAACATGTCATCAGACAATGATGTCCTAACCCGTTTGAATTCTGTCACCCACCTTTTGACCGTTGGATATGACAGAGCATCGCTCCTCATGTCCTTGTGAATTTTCTTCGGCGACATGCCTCGGAGTAGTGGCTCACACCTCTTTCACCAACCCGTTTCTACTCGAGTACAATATCATTTCGACTGATATTTTGTGATTCTGACACCACTACTACATGACTTCGCGGAGCTAGTGATCGGCCTCAAAGAACTTGGACCATCCTCAGAAGGATTGAGCTCCTTCAAGTCACACAGTTCCTTCCAAGTAAGCTCAATACTACAGTAACATTATTGATAACCGGGTTAGTTGGGTATGCTAGTGAACCGCGAAATAAATATTCGATTTTTTCATTATTTCTCGGCCTCTTTAATATTTAAGCATGGTAGTTCAGCAGTAGAGTGCATACTTCTGGTGCCTCTTCAGGCTGGTCAGAATAGTTGCGCAGACTAACAATAACAACACTTGCTTGTCACAGGTTTGAATCCCGTTCAGAGGACAAGTGTTATAAACTGTCCATTTACCAATCATTACAGTATCATCATTAATTTTTATCGTCTCCTTCAGCGTGAAAGGTGAAACCGTAAAACTCAAACCCCTTTGGACGAATGTGTTGATAGTACCTCCAACGAAGGTCAATTTTAGATTTTATTCACCCGTAAGTGTATGTCAGCTCTTCTCAGACTGTGATGTTCTGGAGAAAGTTAAAAGCTAGGGAAAACAGCGTAAATAAATTAAAGCCCCTCTTTCCCTTTTATTTGCTAAGCAGCTTTTACTTACGATCTTTGATGGCCTTTGTAAGCAAGAGGGAGAAACAGCAATCGGTATTTAACAACGTTTTTCACCTTACAGATAACGTTTCTATCTTGCTCTTCTAGTCTCTCCTTCTCCTCCCAGTGTGTTGTTTGGTAAAAGCAGGGCTGCTGTCAAAGGGCGTCCACACTGATTGATATTGATTTGCTTATACGGGTAGCAAACTAGCATAGCCTGCATCATGGGTGCCCTCTTCTCTGTTTTTCGTTCCCGAAATTGAGGATTTATCACCAAGCAGCCCGACCAACAGGCAGAAGCAATGTACTCCAACTACCCATTTACGTTGTTGAGGGTTACCCAGGACTTCCGGTAGTAGAGATCTTATACCACTCGTAAATTTGTCCGATGGCCATCCACTTCTCAGATAGGAGGTAGAGAGAGAGCGACCGAGAGAAAGAGAGAGAGAAAGATGAAGAAAATAAATCTCCGTTGTTGACTTTCCTCCTCGCTCATTCTCCTTCGAACACCGCTGCCCCCAACTCCACACACAACACATAAACTGCACTCTCTGGGCGCAAGGATATATTTAACGGAAATCGCCGTTAACGTCGGTGATTTTCCACCGGATGACAAGACAAAATTTAACGAAATTTTACGACCGGTTCACGTGACGTCGACCCAATGAAACGCTGATTCGACTCTCTTAAAGGGAAGAGGGGGAAAAAAGTTAAACTTCATATAATAACTTGGGAATCGAAGTCCATATATTACATACGCTAAGGGTACTTTTTCTTCCTTTCTTTGTTTTTTCTTTAATCGTACTACTTCGTGCCGCATTTTCTTTGAAAAAAAATTAATATAATCATATTTATCGAAACTTTAGAGACACAGACAACTCAGCGACATAGAAGGATCAATTTTAGACCACAAGCTTGCAAATGCAATTTATCAAAAGTTGATGCAGAACCAATAACGTAATTTTTGCTCCTTCACTTTATCATTACATCAACAATTTGTTTAGCAACTCTCATTGGACTCATTAATTTACTTATGAAATTGAATGAGAAGAAAAAATCTCAGACATAAAACAAATTTTAAACAGCGCAACGTAGCGATTAAAAGAAACAAATATTTGGGAGGGGGAAATGCAGGTTATCTTTATATATATATATATATATATATATATATATATATATATATATATATATATATATATATATATATATATATATATATGTGTGTGTGTGTGTGTGTGTGTGTGTGTGTGTGTGTGTGTATGTATGTATGTATAAATAAAACAGAGCCTTAAATTGGATCAATATTAACTCCTTGATAGTAAGATATCTGAGCTTTATATTGAAATAATATTTACTCCCTGTTCCTAAGATATTGAAGCCTATATTGGAGGAATATTAACTCCTTGATTATAAGGTGTTTGAGTATAATACTGAGGAGCATAGCCTCCGTGATAACGTGTGACACTTATGACGTCATGAACTGTGCATTCAAATTTCTAGTCTATAAGAAAAGGTTTAGGAAAATATATTACGTAGCTTATTTAAAAGGTTCAACCGTTATTAGTTTATTTAATAGCATTTTGTAGATACTACCTGCCTCAATGGTTATTAGTTTATTTAATATCGTTAGATAAAATGGTTATTTTACTTATCTTTTACTTAAAATTCTTTTAATTTACTTCGTTTTCTATGACAATCCTAGAAGAGCATTTCTCTGAAACTCGAATGCAATTCTACCTATATCACGGTTAAATCAAATGGGTGAACAGATGAATACATCCCCTTTGCCTCTTGAATGAACATACGCCAAGTAACCTTGGCATTAATTCATGTCAAATACCATTAACGCGATAATCGAATGAATATATACAGACATGGGAACTGTACAATTCTCATTGTAAGTACATGTTGATCCGTAATGCATTCCGCTTAAACGTTATTGATTGGTTTGCGTCACTTTTAAAAACATTATGTGCGATCTTCTCCATTGTAGCCAATAGTACATTTACGTAAAAAAATTAGAGAATGACAACGGAAAGCTGATTAAGGCTAAATTAGGTGAGAACAGAGGACACAATAGGTCTCTTCTGGTGAACAAGGTCTCTTGGGTTCGATTTCCGGTGCCAGATGAGACGATATCTACAACTGTTCAGGTTCCACTTTATACTGTAGAACTCCGCCCTAGCCTTGCTGCCAGCAAAGGATGTAGATACAACAAATCAACCATGATGCATAACAGTTCGTGAATGATTATGGAAAATTTGGTGTGGTGAGACTATGAGAGGAATTAGGAAAATCCTGAGAAAAACCCATAGACACGATGTTGTGCAACATAAATTCATCTGCCTAGGATTAACCACGGATACTGGGTTCTCCCGTTACCTCTAGTTCTCACTCCATCAATTCTTTGGCCGCGGTGGCTCAGTGGTAGAGTGTTGACCTTGGTGCATGGGGTCTTTGATTCAATCCCAGCTCGCGCCAAGTGAGCTTTGTGGTGGACAAACACCATATGTGTGGATTTTCCTCGGGGTTCTCCTGTTTCCTCCTACTTTCTTCATTCCACCATTTCATTCATTTCTCAGTATCACCGTCTCTTTTATCCTACCCGGCATAACTGTGGGGCGTAAAACTTACAGATTTCATTTTTTTCCCATAAATTCTTTTACAATCATTCGCTATTATTAATCATTCGACTCTTTAACCTAAAGGACATAAGCGTGAGACGTTAAATTAAGACATTTCATTCTGGTTTTCTTTAAACAAATTAATATTTCAAACCATCGTGTAAAACGAATGCATGATCAATGGTAGGGTTCCAGAAATATCGGCTGCCAGGTCGACTGAAAATACGACTCTGGCGTCTAACTAATTTACGGTCCAAACATGTAGGTCTATATATCAAACTGGTTTTGTACACTGTAAAAACTAATTTCTTAAATTTGAGAAACCGTATCTTATCTGTGCACCGAGACAATATTTTCTTAGAAATGAGATTTGGCAATTCTCATTCATTAAAAAGGCAACAGTGTGGTGTCTCGTTCCACTTTATACAACCCCCTCTATTAGACTAAGGAAAAATAGTAATATGGTCGGTTTTTACTATTACTAAAGCGCTCTTTGATATTTTCGGCGATTTTTATATATCCCTCTCCCCTCTCCATGTTTCGGGTACGGCATGATAAAAATTATCTCAAGCCCGAATATCATGTATGTTGAAAATTTGATCGAGATCGGTTGAGTGGTTCAAGAGTTAAGTTCTATTGTTTTATATATTAATCTCCCCTTCTCCTCCCCCTTCCCTAGGTTCTACCGTCAAAGTGAAAAATATTTATAAAAACTTTCCAGGCTCGAACGTAATCTATGTTGAAAATTTGATCGAGATCGGTCAGGAGGTTCAAGTTATAAAGTTTTATTTATTTTTTATAATTCCCCTCCTCCCCGTCCCCTAAGTTCTGCCGTCAAAGTGAATAGCTAAAAAACACTCCCAGGCCAGAACTGCATCTACGTCAAAAATTTGATCGAGATCGGTCGGGCAGTTCAAGAGATTGAGAGTCACAAACATAGTCACTTTCAATTTGGATCTGAAGTTTTTGTTTACAGACACCGCTATTAATATATAGAGTACACTTATTTCTCAGAAAAGATCCTCTCGGTGCCCAGTTACGAAAAAAATGAAATCTTTAAGTTTTACGTCCTAAGGTTATTATGCTAAAGGAGACGGTGATGATGAGAGATGAGTGAAATGGTGGAATGAAGAAAGTGGGAGAACCCCGAGAAAACCCACGAGCACGGTGTTTGTCCACCACGAAGTCTACACGGCGCACGCTGGGATCGAACCAGGGACCCCAAGCACCGGAGGTGAACGCTCTACCAGTGAGCCTACCCAGATAAGAAAGTTTCTCAGATTTAAGAAAGTATTTTTAACAGTGTATTATTATGGTGTCTGCATCAGAAGAAACTTTTTCCAGAACTGTTCAAAGATCTCTGATTAATCAATTCACCAAGTAAAACTATTATACGAAAAGAAGACAAATGCAAAATAAAAAAGAAGACTTCTTGAATTACTCCCGTAAGCTGGACTACTGTAATTCCAAACTCTCAATACTTTTTTGATCCCATCTTCTATCTCTTGTGCGAACAGTGCCAAAGATGGATTTCTGGCCCCACCCGTATAAAGATTTGCCTGCCTATTCTAACTGGAAAGTGCTACACCTCCAATCAGAGCTAAACATTATTCTATAGATAAAAAAGAAAATTGAAGGACGTCGCAAAATGCTACAGCACATACATACATCAAATAACGCAATATAATATACCACATGTTTTAGCAGATGTAACTTAGGAAGTTATTAGTAATTAAGTGAAATATTTGGACTGTTTACTTCTTTATATTCATATTTTTCATTATTATTACGTATTACAGAACTATTGTCCCATTTACAATAGGCAAAGCATTAAATTTAAAGCTCTTCTCATTGGTCTACTGGCTAAAATACGCACACTTGGTACACATGATTCCGAGTTCGAATCTCGATGGTAAAACATTAATATTTGAACGTATTACGGTGATTCTGTTTTCACCTTATAAAGAGTACAGCTAAAAAAAAAAAAAAAAAAAAGGATGCTAAAGTTTAATAACCAATCAAAGTTAAATTTCATATCGTCATATGTAGTGTAGCAAATATAGCGATCTTTATTCCATAAACGATGGGCTACTTGCCAATGAAATTTCCTTCAGATTAGGCCAGTAGTTATTGAAAAGTAAAGTACTACATACAAGGAAAGCCAAGCATGTCTTCGATCGAGCCTGGCGATCAAATTTAGCGATCTTAATTCCTTAGACCTCCGGTTACCTACTCATCAAATTTGGTTCAGATCCGGCCAGTAGTTACCAAGAAATAAAGTCCACATACACACACACACACACACATACCTGGAGTTCACATACCTGGAGTGAAACTGTAAGCTCCCGTGTGGTTACGCTGGGAGTTAAATATGTAAAAATGCACGGACTGTATCAACCAAGCCCAAAACCGATGTAACAGTTGGACTTTTAGATTCTAATAGTCGTTTGAGGCCACGTACGGTGTGTGCAAAGTTTTACTGAGTTATATCATTTATTACTTCACCACTACCCGAAAACCATCAATAAAGTATCTTACTGGCCAAATACTACGGACTCGTATCTTATTTAAGAAGTAGGGTGTCAATGTATATTTTTTGGATGTCCAACTTGGCAACAATGACCCTGACTGCCATCTGAAAAACTTTGCAGATAATCACAATACAAGGGAGATGAAGTTATAAACTCACAAGACAACTGTGCACTTCTTTTCTGCTTTCCTCCTTTTTTGGGAGTGATAAAAAAAATCAGAACAAAACAGATTGCACGAAACTGCACATCAGCAAAGACCAGATACCGATATTGGTGTCCCATTCCGCAACAAGTGCATTTAATGTTTTGTCGTACTTTCTGCCAAGGAAACAAACTTCTGAAGAAATCACAGATGTATGTTATGTTCACAAGAACATTTTTTTCCCTTTATTTTTTCCTTCTTTTTTCTTTCCATTCTGGTACAAAAGAAGAAGAGCCAGACACGATCAATATGCATTTACTATGTCACAATCACCAGACGTAGTAGATAAACGGTTTGTATTCTCGTTTAGCAAGGTTTCTGGTTCAGATCTTGCCATCGTCATCCCAACTACATTCATCTCACATTTATATTTTGTACACAGATTAGAATATTAGGTAACATAAAACGCATTGATCTTTTTGTGAATGAGAAGATTGTGTTAGCTTTCCAAATTTCAGGATATATGAGATATATGAGTCGCAGTGGGTCAGGTCTATCGTCATTCGATAGCTTAACAGTTGAAGATAGTAGATGTGCAAAAAGTGTTCGAATTCTATGATGAGACGTACGGTATTGCGTCGTGAAGATGAGTGAGTAGATGTGCAAAAAGTGTTGGAATTCTACAATCAGATGTAAAGTATTGCGCCGTGAAGATGAGTGAAATTTCCGTAAAACTGTATTCATGTCGATTAAAAATTATTACAGCTTACCCTGTGCATAAAGGACGAAAATAAATTAAATAAGTACAATAATTCACGATGGGCAAAACAAAAACAAAATATTATAGTCGTCTATGATGTAGTACAGTTATCTTAAGTAAACAGCAGAAAAATAAATCAATTACAATAATTCATAGTACGGAGGAAGAAAATAAATTAAAAAATTATAGTCATCTATAATGCGAGGAAGAAAATGTAAATTAAATTATTATAGTCATCTTGGTATGTAGGAGAAAAATATAACAAATGATTAAGGTCGTAAGTGATGGTGAATTATACGTATACAATATACATAGGTATTGATAATATAGCGCAATATATTGTATTACGAATTTTCATTAGCTAACTGATTCATACTACCGTTGCTATATTCAATAACTTACATTAAAATACAAGTCACTCAGCAAAGCAACGTTTATTTATAAAATAATAAAGTGTGACAGTTTCGCCAACTAACTGAACATGTTGGCTTCATACGATACTGTAAAAACATGAGAGAGTTGCATCAAAATATAGCAGAATCCCAGAAAATGGTTCGAACGTTGATTGGCTGAATCAAAACAGATTTAGCCGATCGTAACAAAAGTTGACAAAAATGAAACTAAACAGCTCAGATCAATTTTCCTTCCTGGTCCAGTGGGAAACTAAGCTACAAATTAAAACTTTCCAATAAAGAAATAGAAATGGTTAGAAAGAAATGCCATTTTCAAACATGAGAGTTACATGGGGCATAATATTAATTGGTGCGAGACTGAAGTGTTAGCACGAAAACAAAGGACGTTAATAAGAAAGTGGAAGGAGGCATGAAAAAGAGAAAAGCTGTGTTATGAATTGGAATACAGGACTTAAAATTGAAGAACAATGGGGCAAGTTATTGGAAAGACTTAATTTGTAGCTTAGTTTTCCACTGGACCACTTGGAAACAAGATATGGATCCTCGGTGTTTAGTTTCACTTTTGTCAACTTTTGTTACGATTGGCTGAATCTGTTTTGATTCAGCCAATCAGCTTTCGAACCATTTTCTGAGATTCTGTTATATTTAGATGCAACTCTACGTTCAGTTAGTTGGCGAAGCTGTCACACATTTATTATTTTATAAATAAACATTGCTTTGCTCAGCGATTTGTATTTTAGTGTAAGTTAAACGAATTTTCATATATGATTCTTTTTACTAGATCTGGAGAAAGAAAAATGATAATTCAATGTTTAATAATGAAAATTTTCATTTGTATTGTGAAAACCGTAACGGTCTAAGTAATATTTTGGTCAAAATACAGATAAGTTCATAAATGACAACTCCACATAACAAAGTTTATGTTCTCCTCATAACAAAGGAGATCTAAGCAGAATAATATTATTTCTTAGAAGATGAATTTATGGAGTCAATCAATTTTTAAATTCGTTTTTCTTGGAAACAAGATTATGTGTTTATAACGTTAGGTTTTTACCTATTCATTTATCATTAGGATTTCATCCTTTGCGGACAATAAGCATCCATTTTATATGAAATAAAACGATACGGGGGACTTCGGGCTGCTTTATTCATTTTGTCAACATTTTTAATTTGTTGTATCTTGGGTATGCTAATTATGATATTACCAATAGTTGAGAATACTAAATCAGACATACGTACCCATTTTAATCGACTTCAGGAAGAAATAAACAGTTCTTAATTCAATTTAATCTATTTGTTGACGCGTAACTGCACTGATTTTGAAGAGTAAACCTTCACGGTGGTCCTACGTAAATTTCTTTAGAATCTGATGGTAATTTTTGGAGTTAGACTATGAAACACGTTAACGGATATTGGATTAATTACGGCAAAGTAACATGCTCTCGTATAGGCAACCATACACTCTTTAGCGTGATTGTGGTTGCATACCAACACAGGCGTTGTATTGCAAAGTTTCAGAACACTTTCATAGTACATTATATTGGCTCTATTGTTTATGTAACATTTTAAACGAGTGGGTTACGTGAATGATGCCGGTTAAGAGCTTCTTCTTAGAAGATTTGTGTTATAGAATATACAGGTTGTTGTAAAATACTATTTACAACGCTTGAGGGGTAACTGTACTCGTGAAAACAAGCCACTCACCCATTCATTTTGTTCAGCTCAGTAAGATCTATTGATTAGTACACGTCTACGCTTTGGACAATTTTTCCTGTTAAATGTTACTAATATTCTAAAGTATTTTTCCGTAACACCTTGTAGAAGCGGGTTAAAACTGTTGCAGTTCCACTGATAGCAAATTAAATACGTAGCATTGAGCAAACAAAATATTCAATCCTTCCAAATTAACCACAATTTCATATTTTGCCAGGAGGAGGGCGACAAAGATTGTCCACCGTCATAAGAAATGAAAAATCTTCCGGTTTAACGTCCCACGATTATACCCTTTGGACTAAGGGAGACAATGATTAAAACTAAGTGAACGATAAATTGGTGGAAGAAAAGTGTGGGAGGAAACGGGAGTACCTCACGAAATCCTACGGAAAGATGCTGTCTATCACAAACCTATTTAGTCGGGGATAGAACCAGGGACCGCACGGACCAGGGGTAAAAGCTCTACCACCGAGCCACCGTGCCCCCCGCCAACATAAGTGTTTCACGTTTTTTATTAGTATATAATTTATTTAAAGTATTTGTTTCTCAAAGTCAGGGTAAGCAAATGCCCTAACTGCTCTCACCAAATGATACCCCTGATTACATTATTACATTTTGATCGACGAAACAAAGAAAGAAGTATGCCTATACTTCTATTCTTTGTCTACAATTTGTCCTGTTGTGCACAAAATGCAAAAGAAACGAGACATAAAAAGGAAGGAAATAGCAACACATGGTACGACCTGATACAAAACTGAAAGCGACAGGCAATCGAACATTTCAATCCACGTGAGACAAGAAGAAAAAAGACAGCCCGGGGAGGGCGAAGACAAAGATTAGCAAGACAGAAAGAAGATGACACTGCTTCAGACGGAAAGGTTGAGGGTAAATTGATTTCTCTCTTTTCTTTTCCTTGTTTTGGGCTTGTGCCGACATTTGTCCCCTTTTATAACAGAAAAAAGAGAAGTCTCAAAAAGTAAAATCAATACTTGGAAACTTGCTATAAATTCTAATTTTAAAAATTTTTCTTTTGATTTTTGTCTCCTTGTTTTCTCTTCTTTTCCTCTGACTTCATTGTCAAGAGTAGTCGTAGTAGCTTTGTGCAATGATGCGAACATGAAAAAGGAAGATTATCTTTGGGAGGGACATGCAGGGACAGATGACAATTGAACGAAAAGGTTTTTTTTAATGTAATCAGTGACTTTTTTCGTGACTGGTACAGATTTTGATTCAAAAAGAACTGATCAAAACCTTCTCGTGATTTTCCATTATTAAAGAAATATCCCTGAATTCATATAGAATGCTGTATCATCACTAAAGTCCTCCAAGGGTATCACTAAAATAGTGCATTTGATTGACGCTCAGTTTTTCAAGGCTCATTCTAATTGAATTTATTACAGTTTTAAGAAGGGAAAGACGACCAAGTTACAAAGTGACACTAGATTATCTCCCACAACCTCTCCTAGCTTACATGAGTGGTATTGTGTATACTTCTCAAGTACCAGGTTGGTTGTGGGTCTCCAGGTAGCGTAGTCGCTAACGCTTCGACTTAGGTGAGAGCGCTCTCGGGTTCGATTCCCGGTGTGGTCCCTCGGTCGAAAAGGTATAACATATTTTTTAGGCCTGAATGAGCTTTTTCCTCCTTAAGAGTCTTCATCCCGGCGAAATTAAAATACCGCTAATTTTACAGTATTTATGTGATATCTTCAAATAGATAAAAGATAATCGAAATGTGGAACAAGAGCACCCTAGACAATATCATTTTGCATGAGATACTGTTATCACGACTCACTCATCTGCTTTCGTTTTCGAGCCATTTTGAAAATCGGCATTTATTTTCGCGTTTCTAAACAGCTGAAAACGGAAAGCCACTAGGTGACTTGTGATAACGATACCTCACTCAAAATAATATTGTCTAGGGCGCTCTTGTTCCATATTTCAATTATATTTTATCTATTTGAAGATATCACATAATTACTGTAAAATTAGCGGTATTTTAATTTCGCCGGGATGAAGACTCTTAACACCAGATTCCTGTATGGTACCTAAGATACAGGTCCTATGCCGCTTTCTTCCTTCCCCGGATAGTGTACTCGCGGAGGGATTTCGTACGTGACGGGCTGAAGACCATAGAGGCCGGAAATATGTATACAGAAAATAAATAAATAAACAAATTTGGTGGTCACTGAATGATAACTCTACCACTTTTCTTCTTCGGGACTTTCCCTTCTTAAACCTGACGATCCAATTATAGAACGGGAGCCACGAGGACTCACTGGTAGAGAGCTCACCTCTGGTGTGTGAGGTCCCTGATTCGGTGCTATTTCGCGCCAAGTGGGCTTTGTAGTGAACAAACATCATGTTTTTTTTGTCAAGATTCTCCCGTTTTCTCCCACTTTCTTCATTCCACCATATCATTCATTTCTCATCGTCACCGTGTCCTTTAGCCTACACTGCATAACCGTGAGACATACTGTATAAATGAAAGACTTCAATTTCAGAACCGCGATAGAGTAGTTGGTAAGGCGTCTATTTGACAATTAGGCGACTAGAGTTCGATCCTCGGTGAGGCCGGGAAACTTTTCTCCTTCTAATCTCGTTCTGATGTGACTCGGAGTTCCACTCTGTCTCTTTAAAATGGGTAGCTGGGGAAGCTGCTGACTATACTTCCATGAGAATAGCCGGATATTGACCAGAGGACAGGACATCCAAACCGAGATAGGACAGGATGCGAAGAGAGAGTTCTGAGTGCACTGAGCAGTTGTCTCAATCACAACGTTGAAGAGAGCGGCTGTTTCAATCACAACGTTGAAGAGTGTGGTTGTTTCAATAATCACAATGTTGAAGAGAGTGGCTGATTCAATCACAACGTTAAAGAGAGCGATTGACTCAATCACAATATTGTCTAGCACGTATACAGAGGAATGTGAGGTACCAGGCTATGTTCTAGTGTTCACAGTTTCCTGCCTGTATTGCGCCTTGGCCTGGCTGTCCTGTCTTCTGCTGAATATACAACTAGCCTGAGTGCTGAAAATAAGAAGGTGAAGAGGCTTTACCCACACGATGGTCTGTCCTGAAGGAGATAATACGTTTATTTTTACTTTTTACACTCTAACAATCACAATATTGTCTAGCACGTATTCAGGTGAATGTGAGGTACCAGGCTATATTCTATACCCTGGCCGGTGAACGATGATTTCTGACAGCTTTGCACAAGGCCACGGCGAGCGAGCAGAAGACAGCAAGTCAACCAACCTAAGGCTCAGAACCTGTCGCGTCTCCATGGTAACCACCGCACATTGCCAAACTTTCACTAACCCCTTCCCGCCCTCAACGAGAAAGCAGACGATTTTCCCCTTGCGCAAGAAGCACATGGTAATACCACACTTTCCAGTCGTCCTCGCGAGCTGAGCTGTCAGAAATCATCGTTCGTCGGCCAGGGTATAGTGTTCACAGTTTCCTGCCTGTATTGCGCCTTGGCCTGGCTGTTCTGTCCTCTGCTGAATATACAACTAGCCTGAGTGCTGAAATTAAGAAGAACATGATGAGGTTCTACATGCAGCCTATTGATGGTCTGTCCTGAAAGAGGTACTACATTTATTTTTACTTTTTACATTCTAAGTATATGACAAGCATTGATAATCAAGATTTCTCAATGACTACTTACTCCTCTTATAGTATTGGCTATTTTCGAATCTAGTCGAATTTTCACGCTAGCGATTGGATCAGGGTGAATACTACTTTTAGAGGACGTTAATTGGAGTTTTCGGCTGCCAGCAGGAGCTAATGTGGTTCAGATCCCACGTTAACCTGTAGGTCTGCGTCTCACATAACCTCGGCGCTAAAAGAAAAGCTAAACTTCAAACCAACCAACCGTAATTAATTATGCATTACCATTTGATTTCAAAACCTTTCGAATGATATTAAATCCGGACCTATTAGATGTTCATATAAGCTTAAGTTCGATTTTTTTGTTCATAGTCAACTGCCTCCTTATTTGAGTACTCTACCGTCTTTTCTATTTTCACGATGTATTTCTATTTTCGCTAAAATTGAACAAATTTTAACTAAATCTAATGTGAACGCTATGCTATAATAGGACATGCAATTTCACTTGGCATTGACCAATAACTCTCTCCGCACACGCGAGTAACACAACCATGAAAATTTGCCTTTATTGTATCAAATACATTCAATAATATTTTTTTCCCCCCTGAGACTTCCTTCAGTATTATTTCCGACAGTCTTTCTTTAATTGATTGGAGTTGAGGTTTTCTTTTTCCAGTACTGAGATTATCACATGAAATGGTGCCTATGGCTTAAAACGTGATTTCCGAACTGCATACCTCCCCCCCCCCCCCGAAACAAAACTGAAAACCACGAATTGAAAACAAGCGTGCTGTTACTCTGGCTACATGGTTTCTTAGATACCAGCGCTTGTATTCATCGTCGCTCTGACGCATGACTAGCGCCATACTAAAGAGTTCGACTAACATGTTTCATGCAGGAGTCAGGCTCTTAGTATAATGCTAATCAGACGCGAAAATGATTCTGAATACGACCCCAGATGTTTTTGTCAATTGTAACTACGTTTCTTGGAATTTCGTCTCTATTTTCTCTAAATAAATTGCTTTCTTCCTGCGACGCCTCTTCACATCCGTTTCCTACGGTAAAATCTTAAGAACTTTGCGACTAGCGAAATATGTCATGGTTCACCTGTGGCCCACCCAAGAAAGAAGGAAAAGAAAAAGCATTGGTACAGCCTCTGACTATAACAATTTATGATTATATTCAGAACCAGAGACGTTACAACTAGTTTTCAGTTACAGAACTGGAACGCGAGTAACAGTTCCCTTCAAATTGAATCAAAATCACTGGAACATTGAACACTTGATCGAAGAGATGGCGCTGGGCTGGACGCCGCTATCTTCAGAGCTTCTTTACAAAAAGTCCCGCCCATTCCCGAAAAGTTTTCCAGAAGTTTCTTTCACTACTCTCTTCCACAAAACTTTTTTTTTTAAAGAAAAGAATAAGAAATAATATAAAGGGAGTTTTAAAAAAAAATCAAAGAATGAGTTGGAAGCAAGATGGAGACAGAAAGAACGGTTATTGTTCTAGAAGTCGTCTGTAAAAAGGAAAGATACTATCAAGAACATTGGTTCTATAAATACACGGACAGTTTTAGTTTTTAATATCCTTCATTTTAATGCTATAAACGTCATAATGATAGTATGCCGCAATAACGACAATTAAGGCCACTGTACAGTTTAAGACGATAGGATCTGATCAATAGCTTTCCTTAGATCTATAAATCCTTAAGCAGGATACAGCGTACAGCACATAAAGTTTATAGAAATCTTACTAAGCAAACAGCTTCTCCCTACATGATTGTGAGAAGTGTTGCCAACTGATAACTTAAGTGCAAATTCCCAAAATAACGCTCCTACTCTAGTTCCGTGGTAAGCCTTTTCAACTTCACGTTTATTACCACGGTTCCAACTGAAAATATCGCAAATCACAAACAGATCGTTGTCAAAATAATGGAGATATGTGTAGTTAGCAATAATTACGATGTGTAAGGTAGTAATACTGAGGATGTCTGTATGCAGGACCATAATTTCCTGATATTCCTTGGATCCTGTGATTACGCCCACAGTGATCATGTGGACATTTTAGGTGGAAAACGATTTCCTGGTATTCCTTGGATCCAGGGGCATCATTTCAGACTTCGCTTGAGGGGGAAAAACACCACCGACATAAAACTTTCACGTTTTGTACTAATATATTAGTAGACAATCGATTAAAGTATACATATTCCTCAAACTCTTGGCGGGGGAGGGGCAACTGCCTCCTCCTCCCTCCTAAATGACGCCTCTGTTTGGATCCTGTGATTACGCTCACAGTGTTCATGTAGACATTTTAAGTGTATCATGATTTCCTGGTATTCCTTCCTTGGATCCTGTGATTGCGCTCACAGGGATCATGCGAACATATTAGCCGACCATGTGTACCTTATGGTTCATATTTTTGAGGCCAATGATGCAATTCTCCAAAACGTACTATATGCGACAATTCACACTGGAGCTATTGAGCAAGGGCGCTGATTTCTCTGTAAATTGGGGGGGGGGGCATTCAGATGCAGATGGTATATATATATATATATATATATATATATATATATATATATATATATATATATATATATATGAGGATTTTAAGACAAATTGCATTCAAATTTTGCCAAACATTGTATATTCATAAATACATAAGAGACCCATATGAGCTTTGGGAGACCCGGGACCCCGACCCCCAGGATCGGCGCCCTTGCTACTGAGGCATTGTTTCCTGAATATCCGCATAAACAATACGCCTCGTGGCCCGCTAAGTGCCTAGCTCCCAACGTTATTGAACACCTGTGGCCAGTTCTGGAGTTTCATGCTCCAATAAAGATATTCTCCTCCATCTGCATTGGCGGAACTGAATGTATCATTGCCCGAAGATTGGTACAGTATTCCTCTGGACAGGAACGTACATAAAAGGTGAGTTGTGAGGGTTCGGACCCCTTCCCCCGAAATCTCTAGTTACTCTGTACATTTAGTCTAATTTTAGGGGTGATTTCACATTTTAATATAATTTATTCTCAAATTCAATTTTGCCCCCCTAAATGCTTTGGACCTCTCCCAAAATAGATTCCTGGGTACGTGCCTACCCCGTGGATAACATTTAATGACTTATGTACCTTCATTCTGCGATGAACCAGAGTTGTTCAGCAGGCTGTCAGTGGTCTTTTACAGTACTAATTAGTAAGTTGCATTTTTATCAGGTGTTTCATTTTGACAACAATGTATATAGCAGTGGTTCCCAACCGGTGTGTCGCGACATACTAAGGTATATCTCGCAGTCCCATAAGGTGTACTGCGAGATTTTAGAATTTAAAAATCATAAAGCATTTAATAGTTAAAATTAATTTTGAGACAGACTGTACCAATCAACACCTCCAGTGGAATCACTACTTTATAGGAACTTACAAGTTTACGCTTATGTTAATTTACCCCCCCCCCCGGTACCCATTAGGGAATGAAGCATAAACCATGAAGTCTAAATGCTTCTCTTCTATGCAGTTGGTAATCTAAAGCATCTATAGAGAGGGGGGATCACGAAAAAAAAAAGTAACGAAGAAGATAGAAAAGGACACGAAAATTACAGTACAATGTACTGTTTCTTTTTATATATATCAAACGAATTTTAGAATATTTTGATGTGTGACCTAGGGAAGACTTTATTTTCTGGTTGCGTACCACTGAGCTTTCTTAGACATACTACGAAGCACATCTTACAATAATCTTGACGCGCTTTGAAAAAATCTTCCATAAATTTCTAAGTTTTCATTTCTGCAGAAAACGATTTCATCGTCGGTGTCCAATCTTGAGAAACCCGTGTTTAAAAGTTTAGTGCATGCCATCATGAATCAGGACTTAACCTAGTTCTCCTTCGGTCATATCACGCAACTGTTCGAAAAGCAGTTTGAAATAATAATTGTATTCTTTATTTCCCGCAGAATAGACAGTTACTGAAGACACGAGCTCAAGTTTTTTTTCCCCTTTCTTCGAATGATGTGAACCCGATGAAAACAAGTTCTTTATACAAATATTCAACAGACACAATTTGCTTTCGTCTACCAATATCAAATGTTGAACCAATGAGATTCGTTTCCATGTTTCTTTCAAATTTTCCTTCTTCAGAACTGAATACATTATTTCTAGCGGGGAGAGGGGAGGAGGGGGACTGAAACTTCCCAAGTTGTATGTGGAAGATTATACTACAGTATTTTCATACATATAAATGCATGCAAATCTAGTAAGATACACAACAGATAGACACACACATACAATAAAATGATGCTCCCAATGTGCTAGACGCGTGACTGTATATTCAATTGAGCCAGAGGTCAACAGGTTACAATTTGTGCTCTTCCAACTTCACTTTCCACGTCATGTGAATGAACTTAATACGTTTTAAGCAGGACTGTTTTTCTCTCTCTCTCTCGCGCGCGCTATATATACTTCTAGAACATCTCTCGCCATATACGAGGAAGGACCCAAAAGAAAACAGACTTCTGTTCTATTTTTTTTTTTTTCAAAATAGTTCAGTCACCTTCAAAGCAATCTTCATTAGATAGGATGCAATTCTCTAGTCTTCTTTGTCCCTGTTTGAAGCATCTCTGGAACTCTTCAACTTTGACATCTTCCAGTGCCCTATGCTAAATTCTTTTTCCATCCTCCACATCATCTAAACGCCTCCCTTTTAGATTTTGTCATTCTCGGGAATATAAAAAGTCTTACGGGGCTAGGCTTCCCAAATACGGAGGGTAGGGAACGATAGTCTGCTCGTGAGAGCCCAAATATCGAGATCCTGTGTGAGTAGGCGAGGAACAAACTTAGCGGCAACCTGTCTCGTTTGCAAATTCTCATTGAAAATCCGCTGACACGAGCTCCAATTCACTCCTGTGTGTTCTGAAATTTCGTCGATCATGAATCAACGATCCTTGTTGATTTTTGGCAGATTTTTTTAATGTTTTCGTCGTTTTGAGATGATGAAGGGCGCCCAGAGCGAGCATGATTTTCAATATTGATTTCGTCATGTTTAAACCGCTCAAACCACTCGAAAATCTGTGTGCGCTTATAGCATTCTTCTTGAAAGCATTTGGTAAGCTTCTGTTGCAACCAAGAAGCAAACTTTCTAACATAATTCTCGTTCCTTTAAATCTCTCATAACGATTTCGCAAACGGCAAATGAGAACAGTTGAGAAATACAACACTACAATCAAACATAAACCTCCTACGCAGACGCCGCTGGGCAACTGATTTGAGAAGGTCTCTACTAGGGATGGGCAAAACTGGTTTTTATAAAAACCGAAAACCGGTTTCTATAAAAACCGAAACCCGAAAAACTGACATCTCGGTTTTCTCCAAAACCGGTTTGGTTTTCACCGAAACTGGTTTCGGTGAAAACTTTTCGAAAACACATAAATCTATTTCTGTGGAAATAGATTCGGTTTCCGGAGAACAACGAAACACCATTCTGGTCAAAAATAGAACAAATTTTGAAAAAAAAACCGAAATCGGTTTTGAAGAAAACCGATAACCGGTTTCGGAGAAAACCGAACCGGTTTTGGAGAAAACAGATAACCGGTTTCGGAAAAAAAACCGAACCGGTTTTGAAGAAAACGGAAACCGGTTTCGGTGAAAAACTTGTTTTTATGAACACTACTAGTCTCTACTAGACCTACCTATAAAGCAAAACACTCTACTACGCCTAGGAACGGTCGCGCTCTTTGTCTTTTTTTTTTATCCTCTCGTATACTCTCTAGATATACATCTAACTATATATTTATGCGTATATCGTCTTTCAATTTTTATTATATTCTGAAATTTAAAAAGATTACACCTGAAGTCGGCATACATTATCACCATATAGATATTTGCAAGACTGTGCTACAAACTTAATACTTTATGATAATTCACTGTACTGCTTTCAGCCATCGGTTCTATCATTTCACAGGCAATATGTAAACCTCCATAGAGAACCACTAAAATAATATTTCGTTATATCGCAAAATTATACGAACATAATACTCATAATAATAAAAGTATATTTATGTACGAGCTCTACATCTTAAGTTCTGTTGTTTAGAAGGAACCATGCGATCAAGTTACGGGTGACAAGACCGCAAAATTTAGTTTTTCTTATTTAATACAAAGTCAGATAATAATATGGCAGTGGCTACACTGGTGACAAACCGCAAATGCATAAAGTAGCCCCATATACTCCTATTGTCCTTCACTCAGATTACCCCTTCATCTGAGTTAAGTTCGTGTGATGATTTGTTCCTGAATCGGAGAATGAGCCGCGGTGTATAAACAGTAACACTTAACTCAATGGTTCCTTGATTTGTGCGATAATCGCGTTGCATAAATGTAGCCTTAGATTGCTTAGTTATAATAATAATAATAACAAAACATCGTGAACATTATTTTCATATTTTGACATAGTATCTGCAATTATTAAGGGTTTTCCTTTACACGTAGTACTGTATGAAGGTCCTTATTAGGAGTGCAGCTGTCACCGTTAGAAGGAAAAACATAATAGATACAATCTGACAATAAACCGCATATTATATATCGGGTGTTGCAAAATAAGTGTTACAACTCTTGGGAGGTGATTGTGCCACTCAGACAAGAAAAAAAGTTCTCTTGAAGTTTCGGCTATCGGACATAGTTTCGGATCTACAAGGTGCAAGTCTGGCTTCTGGCTACCCCCCCCCCACACACACACAGTTTTTACCTTCTAGATACGCCACTGGAGCATAAGTGGTTTCATAATGTTATTTTCAAATCATGCTAATGTATTCTGAATTTTGACCTCTAAAAGTTCAATACTTTTTAGATAACCTAATATATAGGTTGTCCCATAAGACGGTTATTTTCAGTATGTGGGTATAAAAAGCTAAAATTCATAAATGATAAAGCACACTGTAAATAGGCAAATCTGAAGACCTTACGAAACAATATTAAATTATTTCTAAATCTACAGTTTTTGTTTGTTTGTTTTTTAATCTTGGATTTTAAAAGCAACAAAACTCTGAAACTTTCAACAACAACAACTTTCATGCATTAAGAAGTCGCTTGGTTATTACAAGATAACACGGAAACCTTTTTCATCTGATAATAATAGCCGGAAGCAGGTACTTATCCTGGGGTATTTTAAAAGTAAAAAAAGAGAAAAAAGGAGCTTTTCATAATAATAATAAAAAACGTAACACCAAGTGAATGGCTAAAAAGTTTGAAAGTATTTTGTAACACAATGAACTTTGCCAATGGGTTTTTCTTTTAGCTAATAATGAACTTTGCCAACGAGAACATTGAAATGCATCAACTAAATTAAAAGGGACGTGTCAAAAGTACATCATAAACACCACCACATACAAGCTCTTTTCATTTTTTTTCTTTCTTTCTTTTCTTTTCTTTTTTTCTTTTTGCTATAAAACTGTGTGTATACATAAAAAAAATACAAACCACAGGCCTGGTTATATGTGGTCGAAGTATCACGGTTATTTGGTCAAATTAAAACGCCTGTGGTTTGTGGCAGTTTTTGACTCGGTTGCCTTACGAGAGTTTTAAATCAGCTACATCATGGAGAGCGACTCATGGATGTATGAGGTACAGTTTTCGAGAACACTAATACGTAATTATTGCTTGTGCTATATATCCAGTAATATGCATTACTCTCTGTTACATACTGTCTGGAGTGTATTTCGCTTTCATGTGTTTTAAGTGTTCTGTTTTCTCCATATTGTTCGTGAATTTTTGCCCATAGGGTCCTCACATTTCGGGATGACTGTTGGCCTTATTTCGTACCAGGCATCGCAAATATTGCAGAGCGTTACGAAACACAAAAATAAATTATAACTTCTATGCCCATTATCGCAAACAATAATGAAAATTTTGTGCTGCGTTGCGTTGTCGCAAACACTTACGGAATGTGGCCCTCTAATATTTTGGTAAGAGATGACTATGTTTGAGCAAAGGGTGCCCACTTCGACCTAATCTCACACAGCCCTTACACCATCAGTTCGATGTCATGTTCACTCGACCTTACATTCGCATCATCTTAAGCCCTTTCTGCTGGTCTACAGACTAGCACGTGGTAACGGATTTGATTTCCAGTAAGAGAGCTCAGGTTCACATCTCATGCGCCCTTGATGCTGAAAAAAGATGCTAAAAAAAAAAAAGACACCGAAGCTCTAATAATACCCGAAATTTGTTGATTTAGTATAGTTAAGACAGAGACTCAGTACGAGGCTAACATCAATTTAAAATTATTAGTCTTTCTTCTTCAAAATATCCCAGAATTCTTGTTAAAAAGATGTGTAGTATGAGACTATTAGGCTTTACTGTACAACAATAAAAGTAAGTATAATAAATTTATCATGTTAGTAGTTTAGCAGCGCAGGGGAATGCTATCCACTGAGAAAGAAGCTTTGACGTTTCTTTTTTGGCGATTTCCTGAAAAAGTACTCGCTGGTCCAGCAAACTGTGCGGTGAGGGGGAGCGCCCCATTTAAGCTTTTCGGCGTTCGAGAGGCTCATTTCAAGATAAAACGCTTTTGCTCTAAATGATACGATACGAACATGAATTTATAACAGGAACACGTTCCTCCTCTTGCCCCCAAGACACACAAGGACTACTCTTAAATGAAACGAAAATTTGACCGGGCTAATTTCAGTAAAATATCTACTATTTAGGCCTCTCAGAAACAACACTCATTTCTTAAGGCTTTGATTAGTATCAGATATTGTCTCCTGAATTTAACTTCTAAAGCATGGAAATGAATCCACCATACCATTTGTAAAAGAACTGAAAATATTTAGGATTCTGCTGCTCCATCATGTGAACAAAATATATTTCTTTAAGATAAAGTATAAATGGAATCTGGGTCTACTTCAGTAAAACCCCAACTGGGGCTCCTAAATGTACTTCTGTTGTAGTCATAATTTTAGATTTTATTTCGAGTCAAATACAATTTTCATTTTGTGGTTTAAGTTTATGAAACATCAGAACTGTTTGCTTGTAGACAATTGTCTGTGAAGAATTGGATCATGATGTAAACACACTATTATACGATCATGTCTGTGAATTCGTGATGAGAGCTTTTATTTGCATAATTAGAACTCATTAAGGAATGCTGGCACATAGACATTTCTTACTTCCTAAATTCAGAAATTTGTTCTGGAACTCGGACTCGTAAAAGTTTCATTACTGCACATGGCTTCACAGTACGTCCACGAGCTTTTACATTATCAACCTCAGCAGAGATCCTGATATAAAATCTTAGATAATTTTAAAGAGAAGCGAGTGGCACTCAGAAATTAATGCACGAAGATCTATGTTCGTTGTCATTACGGGCATAACTAAAGTTCTGTGCTCTTAATTTACCAGACTTTGATTTAAACAATATTTATTTCAAGTTTAACACCGCCGAAACTGAAAGTATTTGGCATAATCATTACAGGACTATAGTAAAGGATTACTAGCAATCATTACTTCATCTCTGAGATAATAATCCACCGCCAATCATGACCATATCAGGATTGGAAGTGAATGACAATCAAAAGCACGTAATTGGAATATTCATCCTTATCAAGATCTACCAAGTATCTGTCACAGAAAACTGTTTGTGTTAGGCTTTTCCAGTGCATAAGATAATTCACTAACTGACACTTAAATTCACACTCTAAATTAAACTCTATTATTCCAATTCACAAGAAAGGCGACAAAACTGACTGTAATAATTATCGAGGCATTTCTCTTCTGTCAACATCCTATAAAATCCTTTCAAATATTCTGTTAGCAAGATTGACCCCATACGCAGATGAAATTATTGGAGATTATCAGTGCGGATTTAGACGAAATCGATCAACTATCGACCAAATATTTACCATTCGCCAAATACTCGAAAAGAAGTGGGAATACAATACCCCGGTACATCAACTATTTATTGATTTCAGAAAGGCTTACGACTCGGTTAGGAGAGAAACATTATACAACGTTCTTACAGAGCTTGGAATACCGAGAAAGCTAATTAGATTAATTAAGATATGTTTAAGTGAATCCCAAAGTAAAGTCCGGGTAGGAAAATTTTTGTCCACGAGCTTCCACGTCGAAAATGGCCTGAAACAAGGAGATGCGTTGTCGCCATTATTATTTAACTTTGTGCTGGAATACGCCATAAGGAAAATCAAAGATAGCAACCAGGGCCTAGAGTTGAACGGCATTAACCAGGTTATGGCATATGCTGATGATGTAAATTTAATAGGGGATAATAGGAGAACAGTAGAAATAAATGCAGAGATATTATTAAACGCTTGCAGGGACATGGGTTTAGAAGTAAATGCAGAGAAAACTAAATACATGGAAGTGCGTCGGGACCGTAATACGGCAAATTGTGGAGGCGTTAAAATATTAAATAATACTTTTGATAAAGTGGATACTTTCAAATATTTAGGATCAATATTAACAGACGAAAATCATATTCACGAAGAAATTAAATGTCGACTAAAAGCAGGGAATTCGTGTTACTATTCGGTTCAAAATCTCTTGTCGTCGCGAATTCTGTCGAGGAATTTGAAGCTTAAAATATATAAAACGATAATCATGCCTGTTGTTTTGTATGGTTGCGAAACATGGTCGCTTACTCTGAGGGAAGAACATAGACTGAAAGTATTTGAGAACAGGATCCTGAGAAGAATATTCGGACCCAAGAGGAACGAGAATGGGGAATGGCGGAAGCTTCATAACGAGGAACTACATAGTTTATACGGTTTACCCAACATTGTTAGGGTCGTCAAGTCTAGGAGGCTTAGGTGGGCAGGTCATGTAGCTAGAATGGAAGAAAGTAGAAACGCTTTCAAAGTCTTGACTGGTAGACCCATAGGAAAACGACCATTAGGAAGACCTAGGCGCAGATGGGAGGATAATATTAAGATGGATCTCGCAGAGATAGGAATACAAAGTAGAAACTGGATCCAATTAGCTAAGGATAGAAGTCAGTGGAGAGCTTTTGTGAACGCGGCACTGAACCTCCGGGTTCCATAGGCCATAGAGTTAGTTAGTTAGTTATTAAGTTTGATTTATGATAATTCATTGTTGTACCTCTTGCAAACATCCCAACTTAGAATCTAGAATTAGTACGAATCTGATATTTCAAAATTTCATATTTCTCAAGGGGGTTCAATATAATATTTCTTATAGAGGTGTCCAAGCATTAATGTATGTCCCAGGCCCGCAAACAGCCACAGTGATTTGGGGGGGACAATAATATGTTAGGGGGGCAAGTCATTAAAAATTCTCTTACAAATAGCTAAATTGTGTTTTTTTTATATTAATAATAGCATTTTGTTAAGGCCTGAAGGGGTCACGAAAAGTTTAGGGGGCCCAGGCCGCCCTAGCCCTCCTCTGGTTGCGGGCCTGGTGTATCCCACCAGAAAAAAATGAAACGAAATCTTTCAATTTAACGATCCACAATTATGTCCTTTAGGCTAAGGGAGACGGATGATTAAGGGAAGTGAATGATGATGGAAGAATTGGTGGAATGAGAATGTGGAATAAAATGGAACTAACCGGAGAAAATCCATGGACAAGATGTTATGCACCACAAACTTATTCGGCCGGGGATCGAACCAAGTTTTACCTGAGATACGGTGACCTCCTGTCCTATCAGGAAAAGTTTCAAGTTACGATGCTATTATTCGCCCGTATTCAGTGAAGACTATCACTTAATGTATGCCTCAATTAAACATATGTGGGTCACTAAATATACAGGTTTCTTTAAGCTGTAAAAAATTGATTTTTTTAAGATACATTTGTAAACTATACAGGGTGGCCCAAAAGTATGTATACACCCCTGCATTGATTAAGTATAACATTCTAGTTTATGGATTTATTTGCTTCGGCTGTTCCGAGCTTAAGATGTAAGTAAAAAGGCTTTAAGAACAAATAATAATAATAATAAAAATAAGTCTACCTGATGGATAACAATAAGAAATGATATTAAGAGCAATGAGTTGATTAGTACGGGACTGTATACCTACTTTTGGGCCACCGTGTATACACACAAACATGTGTAGGTGGGTCGTTCCTCACCTCTTCACATAATTCCCATTGAGATTAAGGCATTTGTTTCACCGTTGCACCAATTTGTCCCAGCCTTTTGGAAAAAAAATCAAGGATTTGGCTATTTAGCACTTTCCTCACATTCCGCTCCACTTCTTCATCTATTTAGCATTTTCCTCACATTCCGCTTCACTTCTTCATCTATTTAGCACTTTCCTCACATTCCGCTTCACTTCTTCATCTATTTAGCACTTTCCTCACATTCCGCTTCACTTTTTCATCTATTTACCACTTTGCTCACATTCCGCTTCACTTCTTCAGCTATTTAGCACTTTCCTCACATTCCGCTTCACTTCTTCATCTATTTCGAAACATTCATTTTGCGATGCAGATTTTTAACACGGGAAAAAGACGAAAGTAACTCGGCGCTAAACTGAGACTATGGAGAGTGAAGAAGCTGTTCCAACGTTAATTCTTCAAGTTTGTTTTTTAGTTGCGTGCTGAGTGGAGTGGGAGTTACCGTGAAGAAGAAGAGACAACATTTCCTTATGTCTAATTGCGTTTCCTGAAGAAGAGTTTAAGTTCGGCATAAGCGACTTAGTCTCCTGTCAACTGGTGATGATGAAATGAAGCAGAATGTGAGGAGAGTGCTAAACAGCCAGTTTGTTTTTCAAAGGGTTTGGACGAATTAGTGAAACGGCGAGACAAATGCCTGAATCTAAATGGGTATTATGTGGGAAGGTGAGAAAAGACCATATATATAGTTTACAAATGCATCTTATATATATATATATACAGTGACGTATTTAGGGGGACTTCCGGGCTTAAGCCCCCCGAAATCTTACTTACTATAGTAAAGTATATGAAATATCTTGCAGAATTTTCACATTTTCAGGCAAAGCCCCCCCCCCCGAAAGTTAGCAAAGCCCTTCCCGAAACAAAATCGTAAATACGCCACTATATATATATATATATATATATATATTGAACGACCCACGTATTTTCCTTCTCGTTACGGGATAATAATATTGTATAAATTAAGTAGCATGATAGAAGACGAGACTACTGCAAGAAAAATCAATGTTGGCAGCGCTATAATGTTTTTAAATAACTCCCAACAGTATTCTGTACGTATTTCTTATATAAAAAGACAGGTATTTACTTAAACGGCAACGATAAATGAAACGGAAAAGAATTGAATTTATTCGGAACCCATAGGCAAAAATGGAGAAAACTTCCCAAATGCATCCGAGATGGCGAGCCTTGTCTTTTCAATGGTCGAAGCCAGTCGTTTTCGTTCGTTTCTCAGCGAAAAATCGTTTTCCCTACGAAAGCCAATCTAATGGTTGAATACCCTGGATGAATGCCAGGAAATCAGTTGGTCTTCGAAGCATGCAACGTCAATACGTTTGTGTGTGTATGTGTGTGATGGAAACTTCACTTCACGCTGCGAACAGAAGAAAAGCCAGGGGAAAAATACTCATATCGTTTACTGCTGAATGACACAGATAAAGGAAAAATGGAATCAATTTATATATATAAGAATTCCGAACACACAAAAAAATAAACAAATGTAACCGTTTCTAAGATTCTTTTTTTCTTTTCTGTTTACGAAGATTTTTTTTTTAACGAGTCAAGGGTATGAGTACACCATTTCTTATTAAGGCTGCCATGATGGTTAACTCTACAGATATTATTCACAACTTTAATTATGACTAAAAATTTCAGAAACGCCTGAACTTACATATTACGAAAGACCTGGTTCTTTTGTTATGTCTCTCCTCGTTTGTTTGCTAAATAGCGTCCCTTTTCAGCATCGAAGGTAGATGGGACGTGAATCTACAATTTCAATCTCCTCCGAATGGAATCGAAGCCAGGATCGATCACCTTCAGAAAAGGCACGCACTCTTGAAGCAAGCAGGAAGATTCTATGTCTGCTTGGGACCTTATTTCATCTCAATTTCAACCTGACGCCAACACGATTCCTCAAACTAGGTTGTTCACACACGCCTGACCCTAGGACAACGTTTTGAACGGAACAGTGTCATTTTCATCTTACTTTCCCTGCCAACCTGTCATTCTTACACAAGTATCAATTTTGTCCTTTTAAAAAAAATGTTGTCAATAGTAAATTGCTGTTCATAAATCATAACCTTTATTTGTGTATCAATAACACAAATACAAGTAATTTGTATGAATATTGAGTCGCATTGTTGTATACTGTATATCGATATCAGAGTGATTTCCAAAGTTTTAATTTATTTTTAAGGAAAATTTTACTTTATTTTTCCTCACTCTTAAATAATCACATACGTACAGGGGTAAAAATGAGAGAGAACGCCAGCAGACGTCGTACCCCCACTTCCAAATTGCGTCCCTCCACTTTCTAAAAAAATTACAATGGCCAACGATAGGCACGGAATATGGCATGACGTTATGCGTTCCCGTACCTTTTCAGAGCCACTTTTACCCCTGCATACGTATATGTGATAATTAACGTAACTTGACCAAAAACATTTACCAATTTTCAATTAATCACGTAACGAGGAAAACGAAGGGCAAAAAGTTGACTATATTTATCAGATGTGGATTTAATGGGAAATTTAGTAAGAAGTGAATTTGTCTTATCACGAGGTAAGCCAATGGCCTGAACTTGTTGCTCATGCAATGACTGTCAGGTCAGCAGAAAGAAACAAAGGATAAAATATGTTAAGTTCTTGAAATAAGATCAATATTATTACCCTGTAACGAGAAGCAAAATACGTGGATTGTTCAATAAGTAGTCGCGAGTAATTTTAAAAGACACGATAGTACTATACAACCGATAGAAAGAATGCAGCAATGGAAATCCATTAAATCCGTTTGAAGGGCACAAAAATGTACCCCTCAACGCTACCGGTAGGTGGCGTCTATGTCATGGAACTGACAGCAGAGAGAATCGAAATTTACCTACAAATTCATTACTCAATTATGCTTTGATGAAATATGCACATATCAAAACGAAAGTACACAGATATAAAGAAAAATACAATACGTATATAGCACAGTCCCCCCGCAGCGTCCATACATCTTTTTGACAACAATGTGAAAGGAGCTGAATAATGTCACTTCTGTGATTTGTCAATGCATACAACCACGCCGTTACGATGTCCTCATTGGCGGCAAAGTGTTTTCTACGTAAAGACTGCTTTACTTTTGGAATCATATAAAGTCGCAAGGCTAACATCGGCCGAATAAGGATGATGTTCCTCTACTATACCACTTCCATTTTACTGACGTACAACGTGAAGGACAGCTGGAAACACATTGTCATTTCCGTGCGCTGATGCCTCAATACCCCTGCACAAACTCCTGCTGTTGGGGGCATTAAGAAGCACATTTGCGTGGACTTCTAGCGCATATAGTTAGTGGATTTCCATTGCCGTAACCAAGGATGTTATAAAATAGAGGATCTGCCCATACAACAAAATCGTAAAGCCATACGTCACAGGTTCGCCACACCTACTTTGCCCACTCCGTGCCATTAAGATCGCAATGCTTCGAGCCAACAATCATGGCGGGAATGAGAGTAGCCAATCAGACGTGCCGGCTCAGACGATGCTCGGTTGTTTTTTAGCTTCATTGAGTTCATATGATGAAGATACGTATGGGCAGATCCTCCATTTTATAACATCCTTGGCCGTAACATTTCTGGCGGCTGTAGCACAGTTGCCATAATTACGAAATGATGCATCTAACAATACTTTTAAACAAAACACCAACGGGCACAAGAATAACATATACGACGAAAAGGAAGATTGAGGAAGCATTAACAAGTTCGTTGCCCCAAATGAAAACGAGAACATGGTCAGTGAAAGCCGAGATCATGATGAAACCCAAAAATTCCTAGAAATCTGAGTATTCCGAACATTTTAACAAATACACCACATACTCAACAGGAGAATACGCTCTTCATTATAGAGACAGTTCCATGCAATGAGCAGGAATGTCAAATGAGCAGTAGCGTACAACGGGGCTCTCGGAGTTTTAACTGCCTTTAAGCAAGTGCAAAAATAAGCATTTACAATATTAAGATATGTATACAAATATCTGAACTTATAAAAAGTCCCGTGTTGCGCCGTTTTTCAGTGAGTGCTTCCAACTTAGTTAAACAAATTGTTACTGTTGATGAAGCAATTATATCTGTGTGATTGCGAGACCTCAGTCTATGCAATGGTGCCATAATGGGTCATCACGACCGAAAAAATGTCGCAAAGAAAAATCCGCTGGGAAAGTGATGGCTGTCAGTTTTTGGGGATTGTGAGGAGGTAATACTGAGCGAATATATAGAAAAAGGCACTCTATTGAATGCTGAAAGATATGTGAACCTACTGGAAAAATTGCATACCTCATTGATGGAAAAGAGGCAAGAAAACTGTCCAAATCCATCGCCTTCTTGGAAGACAATGCTCTTGGCCACAAAGCAGCCATCGCAATGCACAAACTGTGTGAACTGAAGTTCGATATCATTGTCCATCACCTCTATTCTCCAGATCTAGCCTCCTCAGACTATTATCTTTTCACAAAACTTAAGATGCACCTGAAAGGAACTGAGTTTAGAGACACCAATGACGTCATAACAGCTGCAGAGGCATAGTTTACAACACAAGAGAAAATGTTTTATTATCATGGAATAGAATTACTGCAGGATCGTTGTATTAAGTGTGTCAACCTACAAGGCAAGTATGTTGAATACAGTGCTATCACGGTACACCTGGTGTCATGTTTTCACTCCGAGGCCAGTAACTTATCTAACTCCCCCCGTATTTCATCGAATTTTCGCACAGATGTAAACGCAAAGTAATACTGACTATAATTGATGGTATGGACTGAGAAATTTATTTATTCTTCAGATCGCAATTGTTTCCACATTAGTAAAGGCACGTTTACAGAATTTAAAGTTGAGAATATTATTTCAGACGTACATACAAGTGACCTCTAATACAACAGTTCTGCGAAATACTTGAAAACTGCACTTCAATGTTTAATAGCTGTTGTGCATCGAGCTTGTCTGTGCTAATACGCCAGTGCGTCATCGAGAGACACCTTTTCTCTGTAGATAGTGCACGATGACATCTCCCAATTTCCCAGACTAATCTTAAAGGTATATTATACTCTTAAACAGCTTGGCCTGAAGAACTCACTCATGCTGAAGAAGACATTCACTAAAAAGTAAATTACCATGAAAAAGATACTTACGTTTCATTTGAATAAAGTTTAGCTGCTCTATCGCTCTGAGAACAGACTTGTCGTCCAACGTGAGATCAAATTCATGAGAAACTCTGGGGCTGGTCACCATGTCCTTGTGCCACGTAATGTCTACATTCGCCACTCGCGTGATTAACATGGAGCCGACCTAAAGGGAGAAAATAATTTAACGTTAATACACAAGAATCCTTATACGTCATACAACTCTACAACATAAATACTACCACAACGTCACTTGTTAGTTTGGAGTTCTGAAATGAAATCATACGTAGCTTAAATGTCACTCAGATTATGCCCTAGATGTACCGAATAAAAAATAATACGTTCTAAATAGTACTATGTACTAAAATAGTATAGTACTAAATAATATGTCCTAGATGTACCGAAGCCCTCTCCTTCCCCTCTCCAATAACAGAGATGTATTGACATTGGAAACTTCCCTGTAAATCAAGGGTACGGACACCTAATCTGAAAACACCTTGTCGATACCTCGTTTTGTTATCGTGCTAGTTATATGAAGTTCCAAAAGCAACAAAGATGAACAGACTAAGAGAATGTAAAAAAAAAAAAAAAAAAAAAAAAAAAAAAAAAGGCAGCTTTCATCTTACGTAGTCATTAACAATGAGAATACGAAATACCGTTTCTTATTGTCAATAACGAATCAACAGTTTTCATTGTAGGTTCTACTTGATACCACATATTCTATCTGATGAATCTCTGAATATATACTCAGAATTATCATAGAGATAGAAGAATGTTTAAATGTTTCTTCTTTCTCAACATTATTTTCAGCGTTTTACAATGCAATACGAGTATCTCTGACTTTCACTTTTACTCCCTACTATAGGGAGTATCTCTCTACTTCACGTCAATGCATAAGTCGGAACGACATTAGCCAAAGATGGCATGAATAAAAGGAAGTTGAGTCTAGTGAAAAAGAAAAAAAAATCTTAAAAACTGCTATTTGAAAAAGACCTGCTACCAACACAATATGCAAGAAAATAGATAGAGCATTGTCTCGGTTCGATTCTGACTGCGCACACAGATTTCCAGTTGTGTAGCTTCGAATTTTAGTTAAGAAAGCCAGAAATAATGGCAATGTGCTGACCATACACAGGCCTGTCTGTACCTATTTTGACACTCTAGGCCAGTGGTTCTAAACCG
The DNA here is from genome assembly GCF_964235325.1 of Thermobia domestica. NCBI lineage: Eukaryota > Metazoa > Arthropoda > Insecta > Zygentoma > Lepismatidae > Thermobia > Thermobia domestica. The sequence goes on from NC_137458.1 coordinate 49,935,407, forward strand.
ATGTTTCCTGACACACTGGTGTGTACGCAGTCCCTTAAGGTGTGTCGCGAAATTTAGAATTTAAAAATCAAAAAGAATTTGATTAGTTAAAATCGAGACAGACTGTACCAGCCAACACCTCCAGCGGTAGCAATAATGCTCAGTACTATACAGAGTAATTACTAATTGGTTTGACTATTATAAGAATTACTTTTATTATTTATAATAAAAGTATCAAACAAGTGTGTCGCGGTGTCCTGGATGTTTAATTAAGTGTGTGTTCAATCAAAAACAGTTGAAAACCACTGCTCTAGCCAAGAAATATTTCGCCCGCCTCTGATATTCCTTCGCTCCATGATGTAGTAACATTTCCTTTTTTCTTTAAATTTAGGTACAGAACCTTTAACCAAACAAAGTATTTCCTCCTAAGCTGATGTACTAACATTTCCTTTTTTATTATTTAGGTACAGAACCTTTAACCAAACAAAGTATTTCCTCCTAACCTAATGTAGTAACATTTCCTTTTTTTATTTAGGTACAGAACCTTTATCCAAACAAAGTATTTCCTCCTAACCTGATGTAGCAACATTTCCCCCCCCCCCTTTTTTTTATATAAAATTTAGGTACAGAACCTTTAACCAAACAAAGTATTTCCTCTTAACCTGAACACAAGTTTGTCATTTCGATTTAAATCAAATACGCGATGAACTTTGCTACTATATATGGCAGCTTTAATGCTTTTGCAAAGCTTATTCCAATAATTGTTTGCTGTATTAGGCCTAATGTTAAAAACTCAGCAAAGCAATAAAGAAAATCATCCACCGCTCTGGCCCTAAAATTTGCCGCCTAATTTGCCTATGTGCTATTGCCTTGACCATATACCGCCGAACTAAAAAGTGTCTGGGCTGTCAGTGCCTTTCGTAACTTACGCCCCTTTCGGCAGCAAGACTATTATGAGACATGTACTTATAGTGTACGGTGGAATCCGAAATACCGTAATGCGTTCAAAACTTTTCAAGATTCTTCACCGAGAATCGAATTCAGAACCATTTGCAACGATGTGCGTGCTACCCGCACAGGCTTCAACCCAATGAAATTGTAGTTTGAAATGGTACAATAATTATTACCACTTTCAACTTAAAGAAATAAATTGTAAAACAATTTGAAATCCGTTACGGGAAAAGATATAATAATCAAATATTCAGTTTGGGTTCTTCATAACATTCGTTACTTCTCCTGTATTAGTACAGGAGAAATCAAATTAGTCTCAATGAGCTGACGCTGAAGCTTGAAACTTAGAACTAAGATCTTTCTAATTCGAAACGCACACAGAGCTACAACCTAATTTAACAGCAGTTCACGTACGTTCATGAATTTATATGTTCTAGAAAAAAAAATCCACTGCTAACTCGAAAATCATATTTCTCGCTGAAGTTGCTCTCATTAACAATTAAAAAGACGTGGCAACCTTAACTTACTTACGACATCATATTGTAATCAAGTTCAGACATGCTGTATTTAGTAGTAATAAACAAAACTATTGTAACGATATGTTTGTCTTCGTAATGGTGCAAACAACTAACTTTTAATTTTGCCATTTGAGAGCGCCATCAGGTCATTTTGACTACAGTCTCATGACCTAAGAGCTGGACAACAATTCTGCTTCAATAATCTATCTTCATGTCAAAACTAGATTACACTCAATCACAGGGACGAAAACACGACTCAATAATTAACCATAAGCTTATGACAGGATAGAGGCACGCAATTAACAAAGTACACAAGCAAGTTGATGTAGAACATTGAAAAGGGGCTCAATACCAACAATGAGAGTTGTAAACGACATAAAATGGGTTCCCTTGCTCATTAGGTGTCAGGTGTCAGACGTGGTGTATAATGCGACGTGTTGAGCAAACTTTAAATAGCAAATCTTCTGTCATAACGAAGCAAGGTTTGTCTTGTACGTACATTACATGATTAAGACACACACGCAGTAACTTATTTCAGGAGGGACGGAGATGTTCAAATTCAGTATGAGGATATATATATATATTTTTTTTAAATTTGTAAAACCACGCCTAAAAATAGGTTAAATTGGAAAAGTCGGGATTTCGGGGACCTGGAATCCCAGGACCCAATCCCTACGGGTACCCCTGACTTGATTAATTTCGAAATGATTGGAACCATTGTACACAAACATTCTCTCCGATTGAAAAATACACGCATGTTTTATAGCTTTCGCCTTAGATCTGTTAATGTACACGGACGCAAAAAAACGCCGGTAAATAAAGACTAAAACGCCAGACTCATTCTAAACAAGTGGATTTAAAAACAGCGGATGTTCTGCAATGCTATTTATGCCTACTTACGTTGAAAAATATATATATACCGAATAATCACACTGTATGACAGAACGGAGAATTTGACTAAAACGTTAAAATGACAATTATCTTCACTTTGATCTTCTAAACTTTAATATTTGTCGCCATCTAGATGGAGTTCGATGGAAATCGAACCCGAAAGTCACGGGCATACACGCAAACCATTTGGCTACAAGAAAACAGGACTTCAGTACAACACTATGTCAAAGCTAGTTGGCGTAAAGCGGCGTCATTGTTTATTTGTTGTTTATAGGTCAACGTGGAATCCAAAGAAGAACTATCGAGAATCGAACCCAGTTCTCAATCACAAAAGATGAAGTCGCTAACTAATAACGAGAAAGCTTGGTTCACCTATTGATGGTACGGCTATATATACAAAACAGTCAAAATGTGCGCTTAAAAAGTGTATGCTAATTAATAGGTCGAACAAATGTAAGCAACATTTTAATATAAAGTTTCAAATATGTAAGCCTACAAATAACCAACAATATTTGTATATTAACTCTGAAAATTACATGATCACAATACCACTTTTTAAAGACTGTGAAATGATTTATTTTTTAAAAAAATAATCTTTATAAAATTATTGGAATATATATATATATATATATATATATTGTTCTGACAACACTGATGAGTCCGTACACATATTTTTTTGTACTTGAGGTTGAAATAGTCCTTTTTGGAACTACTTTCGTCAGAAATCTTCATTTGCTTACTTATACTTTACAATCTATGGGTCAAAGCGGTACCAATCAATCTTCTCAAATAACTCTTAAAGCCTGCAACACTGCTACATATCAGACATATAGTTTTTCATCGTACAATCCCTTTATACACGTAACAGCATTACGTAGTGTCATTTATTTATTTATTTATTTATTTTTAAGTGAACACCGAGTTGGCAACAGCGCGTTACCTACAGCATTGACGATAATGGTTTTGGAAGCTTCCAGTGTGTATATTGTTACTAGAATTTCTTATAGACTAGTATATTTGAAATTACTTGAATTTATCTTAAAATTTTAACACTACATTCACTGCATGCACTGCTCTGCGTTCATTTTTTCCCTTTTTTTCTGTAACTTCATTATTCATGCCCATTAACCCAAACGTTTGTAATATGTTACACCTTCGGTAAGGCTATCTAAATTTGCTTTCAGATTATAAAAAACCTATTATACGTTGGGAAGCATTCCTCGTAAGTGAAAATCAATTGATCTCTCTTTTTATCTTTAATAATTTTATTTTCGATTTTTCTTTGTTTAATTTATGTTATTCATTAGCGATTTTTACTCCGGTCTCTTGAAAGTAAAACTTATGTCACTTACAATCCCTCATTAATACACAATAAGTCGAAAAAACAAACGCAACTTTCAAACCAAAATCTATGTTCTTTTTCTTTCTTTTTCGATTTTCTACCCCTTTTGTATTAACAGGAAATTTATACAATGAAAACTAAATATTAAACTTAACGGTTAACACTGCAATTCTGTTTCTTGGAAACAGTTGTATTAACACTCATACTGGACTGAGTGCACAAGTTTTATGTACAGAATGGTACTTACTGTATTGTTTTTCAAGAAAAAGTCTTACAACTTTTGTAATGCAAATAAATATTATTTATTAAAAAGCTGACCAACACAAAATAGGTTTCATTTTATCAATAATTAAGTGTAGCTTTCACGCCGAAACTTTATAAGAGTACGAAAAACTTCAAGTTTACCAGCACTTTCCATTACTTATTTTGACACACACGAAACGAAGATATTATCACTTCTAGAAGTTATTGCTTTAAGTTTTTTGTGTTTCTAAAGGGAGAAAAGGCAGGAACTAACGTTAACAGTCTGCTGTGATGGAGTAACAAAAGATGTGTCGAGAGACCAGCGCTGGGATCAAAACAATAGCTTTCTCTGTGTTCCATCCAAAGAACACCATTTGAGCTTCTGGCTGGTTGCTTAATAAACTGTACGTCCCCAAAGCTCACTTCGCTTGTTTAGTTTAGGCAGAGGAAAATGTTTATTTTGTCTTCTCTTGTTTCCGCTGTGCTACCATGCCCTTTTTTTTTAATGTTCTTTTTTTTTAGTTTATTTTCTTTCCTTATTTAAACCTCGCTTTAGTAGGTGTTAAGAGAAGAATGGAGTCCACGAGTATAAGGTCTCTCTACACGCCAAAAGGTTTCAACTTTCTTCTCATACTAGTTCCACCACCAACTTAACAAAAACAAATTCCGGGTTAAGATCTGGGTAGTAGCGAAAGGGGTTTGTTTTTAAAGTGAAATGAACTCCCAACTGTACACACTTATTAGCTTGCTGCTAAAGTTTTCTGAATAAGCAAATATATCAACGTCCTTCTACAATGCTACCTAATAGATCGTATCTTCACTAGAAGGGAATAAACTAAACTAACTTCTATTATTTTTCCCCCTTAATAATTTCAGGAACAAATATCTTTTTCTTTTTTCTCCTCTTAATATAAACTGATGAATATGATATAATCTATTTTTTTTCTATCTCTAACATTTTAGTTGAGAAAGTATTGATTTGAATTTACAAGGCCAACGATAAAACAAAAACGAGAAAAATGAACACGCGAAGATCTCTTTCATTTTTCGACTGATACCGTGGCACGAAACTATTTATTCGAACTTATTTTTAACCGTATACGTATGTATATATACTCTTAACTAGAAGACTCAATATTGGACTTAGCAAGAAGTTAGTCAACTGCTATATATGGAGCACTGGACTGCATGATTCAGAGACCCGGACATTACGGAAATTAGGGAAGAAATATTTAGAGAGTTTCGAAATGTGGTGTTGGCGGAAGATGGAAAAGATAAAATGAACAGAAAGAGTAACAAACGAAGATGTTTTAAGACGGATAAGAGAGAAGAGGACGCTTCTAGCCACCATCCTTTGTAGAAAGTTCAATTAGACTGGACACATCTTGCGAAGAAATTGTCTTCTTCATACCGCCATAGAAGGAAAGATGAGAGGAAAGTGAGGAATAGAAATAAGAAAACAAACTTATCAATGATCTGAAAAATATAAGAAAATATTGGGAATTACAAGAAGAAGCTGAAGACCGAGAAACGTGGAAGAAACATTTCTAGGTCCAAATCTAAAAACTAAAAATCTTCATTAGTCCCAGGACCTGCCAAAAGGCAGAATACATTATAATAATGTGTATATATAATTCAATAATAAAGTCCCCGGCTGATTTCATAAAGTGAAAAATATTACTTGCCCTTTATCATAAATGTTGATGTCCCTTTAGGTTTCTACACAGTCACTTTATCTTGCGATACAACTGTGCTTGTTGAAAAATGAAATGGAACGAAGTTGTTGGAGAAGTCACGGTCATCTTGCTGGCGTCCACGTCTTCAAACATACTGTCCTCGAGATGATGTTTCAATAACTTTAGGAACAGGAAATAGTCAACTGGAGCCAAATCTGCCAAGTGGGTAAATAGTCGCTCATAGAGACCTGCTTTATGACCAAAAAAACACCTGACAATGTTACAGTTATGTGAAGGGTCATTATCGTGGAGAAGACTCGGTTCTTCACCAGAGCTGTCTGTCACGTGATGCAGGGAATTCGCTAGAGGATCTTAAACACACAAGCTTCCACTGGGAATCGATTCCCGGTACCCTGTGCAAAAGATGCGAACGCTAACTTCTTAGCCATGATGAGCTGCATGTAAGTGCACAGTAGGCATTAAAGATCTCTGTTACGCACAGACACCCCGTTAGTATTGAAAGGGTTAGTGCCAACTTGAAGATATTTCTGTCATCCTTCAAAACGATATCCCTCACCTATTCTTTTCGCAAAGCATGTAAGTCAATATGTACTAGTGCACCAGTACAGACAAGAAAATAATAACATAAGCAAATGAACGAGTACCAACGTTACTGTCTATTTATAATTTGAAGACGCATCACTTGATGAAATAATGTAATGTAACTTAGGCGTATTAACTGTTATAGAAAATTAAAATTGCTTATAGAATTATTAATTCCAAAAAATGTAAATAAACAGTCTCGCTATCTGAAAGCCAGAATTAACAAAGGGAAATTCAAAGTGAAAGCATTCGAAAATAAGAAACTGTAAAACAGGAAGAGACATACAGATGAAACCACCAGGGCCGGATTTCCCAATAGGCCCAGTAGGCCCGGGCCTATGGGCGCAAGCTCCCAGGGGGCGCACGGCCGAGAGAAAAAAAATAAAAAAAATCTAGAAATAAAAATAAATAGCCATAACTTAACATATTTTCTGAATTGATTTTAAAAAATCAGGCTAATAAAGCATTCTGATTTTGAAGTTCATTGGAACAAATAATTGTTGGTAAAGTTAAACTATTTTTCAACATTATGCATCAACTTCGTTACAACCTTGATCTCAAAGACGGGAGAACTGGCTGTAATTTTTTAATAAAGGTTTTTAGGAAAGTAACTTTAACCAGACTAGGGGGCGGAAAAAATTATTGGGCCTAGGGGGCGCCAAAATGCTAAATCCGGCCCTGGAAACCACAAATCTCAACTGTCTGAATAATAAACAAAGGGATAATTAGTCGGAGATAGTCATGGACGCTAGACCACATTCGTTTAACTAGTCGTCGTCACAAGACGTCGTCAATATTATATTGACATTTCAAACTCTTCAATTCTCATTCTGTAAGTTATTCCATTTATTTTGTTGTGTAAAATATTAAGATAAGAATGCGGTCTTTCTTGAGATAGGCTGTCCTTCAGTAATCAATTTTATTCTTATATATTTCATGCTGTTGTTTATAATCATCATGTAAATTTTGTTTATGCGATTACAGATTAAATCTTGCACTAGCCAGAACAAGTTGAAATCTTTTCTTCTTCTGAAATGAAACACATTAACAGATTATTTTAATTTCTTCCCTATCTTAGCAACTAATTGAGTGCACTATACTCACCAATTCTACTCACAGTAACGTAAGTTACAAAGCTATTTAGTTAAGTTACGAAACAATAAAGCAAACTAATTTTACGTCTGGTATATATTAATAAATACCGGATAACTGTTTCGCTGGTTTACTTGTCTGGTGAGCAATAGGCACAAACCTATACTGTCCTTGATATAAAGCATCAAACACTTTATACTACAGTCAAATCTGGATACGTAGAGGTAGGATCGTAACCGACTGCCGAGTTAGTACCACATAAAAGAGGTATCATACTTACCGGTTTCTTACTTAGCAGGTTCAAACAGCCGATAGAGTTAATGGTGTAGTGTAATATGAGAAGATTTCCAGTAATAGAGATCTTTCATTTATCCAAGTTCCACTTATCAAGGTTTGATTGTATATCGCCAAATCAACGGATTATTACACTCGGAACTGACAAATCAGCAAAATGATTAACAGCTGATGACTGAAATTGTGTGTGTGCATATTACTGTTAGTACTGTAGTATCTGTGTCACGGTTAGGGTATTGTGTCTCTGTTAGCAGAATATGTATCACCGTCAGAAGACGACAACCAACAATAGAAAAATCAAACGATGGTTTAACGTTCCACGTTTATGCCATTTAGGCTAAGGGAGACAGGTGATTAAAAGCGTTACATACTTAAAATAATACAAAATGTACCATTTTTCCTTTCCTTATTTTTCATAATTGAAAGGAGATAATGAAGTGCAACTTACCACAATCATAGGTAATGTTATTCTACAACAGAAAATATAAACCTGAAGAATTTTCAGAGTTGCCATGCCCAGACATTTTACAGTGTTGCCACAATAACATTTCTCTGAAAATCTTAGGCCGTGTCCAAAAGTGCATAGTGCACACTTCGAGGATGCACACTCGAAGTCTACAAATGGAGTGCACACTAAATAGTGTACACTTCGTAAAATTAGCTTTTGATCAGCACTTGCTTACAGCGCCTCGTTGTGGTGGAATATGGAACATTGATGACAAAAGAAGGGAGAATTTCGCGTACTAGAAAAAATTAGCATGCTTTTTTTTCTTTAGATGAATGACTTTCCAGTTATATTAAAGATAAATAAACCGTACAGATTGACTATATGGGGTAACCATAAAATGATTTAAGAGTTTTTTTCATGTATGCCAACAGCTTCAGCTTTGCCGTGCCTGCAAATATTTGTCATTTTGGGTATTTCACGCGCAGATTAACAAGAGCGGAGCATAAATGCAATACATATATAATATATGTGTGCGTTGTCTTATGTGCACAATAAACTCGTAACAGCATAAAAAACACTAAACTATTGGCGATATTCTACTTTATTAGGCATGCTTGCGGAGGGAATATTTAATAATCTCCCGAAAGAAGAGTAGCACTGGTGATTAGGGCGCTGAAGACACTTTTGCGAATTAGTTTAGGAATTTTATTCTAACTGAAAGTAGGCAACGTGCAAGAGCGTTAGGACACCGAGGGGAGCGGTATTTACAATAATGTGGCACAAAACTACTTTGGGAGAGGGTTGATACTGAGTATAATTGCTTCCTGTACGGTAGATTTCACAACAATGACAGTATAATTGTTGTAGTTCTACTGTATTCTTTCAATTCAGGCATACTGATTGAACTCTTTCTACCATATTGCGCTAATATTGAAGTTCCTTAGATGTTATTCTTTCACTGTGAATTTATTGATTTTACCTGGAAATCATCGAAATAGTGTCTCCGTATTCTTAATCTACAGCAAAAGTTAACACATAGAAGGATGACAAGGAAAGAAATGGTAAAGTTGAACAACATGAGGACCAAAATTACAGAAAAAAACTATTATGTCGCTATGAAATACCAATTTATAAGGATAATGCATACTCAAGGCGAATAACCCTAATGAAAGTAGTATGGTAAAAATAACAAAAAAAAAAAAAAAGTGAGATTACTATCTTATAAGCCTGCTTGAATGGAGTTCTGTATATTGTATACACTTCAACATTTACGTGCATTTTACTACGCTTTCGGCGCCCTACATCTCTCTTGAAATATACTCTTCTACATGCTTCCCACTGCGAAAATGGTTATTCAGTAACGAAGCAAATCCCCTCGTCCAAATATAAACGTAAAATAAACTACTAAAAATATAATAAGAATTTTATGAAAATTAAGAGACGGTTTTATGAAAAAATACAGTATGTAATGTAATGGCTCTCATTGTTCAACTATACGGAAGAAATTATTGTTCATAATCTTTTAATACTGGGTACAGTAATGGGATTATATGAATTAAGAGGAAGGCAAGTCTTTACTTTGGACATTTCTTTCAATGAATCGTTCAATGAACCGATTCGTAACGAAGACGGAAAAGAAAGTGCTCTGCGGGGTTCCAACCAGCCTTCACTCGCTAACACTCGCTCATCAATATTATGTGAATTAAATATTATGCTTTGGTACAAAAAGGAACCAACCTACCTACTACCTTATATACAGTATATGGGTGAAGAGGCAAGTTGTTAAAACCGGAACCAAGAGATCAAATCGCTAAATCGAAGAATAAAAAAAAATGAAATGGCCATAGTAAAGACTTACCAGGAGTAATTTGTGAAATCTTTGATAAATGTGGAGAAAGGAATTTTTGATCTGTATTTCACTTTTCGGTACCTGTCAAAAATACACAATGTATGGTAATTGGTATATTACAGTCTCTCTCAAGTGCAAGGAAATATGGTATCCTTGAAAGGAATTCGTTTAGAATCAAAACTATAAAATTAGGCTTATGTGTCTATGAATTAACATTTGCGGCTGCGGCTGTAGCTGTAGCTATAGAGAAATGAATAATCTATGTATACTATGCTAGAACTTAATATATTCATACACCATTAAAATTTGTCATTTACGTACAAATAGCCGCATTACCGATAGAGCAAATATTTTAATTAAGCTACATAAACCATGTAATATTTAAGCACAAATGTCTTTATAGCATTATTAAAGAAACTATTTGTTTGTTTTCCCTATACTATTTTAAATTCTATTGCATACTCAAAGAACATAACGTAAATACATTTGTTATTTGCGTAATATTTTTATATTCGACTTGTAAAATCACTAACTTGTATGTTTATCAAGTAAATTATTATAAAATCAGTCCACAAATATATTTACTTAAACAAAAATATTAAGAATATGCCTATTAAAATTTTATTAGGTCATTCTACGAGAAATCGCCATATTAAGCACACAAGTATACTAACGTAGTGTACATCCTCGCACACTACGCACTATGCACTCGCACACTTGTGAACTTGGACCTTTTGACGCACACTAGGTGACGTCACTTCCGGAAATAAGCGTACTTCAAATGTGCACTTGTATCTTTTGGACACGGCAAAGATTAGAGGAACGGACTCAACTGCATTTGATTACGTATCATGTTGTTTCGGTATCCCGTGAACTACTTTTTAAATAACATTATTATTTAATTTTAATAATTGTATGTTAAAACTATTTTGTTTATTACAAACATAAAAAAGTAGTTCACAGGATTCGAAGACAACATAATACGTAAGCAAATGCAGTTGAGTTCGTTCCTCTAATCTCTGTCTTAACTTAGATTTTCGGGGAAATGTTATTCTGGGAACACTGTAAATTCTATGGATGGAAACTCTGAAAATTGTTCAGGTTCACATTTTCTATTGTAGACTAGCATTATCTATGACTGTGATAAGTTGCATTTCATTATCTCCTTTCACTCAGGGAAAAAAAAAACAAGCAAAAGAAAAACGGTAAATTTTGTATTATTTTAAGCATGTCAGGCTCTTAGGGCATGCGAATGATGATGAAAGAATTAGTGGAATCAAAATGTGGGAGGCAACTATAGTACCACGAGAAAACCCACGAACACGATGTTGTCCACCACAAAATTATTTGGGCGGGGATCGAACCAGGAACTTCGCACACCAGAAGTAAGCGCTCTACCTACTGAGTCACCGTGATCCCAACAATATATACAATTTTCTAATTAACAGCGTATTTTTCTACATATAGACTAAATTTCTTTCAGGAAAGCAACCTGTCAATTTTTGGTAACGAACGACGTACTACTATTTTTTTTTAGCGCCAACTCGGCATTTTTTTCGCTTTTGATGCCATCTATCGACTGATATACGCCTCACATTAGGACAATATTTTAGTTATACGGAAATTAAAATTGAACAGTTATTGCTGGTTCTAGGTTGTACCACATCAATCATACTATATGTACGTATTGTCGTCTTGGTAAAGTCATAATGACGAGTTGAATGCACTAATATTTTAGTATAACTTTCAACCTTAAGAAGTGGAATGGCTTCTGTATCGCATCAATTTTTAGGTTTAAGAGTCTTCATCCCGGCGAAATTAAAATACCGCTAATTTTACATTAATGAAAATTTCAAATGAAACAGTAAATATCCATTCTTCGGTACTTTGTTCCCATGATGTTCGGCAGGTACTACTAAATCTTCTGCTTTCAAAGGCTCCAACCTGTCATGTTATGTCACTGTCTTGACGTACGGTATAGCATTCATGCTGTTTATATATATATATATATATATATATATATATATATATATATATATATATATATATATATATATATATATATATATATATATATAAACTTATGGACTGTGAGCTGTCTCTTCATACTCCTTGCTCGGTTGCTACATAAATTGATGCACCAATGATGTTTGTTTTTTTCTCCTAACCTCCCTTCTCCGCAATTACAGAAGAAAGACTTCTTCTAGCTCTTTACTAGTGGGTAACGTTCCCATTATAGCCGACACGTTCCCACGTTGAATGGCTATGCTTATGCGTTGAATCAGGAAACTTTTTGCTCGATTATCTCCTGATTTAATTGATAGACGGTGGCCGATTTCTTTTATAAATTTGAGGCCTCCTTCTTCCCAAGAACCGCTAGACTCAATTGCTATTGCGACAAAGCAATAGTTATCGAGTAGATTGTTATATTTATTCCTTTTTTCTTTCGCTCTTCGAGCAGCTACGAGTCCAGCTTGTACTGAGGCATATTGTAGGTTGGAGGGGGCATAGGTGTCTGAACATGTGAAGTCCCAAATCAATGCCTTTCCTTTCTTCCAAGGTACTAATGTCATACCATCGGGTCTTTTTCCGTCAGATCGGCTGCATCCAATCGGTTCCCTCACTGCTGGGATCCCTGCTGATATTAATGCTCTTAATATTATATCATTTACACTTGAATGACGTGGGTGTCTGCCTGCGCTGCTTTTGCACGACAAACCGTGTAATCCTTTTTTATCTACAAAGGTGTTACAAATGGGGCAGTGGTGTGGTTCACATATATCTGCTCCCAACCGTAGTGCAACTGATACTCGGAAGCTCTCATTGGATAGGTGTAGGCCCAGAGATGGTGATGGTAGAGCTTGAAGCCATGCTCCGTTTTCTGGGGACATGACCGCTAAAAGTCTGGCTTTATCTTCGATGTTATTTGTAGTCTGCAATAAAGAAGCTGCATGGCAATTAACGATGGGCTCGTCCCAAGCCGACTGATTGTTACGTTTTTCGAGAGCCGGAGGGTCTATCCCAACTAAATTTGTCCATTTAGCTATGCAGTCCATCACATCTGGATTGGTGATTTCGTCGTTATCCCATTGAAGAAGTGAACTAACTATTTGACTTGCACCGTAGAAAGACGCTAAAAAAGACGGAATAGCCATATCTGTGGCGCGACGGATTCCAAGGCCTCCATTTTTGACTGGTAAAGAAGCTTGTATCCACGAGTTGTTATTAAGAGAACAATTGAGGATGGATTCCAGACCAGTTTTAAGAGTATCGTCATACTTTTCCAATAGGGCATCTTCCTTCCAAGATGGAGAGCATCGGAGGAAATAAAATAATCTCGGCATTCCAAATGAAGCCCTTAACAGATAAAAAGCAGAATGGGCTGAATGCTTGGAAAGTCGTGACATAAAAAATTCTAGTTTGGAGGTTTTGTCTAGTAACATTTTGCTCCGTGCCTCTGTTGAGATAGCTGAACCTAAAAGCTCTGCATTACTTGGTGTAAGGAGCTGAATACCAGGTGCTGATTTATTAAAGATATCATATAGGTTCTTAATTTGTTCTTCTGTAGCACCGAGGAATCCTACTTCGCATTTGGAGCAATTTACATTAATTATATGATATCTTCAAATAGATAAAAAGTTAATCGAAATGTGGAACAAGAGCGCCCTAGACAATATTATTTTACATGAGATATCGTTATCACGACTCACTTATCTGCTTTCGATTTCGAGCCATTTTGAAAATCGGCATTTATTTTCGCGTTTCTAAACAGCTGAAAACATAAAGCCACTAGGTGACTTGTGATAACGGTACCTCACTAGGGTGGGTCGTTTTGCCACTTTTTCTTCGGAACGAAATGTAATACCTGGCAAAAGTGGCCAATCCACATGGACATTTCAGGTATAGATTTTTTTTCAAATCAGATAATATCTTTTGTGAGAACTATTGCATCAAAGTTTCAAAATTTCACTGAAAATTTCAAAAAATACCAAAATTGTTTATTTTTTTTTTTTTTTGTTATGTTAAAGTAAACATATTTTTGGGTTTATACATGCCAGATGCTATGAAAACTGACATTCCAGTCTCAAAATGCCAGTTATATGCCCTTGTAGAGTATAGGGTGCCTCCTCTGGGGCCGGAAAAGAGGGTAAATTCAGTACAATTAAGCGTTTCTACAACAATTGTTTTCGTCCTTTCCTTTTCCTTCCGAACCTGCTGGACCAATATGAAGATGGACGTGACATTTTTTTGGAGATAATACGTGATGTTATCACTACGAGCCGGAATCCAGATTTTACAAACGCGACATGCAGGCTCTGGTTCATCATTGGCAAAAGTGCATAACAAATGGTGAGAACTATGTGGAAAAATGAGTCTGTTGCTGAAGTATTGCTCTGTTTAGCGGTGCTGTTGTTAGTTATGTATCTCCATTAGTTTCCATAAAAAAAGGATGCATTACTTTGGGAACGACTTTCGTAGATTTGACTGAAACTGTTATGATTGCTCAGAGATACAATGTAAGCGAAAGGGCTGCGGTACATATAACAACTGTGCTTCAGGCAGCTTCAAAGGCTGAAATTATAACTTCTCAAAAATCTAGCGACATAACATCTGCTTTAACTGTAGACAGGAACAAAATAAGACGTGTGAAACTTAAACTTGCTCGGAATTTAAAAGAAAGTTCTAGAAATGATGATCCCATTAAAATCCTATACTTTGATGATAGAAGGGATGACACTAAAACACACACAAGCATCGTTAGAGAAGAGCACTTATCACTTGTGGCTGAACGTAACTCTCAGTACGTTGGTCACGTGACACCATCCTCTGGCTCTGCACATGACGAGACCAGAGCTATTTTCGAATGTATCATGAACCAACTCAGAGTGGGCTTTGATAAAGTTGAGGTTCTTGGGTGTGATGGAACATACACTAACATGCTTGGAATGGAGTTGTTCTTCGAAAATTAGAGGAACTTACAGAAAAGCAAATGCAATGGACTATTTGTCTCTTGCATTTTAATGAACTGCTGTTCGGAGCTCTCTTCACGCATATTCACGGCGCTTATTCAAGCCCCTATTCTTACACACGTCCCATAGTTTCAAAACTATCTAACTGTGAAAAAGCTTTCAGTGTTGCTATTCAAACCAATAAAATGTGACTTACCTCATCATAGTCCAGAAGAGCACAGTAAACTCAGTACGAACCTGAGGTGCTTGTTCCAGATATCTCAAGCCATTGACTCCAGAGCATGCCCGGAAGAGCTTGTTTCTATGTTCCCTGGCAAACTAAACAAAGCTAGCTGGTTGACCAGTGCAAAAAGAATTTTAACATTGTATATTGGAACAAAAAACCTACCAAGAAATTAATAGAAATTGCGACATTCATACTTAGAGTCTGTGTGGTTATGCAATGCCGTATCAGAACATAGTCTTCCATTGCTGATGATCCTCTCACGTCTTTGAGGCCATTCAAGGTCTAGGTACTTACCAAGGGAATACCAGGCTGTAATCCGTTCATCCATTCAGACGAATGCGTTCTTTGCACTCCCAGAAAATTTCTTCTCGCCATGATGACTGATGGTCGACTTGCTGTCCGACAAGATGCATTACATAAGATTCTTAGTGCTCGAGAATACGAAGCAGGGAATCTCCATAACTCCATTAGATATAACATCATTCCCAGACTGAATTTTGAGGCAAACGATTACACTGCAATGACCTTTTGGGAGAGTACTGATGTTTCAATAACTGTACTACCAGTAAGTTCTATGGACGGTACCAAACAAACAGCTCATGGTCAAACTTTCACTTCGTGACAACATTGTGCCAGAATGGTCCTTCACCGTCCATCCGTGCCACACGATGGCAGTAGAACGGATAGTGAAATTAGTCACTGAAGAAGCCTCCCGAGTATGTGCCAATGATGCTAGAGGCGGAATAATCAGGTCAACCTTACTTTCTAGGCAAGCTGAGTCTAAATTTCAATTAAAGTCCCAATTTGTGACAATTTTTCCTGACAGTGACTAATCGGATCAGTTCATCCGGCCCAACATATGGTTGGTTGATTGGATAGGCCTAGCAGAGGAGCCCTAGGTGCAGCCACCTCTACATGGTGGGCTCTGGGTCACTTGGCCAGGCTATATTGCCAGGTGAGCGAGGAGCTGAACAACCGCTTAACTGTACTGAATTTGCCCCCTTTTCTGGCCCCAGAGGAGGCACCCCTATTCCCCCCAAGGGCATATAACTGGCATTTTTACACTTGAATGTCAGTTTTCATAGCAACTGACATGTATTTAACCAAAAATATGTTTACTTTAACATAACTAAAATTAATGAACAACTTTGGTATTTTTTGTAATTATCAGGTAAATTTTGAAACTTTGAGGCAATAGTTCTCACAGAAGATATTATCTGATTTGAAAAAAAATCTATACCTGAAATGTCCATGTGGATTGGCCACTTTTGCCAGGTATTACATTTCATTCCAAGAAAAAAGTGGTAAAACGCTGCACCCTAGTACCTCACGCAAAATAATATTGTCTAGGGCGCTCTTGTTTCACATTTCAATTATCTTTTATCTATTTGAAGATATCACATAAATACTGTAAAATTAGCGGTATTTTAATTTCGCCGGGATGAAGACTCTTAACGAAGAAATTTGATTTTCCTCTCGAGAATTACTTGTACAACAGCTTTTTCCACGTACGCATATCACATTTATCTCGTTCGAAAAAAGAATTATCAATTGATACATATCTAATCTTTGTAATTTCCTTTCTGTTGAGCGCTAACATGGCAGAATTTACAAGTAATATTTGCGTAAAAAGTATGTGTCACAGCTAGGAAAATATAAATTTCGTGGTTAACAAGTATTTTGCTACATACAAGGTGTTACAAACATGTGTCACAATATTTTGGGGAAGATTCCTCGCATGAAAATAAGAAGAAAAAAGTTCATATGGACCGGTGCTCAAAAGTGGATAGTTTCGGACTTACAGGATGCTGAAAACGTGAAAGAAGTGAACTTTAAAAGTTCATAGCTCCACTACTATGGGACCTATCGTAGGAACTGTGGGACTATGGGGAACTGGAATCTGAACTATATAAATATTCATGTTTAAGGATGCTTCAGTATTTGCACACCAAGTTTTAGAGAAGTAGGTGAGGAGTGATCCTACAGTAGTGGAACTATAGACCTTTAAAGTTCCTTTTTCACGTTTTCGGCACCTTACAAGTACGAAGTTATGCATTTCCCACCACAGATCCATATCAACTCTTTTCTTATTTTGATGTGTGAAATCTATTTCCAAAATATTGTGATAAATTTTTTGTAACACCCTGTATACATTACATTAAAAAATAAACAATTTCTTCCAGAAAAACAAAAAAACTGTCAATTATTATCGGCAACGACAGACATACTTTATAGCACCACAAAAGTTTCAGGTATCTCAAAAACTACACATGATAAGCTAGTCCTAAGCATACTGTCTTGTTGGACACGACGTGAGCTATCGACCGATGACTGCAGATTATGTCTAGTCTTTGGACAATACTTTAGTTAAACGGAAACTAAAATTTAGGAGCTAGGAGGACAATTTTGGGTTATATCTTAGTAATCATACCGTATACGCACTGCCGTCCAAATAGTCAGAATGGAAGAAAGTAGGAAGTTTGCTTTGAAAGTTTCGACTGGATATCGAATCGGAAAACGTCCATTAGACAGTTATAGATATGAGACAATGATATTGGACATGAGTGTACCTCGACCAACAACGTAAGTCAATGAAATTACTATCTTTTACGATGACATGTCGATGGCCAGCCCCCACTTCAAACATTCCTCCATTCGGTATTCTCTTACGTTAGCGTAAAAGACAGTAACTTCATTCACATATGTTGTGGGTCCAGGTAAATTGCAACGTTGCATTTAAATTTAACATGGCGCGCATAAAGAGTGTACAGCCTAAACGACTCCTCCGATTAAAAAAAAAAATCTTCACTTTAGATTGAAAACATCATATTTGGAGACGGTTTCCTCTCTTACATTTTGTTGTAACTCTGATAATAACAGAGTTACCGTATGTCAGGGGACTTTTGAGACACACTGTATATACATCTGATCTTTGGACACGTTTTTTCTTCTTCATACAAATTTTTCTGAGATGTTGGAATTGTTAGTTTCAATAAATAAATTCCGTATTGAAATTATTGGTTTAAAAGACATAGAGGATTATATCATTCTGTTACTGATATTCACAAACTAAACACTTGAAAAAAAAAATCAAGTTAAGACATACTACAGTTTATTTCATCGCATATCTCTCATATCATTTATAAATGCCACTTGTTGCGTTACGACTAGCTATAACAAATTGCTATACAAGCTATTGTCTTCGCGGGAAGCAAGAATCATTAATCTCTGTCTTCTTTATATACCGTTAATTAAATTCATAACACGCTATGCGGTCTTATAGTAGTGTCTCTTATTTCTCCCCTCTCTCCCTTCATTCTTAGATAGAAGTTACAAGTGATAATACATAACAACCATTCTTCTCAGCGACAGTTACTCTTACACGCATTACAACTACAGAGTAACTAACAGTCGAAGTTTTATCTCCAAGTGTTTTCGCAAATTCAGATTTTTCTTTCAGCTACAGAAATATCCAGAAACGAAGGGATTCCTCACTACTGGTGTAGTGGCTAGTGCACCTCTCTTTGGAGCACGACGGACAGGGTTCAGTTCCCAGTGGGAAAAGCTCGAAATTTGAAGGCATTACAATGGTTCGGATTCCAACGTAGACTGTAGGTACCACGTCTCGTTTATCTTCGGTGCTGAACTTTTATATATAAAGTTAGCGATATTACTACTACAACTAATACAGCTACTGTCATAGTAGTACTACTACTAATACGTGTTAATAACAACACAAGTAAAGTTAATACCTATAAAATTATAATTGTTAAAAAACAATACTTTAATATAATATCTTAGTTATGAAAAGACAAGATTGTGTAAGTCCAATATAATGTGATCCAGCAATTCCCTGCTGGTGTGCTGCACAAACTCATGGACTCTATAGCGAAATTTTAGAATTTAAAAATAATATAAATTGTATGTTGTACAGGAATTTATAAGTCTAGACTGTATACAGCGAGAAATAGGGCGAGTACAATGATTCAGTTGTAATGGTAGTTAAAAAATACAAATCTTTTGTGCATCGTTACTGACATTTGTATCTTTACTTTCCTGATACGCCTCGTGTTTATTGCTTTTTCTTTTTAATCAAGCATTTCAACGTGATTTTTAAAAATAATATTTCAATTTAATGGTTTCGACAAGTTATTTATATGTTTAATTTTAAAACAAAAAATACAAAGAAAGTTTTAGTTCTTAGGTCTAATAATAAATAATAAATATGAATCTAGCATAGATGGCCTCTGTTAATTCGTGTGGTGAAATAAGCATGTAGATATGATTTTCCGAACACCTT
This sequence comes from Thermobia domestica, assembly GCF_964235325.1. Lineage (NCBI taxonomy): Eukaryota > Metazoa > Arthropoda > Insecta > Zygentoma > Lepismatidae > Thermobia > Thermobia domestica. The sequence goes on from NC_137458.1 coordinate 49,954,789, forward strand.
CTATGTAAAAAGTACACAAACACGTTACATTTATATTGCATGTATTTCAGTTCAAATTATTTTTGTCAACTTTTTTTTTTAAAGGATGGCAGAAAAGCTGAAGAAAAACAGATGTTCCCTGAGATGAGCTGTATGATTGATGTTCTTCATCCCACAAACAACCCTCATACGCTGAGCTCGCTTTGACCTCTGCATAAGTACTGGAAAACCCAGTCTGATGCTCCATCATCAATAACAGGTTCATTAGCAGAGTATTTGTCTGCGCGTCATGTTCTATTGTTCTGTCTTTCTCATACTATATATATTTTTAAAAATCGCAGATACGAATTGTACTGTATTTGTAACCGAAAAAAAGATCCAGTATTGAAAAAAAACTGTCATTTAAAAACATATGTATATTCAACCCCTTTCTCTCATACACACATGAGAGGGCAGTATGTAGTGATTTGACGTTTTTTAATCATGGTATTGAATATGGATAAATAATCGTTGAAAACAACAGATGTTATCTACGTGTCATTGCATGTAGCTATATATATATATTGATGATCATATATTGCGAACACACACAAATTTCTATTTTGGATTCGCTTATTTTCCCCTTTTATGTTTCATGCTTTTTTAAATGCGTTTTAAATTTTGCATCACAATGAAGAAACCGTAGCCAGACAATACGCAATAAATACGCATCACAAAAAGCAACGTATATTGCATTCTATTCCCAAAAGTTGTTTTATCTTGTTTTTCGGATATCAATGCTAAATTATTATATCCAACAACAGTCTATTTGTGTGTGTGTGTGTGTGTGTGTGTGTGTTTGTTTTTAAGCTAGCTCGGTAATGCCTCTATTGTAAACGTCGACGATAAGAATCTCATATTAGAAGTTTAAAAAAATGACCTTCCGATCAATATTTGAAGAGTGGCGTAGCCAAAACTTTGTAGATAAAGCTTAAGATACCTCGAATCAGTCGAATGATTGTAAATTACTCAAATGGCCACGAAAAGTAGTATTTGTTTAACGAAGAAATAGAATGCACTGTTAATTTATTGAATTCAATAAAGTTGGAAATGCTGCACAAACAAATATATTGTGATTTCCAGAAGAACATTTTTAGATATACTTCATATAGTAAGTTTGTGCCGTATGTAGCTAAATTGTGAATGTTTCACCTTCAAAATCAAAAAAACATAACTAATGTGAGATTTATCATATTTATCACGTTGAAGCAACGGAAAAGTTAGTTTAATATTAACAAAATTTTACGTATAACCGAAAACAATATTATCATGATGGTTACAAAATATTTAGAAAGAAGATCGACATATGGCCAATTCTACACTGAGAAAAATCCATTATCCGGACAGTGGCATGTTGTACAAATATACGGAATCCTTATATTTATTATAGAAATCAGTACGGAGCATACGTTTGTTCACACATATTAACACAAATAAAGAATATTAACACAAATATTCTAATTAAATAATTTAAAAAACGTTGTACCTGCATTTATTTTTAAAAAATCCAAAAATGGAAAATACTGAGTGTATCATAGGCCAAAAATGGGCCTACCCTCGACTTTGTCAAGTAGTAATCGTTGCTGCATACCTTTACACTCAAGAAAGTAAATTACACAATTATAAAACTTCTTTTTAAATGTTAACTGACTTCTCACACCTAACCCACTTTTCCTCTTTAAATGTTACAGTGTTCCGAAATTTTGCAGTACAACCCCTGAGCTGATAGGCAACCATAATCACAATAAAGAATGTGTGGTTGCCTACAAGCATGTTACTGTGCCCTAATTAACCCAACATCCGTTGAGGTGTTTCATAATCTAGCTCCGAAGATTACCATCAGATCCCAATGAAATTTATATGGAACCACTGGGAAGGTATACTCTTTCAAACAAACAAGCAAACAAACAAACAAATAATAATAATAATAATAATAATAATAATAATAATAATAATAATAATAATAATAATAATAATAATAATAATAATCGATGCACTCATGTCGATGTTATGCATAAATACACCCAGAACACACACGTACACGGGTCGAATAGAGAATCCTCTTGAAGTCAGTTAAAAAGTGAATAATCTGGAAAATAAGTCTCTAGCTGACGTCAGTTCCTAGCGAGATTATTCAGCCACGAAAATTCACAATTCACAAATAATAAAAATAAATAAATAAATAAATATAATGTACATTACCTGTAGAAAAGCCGCAGAGTCAGTTTCTTTGAGTGCCTCAATACAGAACTGAAGCAGCCCCGTCGTCTGTTGGAGTTTACACGTACAGGAAGACACCTGATCTTTCAGAGATCGTATTTTGAACTCCTTATCTTGACGGATAAATTCAACTAGTTGTTGTTTCCTTAATTCTATGGCTTGGATAAGAGCGTCGCACTGCGCTACTAGAAGGTTCTCGAACTCCGAACAATTGTCCTGGAATCACATAAAGAACGGATGCAATTAATTATCCAGAAAAATATACTAAACTATGCACAATTATGAAAATATTTTACTTGATACTATAAAGAAAACAATGGATCGAGGAACTGTACATGCAATATATAGTACAAAAACGTGTCCCAAGTTTCCATACATATCTACGCTGGGAAAGATTTATTTCTAACTTAAAAGTTGGGCGTCTACGGTTACCTATGATGACGTTGTCTCGAAAAGGTATCGTGAAAGTGATGTCTCGTCCAATATATCGTTACAAAAATTCTGACTCGTTTCAACTCAAAGGACCTCAAAATTTAATTGACTCGTGACAAACTCATTATGGCCATCATTCTAGCTGAGACAGAAACCAGGCATGTTGAACACATGACTATACATCACACAAGTGATACATGGTCGAAAAAAAGACAGTAGCCAGCAACATTCTTGGCAAACTCACCCTACAATTTAAGAACCCTGGATGTCGAAAGATGGCTATCAATGCGGCAAGGGAAAGCTGTATCTCTCTAGAACCCCCTCCTCAAAAAAATACAGAAGGTGCATCTCCATCGAATGCTTATCAGCAAAAGTATCATTCATAGGCAGTATTAAACCAATAAATGTCATCCCTATAAAATGTGAGGTAACGCCATATATGATTAAAGACCATCAGTATTGATATTTAAACTTCTACGAAAGGATGCATGGACAGCTTCTCCAGGCGGAATAATGTTGAGACTGTTAACAGCTTCTTTTTCAAAGAGGCTTATTTTTACGTTGGCGGAGAAGCTTGCCATTAGAGTTGTACTTCAAGTTAAAATAAAACTTTAAACATGTAATCGTGTCTCATAATTTTTGGTGGATCAGGATGTTGGATCAAAATCGAAAAATCTATTGTCCGCAACAATTCAGCATACATCAAGGGAAAGAGATTGCATTTGCAAGGGCAAAAGTTGTGGTGGGTCTCCAGTATCTGAATATGTGGAGCTAGTTCGTATAACCTATTTACAAAGTCCGAAGAAATCGATTCCTGCTGGCTCCAGGGAACTTTAAATTCTATCCACAACTTTATGGCGTACTGTACGTAAAAATCTATGCATTAAACTATCCTGAATAAGTCTCAATCCTGAATATAAGGAAAAGTTCTGTATTGATATGCAAGTGCTCATGGCTGAAGACAATAACTTCTCCGAGAACCTGGTTTTTACAAACAGGACGAGAGAAAAGTAAACACACACGAAGTGCGCATTAGGGAACAGAAAATTCACACAAGTTTGTTGAGTTAAACTAGACCTCCTCTAAAGTGAATGTTTATGTACTGTATCAACAAAAAATGTCCATTCTTCTTCTGAAGGAAGATGTTACGGGATTCATTTTTCTTGGTAAGTTGACCGTTGGTTATTTCCTCTACTGGATGAAGATAGTAATACGCGTATATACACCATGTAACTGGATAGAGCTCAACCACATTTCCACAGCGAGGTGAGGTCATTCTTGAACAGAAAACTAGATTGGGCGCGGAAGTGATGATGATGACAAACTTTTTCCATGACCGCCACGTTCTACAGACCCTTCCCCTTGCATTTTTCTTCTGGGGGTCATCCATAATGTTACATGTGACATGGTAACCGTATATGGCACAAAAGTGACTATCGCCTAGGTATTTGTAATAGTTACAATCAAACTTGATGAGTTTTCTGACATTTCATTTTATGCATTTGTATGTATGTATGTGTGTATTTGTATGTATTTCATTATATAAAATACAGTGCTTATTTGCAAACCAGACAAGAACTTTGGAAAATCATGTGTAGAAAGACGAAACTGGAATATTAATGAGTGTTTACTTTTAAAAATAAGTTTTAGATTTGATCAGATATAATTTGGACAGTTTTATTCTAATAAACATACAATTTTCAAAGCACTGGGTTTCCATACTGGGTCATAAATTAATATTTAACTGTCAATTCATGCATTGTAAATACAATATACCGACTTGTTACAATATTTTACCACGTGTCACATCTAGAACTACTGAAGTTCTCGTTCCATAAGATTTCGGAAATGTTATCGGACAAGCAAAGAGTTTCCGTCATTTTATTTTACCTACACGTAACCCCTTTCTCACCTTCTTCATATGTGTCTTTACTTATGTAGAGTATTTCACTTTCTCGGGGGGAAAATGTCATATGCAACTCCCATTCATTATCACATTTCACTGCCGACTTCTAACAGTTTAAAGTTCATGGGACACACTTGATATTACAAATACTGGTAGTTTCAGATTACAAATGACAGTCAATCGCAGGAGACCAACACCGATCAAGCTGGTTACACAAGAATGGCGTTTGTTTACAGGAAGGAGAGAGCTTTGTTCAACTTACATGTCAGCAAAGTTTAAAAGGCTGGATAGTAGCTTTGTAAATGTTTAATAAGAATATCTTCACCCTCGTTACCCAATGCTATGCTTCAAACATCCCAAGAGAGTCTAAGCATCTCCAGTGATAGTTTTGCCTTCTTTTCTTTTAACACAAAAAGATACCTTTCACCTCTTTGAAACTTCATTGTTTTCCAGAAACTCTCTCGAGTCACAAATAATGTATTGTCTTTACTTTGTTTTCTAGTTTCTCTTCTACGAAAACACTGAAAGTTGTCTTTGTTTATAATGTAAATATTTAAATTTTAGTATCTTCAGAAGTTATTTTTTATTATTATTATTTTATCTCGTGTTTACTTTTCAACATTATTAAAGGCAGAAGCCGTTACTCTTAAAGATTTGGGTTAGATAGCCGGTGAGAGGGCATGAGATCAAATGTTAAATTAATACGTACACTCATGTTCAAAATTATTGTCGCATGTCTATAAATATGTGGTTGTAGGAATATAATTTGATAACGAATTCGCCCGGTATTTCTTATAATGTTAGTATGTGTATAATCGGCAAAGACAAGTATGTGGCAAATTTCATGTCAAAAGAGCAGTAAATAAGAACAATAAAACAAAAATAAAACTTTCTTGTCCATTTAGCAACATTTTCTTTTACTCTTTCTAATTTTCGTATTTATAATTCTTTTCCTTTGAAGTTTACCACAAATATATATTTCCCGATCACATACATAGTATCAGTTTTAAAAGTATCCTGCAAAATCATTATCAAATTATATTCTTACAAGAAGAGTTATAGATATGCGACAATAATTTTGGACATGAGTGTACATAGTCCAGAAGCTGAAAGTCTGGAATAAAAAAAATGTTAAACCCTCACAGGACCCAGACGATATATATTTTTTTCAACTGAGCTAATCAGAATACGGAATTTAATGCATCATTAAAATATATCATACCAAGACTACGCAATCTTTTAACTATCTCCCAGAATCCGTAAGTTGATCGAAATCGGAAAGTTCTGATCTCTTAAAGGCTCAAAACAGAGTTCTGAGACAATCACGAAAAAAACTGACATTGTTTTCTACAAAACATCACACGTCATTATCTTTATACTCTAACTACTTTCATAAAATTAGTCACAAAATACTATATCTATCTAATATTACATTAAAACCATACTGTTAAAAATATCTCGAAGAGAGCATAAACGAACGTAAGTACATATGAGAACAACTTAAAGTTGTTTTACAGCTGAAATTAGAATTTGATCAGCGAATACAACATTTTGGCTCCTTGCCCATCGCAATACGAGGAGCATTTTCTGTGTGGAGAAAAGAGAGGGACTTAAAAAAGCAAAGATATCATAAAACACGGCACTAAAATCTGATTTATGTACTTGTGTTGGAATAGGCTCCCTAATAACAACTCCACAAAGAAATAAATAAGTTAGCATACACATAGATAAACAGCATTGTCGAGCAAAGTAAGAACAACAACATCTAGCCGAGATTAAGAAGTTATCTATCGTCTTTCCTTCAAGTAAACACAACTAGGATACAAAATAAGAACATCTTTCGAAATTCTGTTACCAAGTGGAATAAAACACACGGTAGTGGATTCGACTCGCAACCAAGGTATTCTGTAACCAATCCCTGGTCTGATATCTTCTACCTTTAAAGGAAAAAAAAAATACACTTCCAGCATTAGTTTTTTTGTAATATTTTTTGTTTATCTTTTCAAGGAGTAAAATTTTGGTTCTCGTCATGTTTGATTGGAAGGGGAGTTCGACAAGGATGCTGCCTCTCGCCAACACTATTTAATGTCTATCTAGAAGAGATAGTGAAAAAGAGCCTACATGATGATGATGGCATTTCGGTAGGAGGTAGAATGATTAGATGCATAAGATTTGCAGATGATAAGGCGCTTCTTGCAGAATTTGAAGAGAAAATCAATAAAATGTTAGAAAAAATGAGAGGAACTTTGAAGAATATGGGATGAAAATAAATGTTAGAAAGACAAAAGCCATGGTGATTGGAACGAAGTGGTCTGTGTCAAATATAAAAGTAGGAGGGGAGAAAATAGAACAAGTGAATAGTTTTCGATATCTGGGCAGTATTCTTAGTAATAACATGAAGTGCGAACGTGAAATAAAAGCAAGGATAGGAATGGCGAAAGAAGCCTTTATGAGGAAGAAAAGTCTGTTTTGTGGGACCTTGAATAGAGTTGAGAAAAAGACTCATAAAATGCTTCGTGTGGAGCGTTGTACTGTATGGGACGGAAACGTGGACATTACGTAAAGGTGACAAAAATCGACTGGAAGCCTTCGAAATGTGGGTGTGGAGAAGAATGGAAAGAATTAGTTGGGTCGAACGGAAAACGAATGAGAGAGTGTTAGAAATGGTGGGTGAGAAAAGAACACTTTTAGAAATTATTAGGAAGAGGAAAAGAAACTGCTTGGGACATTGCCCAAGAAGAGATTGTATCCTGAGGGATGTCCTAGAGGATATGGTGGTGGGAAAAAGAGGGAGGGGGCGAAGGAGACTACAATTAATGGATGATATAAAAACAGAAAGATCATACGCGAAGATGAAGAAGTTAGCGGAGGACCGTGGAGCATGGAAGCTTCTCAGCTGCGGCAAGTGACCTGCCAATAAAGGCAGAATACCTATGATGATGATGATGATGATGATGATGATCATGTTTGATTAGGTCGTAAGGAAAATAAACACGGTTTGCATTCGAAACACACGCAGTTGGAGGAAATTCTTGGGAATGAGACGTCTGAATAGACAAAACCAATGAGAGAAACAGGTGTAGGCTATTGGTTAGCGTAATTGCTAGGCAATCGCAAGATTCTGGATTCGAATCACGTTCAATCTGGCTGCGTTGGTCTATTTCCAGGGTTTTCGCTCAATTTGCATCAGATGAATGTCGCAAAGGTCATGAGCCAGTTCAACGTAGTGTTCGTATTTTGAGGGCAATTTCCCTAATCTAGGGGAATTTTATGGGTATTTAGCAAAAAGGCGAAAAGGGGAATTTTTCAATAATACGTGAAAATTCAAGAAAATTCTCGCGCAGACTAATTGACCAATATAAATGCTTAAATTTTTCTGTATTCTTCAGAAATAAACCAATACAATAGACATAGTTTGTGTGCGTGTGTGTCTGTTGGCTACATGCATTTGTATTCTTTTTCTGAAGAAAAAGTAAAAGAAAATATTAAAGAGAGAAGCAAAGAGCAAACGAATAAAACAAATGTGGTTGGTACTTCCTTTAATATAGCCAAATTAATCTTAACATGTAACTTCTGTCATAGGAATTGGACACTCAACAAACTAGGGAAAATTTTATAAGAAAAGCGAAAATTTTGAGTCTGTTGAGGGAAATTTGATGGGGAAACCGACTAACCCTTGTTCAACTTACTTCCACTCCGTTTCACACTGTTGTTCACATTATATGGTGTTGTACAGATTTGATGCATGTGCTGTATAAGAAGAAAAAGTAAGAATGGGAAGCCTTCGAAATATGTTGTTGTAAAAGAATTATCAAATTAGATGGGTAAATAAGATATCAAATGCGAAAGTGTTGCAAATGAAAGGAGAAAAAATATTGAGGATTGTCTCGAAAAGAAAAGATTGGATAAATTATGAGATATGAAGGAATTACGCTATTCCCTACGCAAAAAGGGCAAAAAGAAAAAATACCCGGCGGAAGGCGAGACTGAAACATGTAAACCAAATAATGTAAGACATACGAAAAGAAAACTGAAACTCAGGATGAGCAAAACCAGAAAACTCGTCTCGATTCTCGGAAAGCTTTTTCTCGTCCCGTCTTGTTAATTCATGTACAAAATTTATGACCTGATTTTGAAAATAAAAAAATCAAAAAGTTATTAAAATTCTCCCACATCGCAAGAGGTCCATGAAGAGTACAATATAACAATATTTAAACCAAAGTTATTATTGGAATACCTTGTGTAATGACTTCCGTATCTTTAAACCTTGCTAGAACAATACTTTTGATCAAGGCTGCAGAATGGGAAGGGTAACTGTACCCCAAAATCACTTAATTTTTGGAGGGATGACATGAAAATACGGAGGAATACGTCACAGAACATGTGGGGATAGTAACTTGTAATAAATTATACAGTTTCTATGGAATACTAACTCAATTCTCAACACCTACAATTTCTATGACTCCGTCCGTGTCATAATCGTTTTCTCTTCTGGCAGGCACGTAGCCAAGGGGAAGGGGGTCCGGGAATTCCGGACCCCCCCCCTTCGAGACCAGAAATGAAGAAAAAATGAAGGATGAAACAAAATAAAATGAGAAAAAGAAGGATCGCGTTAAAAATAATAATAATAAAAAAAAACAGGAAGCTTTTGGTTACTCTTTCTTATGAGGAGATTTGTATTACTTGCAATACATGGTGGTGGGGTAAGCGAGATATCCTGGAAGCGTCAGGGAATCTGAAATTTCTAGAAAAGTTACGAAATTCTCAGAACTTCTGCTACTAGCCAGATATTTCAAGCTTCCGAAAGTACAGTACTGTTGTGTAACAGTGTGGACATTTTTTTTATCATAATTTTTCATCACAACCTTGCAGTATCAAACATGTTATTTCAAAAACAATTTTCTACTGCTCCTTTAACCTGTCATTTGGAGCAGACAGTAGTTGACGGAATAATAAAAACAAAAATTTATGTGGAAAGAAAATTCTGTTAACATTTGATTCAAGAGAAAGGAACGCAGATATTGTAAAATATTTTACAAGACATTATTGAGTATGTAATTTTTATAATAGTTTAGGTCATAATGAAAGGAAAATTGTTATATTTGAATGAACAGAGGAAGGACGTAAAAATTGTAAAATCTTTTTCAACACTTTATTATTATTATTATTATTATTATTATTATTATTATTATTATTATTTTACTCGAGATTTCTTCATAGTTTGTTATTAAAATACTCACCAGCATATCCTCATTTTATTGTTCTAACAAACCCATATATGTTGATAGTAAAGTAGTTTAGATTGATCGAGCTCCTGGGCATTCAGATTTTGTCACGCCTCCCCCCCCCGTAACGAAATCCTGTCTAAATGAACCAATATATGTTCCAATAAAATAGTTTAGAATGATCGAGCCCCTGGTGTGATGATCATAGTACTTCATGTCACGGACCCCCCCCCCCCCCTTTATGAAATCCTGGCTACGTGCCTGCTTCTGGGCAACCCTGGTCTTATGATTTATGTTTGTTCTTCATTGTTGGTGATTCCCCCCTTTTTTTTCCCTTAGAAGACACATGTTACCTATACAGGAGTTCTTCTTTCTAGTCTTGCATATTTTGGCTGAGTGATCCACTCTATGTCCTGAAACACAAGGTAATAAATATCTAATGTCAAACTGTTTACGGATGAATTTTAAGATGTTCTTCAACTTCGTTGGTTGCTATAATAGCATACATTAATTTTTTGGAATTGTAGTCCATTGTTTATGAACCACCGTGAATCTTATTCGCAACACTATCTTGTATAAATTTGTTAGCAAAAAAAAAAAAAAAAAAAAATCTTGATGAAGTTGAGTATATTGCAATTTAATAAAGACAGACCTGACTTACCTTGAATTTAAAGCGACTACGATCTGCCAATAAGTCATTCATACGTATCTTATCATAAAGACCTCATCGCACAACTTCATAATTTACCAACTATGTGTAGGTTTTAAACATAGAGACACGCATACTACTCTGCTACTCTTTCTCTCTTCCCCACTTCGTTTATTACCACTACCAATAAGCATATGTCTTACAATTAGAAATACAGCACGTATAGAGTTTTATATTAAAAGAAGGCCTTTATAATATATATATATGACACTGAACTCATTAAGCCCACCCTTCCTAAGGGAAAGAAAAATTTATTAAGATACGAGCATCTTACCTCTCTCCCCCCTTTAAATCTTCAGAATTCAGTTATTTATTCTCCCCCTGCCTACTTAAAGCTCGTTATTAAAGATAGCATGCCCTGCCCTCGTTTATTACATCTCGAATCTCCTGGCGCTTTTTTTTTTTTTTTCACTTAAATGCAATTTGTTTTAGGATTCAATGTTAGCAAATCAGGTACTGGTATATTCCCCAGACGTGACCCTCGAAAAATAAAAACTGCTGTGTTGTTTCCCACAGGATAATTTTACTCGTACGAATACGCAGAGAAAGAAGAAAATGTTATGTCAACTGAAAATACAATATTTTCTTTTCTTCTATGCCACAGATTCTCAACATTACATATACTCTGGAAGCATGTACGCAAGTACTCATTCTACACAGCATATGGATTGGGCGGCAAATTTCTAATTTCAAGGTACTTCCCGCAGAATACCAATGAATAGCTATACCACGAATATCTAAATAAATAAGATTCCAGGGTTTATAAGAAACACACACACACAAAATATATTTGCACGTAAGATAGAAAACAAAATTAGCAAAACCGTACCGAAGAGATGGCGGCTACATGAAATTCTGTAATATATCTCGGATAAAGGAAAAAGGAAAGTGTTTTGGGTAACTCTTTTAAAATATTTACTTTTAACATTTCTAATAAAATACTTCTTTTACAGTTACATATATTCGATCCTTTTTAAAACAATGATTCTAATTACAACAAAAATTTAATGTTTAACTTATTTTCTATAATTATTTCGAATAATCTCCAAAAAGAACTTTATAATAATTCTACATAACTAACCAACTAACTAACTAACTCTATGGCCTATGGAACCCAGAGGTTCAATGCCGCGTTCACAAAAGCTCTCCACTGACTTCTATCCTTAGCTAACTGCATCCAGTTTCTACTTTGTATTCCAATCTCTGCGAGATCCATCTTAATATTGTCCCCCCATCTGCGCCTAGGTCTTCCTACATATTACAATAAAATAAAATTATGTTCATTCGTTAAAGGAGAATGAGTTAATAAACGTGAATGATTATGAAATAAACTGATGGAATGTTAAATGTGCGAGAAAACGGGAGTTTAGGTGAACTCACCCGGAAAGAATGTTGCCCATCACAAACTTATCTGACCTCCGAATGAACTAAGAACCCTCTCACAAGAAGTGAGATGTCTACCAATGAGCTACCGTGACCTCAACTATTAAAATAATTCATAATTTGCAGATGAGGTCAATTTCACAATACAGCCAGATTAGGGGATGTAGGCTTATTTGATAAAATTGTCCAATTTGACAGTAAAAAGCTTTACAGCTTGCACAACTTTACCATGGAACACGCCTAGATACATTGTGACTCACTACCTGGACGTGACAACAGTGATTCATATATAAATGTCCCTGGTAATTATCATTTGCCCTCCACTTTGCCTTGGTTGCACATTTTGGCATTAATTCTTTTCACCGTTTTCTGTTTTTTTCTTTTCTATTTTTAGAAATCTTTATTTAAAAAATATCATTATTCCCATAACCACTCGCAGCGGAAGCAAGGGGCAGTTACCCTTCTGAATATTCGAAGAGTATTCAGTTACTGGAAGTACATTTCAACATACTAATTTGGTTACTTACATACTATAGTACTTAACATATTTATAAAGTACTATATTACTACCTAGGTATAGTTCGTTTCCTGTAATTAATAAGAATATGTATATAAAAAACTGTTGTTTTACATTATGTACAGTATTATGCGCACGTGGGCATCGAAATGGGGGGCGCGGTGGCTCAGTGGTAAAGCGTTCACCTCCGGTGCTTGGGGTCCCTGGTTCGATCCCAGCTCGCGCCGTGTGGACTTTGTGGTGGACAAACAACGTGACCGTGGGTTTTCTCGGCGTTCTCCCGTTTCCTCCCACTTGCTTCATTCCACCATTTCACTCATCCCTCATCATCACCATTTCACTCATCCCTCTCCTTTAGCCTAACCGGCATAATCGTGGGACGTAAAACTTAAAAGATTTTATTTTTGCATCAAAATGTGTGTGTATATTTGTCTATGATTAGTCTATGATTAGTGTGCAACGCCAGTTCCGAACCAAATATCGGAGAGGTCCATCTACGGAGAAAGGCATTCGTAAGTGGTATGAATATTTCAGAGATTCGGGCCATGCATCACAGCAGTCATTGCTCATATTAACCGCAATATGGTACGAAAGGTTTCGCACGAGATAAGACTATAGGCTTGATGTGTGCCGTGTTATGCAAGGTGCTCACATAGAACATTTGTGATATGCTTGAACAAAACTTTGACAATTTACTTTTCTTAGCACCAGGTCCGTATCCAAGGGGGGTCTAGGCCCCCCCCCTAAAATTTTCACGGTAGGATTGCAAATGAATTATAATATGATGAACTATAGTATGGTTGGATGGGCCCCCCCTAACTTCTACCGCCCCCCCCCCTAAATTTCTGGGCTGGCTACCGACCTGCTTAGCACATGTCTCACAATAGCACGTTTATTAGATTTCACAGAGTAAATCTGTGAAATCGGGTCCATCATTTTGATTTCCCTGTATTTAAACAGTGAACAGTTTGGAAGTTCACCGTAGTTCTATGACGTGAAATAAGACTCATTTGTTGTTCACTTCACTACAGATTGTTGTTAGTTTAATTTTGAACGGCAAATCACAATATAAGATTTTTTCCTTTGTAGGTAGTAGTATTGTTGGAAATCGACAATCTTTCGCCGCAAAAGGCTAGAAACTTGCACTAGAAGCACCGAGAAAAGAACGTTCTAAAAAGAGAATAAGGAATGAAAAAAAAAAAACTGAAGGAAGGAACAAACCCAGTTCGTTGAATGAAGCGTCAATCACAGACATGAGAAAGCATGCATCTCGCCTTCTGACGAACTCCTCTTATGAAGTGCTCCTTCCGCCAGAGGGAGGAGGTCGCTCGCATGCACGAACGCTTCCACCGAGAGGAAATGGAAAGTCATCCGAGTGTGAACAGAGGGGTGTCATTGTGGCTAAAAGGAGCTAGCTCTAGAAAATAACTGACATCGTACGACAAACCCTCTGAACCGAAAGTCTTAAGAAATCGCGAGAAGCAACGGAGAAAATTTGTAAGCGGCGCGACGCGCAAGAAAAGGTGCTTGTGCATCAACTCTGCATATTGCTACCTTGAAGATATACAAGAAAAAAAAATTACAAAAAGCTTAGTTTGAAAAAAAAACTTGAAAGGACAAACCAGCTTAGTTTGATTGGATTAGGAATTCATCTTCCGGCAAAGGAGAAACTATCGCTTCTATTTTGCAATATTATTTTCTTTTTTACAATATTCAATACACAAATATTATACACACCGAGACCTGGTGTCCTTCTTGGTAAAGAATTCAAATTCCAACTGGTTCGATCCCCGGTGGGGCCCTCTACCCTTGCCACTTACGTTAGAGGTTCAACCAGTGCTATTTCTTTAAACTGGAATTAGATGATAACCTTCAGCAGGGAGTCATTGTAGTAATGTAATGAAACAATGAACTAAGAATTTTAAAATCATTGTTTTTATTCATAAAAAATTATAATGGCAATTTGGTACGTGAAAATGGAACAAAGTTTTTTGTAATATCTTAACTGTTGAATATGTGCATAACATTATTTTTAAAAATCACAAGGACAATATTTGTAATCAAAAAATCGTTGGAAGCAAAAGCAAAATAGTCACGAATCACTTGTAGTCAAATAACAATGCTTGTCAGTAGTAATTAACAATTCAAATAAAATCACGAAAAAAACGAAAGCAAATCTCAAGGTAAATTAAAGTTCAAAAATACTTATTTTTACATCATTAGATAACAACAATACTTTTCAAAAAATGTAATTAGGATTTTCCTAAAATTTTGTAAATTTTTATATTGACTTTTGGCAAAGTAAAAAGGAAAAATAATTAAGGCAAACAAGGACAATAAATCATATAAAATGACCAAGTTTGCAAGTAAAAATTCATTCTGCATTCTGGGTCCTGCATCCAGCATTGCAATGAAATGGTCTATACGAAATTACAAATACCGCAAGGGAGACCATTGTCTGGTCAAACCCAAGCGAAATATGCAATAAGGTAAAGTATAACTACAGAAAACTTTAACTGTCTATTTTGCATATGACATGATATTAGAAGGTCTCTGAAAGTAACAAGCAGATTTGAATGTTTAAATATTTAGCTTATTTCTGTTATAATTGGCCTAGCATTAAGTGATTCTAAAAATTATCTGTTATACAATTAAGCTAACCTACTATGTCTGGTTTTGAACTCAATACTCTTAATTGTTCACAATCAAATAATTATATTGTAACAAAAGACTACACACTATACTACCATTGTAAGCTAATTAAGTCATCAATAAAATCTTGTCATTTGTGATAATAAGAGATTGCAACCATTCGTTTAATTTCACTCTTTATTTGGGGTTAAAATTCATTAATACTTTTAGTTATTAATCTAATTTAATTTGAGCTTTATTGTCTTTATTTTTACTTACGGTACAGTAAGTAACTGAATTGCTCAGATGCTATCATAATTTGGTAATGCATAGTTAGTTATAAGCTGTAATTACCGACCTGGGAAACAAAAGCTATCTTACAAATGCATAGAATGCTAGATCTAATCTTGAGATGCATATTTTTATTTCATTCTTGTCACAACGTGGTACATCTCGCTAAAAAGAATTTGCCATTTTATCACTTCAGCAAATCCACAAAACATCTTATTAAACTTTAATCTTTCTAATATTAAATCTTTTCATCCACAAAAGTCACGAAAGCTATTCCCATCTTCTGTTCTTTAAACAATCTGACCCTTGTTTCATCGGTTGGATGTTCTTGTATCTTTCTACGCTTCAATCATAAGCACTTTTAGCCTCGCAAAACTATCATGATGCTTATTTCCAACGCCCATCCTCTGTGAAATGGATACCTGAGGCATTCTAAGAGAAAAAGCGGCCGGAGCGTGGTCCTTCTGTATGTCAAGGAAGTGCGAGGTCTTACTTCCACACTGCCCGTGGGCATGGGCGTCGAGAGGACTGCTCCCTAAAGTTTGCTTGGATCCCCAAGAATCTGGATATATGATATAAAACATACATAACTTACATGAACGAGCCCTTCTTAAGTTATACAGAAATCAGCGCAGCCATCCGTGGGCCTCATTGTTAGGGCCCGAATGAAGGGCATATCGCATCTTTAATCTAATGTATATACTAATGACATCAAACAAATGGTAACAGAACAGTTAATGTGCGTCTATTTGGCGTGCAGGATCCCAGATTCGGTTCCCAGTTGGAATAGATATGTCTAGTTCAATAAAGTGGTTGGGGATCTAGTTCAATCAAGAGATGGCGTGCTCAGGCTGATTGGTAGGCTGATCTGAGTTCACTGAGATTATATAAGATGAACACCTGCAGTTTAACGTGAGATCCGAATCACATAAACTCCCGCCGGGAATCGAACCACGTTTCCCGCATGTTAACCATACCTATATTCACGAAGAAACTCGGGACACTGAGGAGCAGAAAAAAAAAACGAAAATATCAGTACTGGGCGTCGCTATGCTAATCATGCATCATCCACATGAAAAGATAATATATCCGGCTGGCCAAAGTAGCCTGTACCAGAACTTAAAAAATAAATAAATAAATAAAACTTCCTGCTGTTATATAATGTAGGCCAAAAAATGGATGGTTAATGAAAGTAAATGACTATGTAAGAATGGCGGAGGGAGAATATGGAAGGAAACAGAAGAATTCCGAGAAAATCCACATATACGATGATGTCCAATACAAGCACGCATGGCCCCGAGATCGAACCAGGAACCCCTTCCACAAAAGTTTAGCACTTTACCACTGAGACACCGTGCTCCATAGGCTGTACCATCAACAATTCTACTTTTATGATTATTTACTCTGACTGAAATGAAGAATTCCGTCCCCATATTAATATACTCGTGAATACGCTATTTCTTGATTTTTATCAAACATCAACCGAGACACCACAATTAAAAACATGCTTCACAGAGCACAATTAACCTAAAACAGTCAATATATCAAATCCTAAATGGTGCATTTTTTGTAATTTTTGTGCATGATTCAATCCGTTAAATTATTTGTCCGCTGTTCAAATCAAATCATAATTGTCAAACCAAACAACCATTAAGTCACTACTATTTATACTAACGTCTAGCGTATACCAGATAACAGTGTAGGATTATGACCTTTTCACTTATTTTTCGTTATTCATGTGATTGCAAACATTTCAACGAGTAATGTCAATAATTAATAAAACATTATTAATGAACATTCCACACTCCGAATGTTAAGGTGCCTTGTATCGCATTATAGGAATACGCGACAAAACGTACTAGCGACAAAACGTACCACCGACAAAACGTACCACTTACCCTGAAGGATGCTTGTGAAAGGTTTTCTAAAAACACTTTAAATAATGACAAGCGACAAAACGTACCACTTGCCTGGAGGGCTACTTGTGAAGAGTTTTCTAATCAGTCATCAAATAATGACAGGCGACAAAACGTACCACTTGATAGGATGGTATATAAGTATATACATACCGGCCAAAATAAGGTTAAAAGTTGAACAGATTGCTGGTGAGAAAAGTAGCGATGCAAGACCAAGACTAAGACTAAGGCTAAGACTAAGACCATGCCTGCAAGATTCTCGCAACACCAAGACAATACCTGCAAGATTCTCGCCAGACCAAGACCAGCAAGAATCTTCCATATGCAATATTTGAATATTTGCTGATTTCCATCACACTTTATCCAGGCTTTGGACCAGAGAGGAATAGGCATTATTAGAGGGACGCGGGCGCTTTCTCCCACAAGGGCCACCAGCATCTCAATGTCACAAATCAATTGCAGTTTTCTTTCTACAGTAAGTCAATAGTATTAACAATTGACAATTAAAACCTGATATTCTTTCATCAGTATGTTATTCTGAATTGTTCAAAATATTATATGAAGTTCAAGGAGAACGTATACTATATTACGAAATTAGCAGATGTTTTAGTGTACTAGTTTTTGATACTACTGTACTACTTTTGTATTCGAAATATTTATTAATAAATCTTTTTCAATAGACATCAACATAAATGTTTTCAAATGTTCCTGTGACATGGTACTCGTTATCCTATTTTTAATGTATTTCAGTTTATTTAAGTTTTGAAAAATTTCTTTTAGATGTTACCTGAGTTACGGGCAAAGTCAATAAAAATTTGTATGCTGGAAATCTGGATAAGTATTACTGATAAATTTACAATTCTGCAAAATTAAAAAGCAGCACATTGGACAATTTTGCAACACGTTTTGCATTCGCTTTCCTTGTAAACAAATGTATTTTATCCTAATTCTGAATCACTTGCACCATCAGGACAGTCATTTTTTTTCGGTTGTGCTCGTCATCAAGACCGACTTTCAAGGATATCCACGTCCTTCAAAAGTCCAAGAGAATACATTTATAGTATCCTTGGAAACTTCTTTACTGAAGTTTTTCAGAAAATATGTAAGTTTATCGAAAGGCACGTCTGGAAGTTCTGTTACTTGGTTGAAGTGACTAGGGTCCAAATAATCCATAAAGTACATTGCTTCTTGAATCTTGAAGAAATACTCGAAACTACCATGTCCAATATTGTATTGAATGCTTCGATTAAATTCCTGGTCATTGGATAGAAGCAGCTTCATCTTCATATTTACAAGAAAATCTTTGTCCATCTCTGAAGGCGAATTGTCGACAGGTCAATAGCAAAAAAAAAAAAAAAAAAAAAAAAAAAAAAAAATCACGTTCTAAGTCTTCAAATTTGTTACTGGTCCATTCTGCAAAGCTGAATGCTGCATTCTTAACGGATTCAAAATCATCTCTCTACTCTTTCACTTGGAACAGAGTAGTCTGCACCATCCGATAGGACTACACTAGTAGCACCCTCTATTTGCAGATAGGTTGACAGAGAGGTCGTCACTTGAAATATCTTAAGGAACATTTGTGCTGTCCGAGTTGTTTTGAACTTGAGAAGATCCTTATATATCCTTCCGCTTTACACCTAGCCTTTGGTTTGATATTTTCTGTAGAAGCAATTTTCTTAATTATTATGGTCAACTCTATATACAAAGCACTTTCTGAGTTCGAAAAATGACCAAACTTTTTCTGAAAAACAGTGTGTTTTCTACCATCTTGTTTCCGCAATAACTGTAAGACGCCTTTGTTAACATTTGATCTTCCAAATGTCCATTCGCTGATAAGACTCACGCATAAATATCGCACAGTCATTCAGCAGAACAATGACACAGAATCAATGCAATTTTTTTTCAGATCACACATGACATGATTGAGTATATGAGCGTAACACCACACGTGTAACTGAGTTTCTTAGTGGTTAAGCAGTTAGCGTATGCGCCTTTGTCGTGGGAGACCTGGGTTCGATTCCTGGCAGGAATTCATGTGCTTCGGATTTCCCGTAAATCAGTATGTCCCGTCTCATATAGCCTCACTGCTAAAAGGGCCGTTAAACTCAAAATCAACTGAATCACAGTGTAACTGATCATAGGTGAATTGAAAAAATCCGAATATTGTCCTTCCATGTTACTTGAGCCATCGGTTGAATTTCCAATACACTTCTTAATATCAAGGTTCAACTTCTGCAGAATTTCCAGCAGTAAACCGCAAGGACACTGGCCTGTGGTAGATATGCATTTTACAATGACAACAATACTTTGTTTAACAACCATTTTAAGAACATAACGTAAAACAACAGAGCACTGGCCTGAAAATACTATATCTTGAGTAGTGTCTAATAGAACAGAAAATATTGAAGCTTGAGAGACTTCTTTCGAAATATCTTCTCTGATAAGTGTGTTGATAGCATTCAAAACAAAATTCACCGTGTTTAGTAAAAGTTATGCGACAACTATCCTGCTTACTTCCTCGTATATGACTCTTCTCGGTGACCTTATCTAAATTACTTTTAAGCGGAAGATCAAATTTGCTTAAGAAAGGAATAATATCCAAAAAGTTTCCATGATCTATAGCTGTGTCTTTCAGTTTATAGGCTGCTACTGTAAATGAGCCCTCTTTTACCAATGAGTTTCTACACTTTGACAACTCGATACATTACCTGTCTGTTCTTGTCAACCTTACACTGACGTTGTTTTACCTGGTCATGAGGAAGTAGTTTCTTAACATTATGTTCTCTTTTGTTAGATATATAAGCACCCACATTGGTCTAATGTATTTTGGAAGACTCGTGTTCTCTTACTCGCTGATATACGTGTTTAATGTTACATTTATCACGTACAGAACCTTTAAGAGAAGGTTGTTCGATCTGGAGAATAATCTGTGAACACGCTGAAAAAAAAAAAAAAGCTTGAAGTGGTACGTTTTGTCGCGGATGAAATATCCGAAATGTTTTAATTAGTCCAAGACAGGTTGTAATTTATATAAGTGGTACGTTTTGTCGTGGAATAAATATCAGAAATGCTTTAATTAATCCATGACAGGTTGTCATTTATGACAGGTCATCAAAAGTGGTACGTTTTGTCGCGAAAATTCAAGTGGTACGTTTTGTCGGGACACCGCATTATAGCATTTGGTAGTATGAAAATTTTCACAAATAACATCAGTTGCAAGTGTTAATATTATATATATATATAAAGAGAGAAACAAAAAAACTACTTACGTTCACTTTATCTGTAAGTCCTTTTAGCCTTTGAATAAATTCAGTCGTAGATTTCGCTTTTTCCGACAACTGTTGTAAGTTTTGTGATAATTCCGTCTGAAAAAAAGAAACATAAATGATTATTTAAAAAAATGCTACATAACCAATAAAAAACAATTCATTTTGAATATTTGAAAATTTATACACAACACCGATTTACGAAAGCTAACAATCTTGGTAGAAAATATCCAGTGGTGGTATATAAGCCCGCACAACAGAATTGCTCTGCTGGGTTGTATGCCGTACAGGCGTTCTTACAGAAACAAATACTAGATCGTCAATTTGACCGTAAGTAGAAAAGCGATTCGAATGTGTAATTTTCGTATACTGATTCCAATTTAATTCCTGGTGAAGGTATTCGTTTGGTTCCCATGCTAAACTGTAGACATACACAGTACGATCTTGATATTAATAAGATATGCTGGAACAATACTGTAATTAACCTTTAAAAGTGATTTACAGACATAATTTTTACGAAATTACTTATTCTGGAGCGCGGAGGGAAGTTCAGTAATTCCACCTCATTTCATAAAGATTTCCCTGGTTAAATTATTGTTTGTATGGTTGACTATCAAATTTCGTGGGCTTCCGAGAAATAACTCAGCAGTTAATTGCCGAAGAAACAAACTCTCCATTACATTCCATCCGCTGTGAATCCAATTCACTCCAACTCCACTCTGATTGATGTAACCTATCTCCCTAATGGTCCTGTTTTATACTATCCTCCCACTTGCGGATTCCCATCCCACAACGAATCAGAGCTGTCCTCCAGGATAATCGTGGGCCCCTCACTGTCGTATGGAGCAGTAAGTTACATTTTCCTCAAATCTTTCCATTATTTTGATACGTATATGTATGTATATACGTAATTTTATATTATTCATATAAAAGTCCCACAATATATTAAACTGTGACGCCATTAAAGAAATAGGTTCCTAAATTGTATTGGTCTATTAATAGATTTACCTACTTTCTACTCAGTAGACCAATGGTTCCCAACGTGGGAGTCGTGAAAAGAGAGCAAAGGAGACGCAAGCTACTGATAGAAATGAACTGTGAAATTATGAATAGAGCACGACTTACGACCACGCTTTAGCAAACTTCACAGAAGCGGCATATTTAACATTGTATCTTCCCTATTCCAATTCTAGGTTAACAACTTAAATTCTTTAGAAAACTATCAAAAATGAATACAAAATACCATTTCAATGCAAAGCATGGACTTCAAAAACTTATCAAGAGCAAGTTTTATTATTATTAATATTATTATTATACTGTATTATTATTATTATTATTACCTGAGATCCCACCCGAAATCCAACCCAGGCCTCAAACGCCAAGTGAAGTATGCAGAGCTTACGTACGACGGCGTCAAGTAAATACGGCTCCGAACCGTAGCGCTAGATGATATACAGATGAAAGGACATTCAATACGTCCTGTTTTATAATATTTTTAATGCTATACCAATTAAATGCTGGGATAATATTGTTAACTCGTAATACAGCCTTTTTTCACATATTTTAAAACAACTAATTCTATAGCTTATGGAACCCGAAGGTTAAATGCCGCGTTCAGAAAAGCTCTCCAGTGACTTCTATCTTTAGCCAACTGGATCGGTTTCTACTTTGTATTCCTATTTCTATCATTATTAGATCCATCTTAATATTGTCCTCCCATCTGCGCCTAGGTCTTCCTAATGGTCGTTTTCCCATTGGTTTTCCAGTTAAGATTTTGAAAGCATTTCTGCTTTCTTCCATTCCAGCTACATGATCTGCCCACCTAAGCCTCCTAGACTTGATGACTCTAACAATGTTGGGTAAACCGTATAAATTATGTAGTTCCTCGTTGTGAAGTTTCCACCATTCCCCATTCCCGTTCCTCTTGAGTCCGAATATTCGTCTCAAGATCTTGTTCTCAAATACTTTCAGTCTACGTTCTTCCCTCAGAGTAAGCGACCATATTTCACAACCATACAAAACAACAGGCATGGTTATTGTTTTATATATTTTAAGCTTCAAATTCCTCTACAGAATTCGCGACAAGAGATTGTGAACTGAATAATAACACGAATTCCCTGGTTTTAGTCGAGATTTAATTTCTTCGTGAATATGGTTTTCGTCTGTTAATATTGATCCTAAATATTTGAAAGTATACACTTTATCAAAAGTATTATTTGATGTTTTAACGCATCCATAATTTGCCATATTACGATCCCGACTAACTTCCATGTATTTAGTTTTTCTGCATTTACTTCTAAACCCATGTCCCTGCAACGTTTAATAAGACCTCTGCATTTCTTTCTATTGTTCTATCATCCCATATTAAATTTACATTATCAGCATACGCCATAACCTAGTGAATACCCACTCTAGACCCTGGTTGCTATCTTTGATTTTCCTTATAGCGTACATATTTTAAAATACTGAAATTAAAGATAATATTTACAAACATTAACAAGATACACAATGATATAATTTAAAGTCATCAGTGTTTGAAAGAAATATCTTTCTGAGTCGTATATACATATTAGCATATAGATTATGTTTATTAGATTAACTACGGCCCGTAAGTTTTGTTTAGAATGTTATTCAACATGGAACATATTAAAAACAAGCTAATCTTATTAATTTATGCACGAATCAGGTTACGTTATAGAAGTTCATAATAGTTTTTCGTTTTGACCGACTTTAGTTAGGAAATGTTTTGAAACAGAGGGTTTCCAGGAAAGGCTTTCGAAGATACAAAGAATATGCACCCATGTTTGCTGCAAAACTGTTCAGAAGGTTTTTGAACATGGCTGTATCTAGTCCTCCAGCATTAAAACAAGGTTCGGTCTTAGAACTACAGGGTGATTAATTTAAAATCGAGAGGCGATGAACATCAAAACATTATTCTCGACATAAGTCCTCAAACGTTGCACTATAATTCCTGTGAATTATTTTATCATATATAAAGCAGCCATTATAGTGTCTATTTTCTGTTTTCGAATTTTCACAGCATACACCTCAGATTTCCAATTTCTACATTTTCAAAAAGTTAATGGATTCAAATCAGTTTCTCGATGCCGACAGCCCCATTAAACCTTAATCAAAGAATCCATCAATCAATTCAAATCACTTGATAATGATGGCCATTTTACATGGCCTTCTTTCAATCACGCGACAGAGAAATAAGCTATCCAACCAATACCATTGACATTTTGCATAATTAAATCATACTAACGCGATTATCGTTGCAGACTTATACAATCGCCCTATAGAAGAACTATAATATTCAAAGTTAGACTGAACAAGAATCGGAAAACTTCTCTTGGACGTTCTCCCTCAGACCAGACAAAGGAGATAACTCAGAAAATAAAACAATATATATGTATATAAAGCAAATTAAATAAAAACAAACGGAAACATCTATTCAAACCTGAAAGCAATTTCATGTCCTGTTACAAAGCCAGCTGAACGAGGAAGTTATACAAGGATGGAACACACATATGGTTAACATCAAAAAACTATCCAGTCCAATAAAAAAAAAGCAAGAAAAAACGTCGTTGGATATGATACTCCAAATAAAAAAAAGAAGAAAAATCTCATACAGAATCACACAAAGGAAACGAGCATTAGGTTGTCATGTGTTTTTGCAATTTCGTTTATTTGATGTTCCTTTCTTTGGGCACATGTCATTCTGTTCTGCCCAATCTTGTTTGCATTTTATTATATACTCTAATGTAAAAGGCAGTGTGTTGTTTTTTTTTTTCAAACATGGCGATGTAGCGACATTTTTTATATTTTATTTTTAGTAATGTATCACATATTCATTTAGAACTGTCAGTATTTCTTTTTAGTGTTATGTTATTTGTCCATTTAATACTTAAACTTGCACCAAAACGTTGCCCGAGCAAATGAAACTTTATAGATTAGTTTCTTTTCCGTTCCCCCCCCCCCCCTTTAACATCGGGTACATAAACGGCTGCTATAAATGTGAATATGTAAAATATAAAGGAAAACATGCATTTTCTAACTTTTGATGTCTACATTACCGAAATCCATTTCGTAAACAGAATTTCAAGGATGAGAAAGGAATAAGGCGATTTAACAACATGAAAATGACAATGTAATTCGTAAAAAAGGAAATACTGTAAAATACATTACAAAAGCCCAGATTTATGCAATTACATGGTTTTCCTTTGCACTTAGGTTTATGAAAAGAAATATATCAAAAGAGTTCTTGTGTATTTCACTTTCGTATAGTGGATACTTCTGGAGTTTATAGCATTCTGGAATTTATACCGTACAGAAAGTAAATAATCTTAAATCATAAATCAATTAAAAATGTTACGCTTGCCGTTTATAACAGCTTGCGCCAGAAAGGAACTCGATTTATAATAACTTGTTGATAATGTGTCCGATTTTCTAACGCTGGAGTACAGAATTCTTTCGAAAGGAGTCACAACTATTCCAACCTGCATGAGCGATCATGCGCCTGTTACTTTCTATCAGGTAGAGAAATCATTTTCAGAATAAGATTTTTTTTTTTTTTCGACAGCTGATAAAACTTTTATAGCAACCCATCTGAATATGTAACATTGAAAAGTGATTGAAATGCCAAGTAATACCACGAGTTTTGCAGGTAATAAATATTACTGACAACTGAAATTACTTCTCTTAATGAATGTATAATTAATTTAATCAATTCAAGTTTGTAGTGACATAGTCGGTAAGGGCGTGGCAAGGTTCGATCCCTGGTTAGTACGGAACCTTTTTAAGCGAGTTTGGTTTACCAATCAAAACTCCTTTATATATATCTATCTTGTCTGTCAGTACGTCCAACTGTCTGGAAGACAAAACATCTCAAGAACTATCTGACGCATCACTACCAATTTTAGCCAAAACGTGCAGGGTCAAAAGTTAGAAATTAAGTAAGTAGAAAGTAAGTTAGATTTTCCTATTATTTTTTTTTAAAGAATACTGTGCTATTGATTAAGTAAGATACAAATTTAAATTGTTTTTCCTTCTAAAAATAATTTTGTGTTACTTAAATCAATTCATTTTAGCAATCACATCATTTTATTCCGTTTCACAAACAGCTGCTACATCCTCGACTTACTTTACAGAACAGTTTTCTTTTCTTATATTTTATGTTTTAAAACGAATACACTTTTATTGGTTAACCACATTTCTATACCTTTAATGACATCTGGAAGAGTTTTAGTAAATACACGGCAGTCGTACTTCAAGATGTTCTTTTTTATAAAAAAAAAGAAAAAATATATTGTACTGATGAGTGAGAAGACTAAAATTTGCAAAGATTATCTCTTGTGCGAACAGGTGTCTCTGTCAGTCTAAGCCTTTGAGAATCGCAGTCTTCACCCAGCTTCCCTAACAGCCTATGAGTAGAGTAAGTGTATATTATATCTGTAGAGGAGTTAATGAAGAGGACTTTTATACTTAAAGAGATTTTTTCTTGCATCACTATCATTCTTCATTCATCTCTCTCTCTCTTTCTTTCTTTCTTTCTTTTCGTTTCAATCTCTACTATGTTCTGATTCCTCTTTGTCGCCAGTTACTTTCTCTCCTCTTCTGTCTTTGGGTTCTTCTCTTGTCTCTTTCGTTGGACCTGGCACCGTTCTTTAGCCTGAAGGAAATCCTTTGTGTTAGGATATTAAATTCTTCTACGACTAGCTCCTCATGTCATCTGCAGACTTCTGCAACGCATCACAGTTTAAGGGGGTGCTTCAGTGGTCCTTGTGCCATGAGAATGTTCTTCACTGTACCTTTTTTTTGGTTCTTTTTTTGCTAGTCATCCTTTCCGTCTTCCTTTTCTTTATATTCCTTTTACATATATAGTTCCTCCATGTTTTTTTTTTAGAGAATCCAATCTTTTCTCAGTGCGAAATAACATATTGTCAATTTTCTTGTAGTACGTGTTTTCTGCAAAAGTTCGGTTGTTCCAGAGGTGCCACCAGCGGACATTTTTCATATTCGAACGACTTGCATAGTCTTTAAATTTGATGATTTTCTCTCTAAGCTTTTCTTATCATTTTTTCAAGCCGCCCCAGGGAGTGTTAATAATAAAAATATTGTTCCTTATCATAAGATTTCTGCTGTATTGTAAACTATTATTTGGCAAGCTGAACGCCAAAACTAGAACACGTTCATTTAAAATTAATTTTTCTCTCTTTTTTTTCTTTTTAATTCAGTGTGACTTCATTTATAAATGAACAAGATGACTTATATTTTCGCTAAAATGGATTTCCATGTTTCATTTTTATTTGGATTGCGTAGTGGGACTTGTAAGACTATAATGCTAGTACGTACTCCACATGATAACTCTTGAATGAAAGCAAAAAATTTGAATTGCATCTTTTGCAACAGATGGGTAGAGCGATAATCTTGATCAAGTTCGTTAACGGAGCCAATCCATTTACATCTTCGGAACTAAAAGTGACGTTACCAATGCTTATTTATATTCAGTTTTAAATATATAACTTTCCCCTAGCTTCTATGCAACCTACACAGTAACAAAGAAATGTTGGTTGCATATAATGCAAGGATAAGTGACTTTTCTTATCGCAATTGCCATGATCGAGTTCCTGAATAGAGTCAATCTGTTAACATTTTCACAGATAACGGTAGCTCTCCATATCCCATTTAAAATCTATAACATTCTCTAGCTTCTATGCAACCCACACAACAGCTAAGAAATGTTGGTTGTCTATAATAAAAACATAACAGAATATGTTCTGTTTTACGTATGAATGGATCTTCACACTTTCTAAATGTAGTGGTGAGAGCTACAGTAACATAGTAAGGTACTGTAGCGAAACACATACCAAGTAGTGAAACGGGTGGGAAGGCGGTGGAAACGGGAAACTTTTATTGTTCTATACTTGTTCCAATTCGACTAAGGGAGTTTACAGCCCCTGTATAATGGGTATATGTGGACTAAAAAACGGGCGGAACGTCGTGCTTAATGCTGACCATGAGAAGAGAACTATCTCATCTCGAACCAGACGGGAGATGAGAAGTACATTTTTACATTCGAGACGAGAAAAGAACATGATGATTTTCGTCTCACTTTCAAGTGTAGACGAGAAATTTCACGAATGTTGTGGGGGAACACTAGTTCAAGTCTTTTGCAACAGATAGTCTTTTAACATTACATGATTCCTAGTATAAAAACTATAAATTGATTATACTTGTACTACAAGTTACTGTACAAACACAATGAAGAGCATTTATAAGTATTTAAAGGTTCCCTTAGTCACAAAATATACTCCCGTAATCAGTGGCGGCGTAAGGGCGGGGCGAGCGGTGCCGCGCCCCGGGCCCCACTTTCTGGGGGCCCCCGACGGTATTTAAAAAATAATTACTAAGGAACTTTGTTACCATGAGCCGTACAAGGGCTGTCGAGGTTTATAATCCACACCTTCCCTAAAAGGAAACGCAATTAACTGTCAATCAATATTACACCAAATGACGGATGAAACAACAGAAATATGTCTAATAATGCTAATCAGTGCCGGATTTTCGTATAAGCTATAAGCTTCGGGCCTCACTCTCTTTGAGACCCGAAAGAAATTTAAAGAAAAAAATGAATGTGGATTAAAAATAAATAAAATAAAAGTTTCATTATCTTGGAGGCTCCCAAAGAAATTTAAAGGAAAAAGCTCTGAATATAGGTGAAAAATAAAGTAGAGTTTCACTTTCTTGGGACCCCCAAGAAAAATCAAAGCAAAAAGTTGAATGTAGGTGAAAAATAAATAAAATGAAAGTTTCACTCTCTTGGGGCCCCAAAGAAATTTAAAGGAAAAATGTATGTGGATTAAAATATGAATAAAATAAAAGTTTCACTTTGTTCAATAACCTCAGAGAAATTTAAAGGAAAAAGCTGTGTAGATTAAAATATAATAAAACAAAGTCAAAGTATATTGTATTGTTTACATTCTAAGGTCTTATGATGCAAGTGCTTATGGGGCCCCAACTGCTAGCCTGCTTCCTAAAACATCAGTGTTTTATTTATTTATTTATTCACATATCAGTCCAAGAGAAGGGTAGAAAGAAAGGATTAACGTAATACTTTATTAGGGTACTAGCATTCTGTTGCTAAGTGAAAGCTCTTAGGAGCAGACGCTATAGTCGCTGATTCACTTCTTTTTCTTCTGTTTTTTCTTTTATCCTTTACAAGTCGAATTTTCAGCGATCGAAACCCTTTTGCTCAGCTGGTTTCTCCTTTTCTGCTCTTGTGTTTTGGCGTATGAATTTACATTTCAGCCCACAAATTTAGAATGAAGAAAATGTTCAATAAGAAAACAAGTGTTCAAATATTCAAAATACTTCAGCATTATATTTAATTCAACTCCTGATTGTAAAACAGTTCTCACAAATCATTCGATTTGTTGACATACAACGTGATTCTGTTCAAGTTCGGGAAGCATTTATTGATTTTATCTCTGTCAAAGGAAAGACTGCTGAGAGTATTTCTGCTGAAATACTGAAGTAACTACAACGTGATAAGCTTGATATTAAGATTGCAGAGGCCAATCTTGGGATAAAATCAGCCTACAATGACCAGATAATATTCTGAAGTTCAAACTTTGATACGGAATATAAGTCCTTTGGCCATTTTCGTTCCTTGTAACAATAATTCATTGAACCTTGTGGCTCACATGCTGCACACGTTAACGTTCTGGCGGTCACTTTGTTTGAAGCAATGTAACGTTTTTGGTATTCTTCTCTAGATCCACTCACCGATGGAATGTGCTGCAAAATCACGTAAAGATTGGTCTGAAACATAAAACTGACACTAGATAGAGTTCAAAAGCAGAAGCTTTGGAGACCTTTCTAGTCAATTGGATGAAGTATTGATCTGTTGGAAGATCTGCGTGACACTTCGACTGAAACACTTGATACTAGGAGAGATGCTGGTCTTCTTCTTGCAAGCATCCAGTCATTTAACTTAATCGCTTTACTATATTTCTGGTCTGCAAATCTCTCATATATTGATCGGATTCAAAAATTCCTTCAATCTCAGGATATGAGTTTCAATCAAACTCTTATTCAGTTATAGAGCCTGGTTGACACCACTGATACCTGGAGATTTGAGCTGGGCAAGGAAATCATATCTGCAGCTGAAGGAAGTTGCAGGGAATGGAACATAACTTTAGATACACACAGGAGAAAGAGATGCATGCCTGGAGAAGCAAAGAATGAACCTCTGACTGCACAGGCCAAAGTGAAGCGCTCTATCAATGAAATTCTAGATGAAATGAGACAACAAATGAATGATCATTTTACTCAGATACATGACCTGAACGTCAGATTTGGATTCCTGTGTTGCATGGCCAACTTTGTCCAGCAGCTAGATTATGAGAGCAAGGAAAGGCTAAAAGCATGTTGATCTGATTTGGCTTTGTTCTACCCAAATGACCTGGATGGCTTGGAATTATTTCAGGATTGTAAGGATATAATCCGTTCACTAAGGTGTGCTCAGAAAGCTAAAGAACAGCTTGACTTTTCCCCACAAGGCATCCTGAAATATGTATCTTCAATGGGGTTTGAAATTTACTAAAGTTTGCCAACCGCTCTTCAGATTTTGATAACACTGCACGTATCTGTCGCATCATGTGAAAGGTCTTTCAGCAAAATGAAATTGATAAAATCATACTTGCGTTCCACAGTGAGTCAAGAAAGATTCACGAATCTGGACATTCTTTCTATCGAAAATGAAATAGCATCTACTTTGGATTTTGATAATATAGTTGAGACTTTCGCTGCTACCAAAGCAAGAAAGGTATCATTCTGAAAGTTGGTGAAACACAGGCTAATATGGTAGTGGAACTACTGTCGAAAGTAGTTTCATGTTTGAAGTGAAGGCAATAAAAATACAAACATACTAAAAGAGTAATATAATAAAAAGCCGTTAAGATCTGTCAATTGACTGGTGATAATTGGTAATGAAAAGTAGGATGGTATAACCCGTAGTAGAATTCTGTGCTTACATATTTAATCTATAATATATTCCCAATTATTCAATACATTCAGGATTTTTTGTTATAATATATTCTAATACTATGTTAGTAAGAGGTAATGGAAATGATCATAAGTGACAGAATATAAACATGACTGAATTATTAAATACAAAATAATATAATCATAAAACAAGTGTGAAATCTGGAAACAATAGTAAAATAGACAAGCAGGAGAGAAATATTCTAGTGCTTAACTATTCATTGATACTCCGGCAAAAGTAGTGGGACTAAATAGATAGTACATTATCACTGGAGAGAAACCTAGTGAAAGATAAATAAAAAAAACACACACACACAGGAGAGAAATCTATTCTAGCTATTATTTACTGATAGTTCGGTAAAAAAAAAAAAAAAGTGTTTAAGTAGTGTGTATGATCATTGGAGAGGAACCTAATGTTAAAGTGAATGGGGCTAATTGTAGAAGAAAAATCTAATCAAATAAAACCCATGCATATTCAGACAGGGAGAAAAGCAAATTCAGACAGGGAGAAACTATGAATAAACTGACTCACATGAGAAATTGCACAAGAGGAAAAACAAAGAATTCTAGAAAAAATAGAGCTTACATTTAGAAATCTCATCGGTTATATTATTATTTGTATTTTTTTCAATATCAGCTCATTGGTACATTTTGTACGTAAATTTGTCTCTAAATGTATTATTAGGAGCATTACTTCCACTATTCCATCTAATTACAGTACGCGTTGATACTAGGATAGTATAGGTGTAGGATAAATTCTGGATTCTTGATTAAGTTTTGTTTGTTCTTAAGATCATGTTATTTTTGTTCTGGGTTGTAGTTTCCGTTACATTTGTATCCTTAATCCTTTTTCTATCGTGTCCTTTGTTTAAAAATGAATAAAAAGGAAAACAATATGCAATGATAGTCTTGGTCCAGTTTTATTTTTAGATACCAGCCCGAAGGAGGTTCTAAGTATTAAAAAATAGACAGGGATGCTGAATGTCATTCCATTATGTATATATATATATACACACAGTGTCGGATCCAAGGGGGGCTATAGGGGCTATATCCCCCCCTTGACGCTCAGGTATACACTGGATAAAATGGGCTTCAATCGCGCTTTACACTGGATAAAACGGCAAAATATGGTTTAGCCCCTCCCTTGATCATATCTGGATCCGCCCCTGTATATATATATATATATATATATATATATATATATATATATATATATATATATATATATATACATATATATCAGATTAAAATGATCTAAACACACACACCAACGGGAAAGGGGGAAGAGTAAACAGAAAAAATGATTTATGTGAATGAATGTAAAAAATAGACGTATATAAATCACGATTGTTCGAAAAGGGGCCCCAATCTATTTCACTGGCCCCGGGCCCCAGTTTGCCTTACGCCGCCACTGCCCATAATAAACATTGCTTGAATGTTGTTACACCACACTTTTCGTGGATCTCTCGTGACGCCGAAGGATTCTGATAACTTTTAGATGAAATTAAAACGAAAATCAGGCCACAGTTTTAGAAAACAAGACTAGAAAATCTTTTCGCTTAAAATAAAAACTTCTCCAGATGAAGTCTTAATAATGTTCGTAAGCACTGCAATTTGCGGCGAACAACGACAGAAATCTCCAGACAATTAACGGAGAAAACTGAACTGGTATACAACATTAAAACAACCATTACTCTTCCTTGTTATTCGGTCCCGAACTCCAGAAAAAGGCTAGTTCCCTTTTTGGTGCAGATGGGAAGAAAATGT
The DNA here is from genome assembly GCF_964235325.1 of Thermobia domestica. Lineage (NCBI taxonomy): Eukaryota > Metazoa > Arthropoda > Insecta > Zygentoma > Lepismatidae > Thermobia > Thermobia domestica. The sequence goes on from NC_137458.1 coordinate 49,987,117, forward strand.
AACAAGAAGTTTTAGAAGCTCTTTTCTGCACCACGGGAAAAGAGTGAGGTCAGGTGGGAGGAACTTTACTTTGCATTAACCCAAAAAGCTCTTATATTCTCTGAAGGAAGGAATGAAAACACCTGGAAATATTACAGAGAATAATGTAGAATTTGCCACATCTGCACCGAAAATTACATACAACGCCTAACCAACAAAGGGTGAAGTTATATACTTAACCAAACCGTGAAGCAATGTTCACTGTTTAACCTTTTGTTCACGGTAAGCTTTATAAATGGTTGTTGAATATCACTAGAATTTTCGAGATTTCAGGCCAAACTCGGGCAAAGAAAATTCCTCAACATGTTGCGAGCTGGTCTTACGGATTGGGCTCGACTAAGGCATGGGGAAACATTTTTGCGATTTTGTTAATTATTTTAAGTTTCTTAACTTGTTTGGATTATGACGGTATTTTTTATTTTTATATACCAAAGCTTAAAATGTGAACAACGCTCCGAGAATTTCATGTGGTAAAGACGAGTAACGAGGAAGCCCTGACACCTCAATTCTAAATACTTCAGGGGTATAGAAGCAAAACCTTCTAAATCTATTTTTCAATTTTGTTAGGAAACGAAAAAAAAAGTGACGCCCTTATGTTTCAGAATTGTTGAACATTTTTTTTAGTGGTCACTACTTAATGCAGATGAGTAAAATCTATCACTAAACAAAAAATAAATAAATAAAATAAAATAAAAAATCAACAAATCTGAAACATAAGGGCGTCACTTTTTTTTCGTTTCCTGACAAAACTGAAAAATGGATTTGGCAGGTTTTGCTTCTATACCCCTGACTTGGAACAGACGGGTTAGTGCTAAGCAGGGGCGCACCCATGAGGGTTCCACCGGATCCAGACCACCCCCCCAAGAAAAACTTCCTAATACAGGAGCGTCATTTCAGATTTTGCTGGGGGGGAGCAAGACCACTTGATATAAGTAAAATTTCGCGTTTTTTCACTGATTTACTACTATTCTATTGATAAAATCTATATACATCTCAAACTATATACAAATGTCCTTCCCTGCTCCCCCCTAAATGACGCCCCTGATTCAAAATACACTTGTACACTTTCTTAAAAAAAAAAAAAAAAAAACTATAGTTGTTTAACAGCGAAATGATTGAAGTAACACGAAAATTTGATCTTACACTTCATCTGTACTCTCTTCTCTTATAAAAAACAATCTAGTTTTATAATTGTTCCTCTTCAAAATATACGTGGAAGTATTTTACAATCTCTTATCGTCTTTCCCGTTCAACACTAGATAAACCCAGTGGGTTGTAGTATTCCCAAAGCTTGGACCCCTCCAAAGAGAGGTTTCTGGGTGCGTGCTGGTGGTAACAATCATACTGAATAATAAATATAATAATTCACAATACTTAAAATCTTCCGAGAAAATTCTTCAGCGAAGTATTTCGTAATTTCGAAAATGATAAAACGCTGACATTGTAACACGCTGAAAACAGCAAAGATTCTGGTATCTATACAGCAATAATAATAATAATAATAATAATAATAATAATAATAATAATAATAATAATAATAATAATAATAATAATAATAATAATAAGCATTACTTAGAATTTTACGGAATAAAATCTTAAACTCTATCCTGAAACATACACGACCTACTACGACATTTCTCGTTTGAAACCCTCCAACCACCAATGGAATTTCTATACAACACGCGTGTTGTCTCCCCCCCTTCTTGGGACGGAGGATTCCACCATATAAGTAATCCTTTGGAATTTTCACTGTATGTGGCGTTTCGTGATGGACATCTTAACGATGTTACATTCAACCACCCTCACGTTATATACGCAACGAACGCATACTGTAAAGCAGGAAAACGCACAATGTAAAAAAAAAAAAAATCTCACGCAAGCACTTAATCTTCATTACGTTCCAAACATGCATTTGCGTGCTTCTTAACACGATCCATGCTACCTATACACTCATATATTTATTTTTAAAAAAATTATATTTTCCTGTATTGCACTTACATACTCCAGACGAAGATCTACGTATAAAACCAGGATAAATTTCTTCATAAAATGCAAATGTTAGTATTGTAAATTTAAGAAGAACCTACTACAACTTCATTTGGCTTTTACAGCTCTCCCAGTCGCACATTCGTTGACAATATTCACAGATAGCAGGGTTGGCTGGTTTAAACCTTGTTTTAAACCAGCTGGTTAAAAAAAAAAAAAAAAAAAAAAACTCGTTTACCCCCCCCCCCAAAAAAAAAACGAAAAATGCTTTAAATCGTGTGAACTTAATGGTGACGTTTCCACATATCAAACCATCCGTATTATGTTTATCTACTTTTCACTTTTCAATCAAGGGGTCCCATGTTCAATTCTCGGTCGAACCACAACCCATCTTTCAAGTGTAAACCAAGTAGCGATTCGAGGTGTCCCTTTAAGCGAAAGTCTTCTCCGTGATAACCTTGGTATTTCATAAGGATGTTAAGCCTAAACATACGAAATAAAACCAAATTATATATTTCTACTTGAATGAATGCCTTCAAGTAGAAATATATTATTATAAAGAACCCAAGGTTGCTTAAATATATTGATAGAAATTGACAAAATTTATCAACTGCCCACGTAGCTTCCAACATCAACTTGGATTTGACTTTGTTTTAATTTTATTGAATGATATCTACATACCAAATTTGTAATGTAATACCTCAGTTTTAGCGTAGTGATTATGATATCTTGACCTTAAAATTTTACATACAAATACATTTAAAGTAATAACAGGATTTTCCCAATGGCTAAGGCGAGAGTTTCTCGATTTATATATAATTCTACTTGTGTAACTGTTGATCTTTTTGTCCTTTTGAAATGACTCTTGACATATTAACACGTACGCCTATATAAAGATCAGTGCAACGTATTTTTTATCAAGAGTCCTTCGTGAGTGAGTTGGCAATCGCATTTGTGACCAATTAGTCCCGGTTTCGTGTCCAAATGACAATTTCCCTTGGATGTAAGTCGAGAAGCGGTTTGGATTCCGCTTTAAGTTTATGTGACCCCTTCCAGCATAACCTTGTTTTTAATAATAACACCAAGGCGAAACAAACTAATTTCTGTCCATATCTAATATTAGAGTAAATTATTAAAAAAAAAAAGACCGGGTTTAAACCAAAAAAGAACAGTTTTTTTTGTTGTTGTTTTTTCAATAAAAACCACGGTTTTTGCCAACCCTGACAGATAGTGTGAAGATCAAGGGAATTGAAGAGTTTGAGTAGGATATAAGGGTATAAGTCTGAAACATGCAGTTAGAGAAAAACGATGTTGAAAATTTAAGTAGTGTTTCTTTCTTGCATAAAACAACGTAATATGCAGCATTTTATTCCGATACTGAATCGAAATGTTACCAGGAGGCAAAACAAGCATGGCAAAAGCCACAAATGCGTTTGATGCAAAAAGGGGAGTAAACTCGCTTACGCCTTTATTACATCAGCCTCCTCAATTGGTCATGTATGATACTATAACTACTAATAAATGCAACTCAGGGGGTGTAGCTATAAGAGTAATCACCAGGTGAAACGATTTTTTGTCTTGTTGAAATGAAATGAAATCTTTCAGTTTAACGTCTCGCTGTTATTTCTGTTAGACTAAGGGAGACAGATGATTAAGCCAAGTGAATGATGATGGAAGAATTGGTGAGATGGAAATGTGGGAGGTAACGGAAGTACTCCGACAAAACCCACGGACACGATGCTGTCCATCACAAACTAACTTGGCCGGGGATCGAACCAGTGAATCCACGCACCTGAGACAAGCGCTCTACCACTGAGCCACTGTGGCCCCTCCCACGGAAACTGTATTAGTCTCAAATTCCAGTGTAGTTGGATGCACAAAATGTTAAGTTGTGGCTTTAGTAGCCTCGGTATTCCCTGTTCCCTAAAAACGTACACAGGGCCGAATTTATCAATAGGTCAGGGTCTAAGGCTGCAACGTTCTTGGAAGTGAATGTTGGACGGAAACTTAAAGAGTCTTCATCCCGGCGAAATTAAAATACCGCTAATTTTACAGTAATTATGTGATATCTTCAAATAGATAAAAGATAATCGAAATGTGGAACAAGAGCGCCCTAGACAATATTATTTTACATGAGAAACCGTTATCACGACTCACTTATCTGCTTTCGATTTCGAGCCATTTTGAAAATCGGCATTTATTTTCGCGTTTCTAAACAGCCGAAAACGGAAAGCCACTCGGTGACTTGTGATAACGGTACCTCACGCAAAATAATATTGTCTAGAGCGCTCTTGTTCCATATTTCAATTATATTTTATCTATTTGAAGATATCACATAATTACTGTAAAATTAGCGGTATTTTAATTTCGCCGGGATGAAGAGACTTAATAAGAACGGAAGGGGAATAAATGCAAAAATTCAAAATTAAGAAACAAAGAGTGATTAAAGTGGGAGTAAATGCCTAGAAGTAATAATTTCTTTCATGTCTATTAGTTTCAATCATTGGTGGTTGAAGTTGAGTGGGATGTTAACGCCGTACTTGCAATAGACACTTGCGTAGGGACGGGCGCGTAACGCTGTTCTAATGGTGCATTACGCACCCTGCGCATCTCTGCCTCACACTCTATCACAGTACTAAAATTTATTACAATTTATACAAAAATGTTGAAGAAAATGTTATGTATAAAATAATTCTTATAAATTTTTATTTCCAGCTGTGTTAAAATTTTGTACGTGAGAGGTGGAAAACACCTTTCGAGCTCGGGGCTGAAAACCGTTAAATCCAGCCCTTGATGTAGAAGTTTTATGCTATATCCAAGGAGCCTAGTACTTTTGTTAAATTGCTCTTTCGAAATGTCCAAAGTGCTTTTACAATACTTTATATGAAACATTAATAATATATTAACGTCTTGTTCCGAAACCAACAAAACGCATCCAGCACCTTTTCTAAGTATTTCTTTCACCATCTCTGGCACACAACTCACATTATATACGTCTGTAGACATGTCTGTATTTATACAACTAAACACGATTCCACATTATTTTAGAACTACGTTTTTATATACTTTCTGCACTAAAAAAGTACAATAAACCAAACAACTAGCAAATCAGATATGTAGCATAGGTTTTGTACAGTGGTCTCTGCCCATAAAATTTTTCTTGTCAAAAATTTTGAAATGTACATATATATATAGGGTGTTTCAGACAAAACGTCCAGTGCTTATAAATCCGAAACGGCTGAGAATAAAAAGATGAAACAAAAACTGAGATAGGAAAATGTCATAGGGCGCATCACACGGTGTTATTATGGTGACCCCCAGGGCCCTCCTTCAAGGGGGCCCAGGGGCCAACTTCAAATTTTCAAACGGGAACATGTATTGAATCATACCTCATTCAATAGTACTTGAAAAACGAAATAACTTTTGTAGGAAACAATTTTCGATTTGGGCCACCGTTTTTAAATGGCGGCAAAAAGTGGGTCCTATATCAGATAAAACGTCCAGTGCTTATAAATCCGAAATGGCTAAGAATAAAAAGATGAAACAAAAACTGAGATAAGAAAATGTCATAGGGCACATCACACGGTATTGTTGTAGAGACCCCCAGGGCCCTCTTTCAAGGGGGCCAGGGGCCAACTTCAAATTTTCAAATGGGAACACGTATTGAATCATACCTCATTCAATAGTACTTGAAAAACGAAACAACTTTTGTAGGAAACAATTTTCGATTTGGGCCACGTTTTCAAAATGGCCGCAAAAAGTGGATCCTGTATCAGATAAAACGTCCAGTGCTTATAGGCCTAAATCAGAAACGGCTGAGAATAGAGAGATGAAACAAAAACTGAGATAGAAACGATGATAAAGCATATCAAGTGGTGGTGTTGTGGTGACCCTCAGGAAACTCCGTGAAGGGGGCCCAGGTGCCAACTTCAAACTGATACATGACTTTTTGCGGCTATTTTGAAAACGGTGCCCCAAATCGAAAATTGTTTCCTACAACAGTTGTTTCGTATTTCAAGGACTATTGAATGAGGTATGATTCAATACATGTTCTCATTTGAAAATTTGATGTTGGCCCCTGAGCCCCCTTGAAGGAGGGCCCTGGGGGTCACCATAACAACACCGTGTGATGCGCCCTATGACATTTTCCTATCTCAGTTTTTGTTTCATCTTTTTATTCTCAGCCGTTTCGGATTTATAAGCACAGGACGTTTTATCTGAAACACCCTATATATATATATATATATATATATATATATATATATATATATATATATATATATATATATAGAGAGAGAGAGAGAGAGAGAGAGAGAGAGAGAGAGAGAGAGGGTGTTTCAAAACAACACAGACAACGTTTGGGAGGTGATTCCTGACACCAAGATAAGACAAAAAGTACAGACCAACCTGGGTGCAGAAATCCGTCATTTCAGAGTTATAGGATGCTGAAGAACTTCAAAGGTCCATATAACTCCAAAATTATGAGACCTACTGTAGTCGGGTCAAGACTTCACTTAAGAACTAATACGTGAACTATCCAAAAGTGCATGCTTCAGAATCCTAATGTACTCACGCAACATTTTTTATAGAGGGAGCTTGGCTACGGACATAATTTGAAGTATTCTCCAACTAGCTCTATACAAATTATTGTGGAAGTACCGCAGGATTCTGAAACTTAGATGTTTGGATAGGGTACATACTAGTTCCTCAGTGGAGTCTCGATCCGACTACAGTAAGTCCCATAGTTTTGGAGCTATGGACCTTTAAAGTTCATTTTTTCATGTTTTCGGCAGCCTATAACTCCGAAAGGAAGCATTTGTGCAGCCAGGTTGGTCTATACTTTTTGTCTTACCTTGGTGCCAGGACTCATCTCCCAAACGTTGTCAGTGTTGTTTTGAAACACCGTGAAAAACACAACGTGGACATTCACTTACGCTTGTGATGGCATGAGGCATTTATTTATTTATTTATTTTATTACATAAATGCATTACAGGAAAAATGAATGATCTCTCGGAATCGTCCTGAAAAGTAAAAGCGTATAATTACAGAGAATAAACCATGTTTATAATCAGGGAACACAAAATTTAAGCCGAGTTCCACTGGAGGGAATGAAATGTTCGCTTGCATCTGTCAAATTGAAACTTCTTCCTAAAAACGGAGGAACCACTCTGTCGTAGGAAAGAACGGAACGAGAGATCGGTTGCCATGGATACTGCGAAAGGATGCACTCTGTCCCCACTGCCTCCCCCCATCAACATAGAGGCCATTTCAGAACCGTCATTTGTCTGCCGAATCACAGGATTTACTAGGATATTTATGTAAGAGAGCTGCTCCATTATACGCGCTTCTCAGCAGATACCTTCTTAGGAGACCCTCTTCACAACATTACATTAAGGGCACGCAGATATCTGTCAGGGAAAGAAGAGTCAAAGTTTTCAAAACTTCCAAAAACAAGTTACGGATAACACGCGTAATGGACAAAAAATATACCAACAATATACATATATTGCAATAAACATTTTTCCAACTGCATCACGACCAAATTGCATATCGAATTCCAACGAATAAGTTACAGTTCACAGTACGCAATCAAAGAAAGCTCTAACCAGTCTTGAAGAAGACTATAACGCGAAAATCATATAAAAGCAAAAACATGTTACAAAAACACTTGAATACAAGACTTGAAGTTCAAACCTCAATTTGAAGAAATTTTAAAGCCAAACTTCTTTATATATTTATCCTGGGTGTCTGTCCGTCCGGGAAACATAAACATAAAAAAAAACTACTTGATAGATCACCATCAATTTTGGCCAGGGTGTACAGAATCAAAAGTTAAAAAACGAGTTCTTTGATGGAGGAAATATTCAAACCGTGCGTGGTGGAAATCGACAATTTCCGCTTTTAACGTTGATCGCTAGTGTAAACAGTAATATATACATAGCGAGAAGTGGTTCCCTGCAACCAATTAGACATCGCAAGAATATATTCCATCTCCACTCTAATCGCTATTCTAAAACGGAGTGGGGTCGTGGTGATTCAGTGGTAGAGTGTTCACCTTAGGTGCGTTGGGTCCTTGGTTCGATTCCAGCTCGCGCCAGTGTGCGTGGATCTTCGCGGGGTTCTCCTGTTTTCTCCCATTTTTATCATTCCTTTATTGCTTTCATTTCTCATCATCACTGTCTCCTTCAGCCTAGCTGGCATAATCGTGGGACGTAAAACTGAAAGATTAAATTTCATTTTAGAACCGGAGTGCCCCCGCATACTGTAATCACTAACGCTCTCATGCTTGGTACGAGCAATCCAGGGTTCGATTCTCGGTATGGTATCAGACCAGCCATCCTGAGTGAGGCTTATCTGGGTTTTCCTCGTTCACTTCAGGAAAATGCCGGAGTGGTACCTAATATATAGGTCCCAGGCCGCTTTCTTCCTTTCCTTTTCTCGGATAGTGTGATGGCCGAGGGACGTTTTCCCTCTTATGTATGACGGGCTAACATGGCGTTGGATGCCGAAAGGCCAGAAATCTAATTTAAAATCTTAATCCTAACTTAAACCGGAAGTGGTAGAAATTTATCACTTTTTAAAAAAAAAATATTGAGAAAACAAATCAAATTGCTTTACGTAGTCTATTCGTGACACTGCTACTCTTATTTACAGGGGGCATAAAAACAAATTCGGGGCGGATAAACTTTCTGTCGGCCTAATAATTGATACCCTATACATATGCATTTCTTCCTTTTAATTACTGAATGACAAGCACTCAATGAAGCTGATAATTTATATGTATCTGAAACCAAAAACGCTTGCTCGGAAACTAAAAACTCCCTTTCCCCCCTCCTCGAATCACACTTTTTTTTTTTTACTCTTAATATCACTCTTCAGTAGTTTAATGACAGTCTTTTATCACTACTAGAAACTGTTAATTACATTCGTTAGGGGGACAGGTTTTCTTTCTTCCTTTCTTTCACATTCTTTACAAGAAAAGTCTCGTTAACTGTTATCTGACACTTCTTCGGGGTTTGCCACTGAAAACTGTCAGCAACTTTTTAAATCCCATATAATTTCTAATTCTTTTCGTTTTTTAATTACAAAAGTTATCTTTAATCCCTTCCAAAACAGAAATAATCGGGAGTCGTTCTTATATAAGAAATGTGATATCTAACAAGTATTCTCTTCCGTATTTCCCTACAATCTGTCCTTGACAGACTGAAACAATATCAATTACTTTTGATTCATTTAATACTGCTTTGTAGGATATTCTTGCTATCATATAAAAGAAATAACAGTCTCATCCTATTACACTCAAATCATGAATATCAAGAACAAAAGATAATAAAGGAAACTACTCGAGATAATATACAGTGAACAAATGAAAAAAAGAAAAAAGTTGCACAGTTTGTGCTAAACAGGGGTCAATCTTACGGGGAGTTGAGAAAATACTAGCAGAAGCATGGAAATACGAGGGTAACATCTTTCAACCTTAGTGACGCCATCACAGAAGAAACACGTTAGATGGCGAGTTGCAAAATTAGTCAAAACTTATCCATTGGGGATCGCACATCTTCTATATCAAAAGACATACACTGCAGTCGCATCCCATGATATATCGTCATAAATTACAGGGAACAGCATACGCACAAATAATAAGATATATGCACACAGCAGCAATTAACTTGGTACATAACAGTGTGCTGTCATTCAATTCGATAGTTGGTACGGTTGGTCCTTTTAAACATAACTTGTTTGTGCTTAAACAATGCTCTATGCAAAAGTAGAAATAGTGCTCTCGTTCACAGTTGTGTTTACAGTACTAAGACTGAAAAGTACCATCGCACGGTAAACGCAAAATATGGGGCACAGCGACAGATGATAAATAGAATGGAATGATAATAAAAGAATTGGTGAAACGAAGAAAGCAGAACATAGCGAAAGAACCCTGAAAAACGAACTCACGACCAGTGTTATAAAATGCAACTTCGTATGGCCTTATATCGAACAAGAAATCTTTCTTGCCAGAATTGAGTATTGTGTTACTGAACTATTGTGAAATATACAGCCATGTGGAAACAACTCTTGAATAATACGTGTCAATCTTTAAAAAGCTATCTTTGTTGATTCTCCTCCCCATTCGTTGAAATAATTACCGTAAGTATGTTCTGAATACTTTAGGGGTATTATTTCAAACTTCTGACGCTGAACAACTTAAACAAAACGTTGTTAGAAGCGTCATTAAAGAAATGATATACAGAAGTGAGAGTACCGTCAATGTACGTTAAAAAAAATTATTATTCTTTCCCTTACGCTGTTTTTATTACGTCGTGTATTGCAATATTGTGTACACAAAAATGATGTTATTATAATAGAATTTATAGAACGACATTATTTTTTAAACCTCGTTTCCTCCTTTTAAGAGCAAATGACACATACGTTCATATTGGTTCTGGATCTATAAAACACAATAGCTTTCCGTCACACAGCCACTGTAGGATGGCCATGTATTGACTTACTAATTAGAATTTTTTTTTATCGGCATCATAGCTATAAAGCATGGCTGTCAAAACTCATTCCATCACATCAGCGCGCAAATAGGAATTGACGTAAGCATGAGTCGAGGGTGGAAGGGGGTTGTTGCAGATGCTGGGAACGAGAGATCTTGTTAATTTAACGTCATCAATAATTCATAAGAGCAAGTTTTCCACGCAAACAGTTTTCGTTAAGTCGTTATAAGTTTAACGGAGGTGAACAAGAAAGATAACCAAAAGAATCTTCTGATATAACGGAATTTAACATCGAAGATGGCAGATACTCATGTTCTTGCTTGAGTGATGCTGTCATACATAACAGGGGCGGCTCTAATAAATGAAAAGTGGGGTAATATCGCTCCTAAAATTTTGTGTTTATTTTATGGTCCTGCCATTATCACTCATAAATTAAATTAATCCTCATTCTATACTTTGTTTTCGATTATTTTTATTATATTTAATACTATTTATTTGATTATTATTTTTGCCTTGCTTGTTCCCATTGAATGTTAACACACAGAGCAAAGAGAATTGGAAAATATATAAATATAGCAGATGAATGTGTATCTGATAAAGATAAGCTTATGGTTTTATTAAAAATTTCAATATCTATAGGGCATCTCATAAATATCATAGGGATGGTATATTGCTTTTCGTTTGGAAACCCTGCAGCAATTCATGTGAGTCAAATGAAAATTTCGTACTGGTTTTTTTCGCGATTCGATCATGACCAATCTTGGCATGGTGGTGCATCTTGACAAGCTTAGTACAAATACGAAATATTATGTTGTGTAGGTCTTTGGTCCCCGTGCTGTGTGTCATCAAATTTGGAGTCTGAACTCAAGTCTAATACTTGTAAAAATAATAAATAAATAAATGGTAGAATATTTAAAACGAAAATACACGGACGCGAAAATAAACGAAACAAAAGAACGAAAATAAAAACGAAAGTACACACCTATTCAACATTAAAGTACAAGAAAATAAATGATGAGAGTTGATTAACTGTATTGTAAATGCAATGTGTACTTATAACAAATATTATTCGTTAATATTACTCGATTGAACGAACAACAATTCATTTTCCCAGAAGAGAAGGTTACTAACTATAAAGTTTGCTTTATGTTTCGTTAATGGTCATTTCGTTTGAATGATTATTATTAGTAAATTGAAGATGAAAATATAGTATTTTTTTTTTTTGTAGTATATAGTTTGATTATTGTATTTCCTCTAAATTCTTTTATTACGTATTTAAGGATGCTTAAAATTGGGAGTTCACATCGTTATATTTAGTAAAGTATTAAATACATTTTGAAGATACAGGTACTCGATCTTGTCTCACCACCACTATTAGTGATATGGCATTCAGAATTAGTGAATTTCTACTATCTAAAATCCTACTATCTCCCGGCGCAAGAGCCTTTAGAGGGCCAGGGCCTACCAGCCGGTTTGTGCCACTCATGTTTTTGGGGTTGCAAATACTCAGTATATCGGCTCCCCTCGCTGCTAATGTTGGCTTTTCTAGACCAGAGAACTGCTATCAGCACAGAAAAGTACGAGGGTAGATCGTACCAACTAAACCCTGCTTCTGGCCATATTAGACAATTATATGGAATGATTACTATTCATGAATTGAAGTCGCATGAAATGTATGCATCCCATACTTGTCACCTGCTAGCTGCCTTTCATACAGTTTCTGCCATTGGTCTTTCGTTCAGTGTTGTGTCAAGGTTGGAGGTGGTGTACATTGGCTTTATGATAGCATACAGCCACAGACGTTAATAGATAGTTTAGTTCCGTTTACTTTAGGTGGAGACATGCGGACTCACTGGGACATCTTCCTTTAATTGGATAAGTTTTCTTGGTAAGTCATCCGACGAATGTCACGCAACCAGGGGTGGACTGGCCATAATCAACTACCGGCCCGATGGCCGCTGCGCCCTCCTCACATCAATGCCTTCGCGCCCTCTTCGGGAGGTCTTAGCCTCGGGAAGGCGCACAGTTTCCTCTCTGAACAAAGCTACATAATTATTTTGTAAATTCGCTAGCCTTTGGTCAGCTAAGGCTCCACCCCAGACCCCGGTATTTGCTCGGCCTGCGGCCTCGCTCTTTCTGTTTTCGGCGTGGGAATGCTATTAATGATATTAGATTTACCCCTAAGTGTATAGATTTGACTCTAATATCAGTCATTTTGGACGATTTTTACATATCACCCTTATCAACCCCACACTCCGCCCCAAATCCCAGTATTTGCTCGGCCTGCGGCCTCACTCTTTCTGTTTTTGGCTTTGGGACCCTGAAATTTATAGATTTGACTCTAATATCGGTCATTTTGGATGATTTTTATATATCAACCCTCCCACCCCCACTGCTCCGCCCCCAGATCCCGTCTTTACTCGGCCTACGGTCTTGCCCTTTCTGTTTTAGTCTTTGGTGGTACCATTAATGATCTCAGCGACTTCGAAATATATTGATTTGACTCTAATCTCGGTCATTTTGGATCATTTTTACATGTCTCTCCCTCCCACTCCCGCCGTTAGAGGCGCTAGTGGCGTTACATAAAAACAAGACTCCGTTCAAGACTTACAGATGAAAATCTGGAATCACTGTTCTTGATGAACTCAGAAAGAGACATTCTGACAAAAATAGAAAACAATCTTATTATTGACAAAATGTGTGAAAAAAGCAATGAGATGCGAAAGCTCCTTCAAGCATAAAGCAGTGACTTTATTTTTATTTTCCGGTTTTGTTTTTGAATTTCTTTTTTCGCTAGGTAGGTATATAATTCTAAATTTACTTTTGTTAATTTGTAGTAAATGTTTCAGTGTATACTTTTTATTAACGGTTTTAAAAATAGATGAAAAATAAGTTAATATTATGATGAACATAGCTTTAAAAGGACAGAAGTATGAAAAATAGCATAAGCCCCAAACTTAATTCAAATCTTCAGTTATAATTAGGCTGTTAACAAATGTAGCAGAAGAATTTAAACAGCTGGTGTGATTTTTGTAGTCTCAGTTAAAGTGTGCAGATTTATATAGGGCCTAATATACGAGGCGTGTTTTTTAAGTAAGGCCGTTTGAACATAAGTACACAACGAAAGGTTATTTCAAAAAAGTAAATGTATTTTCACAAAGTACATACTTTACTCTATTTTTCGACATAGTTGCCAAGTTTGTTCAAACACTTATCATACCTCTCAAAAAATTTCAAAATACCCTCTTCATAAAAACTTGCCGCCTGCTCCGATAATCAAGAGTTCACTGCCGTTTTCACATCGTCGTCATCATTGTAATGGTTGCCACTGAGGTGTTGTTTGAGGTGGAGGAACAGATGGTAATTGCTCGGCGCAAGATCAGGACTGTAGTGTGGGTGGTCAAACTTCCCAGTCAAAACTGTCCAACAAATCGCGGGTCTGACCTGCAGTGTGAGGTCTTGCATTGTCATGGAGAAGAACAATGCTCTTTGTCAGCATGCCGCGTCGTTTGTTTTGAATCGCTCTGCGTAGCTTTCACAGGGTTTGGCAGTATGCTTCTGCATTGCTAGTGGTTCCTCGTTGCATGAAGTCGACCAACAAAACACCATGCCTATCCCAAAACACCGACGACATGATTTTGCGCTGGGACAGAGTCTGTTTGGCCTTCACCTTTACAGGCGAGTGTGTGTGTCTCCATTCCATGCTCTGTTGCTTCGATTCGGGCGTGATATGCGAAACCTATGTTTCGTCTCCAGTTACGATCTGACTCAAGAAGCCTTCACCTTCTTCGTGATAACGAGTCAAGAACTTCATGGTACACTCAAATCTTTGGTTTTTGTGGTCCTCTTTAGAAGTTTCGGGACCCAACGGGAGCACAGTTTCCTAAACGTTAGGTGTTCCGAAACAATTTTGTAAAGCACTGATCTCGACACGTCAGGAAATTCGTTTGAGAGACCTGTTATTGTGAAACGCCTGTTCTCACGAACCCTCGCTTCAACTGAAGCCACCAAATAGTCTGTAATCGAAGAAGGGTGACCGGAGCAGTCCTCATCATGGACGTTGTCACGGCCATTTTTGAATTCTCATACCCACTTACGCACTTTGCTTGTACTCATAACAGTATCACCGTACACTTCGCAAATCTGTCGATGAATTTCTGCAGCAGACAGGTTACTTGCTGACAAAAACCGTATCACTGAGCGAACCTCACACGCGGCGGGCGACTTAATAGTCTTAAACATTGTGAAAACACAGAACACAACCGTACAAGTCAGCTACAGAGTTGAAACTGAGCACAGTTGTTCCCGAGGCATGCCGGTACACGACGCACACGTTAGTTGCGGTATGCGCGCGAACTACTAGTGTCTACAACAAAACGGACCTTACTTAAAAAAACACGCCTCGTATTTAGTACTCAAAGTCTCTTTGTTTGTTTATGAAAATATTGAATTTGTATAATTCTATCGTGATTAACTGCAATAGCTACTTAATCTTTTGTTGTTTTTTTTGTGTACTAATTTTCCGGGGGAAGCCCCCCGGCACTTTCTTTTATTAGGAGGGGGTATTCCATACAAGCGAAAGCCTCAGATGGACGGCGCCCTCCCAGAGTATGTGACCGCGCCCTTTTTACATAGCCAGTCCACCCCTGCACGCAACACTTCATTCGTTACTTCCATTGGAGTCCTCTTGTGGGTGAGTATTTTCGGTCAAACAATTACCTCGATACTTTTCCAATCCCTGAGCGTTATCTGAAAAAGGCTCATGGCATAATGTTCCCAATAGTGATTCAGTTTCGAAGCATTGTACTGCTGAAACACTACACCCTGGATCCTGGTAAACAAAGCCACATATTAGAAAGCAATCTCGGCCCTTCGGTTCCACTCACCTTTCTAAATGGCACTGGAGCACTGGATTTGTTAGTAAGTATTCGGAATAACCTTCTGTAATGCTGCTTCATGAAGTCAAAAGCCCCGGAAGAACCGTCTCGGCAAATATGCGCCTGGTTATTTCAAGAACAATGCTGCCACTGTTGACAGACACATGGCTCAAAAATACTGTTCCGTACAAGAAAAAATGCCCATATAAAGATACACTCGTGTCACATAAACTTGCTGAACTTCGAAACAAATCACTGCCAACTTTATATTACTATCTACCCGAAATCATTTATTATTAGAGAAGGATTTTATAGACAACCAGTGTATATATAAACTTCAAAATCCAAGCACAATTGACTGTTTTTACAACTTCTTCCAACAAGATAGAGTCATCTCTCCGATCTTACCCCTTTTTGACATCGTGTCTTATAAAAGGAAAACTCTACCACCCTTTTGGAAGTTCAAACAGTTAGTTGGTCGTCGCCCAATGCAAACATCGCGCTCGCTACCTACCACAAGTAACGGCAGCAGCAACGAGAGATATAGCTCGTGTTTTCATAGTATCAGATCGTTTCTGGAAAAAAGTTTTCCTCTTTCTCTCTCTCTCTCTTCAGCGTATCTCTTCAGTTCAACCCTAACTTAACAACAGAATCTCGACGACCAACCAACCGACCCTTCGCTTGCAACCAGCCACCCAGCTTCGACTACATTAATCAATTTTCTCATGACGGTTGAAACAAGAGTGGACCCCCCTTCCCCTCCGAACCAACCTGATCTTTACTCCTCGTGTGCAATGTGTCCAGTCGACCAAATAAACGCAATCGATCATCTGTAAGGACAGCTGGAACACACACACAAAAATACTACATCATCCAAATATAAGGTACTTCCTTCCCCCTCTTAATTTTCTGTGAACTTTCTTCTTTCCTTCCACTATAATACGACCAGGAAAGGAAAACAAGCTTCTTTCTTATGGCACGCACAATATAATATATATATATTTTAAACCAGCAATCTCATAGATGATATTCTCTATTTCCCTTTCACGTTAAAAGCAGGTGTTTTCAGTAATGAACCTGCCAACTTGTATAATCACCAGCTCATTCGTCTTTTCAAAATAAATAAGCATACATTAGACTACAAACTAGACATCCGTCATGGAAAATAAAACCACGTATAAAGATCGGAAAACAACCATAGAGAAAAAGAGTGGAGCAGAGTAAGAAATTTTTGTTTTCATTTTCATTTCAAAAATTTAATTTAATTTTCTCTACAAGACTGGTATACAAGGTTGTACTAGATTGTATGCCTTATCTTTGAACATTTTTAATAATATAAACACTACAGGGTGGTAAGAAACTATTTGAACAAACTTCGGGAGCTGGTTCCTGACACCGAAACAAGCAAGAAGGTCCTCTGAAACTTTGTTCAGTGAGGGATAGTTTCGGCAATATAAGGTGCCGAAAGCGTGGGAAAAATAAACTTCAGAGGGCTGTAACTCAAAAACAACGCAACGTAGAGAGTACGGTTTAGAACATGACACTCGAAGTCATACCTGCTGGATTGAAAAATGTATACTTCAAACCTCCGCAAGATGTGTGTGAGAGATTCTCTAAAGGAACGTAGAGATTACTTGTCAGGTTATAGGAGATCCCTACGTTCCTTTAGAGAATCCCTCATACACATCTTGCGGAGGTTTGAGGCATATATACCCTATATTTTCAATCCAACAGATATGACTTCGAGTGTCATGTTCTAAACCGCACTCTCTACGTTGCTTTTTTTTTTTTTTTTTAATTACAGTCCTCTGAAGTTTTCCCACGCTTTCGGCATCTTATATCGCCAAAGTTCCAGAGGACATTTTTGCTTGTTTCGGTATCAGGCATCAGCTCCCGAAGTTTGTTCAAACAGTTTCTTACCACCCTGTATATTTTAAAACGCTAATAATACTGCAGAACGTTCAAGCTTACACAATATAAACAAAAACTTTAATTACTACTACTATACTGCGATTAGCACAATTATTTGGGTCATACATAATTACGAACACCCTTACATCTGAAGAATTTACGCGATTGATTAATTCTTTATAAAAAGAAAGTTTGAAAATTTTCAGTTCACGCTGATTGATGAAACACGGAAACACCACACGTAACGTGAGAAGGAAGGAATAAAAACTTTTAAAAGGATCATGAGAACCTACGTGATAGAAGCGAAGAGACATTAAATCAATTATTGACAGCAAAAGGCGCCTAATCGACCAAACCTCAACCACTTCCTGAGAGAATACGCGAATTTGATGGTCCCTCTCTTCTTATAACACTCACAGCAGCTGATTTATGTTTAGCTAACGATCGGGCAAGTTAAAGAGAGAAAAGCTTAGATCGGTACAACGTTTACCAACTATTACGAACTCTCTCGTCAGAATTTACGACGACCTGGTCAACTTTGTACATCAGTCTTTCGGTGACTAAAATTAACTTTCAATTACCTCGCATTGCTTGCAGTACGTTGGATGGATCGCTTAATCTAGTTCCAAGGATAACCATATTCACTCTACCAATACTGAAAGGGCAACTTTCACCAATAACCATATCTTCACACATATTTATGTACTGGTTTATTTACGAAATTTTTTGAATAATAATTTCTCGCTAGTCTTTTAAATATTTTAACAGAATTTGTACTAAGATCTTGATACCCAGTTCTTTAAACCATTAACCAAACAAATATACACAAGAAAAAGAAGTATCGTATACTGAAATCCCAAGATGATGATTCATACTCTTGAAATATAGCAAAAGCCTGTCCGTATTTTAATGCCAATTTCTTTTTTAACGGTAAATTCCTGTTAGTTTTTCAAAAAATCGTTACACAATCAAAATTACATTCACCGACAATTCTTACAAAACTATTAAAAATATGGTATATTAGATTTCCAAGAATAAAACACTTCATAATTTTGGTTTTGATTTTAATAAATAACTACGACCCGCTCAGTACAGTAATACTCTCGGAAGTACTTTTTCTTTTTTCTTTTTTTCTTTTCTTTTTCTTTTTCTTTTTCTTTTTTTTTTTTTTGCTTGCTACCCTAGCTAACTGTTTTACGCGCTATCCTGGCCAGTTGTTTCAAGTTGGTCACAAAATTTATATCAAGGTGGAACAAAACGAGCCCTGCGGGGCTTCTAACCTGTTCCTACTACTACTACTACTACTTATCTGCAAAAAAGTAAATAACTTTTTTGAGTATTATTTTCATTTTATTTTAATGAAAAAGTACTGTATTATAAAAATTAAAAAAATAAATAACTGTCCTTGGGCCGGATTTGAACCCACGCCAAAAGTGATTTTCGTAGCTAGCTAGTGATGAGCGCAAGAGTCTTGGTCTTGCAATTTTTGCAAGAGTCTTGCATGCAAGACCAAGACCAAGACCAAGACCAAGACCAGGAATCCCGATGCAAGACCAAGACCAAGACCAAGGGGTGCAAGACCAAGACCAAGACCAAGACCATACCTGCAAGACCAAGACCAAGACCAAGACTCTTGCGCAAGAGTCTTGCACAAGTACGGTACTAGTTGATTTTTTATAGAATGTAAAAAGGAAGCGGAAAAATCATTACATCTTTCATGTGAACTTCTTGGCTCCAGTAAAAATACCGCCGGAGTGAATGTGTTCCCAGTAGTTTATGCAATCCATGTGAGTCGATCTGCTCCTGTAACATATAGCTACAGTATGTCGTTTTTTGAATCGGTTGTTCACGAGACGACCGACAGCATAATTATATAGCTATAATAACTTCAGTGTCTGATTTACCTTGGACATCATTTGATCATTCACGACGGCCCATAATTGGATTTTGGGAAATCATACGAAGAATAGTTGTGTACATAAGAGTGGATTAGCAAAAATAAGCTAGAGCATGTTATGGACACGGTAGCTCAGTGGCAGAGCGTTCACCTCTGGTACATGGGGCCCTGGTTCGATCGCAGCTTGCGCTATGTGAGCTTCTTTGGTGAACAAACACCCTGTGCGTGGGTTTTCCCGTTTCCTCGTACTTTCTTCATTCCACCATTTCTCATGATCACTGTTTCCCTTAGCCTCAGTGTAATAATCGTGGGACGTTAAAGTAGATATTTCATTTCATTTCAAAACATTAGTGGTGTTTTTCTTCCAAAACTAAAGAAATGTAGTATTGAACATCGGCAATTCCGTACACCATAGGTGCCGACTACATGGGTATGGCCTTGGTTCTGAGGTTCAAGCATCCGTTGGAAATTTTTAATGTGTACTTATAAAATTAATATTGAAATAACATTTTCATGACATTGACAAAAACTTAGGGCATGTGACCGCAAGTTTGATTTCATAGGTGGATGCTTATACGTTGAATAATTGTTTATCAATATAACTTATAGCCCCCTTAGGTATACGGCATATCTAGGATTCAACGATATAACATTATACAACAATAAATAATCTATATTCACAACTGAGAGTGATTTCGTACTTATTTCAAATAACTTGAAGTTTGATGCCGTTATTATGTATTTCTAATGTAGGTCAAAAGTATTTATATAAATTGAGTTTACACAAAAGACACAGACAATTGAGTCGTTTTCAGTTTTCACTCAAATTATTCTAAAATATTGGGGCTCAGTGGTAGAGCGTTCAGCTCTGGTGTTTGGGGTCCCGCGTTCGATCCCAGCCCCCGCCAAGTGAACTTTGTGGTGGACAAACACCGTGTGCGAGGGTTTCCTCGGGGTTCTCCCGTTTCCTCCCACTTTCTTCTTTCCACCATTTTCATTCATTTTTCATCATCACCGTCTCTTTTAGCCTAGCTGTCATAATCGTAGAACGTAAAACTCACAAATTTAATTTCATTTATATTCTAAAATATTAAGAGGTTTAATTATTATTATTTTAATTTTTTCTCTCTTTTTGGTCAATATTGCAAAACATATCATCATCGCCATAATAATAGCTATTCTGCCATTATTGGCAGCTTCAACTACAATCTCCTTCGTCCCCTCCCTCTAGCACGTCCCTCATAATAAGTTCCTCCTCAGCTAATGTCCTCCTCTTAATTACATCTAAAATTCTTCTTTTCTCTCCTACTGCTACTATTTCTAAAACCTTTGCATTCGTTTTCCGTTCAACCCAGCTGATTCTCTCCTTTTTTCTCAATGTCCACATTTCGAAAGTCTAACTGTTTCATCGTTTTTGCGTAATGACCTTGTTTTTGCCCCATGCAGTACATATTAGAATCAGTAAAACAAAATTTCGATATTTAATTGGGAGTTTGTTCAATACAAAGATGAGCTAATCGTGGTTGGAAAGAAAAATATCTGACGCCTTTAGAGTGTAAAAATAATTTTGCAATTTATGATATTTCAGTAATCTGTGCCGTCTTGGTTTTCTTTCATGCGTCTCACTGTCAGGGGTAGCCTCCCCAGTTTGGGAACCAGTGGAGTATTGGATATGTTAAAACATATAAAAATATTACGAAATGTTGTGATTTATCTTATAAGTAGTGAAGCGTGATCACCCATTGAAAAAAAAAGTAAAGGTCATCGCCTATGTTCTACAGTATCATCACACTTACACGAAGGTAAAATATATTACATTTAGAAACATACATTGCATTTCCCTTACTATTGACGCAATGTAGGATTTATTATCCCTTATATCCAGAGTAAAATTTACTTATGAAAATCATAGATTTCTTAAAAGCAAAACTTGCAAGACTCTTGCAAGCAAGACCAAGACTGGGTGTGCAAGACCAAGACCAAGACCAAGACTAGGTGTGCAAGACCAAGACCAAGACCAAGACCGAGAGTTCCAGTGCAAGACCAAGACCAAGACCGCATGTGCAAGACCAAGACCAAGACCAAGACCACCCGGGTCTTGGTCTTGGTCTTGCATTTGCTCATCACTATAGCTAGCACACTCGACCACGAGGGTTGACAGCAGTAAGCGTTTGATTTCTGCTATATGAATATTACGTGGCAAGAAACGGATAACGCCAACCAATCAGAACCGTGTATTTCGTTCCTACTTCCGGGAGCATTATTCTCCCGAGCTAGTTCTAAATAACTTCCGCTAACTTTAAAGTACTATTTATTTTATTTGTAATACTAAACACTATTCAAATTTTGATGAACTTTAATAGAATTTAAACTACAATTATATTTAATTCTTAAGAAAAAAATAAAATACATTGGGTTGCAAAATATGACATTACATTGTTAAAGCTTTTAGTTGAACTTCTCATGATTATATCTTGTACGAAAGGAAATGCAAGATAGAAATTTTCCCCGAATTTTCCCATTTTTATTATTCTACTATTTCCTCTATCATCATTTAATCCTACTTTTCAACAGTCTCCTTTAACTTAAAGAACGTAAACGTTAATCAAAGCTTTAAACTTGATTCAGCACACGAATTTTCGAGGCACATTATTGTTCCGCGGAATATTGTTTGAGAAACCTCTAAATTTAAGACAGACTTCGTTCCTAAAGAATTTGAGTTGAAAAAAGGTACCCTTACGTAGATTAAGGTATACACGATACCTATTAATCAACAGCTTAAATGAAATATTAAATTTACAGAATCTTTTTTTAGCAGTAAATGAAATTCTTTGAAGAACTTAGAAGGGAGAGAGGTAATGAAAATATTCCAGCGGGAGATACAGATCTCCAGAGCTTACATCTGATCTTTTTTTTTAAAAATGTGAGAGTTCGTGTCAAGTGAAATATGACCTATAAAATGAAAACACCTAAATGGCATGCAACCTGATTTTAATCTTTTTAAAAGAAGGATTTCTCTTGATTGAGTGTATCGCGAGTTCACGTTCCGCTAGATTACAATAATGCATGTGATGGAAAAAGAAGTTTTTAAATGGAGTCCTGTTTAAATTTGCTCTTAATTGGGCCAAACTTACAATTTCCTATTCATAAATACGTATTCAGGAAAACAAGAATATTATTTAACACATACAAACAAAAGCTTATCAGGAAGTAAATTTTGTTGAAATTGTTTCATGTCGAGTATACGCAAGAAGTGGCGAGCGACATTTTGTAGATCTAGACTAGATCTACAATGTAAAAGCACAAAAACAATTACAGAGTGTTTGTGCAAGTACTACTACTCATATGAACAACGTGGAATGAATCCATAATTACAGCGTGTTTAAATGAATGGTGCGGTTTTAAAAATTTATTACGCAAACCTTATAGCGTATATGGGCAAACCTTACAGCATAAGTAGCGGTAACTGTCCAAGTTTTTGTTGAATTAATCACAATCCTTTCATTATGTGCACTCTTGGTCACATCTACACGATAATCAATACTCGGCGTAGATCGTCCGCTGTATAGTAATCCTATAACAATGTCCTTATACAAGGGGAGTTGTATAGTAATACTCTGTCATTAATTGAAATAGTAGTACAATGTATAACATATCTACCTGTCACGTAAGAGACTATTTAAATTGCTTAAATTAGAAAATTACTCATAAGTCATAAAGTGTGCATCAGAATGATGCAGGTTATCTGAATAAAACCTGAAATATTAGATTTTGTATTTTATTACAAATGGGTAATGATGGGTTACTGAGATGATCTTATAGAGATCCGGGGTATATAATTGTCAGAATAATTGACTGAAATTGATAGCCGATCAACTAATTGACCTGAAAGGTCTCGGCATAGATTGGTAGTCTCATTAGCTGAAGGCTAATAGTTAAGACTTACAGGAATAAACATGCCAATGCAAGGCTATGTGTGGTTAATAGAAGTTTAGCTTTATTTTTCCTCAAAATGAACCTTTAGTGAACATTAAAAGATGTTTTTGGTTATCCACGTGCGTTTAGCTTGCTGATGTCCACAGGCACAGAAACTGGGCTGGCACAGTCACTAATTATTGTATCAACGACGTACTGTTATGCTTGAAGAAGCTTGGTGTCGACTGCCGAAGTCCGTGGATCGGACCCGCCGGATATCATCTTTCTTCTTCTCTGGGGCGCTGTCATGCAGACTTGACGTTCCGGTCGCTGCTCGGCTCTGGACGCTGAAGTCCTGGGTTCGTTCCCGCTAGTGGCTGTCTCTGAAGTCTCTCCTCTTTAATATCTGAGCTCGGAATCCGACGTCTTCCCTGGAGGTCGCCTTGAACTGGATTATCTGAGACTGGGACCCTGGCCAACTTGGCTTCGTGGACTCGTACTGGGCGTCGAACTCACCATCAGTGATGTTCGGCGTCGTGGCCCATCGAGGTTACGCTACGCAGAGTGAGCAGCATACACTCAACATGCACTGATAAGAATGGACAACTGCACTTTCTAACCGCTAGTTTTTATACGGAGTAGTTTCCGTGTTTACTATGCTGAATGTTCAATTATAACTAAGAGAATGTATGGTTTTGTAGGACATCCGCGTATCTGTTGTTGAATTTAGACTTATTGTGTTCCTTGAATAACTTGTCTATTCCGCAATAACAATACTGCTGGATGTTTTTTATCTTTTCTTTGAAGAAGTACCACATTCTTAATAATAAAATTATTTTGCATAAACGTATAATTCTGTCCATTCCGGTTGTATGTTTGCTACAGCTGACATAGTCTGCAATGCATGCGTTATCCGATCATAAACTTCCTCAAGGAACACGGACATTGGCGGTACATGAACTCCGTCTTTAACAAATCTCCAAAGAAAGAAATAGCATGATGCTAAAATCCTGCGAACGGGATGGTCAGGAAAGAAAGTTGTATCTTCTGTTGCATCGCTTCACACCTTTTCACGTTGTCTGCTGATTTTAAGGACCTGCACTAAACGCACTTTGTACGGTTTCAACCATAGCCGCTTACACAATACCTTTCACACCATATTCTTTGCTATGTCCGATTTCCTGATTGTTCTATTAAGTGACCTGCGAGGACTTCGCTGAAACGCCTCGTGCACTCTTTCAACGTTTGCGTCAGACAAACGAGGTCGACCAGAACTCTTGCCTGTACACAAGCATCCAGTTTCCACAAACTGTCGGTACAACCTATTTAGGTTATTCTTCTCGTGCACCGCAGTAAGCATGACAAGCTAACCAGCATGACATGCAAACATTAGGTAGCGCATGAGAAACTTGGACAGATGCAAATCCTTACGGTGAAGGTTTTATCCATGAAAGGTAATAATAGATTTATTATTTTTTTAAGAGTCTTCATCCCGGCGAAATTAAAATACCGCTAATTTTACAGTAATTATGTGGTATCTTCAAATAGATAAAAGATAATTGAAATATGGAACAAGAGCGCCCTAGAGAATATTATTTTGCGTGAGGTACCGTTATCACAAGTCACCTAGTGGCTTTCCGTTTTCAGCTGTTTAGAAACGCGAAAATAAATGCTGATTTTCAAAATGGCTCGAAATCGAAAGCAGATAAGTGAGTCGTGATAACGGTTTCTCATGTCAAATAATATTGTCTAGGGCGCTCTTGTTCCACATTTCGATTATCTTTTATCTATTTGAAAATATCACATAATTACTGTAAAATTAGCGGTATTTTAATTTCGCCGGGATGAAGACTCTTAACTGCGCCATTCATTTATAAACATGCTGTACATCGTATATTAATTGTTAAGAGAAGTTAGGAGTCGAGTCCGTTGATGGAGCTGATAATAATCCTACTTCCTCCGAAAAATTACCGTACAAGCTCGAAATGAAGAAAGTTTCGAGATTTTACGGAGAATACTCGACAATTCGATCACAAATGAAAAGTTAAACATGATAACACAAAGACTGAAGGAAAAGATGTGAATGAATGTAAGAAAAAGAAACGAAAAGTAAAAAAAAAAAAAGAGACGACACTTCTACAAATTAGAGACGAGACGAGAAACATGGCAATTCTCGTGTTGCTTTTCCATGATTCTCGTGGCTAACACTAATCACTAATCCACTAAAACCTTAAATATCAGACATTGTTCTTGCAGGGCGCAAAAGTCAGACGTACTCGCCAATCCAAAAATGATGATCGCCAGTATCTCTCGCGTACAAAATATGGAGAGTTCCCCCGGCCTTTGGTTTGACAAAGAGAAACATATTATATCATGGCATAAAGACCATTGTGAAGACTCCACATTCCGTGTTTTCTCTTACTCACAAGGAGAAAGCAGACTTTGGTAAATTAACTTCGGGGCCATCTTTTGCGAGGTAGTAGTGCACATTTAAAATATTAATATTACAAACTGGGAGAACGCAATAGCCACAAATAGCCTAGAAAAAGCGTCTTAAAGTTTCCAACTAGCCGCATATATGATACGATGCGTAAGTTATCAAGTGACGGTGTGGCAGTGAAGAGTATCTATGACTCATGTGCAAAGCGTCTCGGGTTTGATTCCCGCGAGTTCTTTTTTTTTTTTTTTTTTTTTTTTGCTTTTACCAATAAAGTAGTCATTTATAACTACAAGTAAAATATTAATTCATCCTATGTTTATAATGCATAAAACAATAGAAATTCCCAAATCAGTTGTAAAAACTTTTAATGTTCCATGTTAACCAGCAACAAAATGTAACCTATTCCGTAAATGTATTGATATCACCACCGTGAGTTATATTATGGTTACCACAGTCGTTATGTAAAAGATGTTCTTGACGCTTCGTGTTTATATCTGTTAGCAGCGTGCGAATAGCAAGAGGGATGAGGGGGAAATCCCCTTTGAGAATACTGGGTATATGCTACAGCCAAAGGTGATCATGATCGATATATCGAACTATCGAATAGCATCGGCATATCGAAATGTCAAAAAAATAATGAAATAGAGAAATATTGCAATATCGAATATTCGAAATTTTAATATAAGTAATATTTTCTGATATCGATATTTGGCGATATGCATTGATACATCGAAATATCACACAGTCTAACTAAAACTGTGCTATACCTGGATTTGGGTACTGAAAATTGATATCAATAATATATGGAACTGGAAAACATCGAAACAATGAAATATTGAAATTTCGGATATTAAAATAACGAAATATTGCAATATCGAAAATTGAAAATATTAATCGGTAATATTTTGATATTAATATTTCGATACCTGGAGATATCGATCGATGGATCGACATATCGAAATATCGCCCAATTTTACTATGGTTGAATTTGTTTGACAAATGGAATGGAGAAAGAGAATGTTTGGAAGTGAAAAAGAATAGCGGTGATGAATTTCGAAAAAGTAGCTGAATAGAGTAGCACCTTCTCAGTGAGACCATTATATAGTGCTAAACACGCGGAAAAGTTTTGTCTGGCCAATATACAATGTTAAACACGCGGAAAAGTTTTGTCTGGCCAATATACAATGTTAAACACGTAAAAACGATTTGATCGAGGCCAATTATACAAGTGAAAACGTTTCAAGCAAGGTTACTAAGATATTATTTAAAAAAAACAATATAAAACATTTTCTCCGTGACAAAAGCTATCGTATAGGACATCCAGGCTCGATTCTCAGTAGAACATGCTCAACTATAGGTCCACGTTTAATGTTCACTCGTATCGTGTCCGTGGGTTTTCTCGGGGTATTCCGTTACCCTCTCAGATTCTCATTCCACCAATTGTTCTAGCATCATTCACTTGCCTTAATCATAGTCTCCTTTAACCTAAAAGGCCATAAACGTGGGACGTTAAACTCAAAGATTTCAATTTCATTTTCAATATTCACTCGGCGCAAAAAAAGGGGACATCAAGTTTCCGTAAGTCCACCCAACCAAATAACAATCTAACACAAACTGCTTCTAATTTCTTTCTGTAAAGAAGGAAAACATTTGAAAAAGATATGCGCCACACGAGATGAAGCTTCACATATTGCTGTATTAATTTACTGGCAAAAAGACACAAAAGCCAAACATATATATATATATATATATATATATATATATATATATATATATATATATATATATATATATATATATATATATATATATATATATATATATATATATTACAAATTCCCTATTTTTCCGCTCCCGTAAAACGCCTTTCGACCTGATTAAACTTACTTCTTTGAGCTTCTACGTGGTATGCGCTTGAGTGCATTTGATGGTGGTAGGTATACGAAGCTAAAATGGATCTTCACAACAAGGGAAGGGGGAAAAAAGAGCGAAGTGAGTTGTTCAATATGATCAGAGTGTATATAGTATCCCTGCTATCCTTCTTCTACCACTACAACAGTGCTTAAACTTTACTTTTAGCAATAAGAAAAGAGGGGGATGAAAAACCTATCTTCCTTTCACCGGTTTTTTTTTTTTTACCAGGGTTGCCATACTCTAAGTTATTGATTATGCCACACATAGATCTAAATTAAGCTAGATTTACCTCAATTATGCTATATTTCACTAAATTATGCGAGTTTTCCTAAAATACAAAGAACGTACAATAAATTTTACACTGATGGATATAATAATTTTACTAGTTGCAATATGACGATGGGATTTTAGGTGAACATTGTTTGATCCTTTGGCTTCAAAGTGGTAATAATTATTATTTCCTATTGTTTACTGGTAAACCACAATGGACACTGAAATAGACATCATGAACCGAAACGATCGGTAATGGAATTCCTGTTCAAAATAGGTGATGAATCAGCCACATTAATTCACAGAAAGCTGCTTCTGGTTTTGGGAATCACACATTGGACTTCGCCAGTATTCAACGTTGGTGCAGCGGCAACATAAACTTTCCAGATCAGGCCAGAAAATTATGGCCTCTTTTGGTAGGATCAGTGAAGTGTCACTTTAATAGACTTCCTGAAACATGACTCCACAATTGACAAGGAGCGTTATTAATTGTCAACGAATAAGGTACGACGTGTGCTTTCCAGACCAAGAGATCGGAGCTGCAAGGTAAAGTCAACAAACTCCATCATAACAATACCAAAGTCTCACACAGCCATGATGACACATTAGAAAATTATGAAAATTGAGAATTTGTCCTTCAGCCTCCTTATAGTCCGGACTTGGCTCTTTCGGATTTCCTGTTTGGTCGTCTGAAGGCCCACTGCAAAGAAAAACATTCGACAGTGACAAGGCCCCATTCCTGTGTGAAACAATGGTGTAAAAGTCCGCCACCTGAATTTTATCAAAGTGGCATAGCATGGGCATGGGAACAATGTTGGCGAGATGCGTCACGGTAGATGGAGGATACATTGAGTGGCATGGTCTCATAGCCAAAGGTTCAAAGTATGTCCACTTAAAATTTCATCATACTGCAACTAATAACATTAATATAATTATTTGTGCAAAACTTATTGATCGCCCTTGTATCCTAAATCATATCTTTTTCCTTTATTAAATTATGGCGATCTTCTTAAGTTACGTTCGATTTTCCTAAATTATGCCAGTTTTCCTAAAGTATGCTACTTTTCCTAAATTATGCCGGTTTTCATAAACTATGCCAGATTCTCCTAAATTATTCCAATTTTCTTAAATTATATCAGAATTTTGAATGATATTTCCGTAGAAACTTTAAATGTTAAAATATTTTCATTATTTTAAGTGTGTTTATGTATCGTCATCCGCAGAAAAAAGTTCGCATATACTGTAACTTCCACATTTTCATTAATAACTCGCTCTTCTGACTATATTATCGCTTCTTTGTGCTTTCCTTAACAAAGCAGTGTAATAATGCATAATTATTTATTATTTTAGAGAAAAAATAAAGCAAAATAAGAAAATTATAAGCAAAAAACCTTTAATCTTATGAAACCTTAGTGTGTCAAATAATTACACGAAGAATATCCCGTGGGAAAAAAGAGGGAAAATGACACAGGTATTAGGAAACACTCACTAACATGTGAAGCTATTGAACAGAAACATGAACTGAAGAGTCAACTACGTATTTCTGCGTTTAATATGCAATTCACACTTCATGCACAGTTCCAATATGCAAAATCAGTCAATATCTTCAGTTGAAATTACTGATATAGGGAGAAAATGACTATTTAAAACTTCAGGTGTGAACGTGCGCTTGGAGCGATATATGAGCATTATTACAACATATTTTTTCATGAGTTGTCTCGGTGGTCAAGGGCGTTTAGTCGTGTTCTTGAAAGTCTAGCATCGGAGGGCGGCAGTTCGAATCTGCCTCCCGGCAGTTTTGATTTTTTTCAACATATGGAAACATTTCTTTAAATATAAAGTTCTGCTTTGAAGTGCTTGAAAAAAAATCAGATGAACTATCACGTTTCAAAGCCTGTTACATTTGTTCACCCTGTCATCATTTATATACGAAGACGCTAAAATGAGGAACGTTAACATTGTTATAATGGGAACAACTTTCTGATTTGAATACCAACCTTAAATCACACGTCCAAAATGAAAATTATTCATGTTCTGATACCTATTGTAATATACAGGTGTGTATATATAGAGAAAGAAAGAGAGAGAGAGAAAGTATAAGAGAGAGATAGAAAACAATATATGCTGTTATTTTAATTACAACGTAAAAAGTTATTGCAATTCATAATCTGGATTTTTACAAAGCGATTTCAACGCTTGAAGCGACTTAATATTCATAAAGCATCTTTTTCTTGAAGTGTCGCAAATAGTCCGATGCTTTGTAATATGTGCCAAAGAAATAAATGCATGTTTTTAACAGGATAGTATCGTCTACCTTTTGCTTCAATTGATGGTATAAAATAATGTTGAGTTGATTTGAACATCCCTTTCAGCATCGAGGCTATATGAGACGTTTACCTACTGATTAGCGTGAAATCCGAACCACATGAGCTCACACCGGGAATCGAACCGGGTCTCTTACGTCAAAGGTGCGTATGCTAACCGCTTAGTTACGAAGGAACTCGGTATGAAACTAGAATAGCACACATTACCCCATATTATTTCACCGAAAGATTTCTGTTTTATGATCAGTTAAAATAGTATTTCTGGACACCGTAGCGAAAAATGTATTTGCTTTTTCAAGTAGTGTACGAAAAATACAAAGAATAAACACAGTAGAAACGAAACCAAGAAATGAATTCAAAGTAAAGTGCTTTGCCTCTCTCGAATAAATCACTCAATGTATTACAAGTGCATATCTCGTGCATTTCCAGTAGAATTATTAAAACGCGCTGGCTTTATAACTTGGCTGTGTGGGCTAGTGGCTGGCATGTGTGTCTGTGGTGTACAGGGTACCGGGTTTGATTCCCGGTGGGAGAACTTTTGGAATTTTAAATGTTCTCGACGTGTCTGTGTTTGTGTTCGTATCATTCAAGGTTACTGTAAAACGTGTATAACCGAGTAGGAAATATACAGAAGTTACTGATAAGGGGAAAGTAGACTTTGGTAAGTGAACTTCGGGGCCGCCTTTCGCGACGTAAATTAAGAAGAAAATAAGTGGGTTTAGCGAGGCGCTTGAAATTACAGTAATGATTGACGGTTCGGTTCCCAGTCCGGTTTTCTTTCAATATAAGGATATTTTATTTTTTCTAAATACAACGTTACATTTTTAACATTTGAATTGGTTATAAAAACAAAATCAGATAAACTGTCAGCTTTCAAACCTCTGTCACTTTTATTCACCATCTGTTTGTATACGAAGATGACGCTATGGAAATGCTAGCACTACCAAAGTTCAAATAGATTTCTAAGTTAATATCAAATTGAAAACACACGCCCAAAATGAGAATATATGTTTCTGCTTTATATGTATAGTTCAATTATACCAAACAAAATCCGCTATCCCCATTCCCTTTGGCGGTAGGGGTAACTTTAAAATTTTAAAGTGGGACCCCCATTTCTTATTGGACATTTCGATTCTCCAGAGAAAACTGACTGATTTCACCCAGAATTGAAAACAATTCCTTCACAGATGGCACTTTAATCGATACGGGAAAAGGAGGGGTAGCAAAACGTTATGAAATTGTTTTTTGTCAGATCCGTGCTCTGTGGTCATACAGTTAGCATACTGGACTGCACAGTCAGAGATCCTGATTTCAATTCCTAGTAACCCTAGGGGAACACCAAATGAGTACATAACAAGTAGTGACTATTTTCATGAATATATGCATCATATAAAAATCGCTTAAAGTTTGATACTAAGATATTATTATTATTATTATTATTATTATTATGTTACATATTACTTGAGCTTATAATTAGGAAGACCTAGGCGCAGATGGGAGGACAATATTAAGATGGATCTAGCAGAAATAGGAATACAAAGTAGAAACTGGATCCAGTTAGCTAAGGACAGAAGTCAGTGGAGAGCACTTTTGTGAATGCGGCATTGAACCTCCGGGTTCCATAGGCCATAGAATTAGTTAGTTAGTTAGGAGGGTAAGTTTGCCTAAAGTCAGCCGTCTCCAGTAGTCAGCCATTTTTCAGTAAAAAGCATATTAAATAAACATACAGTAGCTTGTTATCAAACAAATAATCAACTACAACTTAAATCAGAGCTCCAGTATTCAACCTCATTTGTTCTGGCCTGGTGTGACTCCTCGTGGTAGAAAAGAAAAATTATCATTTGAGGTCTGCTGATGCAAGTGAGCAAAGTGCGCATTTTGTTAATAAAACAATAAGGAAGAAGCTTTACTTCAAAGTTAAGTTAAAATTATATTATTGTAAAATAGTACGAGTTATTCCTTTCTTCTATGCATGAATGTATCGTAGCTTATTAAAAATCCGTGGTTTATGATACAAAACAAGATATTGCGTAGAAATAAGGGGGCTGACTACTAAAAATGACTCTTCACTTCAATTTCCAATGGTCAGCCCCCCATTACTTTCCACGGACGGCTACTGGATACATATACTCCAGTAGTCATCCACTTATCATTCATTCAATTTAAATGACACATGACATACAACTAAGACACTTAACTAATACGTAGAAGACTTTTCTAACGATTTAATGAAAAAGTAACTGTTATGATGTCACTAATTGCATCATACAAGTATAATAGAGTTATAAAGTACGGGACAAAATTAAACGATCAAAAATGCCATTAAAACTTATGACGATGTTGGTCGTTTATTTTTGTCCCGTACTTTAATATCAGTCTGATATTGTAACCATTTCAATTCTTGTATTTTTCTAGAACTGAGGGAAAAAAGGTTAAGGATTTATGGCTGGTCTGAATTATTTCTCTAAAATTTAAAAAGGACAGGTAATGAGTATTTATTTTACCCTAATCAAGGGCGCCGATTTCCCTGTAAATTTGGGGGTCATTCGGATGCGGAAGGTTAGGATTTTAAGACAAATTGCATTCAAATTATGCCAAATATTGTATATTCATAAATACAATAGGGGGCCCACATAAGCTTTGGGGGCCCGGGCCCCCCGGCCCTAGCAGAATCGACGCCCTTGACCCTGATCATAGCTTAGTCTTTTAATCTAAGGTAGCTATGAGGAAGTAAGGGTTATCAATATCTAATTGATTTATTTTTTTAAATTACTCCGCACAATGTCGCGTTTCTGCACGTTTTTAATTCCAAGGCTGCAATTGCTCTTCAAGTATTATTATTATTATTATTATTATTATTATTATTATTATTATTATTATCTGTTCTTATCTGCTCTGTTCCTAGAGTTGCCTGATTGCCGAAACAATACAGAATAATCATAAATATTTACATTCTAACTCACTGTGAGCGTGAGGAAAATATGTCTAACAGTTTAAGAACGCGTGATTTAGCGTTTCTTTCAACCAGTCCAAAGACATCTACTGGAATAGACTCAGTGTCAGATGTTTTTGCAATCAGGTGCGTTGAGGATACTCTATCCAAAGAGTCTTCTTATTCTACACTAATGAACACATATAAGGCTATTGTTCTGTCCGAAGAGGATCGATCTGCTATCAGTAGATACTTGCTAGTGAAATGTTCGATATCTTAGTCCTGGAACATACCAAATTTTAGCAATTGGCCGTCTAGAGCCTACAAATATATTTTCGATATCAGAAATAGACGTTACGTCTGACTCAAACCAGGAAAACAACATATCCGTTATGGCATCTTGTACTGAAGCGAGGCAAGGTGAAAGGTCTGCTTCTGCTTCTACAGTCAGTAGAGCCAGAAATAACTCAATATGATCTCAGAAGAAATTCAAAGAAAACCTTCGTAAAATACTTCCATATCATCTGGCTTTGATTAGCATCTTTTCTGGCTAGCTCCAATCAAAAACAAGACTACCAAACATGTGCCCAGAGAAAAGGTTCAAAGTGCAGTATCCTCCCAAGCATGGAGAAATTATCAGATGGTAAAGAATGAAAAGAAAAGAAAACTAGAAGAGGAACGTCTAAAATGAAAAAGGGAGAGAATACAAAAGAAAGGAAAATTTTTAAGTCAAACAAAAAGAAAAGGACTGTCAAGCCAAGTAGCACTAGTAGTTAAAAAGACGAGACGCAAGAAGTTGTTGAAATGCCGTCTAAGGCCTGAAGAGGAATTCATAAGTGATATTGAGAACGATACACTTAAATATATTGGGTGTCACTTTTGTGATCACTGGTACCACTTAAAATGCACATGCCTCAGTGAATTATCGTACGAGGAACCTGCTAAACAAGTGCTTATGTGTCCTGAATGTGCTTAATGAACTTCATATTAAAGGGTTAATGTCATAGCTAAATATAAATATCAATGTAAATATAAATAGGCCTATATATTAGTTTTAAATAGGCTAGTCTAGGCCGAGGCACATTTTTCTTAGTTTATGGTAAATATCATACAAGAAGTCTTTTTTCCTGTATCGCAATATATTTTCCACCAGGCCTGCTTCTAGCCACAGAGGTTTGGGGGGCATAGATATGTTAGGGGGGGCAAGTCATTAAAAATCTCTTACACATATCTAAATTGTGTTTTTTGTGTTGAGGTCTGGAGGGGCCACGAAAAGTTTAGAAGGGCCAGGCCCCCTAGCTCCCTCTAGTTGCGGGCCTGTTTTCCACGTAGTTTTTCTTTGTAGGAACTCTGAGTGCAATATATTTGTCCCTTAATTTGCTACTGAGGAATTGATCTCTAAAATTCCATTAAAAAAGTCAATTCTATAGTGTGGCTGAGTACTGGTTAAAATAATGGCTGACCTTTGGTTTTCATAGGCCGACTACTGTTTTTTTCAGGGTTTCTGGTATTTTCTTTTTCCTGTGTAATTATTTATAAAAGATTTCCTATGCGAGCTACACAAACGTAAAATTTAAACACTGTTCTTTCTAATGACATATGCAGTAAAAGTTATTAGTAAAAAATGATTTTTTTATACTTTAACAAAGTTGAAAATCTCCTTAAATGGTCAACTACTGGCACATTTACCCAATTACTTGAGATGCAAACTATAGTTGCAATTTTTTGAAGGAATGTTGCCTAACTGGAAAGTAGAACTTTACATATTGTTTTGTCTGTGAAACATATGCTTGTTTAGCTTTATTTGAAAGTGTTAATTTTGCCAAAAATATTGAACGTTGGAAAACCGCAATAGCATTTCCTTATACGGGCCAAAAAAAAGAGAGCTGATATTTCTAAAGGAGGCAATCGTAATAAAAACGGATAGGAGATAAACATAAATCGAAAATGTTATGTTGAAAACATTTTCATTGATTTTGTCTTCTGCCTCAGGCACTGACAATGTCAGACAAATATTGTCTATTACGTTTAAAATTGCCTACAGGAAAGTTGAACAGAATACCACAGATCTTATCACTCAGTAATCAGTTGTGAAGTGCTCCCTTGTAGTCAAACAAGCATGTCCAGAAGGCTCCAGGCAGTCATCGATGTAGAAGGTCATTGGACCTCCTATTAGACACTTATATATAAACAGCCCTTTTCAGGGCTACGTATTCCCTTCCATTCTTTCTTTTTTTTTAATGCCAATGAAAATGTATCTACGTAACTTTCAATGAAAATGAAAAAAAAAACAACATAATAGCAGTGGACAAGACTCGATCGTGCGAACTTGTGTATTGTAATCTCTCACTTATCCCTTGAGCTACGAAGTAACACGTAGATTTTTCTTTTTGAAACATATATTAGTAGTTCATAACAACACACTCTCTTTTTATGTAATTCATGTGCCCCTTGCTGCTATCGATGGCGTGAAAACAAAATGCTACACATTACCCCATATCATTTCACCAGTAGATTGCTGTTTTCTGATCAGTTAAAACAGGATTCCTGGATATCTAAGCGAAAAATGTATTTCTTTTTCATGTATTCTACGAAAAACCTAAAGAGTAAACAAAATCGAGACAAGCAAGTTTCTCGAACAAACCACTCAATGTATCAGTGTCATTGCAAACAACGTCTCGCTGAGGTAATGAATAACAACATGTAGTAAAGATCATGGGGTCTTCAGATCAAATACAGCTTGTCATATGGTTTTGTTTTCTTCAGCACAATAGACTTTTTTAAAAAATTATCCAGTCATGTGAGAAAAACAAATTTTGCAGAAATATAACATTTCGTTTTGAGAGGCGTATTAGCACGAAGAAAAATTTTTTTTCTTGCAATCCAAACCGTGAGTCTTTCGATAAGCACCATCCAGTGTGTTGTCGTCGGCAACGTTACGTTTTTTCTTTTCTTTTTTTCTCGTTTTTGCGCATCACATTCTGTTTTTCAATGACTTCTAATGCTAAATTTTAATCCGCTGTTACTTCGTTCGTCGTTTTCACTTCCACCTACAATATTAGATTTAGGCATAGCTGACTATCCTCTAATTTGTATCGAAGTTTTGTCAAGTTTCTAGTGAACGTCAGCTAACCATTTTCTTCCAAGTACTAAATGTATTCAAATATTTATTTCAAACGGCTGATTTGATTTCCCGTGATGATCGGACAGACAAACACGACGTCACTTTTACATATTGACCGCCTTATTTGGAACTTGCCCCATTTCCCCCTCAAAAGTGGATTTTTAAGGACAACGGAAGATGGGCTCACATATTTTATAATAAGGTTTTTATATCCATCTGTTCCTCTTACGACATATGTGTTAATGAATCCGACTGGATCAAATGCTAAATATCGTATATTTAAAAGATAATTTCAAGTGCTTCATCCGTTTTGCTGTGAAGACAAGACACAATCTCGATGTCATCATTCTTAAATATTGAGCAAAACCGATACAAATTGCCCCTCTTCTCCATTTAGTACCGAAATTTCTAAACACGGTCGGACACGTGCACTAGTTTTAAATAAGGAATTTATGTATCATATTTCATCTCACAAACGTGAGAGATTCTATTTTTGGCATACATTTTAACCCCCTCTCTTCTGTTTGGATACGCATTTCAATAAAAATGGCGTGACAACAACCCAGTCCGAGGTAGGTGTTAACTATGTTAATAAAATTCATTTCAAACGGTTCAGCCATTTTTCGTTATGATAATACGATAATTCATTTCGTTATGATAATACACAATTCATATAACGTGTTTTTAATTTATATACTATGCAAATATAGGTTAATAGTATTGTTCTGTCTTGTTATTTATTTATTTAAGTTATTTATTGATATAAAATTGAGGTGTTACGTTTAATGTTTAACAATACCTAGCATTTACCATGTTATCAACCGTGAAGTAGCGAATTTTGTGTCTAATATTTATATTATATTCAATTTAATGTGTCACGCTAGTAGCAAATTAAGCATAAATGCGAAAACATTGTTCACTTTCAGTTCTCAAGAGAATTTCTTTCCTGTCTTTCTATTATTTTGTCAATAGCTTACAAAACACTGGCATCAGACTTTTGCAATTATATTTTTTAACGTTTTTCCCATAAACTCCCCTGAAAATTTAACCTGAATCGACCCTTACGGGGAATCGAACCCGAGACTACAAGAACCAAAAACACTCGCGCTAGCCACTAGACTTTTTTATTTTTATTCCACGTTAATTAGTAAGCCCACGTTTCATATAGCCTCGCTGTTGAAAGTGTTACGTGAATATAGACTAGACAAAAATTAATTATTGGTGTCCATTTCAGGATCACTCAGTATTGTGTTTTTAAGTGTTAGAGTGTTACAAAATCCAAAACTTTTCAGTGCCTTATTAAACAACTTATTTTTTTTAAAAAAAGTCTTGAATGTGTATTCACGAATAAAATAAGAATAAAAATCACTATTAGAGACAAACATTTGCAGTAAAAGGAAAAGCAGAAACTATTTGTGTAATTAAAAATGTATATCTTTGTCAAAATATTTGTGACTTGGTGTAATCTATATTCACGTAACATTCCTCCACTAAAAACATGCTACCGAGTGATCCTGAAATGGACACCAGTAAAAAATTTTGGTCTAGTCTATATTCACATAACAAAAGGAACAAGAAACTAAAAATCAACTCAACACTACTTTTATACCACCAATAGCAGCAAGAGGCAGACGATACTATCCCGAAAAAATGCATTTATTCCTTTGACCCGCATTGCAAAGCATCGGACAATTTGCAACATCAATTACAAAAGCTTGAAGAGAAAGAATCTTTATGGACAATAAGTTTCTTACATACAATATTCAATTATAAAATGCCTACTACTTATCTTTCTTATTTAATTTATGGGGCGCGATGTTTCACTGGTAGAGCGCTTACCTTTGGTGCATGCGGTCTCTGGTTTTATTCCGTCCAAGTAAGCTTGTGGTGGACAACATTATGTCCGTGACTTTTCTCACAGCATTTCCTTTTCCTTCCACTTTCTCATTCCACCAATTCTTATATAATTTTTCTTACTTTAATTATCTTCTCCCTTAGCCTAAAATAGCAGGATTCTAGAACACTGGTCCGTATACCAATTGAGTGGTGATGAAGAAAGCAATCAACCTGGTTAACCTGCCTTCACTCGCTATCGCTTGCTCGACATTACTATATGAATTGTGTATTGAGATTTGATAAAGGAAAGAACCAAACTGGTTACTAATCCAAATTCTCCTCTATGTGAGGACCAGCAATCTAGAACCTTCCCGCCTAAAGGGCGTAATAGTGGGATGTTAAATATTTCATTTCATTTTATAATTTAATTTAGCTCTTCCACATAATATTTTATCTAATATAATAACAAAATATTATCAAGTGCTCGCAAAGCTGGGGGCGATCTCGGACTCTACCGTAATGTGCGGTAATCTTATTAAATATGTTTCACTACTAGATCAGTTGTTGAATGTTTCATAATGCTATAC
This sequence comes from Thermobia domestica, assembly GCF_964235325.1. Taxonomy (NCBI): domain Eukaryota; kingdom Metazoa; phylum Arthropoda; class Insecta; order Zygentoma; family Lepismatidae; genus Thermobia; species Thermobia domestica. The sequence continues at coordinate 50,025,665 of NC_137458.1, forward strand.
TAAATTCCATAAACATTCAAGCGAAATAAGTAAAATTGATGAGATTGACAATTTAAACCGCACAGTATTGTAAAGCTGGCGGTGTAAATATTTACTCCATTACGCAAACTCTGTTTCAAATACAACCATTATTATACAGTTCATTTTCATAAACTTGTTCTTATAGCAACTATATCATTTCCTATTTAAATTCAATTTATAGATAATTTTGTGTTACATATCAGCTGATACTCATACTATAAACTATACAATAAGTTAACATTCGATGTAAATAAATAAGAAATGTATAATGTTACAGATTCTGGAATTGCAATTTAATTCAATTTTAAACTGTATACATTTTCTATATGATTGTTTAATTTACTTTATAAAAATCCAGATTATGATTTACACTAACTGTTTTAATTAAAAATACAAGCTTATACAGGGTGCGGGGAAAGTCCCGGAACGGTCCAATATCTCGCGAAATATACAGATCAGCAAAACAAAAATAACACGTGTTAAACAGTTTTGAAAAATCTATCCAATGATACCAAACGCAACCCTCCATTCCCACACGTGGGGTAACTTTAAAATTTTAAATGGAAATCCCCATATTTTGTTGCACATTTGGATTCTTCAGAATAAGTAACAGTGATTTGACCCAAAATTGAAAACAGTGCCTTCACGGATAGCACTTGAATCGACACATAAAAAATGGAGGCGGTAAATATTTATGAAAATGGGGCCTCTCAGTGTCGAGCTCTGGGCCATGCGGTTAGCGTACGGGACTGCGGCATGAAAGGTCGTGAGTTCGATTCCCACGCAGAGTAAAATTTTTATGTGATTTTTTTTACCCACATAACGAATTCATACATTTTAACTTCCATAAAATAATGCATTTGTCCATATTTATTAATTTGCAAGAAAATACAAATGGTGACAAAAATGGCTTATTTTTGTTGTAAATAACCCTACTACTAAGAACTACTTCATAAAGCTACTTTGCAAAACAATTATCGATATTGTATTCCATGTAACTTCATCTTTGCACACACTGTTTTCAATTTTTGATCAAATCACTATCACTTTTTCTGGAGAATCCACATATGAAATAAGAAATAGGGGTTCCCATTTAAAATTTTAAAGTTATCCCCCGTAGTCCCCAAGGAGGTAGGGATAGGTGATTGCGTTTTCTACCATTGGATAGCTTCTTTAAAACTATTTAACATGTGTTATTTTTGTTTTGGTGATATTTATACTTCGCGAGATATTGGACCGTTCCGGGAATTTTTCCGCACCCTGTATACAGTATTTTATCTCTCTCTTTCGCACTCTCACTCTCTATATTACAACTGAGTGTTGCAATAGGTATCAAGAACATGAATAATTTTCATTTTGGACGTATGGTTTAAGGTTGGTATTCAGATCACAAATCTGTTCTCATTATAACGGATGTGGTATTAACGTTAATAAGGATCGTTAACGTTCCACATTTTAGTGTCTTCGTATAGGGGTATATAGCCTAATTGATGAACATAGTAAATAAATGTGACTGAGCTTTGAAAAGTGATTGTTCATCTGGTCTTGTGTTTTTAAGCACTTCAAACTAGACATTTATATTTTAAAAAATATTTCACTATATTGAAAAAAAAAAAGCGTTCAGCACTCAGGCTCGAACTGCCACGCTTCGGTTCTAGAATTTCATCAGCATTGCTAAACCCGCTTGGCCACGCAGGCATGTTACGAAATACCGCGTTCTGATATTAGAAATAGACTCGCTCCAAGCGCAGGTTTACACTTGGAGTTTTAAATAGCCATTTTCTGTTTTTTTCAGTAATTTCAACTGAAGATATTGATTGATTTCCCATATTGGAACTTAACGTGAAGTGTGAATTGTATGTTCATCTCAAAAATACATTATTTTCTGTTCCTTCAATTTTACGTATTTGTGAGTGCTCCTAATACCTGTGCACTGTATGGAGTGAATTTCCCTCGGGATATTCTTCGCGTAATTATCTGACAGACTAAAGTTTCATAACAATCACAGTTTTTTGCTTATAATTTTCTTATTTTGCTTTATTTTTTCACAAAAATCATAAATAATTATTCATTACTACACTGCTTTGTTAAGGAAAGCACAAAGAAGCGATAATATATTAAGAAAACTGAGTTATTAATGAAAATGTGGAAGTTACAGTATATGCGAACTTTTTTTTGCGGATGACGATACAAAAGAAGTAATTTAACGCTGTCGGGGACGATAACAAAACAAGTAGCAGATAAACTTATACATAAGTGCTATTAATATTGTTCGAATATCTGTTATTCAAATTTTCGAATATTCGTTAATCGAATAATGATATATTCAAATTCTAGTATGCATACGACTAGTATACATACGACACATCTCATCTAGAGTATGAACAATGCATACTATAGCATTCAATCGTATTGATAAATAGCAATAAATACTCAGTTTCAAAGGAAGTTAAAAATCAAAAATATTTTAAATTTCTCTAAACATCTTGAGAAAAAGGGTTCGTTCTCTGGTTTCAAAAATGGGAAGGAGAGGAAGAATGGATTTATTATCTTTCGAAGAGTTGAGTTGATTTTGAGTTTAACCTTCCTTTCAACAGCGAGGCTGTATGACACGTGGATCTACTGATTTAACGTAGAATCTGAACTACATGACTCCCGCTGGGAATTGAACCCGGGTCTCCCAAGGTGCGTACGTTAACCGCTTAGCCACGAAGGAGCTCTATATCTTTTGAAGAGCTCCCAACAAATCGCAAGTCTTCCAAGAGCTCCCAACAAATCGCAATAAGTAAGAGCTCGCAAGTCTTATTTAAGAGTACGTTACAGCCGTGACTAACCGTAAGAAAGGACGGAAGCATCGGAGGTAGAAACGCAGTTAAGTTTTAATTAATATTAATAATAAACAGATTGGAAAAGCTAGCAGCTTCTTGTGCAGTTATACTTTACCTGAAGTTATTCTGAGACAATTAATAACACAACATAATATACTGACCGGTTTCATTACTTCAACACAGAATTAGTGGTGGGCACAAAAACCGGTTTTCACCGAAAGCGGTTCGGTTTTTTACCGGATACGGTTAGGTTTTCTTCAAAACCGGTTTCAGTTTTTCCAAAACTGGTTCTATTTCTGACCAGAATAGTACTTCGTTTTTCTCCGGAAACCGATTTCGTTTCCACAGAAATAGTTCTGTTTTTTCCAAAACAGTTTTCACTGAAACCAGTGTCGGTGAAAACCGAACCGGTTTTTTTTGAGAAAACCGAAACTGATTTCGGTGAAAAACCGAACCAGTTTTTATGGAAAACCGGAAGCGGTTTCGGTGAAAAACCGAACGATTTTGGAGAAAAACGAAACTGATTTGGGTGAAAAACGAAATGTTGGTTTTCTTCCTAGAAACCGGTTTTCGGTTTTATAAAAAAACGATTTTTCCCATCCCTACACAGAATATACTGACCGGTTTCATTATTTCAACACAGAATATACTTGGACTCGTTTCATTACTTCAACACAGACTACACTTGACCCGTTTCATTACTTTAACAGTAAATATATTGACAGCTTTCATTATCTCAATTATTCATAAAGACCCTAGGTGACGATGGTTAAACCATCAAGTTATTATTCCCCTTCCCCCTTTTCTCCAGAAAAATGAAATTGCGCTAGGTTTGGCCAGAATGCAAAATATGCAGAGGCTCTTCTGCAGGAGAAAGAATGAATTTATGCTAGATTTGGCCAGGATGCTAAAGCCAATATCGCAGATGTCCTTCTCCAGAAAAAAAAAATAATGAAATTATGCTAATTTAGTCAGGATGTTAAACCCAAAATGACAGATGCTCTTCTGTAGAATAAAGAATAAAATTCAGCGAGGACACTTAACCCAAGGTGCTGATGCTAACTGCACGTAAATTATGTCAGATTTAGCACCAAGATGCAAGATATGGTTTCACTGTTTTTTCACCCACTCCGTTTTCTGGCGAATTTTTACTCTCCAACTCCCCTTCCCGCCCTCAACATACACTTAAAAGTCAAAGTGGCCGCAGGGTTTCGTGGAACATTTCCCTAACTTCCCTTTAATTAAAAGAGAACGTATGAGTCATGTCCAGGAATTCCTTTTACGAATTCTCTCCACCTGAATACCCTTCACGTCACACTGAAATCTGAGGCAAGTTTTTAGCCAATTCAATAAATGGAAGAAAAACACGAATAGAATACAGTATAATGAGTAAGTTGAAGGGAAACGGGATTGTTAAGGGAGCAGAAAAGCATTAGGGGGAAAAGGGAGGAAGGAATAAAGAGTGCTCTTCCTACGTCACAACCCCTAATGTTTTTCTAGTAAAGTGAGGATAATACATGTCAATTTGACAGAATGCACGGTTTATTCAACCTTTTAGAGTATATACTACATAATTGCAATTGCATGTTAAAAGCTTTGCACGAAAAGTTCACATTTAAATCACATTTGCTGATGTCAGTCATTTATTACAGTAGAAATGGCAACTATTGCGTATTGTGCCCGTTCCATGTACCCGAAACTTCATCACTTTTGTCTATTAAAAGACGAACAAAACTGTATATAAAAAACAGAACGTCTCTTAAACCCTACATCTTGTTTTAAAAAGAAAGAACGTCTAGCGCTAGCGCAACGGCACTGAAACTTGTCTCGGGGCTCTTAAAAAGAATAAGAAGTCCATGAGAACAATACATTAGGAATTCTAGGATGGGTGTTTAATAAGTATCTGGACATTTAATTTGTATGACACATGAATTGAGATCAAATATACTACTGCCCCTCTCACTGATCTAGTGGCTAGCGCGGGTGCTTTTCATTAACGGCTTCCTGGATTCGAATCCAGGTGGGAGAATAAAATTGAATGTATTACGGTGGTTCTTCGGAACAAACAATAGGTCCACGTCTCATATAGCATCAGTGATGAAAAGGGACGCTAAACTTAAGCATACTAAACTATATTACTTTCTGACAAAATCTCCTGCTGTTGTATGTTTTTTCTTCATCCGTATAGGGGCTACTGTGTTCTGTCAACGTAGAAATATGTCCCTGAACCAGCAGAGCACTGCCTGAATCACTTTATCATTCGTGTAGAATTTTTGTTCTCAAAGATACTTCTTCAGAAGGCCGAAAGTACGAAAATCACTCGGAGTCAAGTCACGGATGGCAGTGTCTCAACGCAATTGACCAGTAATTGCTACGCAATTGACCAGTATTAACGATAGTATGAGGTTTGGCGTTATCATGTTGAAGAGGCAGGTGTGAACATTCAGCAAGCGAGGCAGACTATACATGAAAATGCCATATGCTAAAGATGATGATACATTATACAGTGGATCCCTACCAGAAATGGATGTTCGGATCTCACGCATCAAAATCACGTATAGTACTATGCCAACAAGGAGTGGACATGAATTTTACAGTGGTAAAAAGGACTGATGTACTATATAGCCTAGGAAAATCGCTACGACAACGGAAGGTACGGGTTTCCCCCCTTTTTTTTTTTCTCTTTTTGGATCAAAAGTTCCAATATATTTCAATCAAAAATTTCTTGTATCTGAACAACTACATATAATGTAGCCAAACCCAAACTATCACTTAACTCAGTATGATGTGCTTATTCCGTTAAAAATGCGAAAACTCGATTTAGGAGCCGTTCCAAACTTTTGTGGCCCCTGATCCAAAAACTAATTCTTGGCCAAGATCGCAATCTTTTGATCCATTTTTTTGGATCATTCCTAAAATTCTTGGCCATAATCGCAATCTATTGATCCATTTTTTTAAATCATTCCTAAAATTCTTGTTTTCTTAAATAAATCAGGATACCTAAGATTGCCATGATACGTCGCTGAAATAGAAAATATGCACGGGGTGGTTAAGATTAGTTGAAAACTCAATGGGGAAAAAAAGTGGGTAAGCTAAGAAGATTGCACGATAATACGAAGTTGAATATTAGATAAATGAATAATAATAATAATAATAATAATAATAATAATAATAATAATAATAATAATAATAATAATAATAATAATAATAATAATAATAATAATAATAATGGTTAGAGTTGTTTGACACAATATAAGATCTATTGGCGAGTTTGTGTTTCCTTAACGATAAACCTTCAAGTTCCTTAAGCAGTGAAGTTAGTTAGTATATATGTTTTAGAAGCCAGTAGAAATCACTAAAAGAAACGAAAAAAATCCGCAACCTGTACGTACAAAACTTGGCACTGAAATATTTCATAATAGAAAGAGAACTAAATAAATCGGAAGAACCCTCGAGACACAAAATCAATAAAGTAATATGACAAATTCCACTTGAAAACTATCGACGGAATGACGATGATCATAGAGACTCGACACAGTCGAGCGAAAGTGGTGGTGGTGGAAAGAGAGAGAGAAGGGCTTTTCAAGATAAATTTGCTTTTCTTCTTTCCTCTAACTTTCTCTCTCTTTCTCCGTCAACGATTTCGTTGAAGAATAAGGGGCTTGTAACTCGGAAGGAATCGATGAACCACGAATACTGATTCTCCCAACTCCACACTTTCACACAAGTGGTAAGATTGGTACCTGCAGTTCCTATAGCAACGAACGAAAAACGTAATTTCTAGCTGGCATGGAGGTTCAGTTGATGTCACCAGAGGAAATGTGAGTGAACGAGAAAGCGAGAGAGAAAGAAGAAGAGAGAGGGTTGAAAAAAAATGTCATAATGTCCACACTTCAAAAGCTGACCTGAACTTTCTCTGTCTTGCTCCCTGAACGTCTGTCTCTTCTCTTACTTCCAAAAACCTTCAAAAAAGATAATTCAACGTGAATTTTCCTCGGAAATTCATTGCTAGAAAAAAAAGTTTTTTTTTAAAAAAAAAAAAAGAAAGAAAGAAACGCAAGCAGTAAACAAAAACCACACATCTCTCTGGTGGGAAAGGTAGAATACAAACAATCCCTCCTCGGCACGATGTCCTGTTTTGGTATGCAGCTTTCGTTGTTGGTATATGGACGCAAAGTAGTACTATTACTACTAGTAGTACATTTCTCAAGTTGATGGAGAACCAGCGTTCAAACTCAAAACATTCCAGGAATTGTTGAACACACTTGTTTTTATTCATCAACTTACCTAACCCCTTCATTATTAATGACTCAGCATCGATCTGTGAGGAACAAGTAACTCAACCTAACTGCGCCACCACTTTGTGAATTATTAAAACTTTTTTCAAAGAGGAACAAAAATATAGTTTTAAGTAGTTTATCTCGTGTAATCAGCCAGGTGACGTGACGTGTGGTGAGATAGTTATACTGAAAACAAGCAGGATCATGCTGGGACTTCTTTCTCTCTCTCTCTCTCTTTTTCTTTCAGTTCATGTCCCATTTAAAAAGCAAGGTTAGTGAAGTAGGGTTATGAAAAGTATTGGCTGGGAATAGGATAATTATGATGGCTGCAGCGACAAAGCTTTGATTTTAGGAATGAATTAAAGCCTGTTACAAACATCTTGGCATTTCAGCTAAACGAATAAAATGCAAGCTCTGGCGCGACGTTGCCAAGTGGTAAAGGGGTGTGGCTATGGCTAAGCTGACAAACTACAGTACTATCAGGTGACAGGGAATAGACGTGGATGTGTAAAAAATAAACGTGGCAATACCGCCGCCTTCAAATTCCAAGATGTTTGTCACGCCGTTTAATGAAAGCATCGGTTTTAAGAAAACTTATAAAATTTACTTTTGACTATTTCCAACTCTTGAAATTCGACTATATGGAAGATTTTCGGTTCCCCTCGTGCTTCTTCAAGTATATCTATTTATCAATTATTCCAATTCTTTTCGCCCAACGGTTGATTAGCTGCGTTGTAAATCAGGGTGTCTACTAAAATTCCAAAATGAAATTTCGTGACATTTTCTTTACCAAACCATAAAATTTAGTAACATTTTCAACAGCAAATTTGGGTGCGAATCATGCCAAATTTTCATGCATGCGATAGAAGCGTGCTTTGCTTGCGATTTGGTAGCGTCTGAAACCAACCATAGACATTTTTGGTGGTGAATTTTAACGTTTTATAAAACAAAATTTTCCAGTCTATACTTATATTTGTACAGATGGAAAAAATCGTGACCTAAAAGTTAAATTCCGTGACTTTTTCTTGACTTTCATGAACGTTTTCTGATTTCGTGACTTTTTCATGACTTTCGTGACTTTCGTGACCGATAGGCACCCTGTAAGTGCAAACTGTACTTATTAGGAAAGGTTGAAGAGTCTTAGTCTGACCTCATACCGATACTATGCTCAATCGAATTCTTTTTACATATGAAACAATTATGCAAACGGAGAAATCCTCGATCGCAAGCGTGCTTGAATTATGAGCATTAAAAGTTCAAAATTGAACACATTTTGCAGAAAGTCTGAGGTAACCATTTCTTAAGAAAGACGCTTCATTTTTGGTATTGGGAGATTTTCTTGGGTGTCCAGCAAAGTGATGAAGTCAAAACATACGCAATTTGCACGATAGAGGGCATTTATTAGGGAGGAGGTAAAGGGTAACAGCATCTTACAACTTGCAAATTGACTCCTGTTCGGTACATAGGGTCGATAAGGTAATAAAAATGTATTTGCTACTCCTATTCGACTATATTGTCTTCAAATATCACTTTACTGTGTGGTCATCTTAATCTTTCCCTTCTTACATTGTATATTGTTTATCTAATTTGTAACTGTATGGGATTCTCATCCATAGTATTGTGATAACTCATGCCAGTGGTTCCCAACCTGTATGTCGTTCAGTTCCATAGGGTATGTCGCGAAATTTCAGAATTTAAAGATCATGAAGCATTTAGTAACTAGTTAAAACTTATTTTGAGACACACGGTACCAGTCAACACGTCTAGCGGCAGAACAATACTATATAGAGTCACTACTTCATAGAAATCTATACCTTTACAATATTATAGTTTATATTATTAATAAAAAATGAAATAAGTGTGTCGCAATGTCACGGGGGTTCGCTGAAGTGTGTTGTGTGTGAAAAAGATTGAGAACCACTGCCCTATTCAACTGAATTATACTTTTTTCGGTCTTGTTTGGACTAATGTTCAAACTAAGAGGACCATATTTTAAGAAACATTGATCTAGAAAACCAGAAATAACAGCGGTGAGAATCGATGTGCTACCCACACATCACAAATCTAAAAACCATCTGGCGAATGGAGAGTTTAGTTTCAAAATACACTTTCATTATTTTTTAAAAGTGAAATACTCCTAACCATTTACGGACAGCTTTAGCGAAGTTAAGGTAGTAATACTGTCCATGAGATGAGAATAGAATGAGTTATTCTGTCGATATGTGAGACGAGATGAGAATGAATTATTCTGTCGAGATACGAGACGAGACGTAAACGAATTATTCTGTCGAGATGCGAGACGAGACGAGAATGAATGATTCTGTCGAGATGCGAGACGAGACGAGAGTGAATGATTCTGTCGAGATGCGAGACAAGACGAGAATGAATGATTCTGTTGAGATACGAGACGAGACGAGAATGAATGATTCTGTCGAGATGCGAGACGAGACGAGAATGATTGATTCTGTCGAGATGCGAGACAAGACGAGAATGAATTATTCTGTCGAGATACGAGACGAGACGAGAATGAATTATTATGTCGAGATACGAGACGAGACGAGAATGAATTATTATGTCGAGATACGAGACGAGACGAGAATGAAATTATTCTATCGAGATGCGAGACGAGACGAGAATGAATGATTCTGTCGAGATGCGAGACGAGACGAGAATGAATGATTCTGTCGAGGTACGAGACGAGACGAGAATGAATGATTCTGTCGAGGTACGAGACAAGGCAAGAATGAATGATTCTGTCGAGATGCGAGACGATTCTGACGAGATACGAAACGAGACGAGAATGAATTATCCTATCGAGATACGAGACAAGAGAGAACTCTTCCAATACGTATATTCACTTTATGACACGAGACTGATTTTCAGGATACTTTTTTCGAGACGAGACAGCGATAAATCTTGTTCCGCTGGCAACAGTAGTTACTGGTTTACATGTTTTATATGCCAGGCCCGTCCCGAAAGGGTTAAAAAGATCGACGAATCAGCAATTTAAAGCGCTGTAGGATGTATTTTAAAAAAAAAGAAAGAAAAGAAAGACATACAACGAAGAGCGTGAGTGCTTAAAAGATATGTTTCTTTCTTCATCTTAATCCATTTCTAGTATCAAAGACAACTCACCGCACGAGGGAAGACACTCTTACTACTAATTATATTAAAACTTTCCAATCCCAAATAACCCGTGTCGGCATCTTCAAGTAGTTAAGTTATATCCCACACTATTTTTCTAGCCATTTACCAACAAGAAAGAAAAAAAAAGAGGAAAATTGAAAAAAAAAGAGAAAGATAAGATTGTGAATTATGCAAAAGTATTCAAAGGGGCAGCGGGGGAGACAAGACGAAAGGATTGGAACATCTTATTTGCATGTTGGACACACACATACACACACACACGCACACACATAAATAGTTTCCAGTTTTTTCTTTCTTCTTCTTTTTTTAAAAAAGGGAGAGACTGACACAAAACGCCCTACAAAATCCCCACTCTTATTAGAGGAACTCGAGTTTGAAATTCAATTAACGAGTCGCGCGGACTATCACTTGGGTTCTGCTCGAGTCCTTTTCGGAAATTACATTAAGAAGTCAGCACGAACGAGAGCCACGGATGCGACAGACTCTGTGAAGATACGCATAGCCTATGTACTTCCAGATGTGTTCTCAACTGGATGGCCCGCCGCTTGCGTTTCCACAGAATATATACTTCTTTTCAAATAAAAACATTCGAGGAAAGGATCCAAAGTTCCTTATTAAAAAAAGAAACAAAAGAAAGAAAGAAAGTGGAGTGGATTACTGTTGATGGCGGGGCCGAGAAAAGCCTCCTTCCGCTTTTCTCTTTAAGAGATTAACGAATTCTTTTGGCTTTTCCGAATTCTCATCACGTTGTTCCGAAGATAAAAAGAGCAATTTCCAACTCTTGTGAATTTTGCTTTACAAATGGTCGAACAACTGACTGCATGAATTCGTAGAATAAGATACCCAAAAAATAACCAGGCCGCACATAACACGAATCAACTCGAGAGGCTGTAAAACGATTCTGAAACGGAAGCAGAGACAAAACTAAAAGAATTGGCGAATGTCCTATAGAAAACACGATACGACTCTTAAATTATCTTACACAATCTCTCTCAGAAATATTCAACATACATACAAAATAATCATTAAAAAAAGAAGAAATGTGGAGGTTTTCGTAAAGAGAATATAAATTCTACTTTATACAGAAGTATTCTGACCAATACAGGGAGATGAGTCCAGTTTGAAATGTCTTAATATATTCCTGCAATCAACCTCGCCTGCAGTTCTTTTTTTTTTCCTCGCATTTTTTTAACACAGTAAAGCTATAAAGTATAAACCGGAACTGCACTACTCCGCCGACCGTCTACAAATCCGGCGTCTATTGATGGTCTCTCTGTCAGTGTATTAGCAACATGCGACTTGTTTACTGTGACTTGCGTCTACTGTAAGTATATTTCACCTGCGACTAGTACGCTCCTTGATCGTGGGAGACTCAAGTTCGATTCCTCATGGGACTTCATATTGAAATGAAAAATTTCAATTTAACGCCGCACGATTATGCTCTTTAGGCTAAAGGAGATTGTGATTAAGAGTCTTCATCCCGACGAAATTAAAATACCGCTAATTTTACAGTAATTATGTGATATCTTCAAATAGATAAAAGATAATCGAAATGTGGAACAAGAGCGCCCTAGGCAATATTATTTTACATGAGAAACCGTTATCACGACTCACTTATCTGCTTTCGATTTCGAGCCATTTTGAAAATCAGCATTTATTTTCGCGTTTCTAAACAGCTGAAAACGGAAAGCCACTAGGTGACTTGTGATAACGGTACCTCACGCAAAATAATATTGTCTAGGGCGCTCTTGTTCCACATTTCCATTATCTTTTATCTATTTGAAGATATTACATCATTACTGTAAAATTAGCGGTATTTTAATTTCGCCGGGATGAAGACACTTAAGGCAAGTGAATGATGATGGAAAGAATTGGTGGAATGAGAAAGTGGTAAGAAAGGAGGAGTACTGCGAGAAAACGAACGGATACAATGTTGTCCATGGCAGAGGACCGAACCAGGGACCCCATGCACCAGAGACAAGCGCTCTGCTACTGGGCCACCGTGCCCCTCGGGAGCTCATGTTTTTCGAATGTCACGTTAAGCTATAGATTCACGTCTAATACACTCTTGGTGATAAAGTTCGAATCAGCCATCTATCCACCTATCACTAGTGTTATCAATTTGGGGGAAAGTCGTTAAATCTAGGGGGATTAGACTGCCAAGACAGTGGCAATAATAATAATAATAATAATAATAATAATAATAATAATAATAATAATAATAATAATAATAATAATAATAATAATAATAATAATAATAATAATAATAATAATAATAATAATAATTTTTCCAACTGGTGCTTTTCTTAGTGACTTGAACGAAGATTTGGCGACTTCTGTACTGCAAACTTCTTCGGCAATCAAGAACTATTAGTTCGAAGCTGTTTTGATGTGTAATTTCTCTCTTTCTTTGTTTGTTTTACTCACAGCAAGCGATGGTGAATTGAGCAAGTATATAAGACCACCTCTTTAAAAACCCGCTGTGTTTTCTGTTACCCTTTTCCCTTTAACGGAGAACTATTCCAACACAGTATTTAATGTTCTTTAGCTTGTAGAGTTTCAGTTGCGGGGCAAAAAAGTTTGAATAACACAACATTACTGATAGCAATGTCAATTAGCTGTAGATGTATAAAGTGGAATATTCATTATTTCTTTTCATTTGTAGAGTTTTCGTTTTTGCAGTTTTTACAGAAAAACGTACAACTTCAGTACTTTATGGTGTTAATGGTGTCCGAAATATTATGACTTCGAAATGTAAACAAAAGTTTTTGTTAAAAAAAAAAAAAAAGTAAACGAACCCAAAATTCAAGGACTTGTTGCTCCTCGTAGTCAAAGACGTGAGTAGAGCATGCTGTGCATTTATATGAATAGTTATTTAATATCTAAAGGGTCCCTATGATTACAGAAGTTGTGAACAAGGCTGGATTTAGGAAGGGTGCAAAGGTGCACGTGCACTCCCCCCCCCCCTTCGTTGTAAATTTACACTGCCTAAAGTGAGAAGCTAGCAGTGAGTTTTGCAAAATCAAGTTTCAGTCAATTTTCTGTAGGTTGAAGGAAAAGGATTCATCGAGAGCAGATACTTAGCATTTTCAGCTCAATTCCTCATTCACACCACAGATGCCTAAAGGCATTTTAAAAACTCAAATTTAATTCAAAATGTACTGGCTGTTATTTGGTGCACCCCCTAAGAAAATCCTGGATCCGGCCCTGGTTGTAAACATTATCTCATTCGGGCTCTGGCTCATTATCTACTTATAGCATTCGTGTAGACAAGTGCTTGCGTCGAATTACTGAGCATGAGTCTGATTCAGCAAGAGAGCGAGGCTTGCAATTCGGACATCTCTGCTCCAGATATAATGAGATCCTAACGTTTACAGTCAAGGGCGCCCATCAGGGGGAGCAAGGTGGGGCGCTCGCTTCCCCCCCCCCCCAAGAGGAAATTGTACTTGGAAATATGGAAAACCTAATAGAATTGTTACAATAGTTACAGCAAAATTTGAAACTTTATTTGAAACGTTGCTTATACTTGCCCCTCCCCCCTTCTTGGAAACCACAACATGGGCGCCCTTGTTTACAGTATTTAGTTTTCTGAACGAATATTTGAGAAGTTAGCCAACACCCTAAATCTCTTTTTCACTGCATTAAAACAAGATCCATACAACAAGTTTTCATTACTTAGAACAATGGTAGTCAACCTGGAGCACGAGTATCCGCAAGGGTACGCGACGACTTCTTAGGAGGCGTGTAAAGTTTCAAATAAGCCACGAATCGAGGAGCAGGTGTGCAGAAAACAATTTCATCGGTTTCACTAAGAAATCAGAAACACTTGAATTCACAATATCATATTTTCTAATAGTTGTTGCGCCCGAACCTTAGGTCCATTGTACATTATACGTTAAAATCATATTTAATTAAAAGCTTTAAAAGTTTAAATTTACCTTTTATTTTGTTTTAGTTTGCATACCAATAAATATGAGGTTACACAAACATTAATGTTCACACTTACTAAACATCGTTACGGCCCTTGTCCTAATAATAAACGTCGAAGCACGTTCATGTTTAGCATCATCAATATCTCACCCACACACATGGAATATTGACGTCATATAGGCAACATACGTAGCGGAGCGGCAAATGTTAACTATTAGGAATTAGCGTTACTCACAGACTAAGATATTTTCTCTTTATAATAAGGACAATTGGAAGAATTCAATTTTTAAGTTACATCATTACAATACTTTTAAATCTGCAAACTGCATATACTCTAGCGACATCTATTAGCATCAAGCGATAGCGCTCGTAGCGACATCAATTAGTATGACGTACTGAGATATTTGTTGCTTATAAATTGATTAGCAAAAGTTTAATCAGAATATCAGCAGCGAGACCATATGTTCCCGCGCTTATAAATAGAATTTGATGCTAACTGTTACAGAGTTCTATTAAATTTATAAGTGTAGCATAATTCTCCTGTTTATAATAAAACCGGGTTATTTAATTATTAGGTGTATGATTACGACTTACGAAATTGTCGTTCGATGGCACTGTGACTTGATTTTGAATTTGTTCCTTTCAGCAGCGAGGCTCGTATGAGACGTGGACCTACAGTTTAATGTGGAATACCAATCACATAAGCTGCCGAAAATCAAACCCGGGTCTCCTATGCCAAATGCACGTACACTAACCACTTACCTACGTGTTATTTCTTACACAGTCATTTTGTTTAATGTATTTCAGAGACACATGTGTGAACTTCAAAACACACTGCAAATCATTCGATCGAAATTAAACATGTGTTTCCGTTTCGCTCTAAAGATGTCCACTTTTGTACGGGAAAAACGTCATTTGCAAAAAGTTTTAATTTACTTTTCTTTTTTCTTTTATTCTTCTTCTTTGTTTAAGAAAAGTTCTGTGGAAGGCCATCGTATACTTGTGAAAGCTTTAGTCAGTGTGTGTGAACAATAGTTTAAACGATTCAAATATGGCGATTTCAATGTTGAGAAAAAAAAAAACACACGGAAAAATTCAGAGATGTTCGAACGCTCGAATTTCAAGCCTTGCTAGATGAAGATTCATCTCAAACGTAAAATAAATAAATAAATAAATAAAAACATAAAAGCTTGTAGACTATTACAAGTTAAACAACTGTTCCCAAACGTCTATATGACTTACGAAAGATCCAACAGGAAGGAAAATGAGTCTCATACCAATTAACAGAAAGAGCCAAAGAAAGATTTTGCAAAATTTTAATTACTTGAAAAAAAAAGAAAGTATTTTCTTTTATTATTATCGAATTGTTAGTGGCAATGAAAAGTAAATTTATTTTGACATTCCAAAAAGCCAAAGATCATGGGTTGATCCAGGCCAGTCGCAAACATCTCAAGCAAAACGCAATATCCATGGGAATAAGACTTTACTTCACATCTGGTGGGATCAGGAGCTGTTACTACACACTTACTGCAGACCGCTAAAGCTTTGAAGGAAATAGTATAAAATGGGCCATTGACATAATAGAGTCGTGTTCCTCTCGATTACATGCTGCTAAACCTGTCCGGGAAACGTTAGAAGCACTAAGCTGGGATGTTTTACCGTCACTTCGCGTATTCACCAGACATAGCCTCTTCCGACTACCAGTTGTTCATTCTATGCAGCATAAACTTTTGGAACAGTGCTTCAATTCTTATGAAAACGTGAAAAATTGGCTTGATGGGTGGATCGCCTCAAAAGATTAGGAATTCTTTCATGAGGAATCGTAATTTAACTGAAAGATAGACGAAGGTTGTAGCTAACGACCTTTTTCTTTCTTTATAAATAAATAAACATGTTTCATTTATCGATAAATTGTTATAATTTATTTTTGATAGGATACACGTGAATGAAACAATAACCGTAGGAGTACGTGGAAAAAGGTTGAGTACCACTGACTTATTGGTCATAGATTTAAAAAAAGAATATTCCTTCGCGTACTCTTGTGCTTCACTTTTCTCATTTTTTTTAAAAAAATAGTCTCTAGCTAGAGAGATACTCTGACATCATGCATAAAACAACAAAGTGTAATCAATACGTAACAAACGCAATGGGGGAAGAGTGGCTTTTTCTCCCTCCCATATTCTTTTTTTCCCATGCATGGACCAGAAACCACTTCATCAGGAGAGGTCGGTCACGTGGCTTCCCTTCTGTCTGTCACCTGCTTGCTTCCTTTCTTTTCACGAGATTACCAGCTAACCAGATGCAAATCACATTTTATTCCCATTATTTCTTCTTCAGAAATAACCATTTTTTTTTTTTTTACCCTTCTTTTCCACACTGAAGATTTCTTCAGTGCGATACAACGTATTTACAGTTCCGTACGTAAATTAAATACTGTGATTCGGCATGTGGATAGGAACTTTTTATTTATTTAAAAAAGATAATTAGTTTTAAGTAAGCCTACGAGTGCAACTGCTATATTTGAGTGATACAGACCAAACAAGTCAACAATGAAATAAAATTACCAGATTCTCAATATCTCGAAACAATCCCCGAATCTAACATTTTTCCTTGGGGGGGGGGTTACAGTGGCTCAGTGGTAGAGCACTTACCTCTGGTGCGTGGTGTCCTGGTTCGATCCCCGGCTAAATAAGTCTGTGGTGGACAACATTGTATCCGTGGGTTTTCTCGAGGTACTCAGTTTCCTCACACATTCACATTCCATCAATTCTTCCACCATCCATTCAGTTCTCTTAATCGTCAGTCTTTCTTAAGAGTCTTCATCCCGGCGAAATTAAAATACCGCTAATTTTACAGTAATTATGTGATATCTTCAAATAGATAAAGATAATCGAAATGTGGAACAAGAGCGCCCTAGACAATATTATTTTACATGAGATACCGTTATCACGACTTACTTATCTGCTTTCGATTTCGAGCCATTTTGAAAATCGGCACTTATTTTCGCGTTTATAAACATCTGAAAACGGAAAGTCACTAGATGACTTGTGATAACGGTACCTCACGCAAAATAATATTGTCTAGGGCGCTCTTGTTCCATATTTCAATTATCTTTTATCTATTTGAAGATATCACATAATTACTGTAAAATTAGCGGTATTTTAATTTCGCCGGGATGAAGACTCTTAACATAAAGAGCATAATTGTGGCAGAAATAGGGTCATTTGCCCAAGTGTCCATTTCCTCAAGTCTCTAAACTAGAGTCATTTCCTAAAGTGGTTATCTTTTTTCTTAATCTGATGATCATCAACCGAAACAGAAGGGACACCTGCTGCATTCTTAGCAAATACCAGAAAGGGGATGGATGGTTTCGCTGCAGGCTATTATGAAATATCTCCGATAGACAGGGTTGCAGTGTGTCACATAAAATTGTGTTGCTTTTAAAAATATGTAAACTAAGCATAGTTGAAACTAGTTCAACTGAAAAAGAAGCATAAACTAAGACTTTACAATATAAAATGTCTGTTTTACAATAAATTAACTGAACTTTTCTTTAAAAACATATCACAACCTAAAAGTACTGACTAAATTATCTCAATGTGAAAGCGAAGCAAAAATAAGAAGTTATGTTGATTAAGTATCGAATTTCTATTGACGCCGTTATTTTATTTTTTAGCCTAACGTCTTATGATTATGCACCGAGGCTAAAGGACACAAGCATGAGACGGATCACAATGCTGGAGTAAAGGAAGTTGGAGAAAACGGTAGGATCCGAGAAAACCAACGCACACGGTGCTCACAACAAAGCCTACTTTGCTCGGGCTGGAATTGAACCAGGAACCCCACGAACCAGAGGGTTGACGCCATTAGGACCAAGTTTTCAAATATATGCTGAATAAGTCAGTTTTATTATTATTATTATTATTATTATTATTATTATTATTATTATTATTATTATTATTATTATTATTATTATTATTATTATTATTATTTCGAAAGAGATGTTCAATTTTAATTTAAAGTTACGTTCTTTGGTCAAATGTTTTGTTATTATCCTACGTACTAGGCATAACTCTTACTAGTAGTTCTATCAAAATTTCCTTCAATCTTAATTAAGAAGAAAAGACAATATTAAAATAGTATCTGGTACATAGTTTGTGCTGCACTTACTAATCGTAAGATTCCGAGTTCAAATCCCGAGTCCGTACATCCTGGTTAGGCCATCCAGGCAAGCGTGGATCCAAGGTGGGGGAGGGATCGGGCGACTTGGATTAAACTTTAATTACTACTTAAATAGAATGGATTTCAGATTACTTAAATTTTGGAAAAGTGACAATCTTAATGTGTGGAGGAGGGTTAATTTATAGGCATTACGTTACATCGCTTCCAAATGTTCAGAAAATTTTTAACAGGCTACAGTATATATTTATCCAAATAAAGGGATATTTTAACCAAACCGTGAAGGAAATGTAGAGACGATTACTTCAAGCACCACACCATAACTGCATTGGACAGGAGATTTGGATGAGATCCCCGATTGTATTTTATACATTCCCAATGTTTTCCAGAGTGGGGTATTGTATTGCATAGTGTACCTCAAGAACTTTTGAAAGAGGGAGATAAGATAAAATTCCAAATATTTTATTATTTGTAAATAAAGAAGGAAAATCAAATTTACTTATTTTAGTTAAATAAACAAATAATGGGGAGAGAGAATATCGGGATTTGGTATTTGGAACCTGAATATCAGGGAGTGGAGAAAAAGTATGAAGAGTAGGCGAGAAGAACGATGAAAATCAATTTGCAATTTAAAACAGTTTAAAAAAAAGTATCTCAGAAATGTGAAAATATGATTTTTATCGTTCGTCCCACATACTCTTCATATTTATGTGGAGAGGGGGAGTATCAGGAAGAGAAGTGAACATGCGCTCTACAAAACACAATAGGAAGATATTATTATCACAGTTATTACATATCCTCTCCCATCGAATATTTCTGCCAAAGCCTATGTAGTATATAGACCTATAGTCAAATTTAACTTCTCTCAATTACGCTCAAAGGCTATAGGAGACATTGATGAATGAAAGAATGAAAGAAACATGCCATAATTAGAATTTATATATAAAAAATATGGTACATTTGAAAATAATAGGGTATTATGCGAAAATTTCTATAAACTTATTTAGCAAATAGTCCGAAGAGAAAACGTTATTTAAGCAAAATTCAGTTTTTTATAAACTATAAAAGTATCTATAGTACATAAAAGACACATAAATTAACCAATCTCTGGTAAGGTGCACTGCTGGGACATAAGCGATACAGTTGAGTTGGATCAGACCCACTGCTGCTTCAAATGGAAAATGTTGAAACGACGAGTTTTAAGCAGAGCGTTTCTATTTTAGTAATTTAGGTTTCATGTAATAAACTCTGCTTCTTTCAGAACAGGAAAGTTACCTATTACTCTGAAAAATTAAAAAGAAAGAAGGAACTTCGAAAGATTCATAAAAGTAACGTATAATTCGAGGGTAGTTCAACACTAATATAACGCCAACATGTCTGAATAAAACGCCGACATGTACAATCTCGAAGATTACTAACATAATAGTTGGATTAAGTACATGAGAGTATTACACTTGCAATACACAAGCTTCAGAAAAAGAAAAAAGTTTGGTGCTGGTGTGTCCAAACAAGTAATTGAGTATATTCTTCATTTACTCCTCCGATTTACAATCAATTGCTGGAATATCTTGCTCTAGTGAAGTTTTCTCCTGATGGTACACCTTCAATACGTGTCGTCTGCTCGAACTTGCTCTTATAGGTAAAAACTGAGAAATGGGTGACTGGTGTGAAATAAATCTTCTGTATAAGAAATATAGATACAAAGCCAGTGCGTTTTCATCATACGATGCACAAAAGTGTAATTGGAAATGTTATTTCGGATTCGAAGTACATTTGTTGAATATACTCACAACTTATTGCAATTAACTATTTCCCAAGTAATTTCTAACAAGTCTTGTTCTCTTTCTGGAACAGAGACAAAGTCGTGTCACTTCCTGAAAATTAATGTGAAAACAGTATTACATCACCCATACTTCCTCCTGTAATTTCATGTATTTATACATTTTGACTGGTTGATGAAATCTGCCTTCTTTATGAAAGAGTTTTAAAAAATCAGAAAACTACTCTTGAAAGAAACAGACACAAGCCTACTCTATCATTTGTAACTTCATATCTACCTAACCTACAAAAATGTATTATATATCAAACGAAATGAATTTTTACTTCGAAAATATTTTGTTATAACTTTCAAGACTGTAGAATTGAACGTAAAGTAAGAAATCAAGGAAAGCATCATTCTTCTATAGACAAAGGCGGCCAAATTAGGTATGGCAGCCATATTTGCTGAAGCTTAAAGCGCACTTCCAGGATATGCCTATACTTGATGGAAAGAAGCTGCCCTGCAAGTTTAATTAAGTTACTTTTTTTTTTTTTTTTTTTTTTTTTTTAGTTCAGACTCCTACATACTGGACTAAAAAGTTTGCACTTAATTAAACTTCTCAAATATATATCAACCCACAGACCAAACTGCTCAAACTATAAACTTGAAATTTGGACAATATGTAAGATTTATGACATAGGGTACTACTAAAAAAGAATTTTTGGAAATTCGACGGGGAAGGGGGAGAAATAGGAATGGAAATTAACTTAATAAGATGGCCATATCTCCGAATTCCTTAAAGTGACAGATTTGAAATTTGGTATTGAGATTTCTCATTTAAAATAATGTGATACTTTTTTTTTCAGCGTTTTCTGATATTTTACTAAAAGGGTAAGAAAAGAAATGAAAAGTGGAAAAGAAGTGGGGGTTTGCAATTATTATATATCGATATTTCGAATCTCTGAAGGTTAGAAACATCTGATATTTTAATAAAAAGAGGAAGAAAAATGGTGGGGAAAAGGTAGGGAATGCAATTATTATGATAAGATGTCACTATACGTATTTTTTACATCTGGCCTAGAAGAAAAGAAAAAGGTGAGGATCACAATTACAATAAGATGTTCATATTTTTGGATCCCTGAAGATTAGAGGCATGAAACTTGGTATTTGAACTGAAATTCGGTACTCTATAGGTTCATGGGATGTAAACCCGTGGGCCGGCCGAACGCAGGTTTGGGGGCAAAGTCGCCTGGTACTTGAAATTATCAGTGTATTTCGGCATTCAGGATGGTTAGAGAAATGAAAGTTAGTATTTGAACTGAAATTCGGTGTGCTTGTACGTTTATGAGCTGCGAGACAGTAGGCTGAACATATGCAAGAGTCTGAGGGCGAAACACCTAGCTAGTCGAAGTATTACTATTATTAGGATCACGTAGTGGTACTTATAAGATTACAATGTTAGTACATACGTCCGTTACTCCACACGATAACTTTTGAACGAATGCGAATTTTTAAATTCTGTTTTTTGCCATAGATAGATAGAGTGATTATCTCGAGGGAGTTCGTTGATGAAGGTGATTTGCCTACCGGAAGTAGTAGAAATGAGCCATTTCCGGTTTCCACATTTATCAGAGGAAAAACGGAAATAGACAGAGATAAACGGTTTTCGGAAATCAATTACAAATTTCAAGGACAACTTTCATCTTCATCCTTAACACCCTAGTGAAATCGCAAGTTGTAGAAATAAGACACATCTTCTTTTATCGTTGATCACTATATAGCAAAAACAGTAATATATAGCGAAAACCTGTTTTCGTAATCGATTAAACGTTTCAAGGACAACATTCATCTTCATCCTTAACATTCTAGAATAACCGGAAGTAGAAGTTACTCTCTTCCGGTTATAATGCTGATCACTGTAAATTAAAAATGGTAATAGATAGCGAGAAGCAATTTTCTTTAATCAATTAAGTGTCCCAAGAATAGCCTATATTCCATTTCAACACTAATCTTTCTACTCAAACCGGAATTGAAAGAACCATACTACAACTTCCAAATTCAATATTAAATGATAAAATATTACGTAATCCTCTTTACGGATTATAATAATACATTCATATCTAGGGATCCCGAAAGTTAGAAACATGAAACTTGATGTTTGAACTGAAAATCGGTATGCTTGCAGGTGTATGAGATGTGAGGCCGTAGGCTGAGGAAACACGGCGGTTTCTGGGCGAAGTCCCCAGACAACCGAAGGCTAGTTATTAAATACATATTTTATCGTATTCTGATTATACATACAGTAGCAGAAGTTTCTGTTTTCCTTACAGGAAGATAAAGTGTAATAAATACAATACCGGAAATTTAAATTGTCACACTCGGCACTTTATGTATAAATAAAAGGAATTTTCAATATAATAAATATGACCTTCTTTTTGCTCTTGAAACATGTGTTCCCTTATTTTTAACTAAAAATCTATGTACTGAATTCCACATCTCCAACTTAAGCGAATCTTCACATTCGACTGTCTCTGAAGAAAGGAAGAGAAGTTTGAATATTATAGAAATGTCTCCGCTAGAAACGGCATTTTTGAAAGCGCTAAAAATACGTATTCTCTTATTATAAAGAAGAGTTTATATGCTGAGTTTCATCTCTCTAATTTCATGAATGTGTGAGATACTGAATTCTTTTTTTAAAAAAGAAAAAAAACTTTAAAAACCTCTTTATTTCCCTTGGAATACGTGCTCCAAAAATCCTTTCTTACCTCTTGCCTCCGTAATAAAAGGGATAGGCCGTAGGCCGGGAGTGCTCAAATAAAGGCCTCTGTGCGATCATGACACAAATAAGAAACCTCGAGTGCACAAAATATGATGCAAAGATACTCCATTGTGTAAAACAGTTTTTGGCAAGTGATTTTTTTTTTTTTTCAAAATCACCATCCTCCACCCTCGAAACAAATATTGCATTATCACTGAACACAAGATTAGTTAATTTATTTCGCGCTGGAGAAGAAAACAGAATTTGGAGATAGGTCAACATATTACGTGTCACGTCTTTATACTTTCATATTGTCAGCATATTCTTTAAAAAAGTAAACTGCTGTTCTCTATTAACATATGGTATCATTTTCAAAGTAAACAGCAAGAATAATTGTGCATAAATGAAATTCAAGAATCCTATTTTAAATTGTCTAAAACTGGTACACAAACAAACTTAAATTTTCCCCTTCACGAAAGTTACACATTTAGCGGCACTTATACTGTGGTGCTAGCCGGTGATGTTCACTATTCTCTTTTTTATAGGTGCTAACTAAAAATGGGTAAACGTCAATTAAAGACATATCGTGGATATAAAATTTACTATATAATAATATTACGTATATGTTATACTTCTTGCTATTTACCTTTTCATACAAAACATCTTCCCGTATTTTTCACAAATCAAAATGTGGCAATTAATCGTGTTATAATAAACGTCTATTATATTTCTTGATATTTGCCTCTCTATGTAACAGGAACAATCTCTTATATAGCCATAATTTGTAAAACAAATCTAACCATGACAACGCAATATCGAATATTGTGTGCTCGCAATACCATAAGCACTTTATTTCATTTCTTTGTGCGCTAGTGGAGTACACCCGAGGAATATTCTGTCAAAAATTTCAGTTTATTTTTACCTAAAGAAGCATGATCTAGGCGATGATAAGAGAATCACTTCCATTCTTGTATATAATAGTACTATATAGATTATGGAATTAGTGTTACCCAACATAATGTCGAGAGAGAATTTTTGAGATGACACCGAACTCTTCCAAAAACTCATTTTTAAAGACAACACTTTCAAGCCTCCTTTTTAAGACGAAACAGCCTTAAATCTCTTCTCTTGGCTAATAGGCCTACTATTCTTAATCGTTGTTATACTCTACGCATAAAACATTTTGTTTCAAACAATGGAACATTTAATATAATCTCCTTCAATACAGCTCATTTGAATTATACTGTACATAACCTGAGAAATTAATGTTATTTATTTAAGAATTCGTACATACTGTGTATCGTTTGTAATTAATTATTCTCTTTTTCTTAAATCTTTTAAGCAATAAAAGAAATCCAGTTTGTACCTTGAATTGCTCAGATACAATGTTTTGCCTTCGTAATATGGAAAATATGATATCTAACTTGTGGCAACCCTGCACATATTTTATCATATATGAAAATCTCAACCCCCGTTCTGGCCATTAGCCAATATTTTCGCGCCTGTGATGGATTTCCAGTTCATGATCAATAGCAAGATAAGACACTTGAGCAAATGTCCCACATTTTAATAGTTGAGCAAAACACACTTGAGCATCTGACCTGATACCATTGTGGCACGATGAACTGAAAGATTTTATTTCATTTTTTTTTAAACTTTTTTCTGATCAAAATTTTGCTAATTATTATTCCTGCCATATCCTAGATTTTCTCGTGTAGTTAATGTTTGGAACTTTAACTTTTAACAGCCCTTCCCGCTGATGTAGTCGCTAGCATGTATGTGTCTTTGGTGCACGTGGTCTTGAGTTCGACTTCCGGTGGGGGAACAAAAAAATTACTTTCACAACCATTCACTTCATACATCATCCGTCTCTTTTGGCCTCAAGGACATTTCTGTGGGACGTTAAACTAAAAACAAGATCATTTTGAATTTAAATTTTTAATTTCATTTGAGGTCTTGGCTTTTTTGTTTCTTTGAATTTGATGTCCCTTTCAGCACAAAGATTATATGAAATGTGTATCTCATTTTTAAGTAGAGATTTCACCTTAGAACAAGAGGTCAGGACATGTAGATGGTTCGATGTCAGGACATGTAGATTTCTGCTAGATAACATCGGAATTGTGGGTTTTTAGTGTGAGCGTAAGTGGGGTTCTTCGAGATCCTTCTGTTTCCTGCTCTCCTATCTTCTACCAGCTATTATCGACAAGTAGTTGCAGTCGTCAGTTAACAACAGTCAATCTAATTCCACATTAATAGTTACCAGGGCTTGGAAAATCCTCTTGCCTGCTCGCCGGTGGCGAGTACCTTTTTTTTATTCTTTTAACATTTGGCGAGTAAAGTCCAATCAATCAAATATATACGTGTTTTATTCCATATCAAAAAATATAATATTGCAATGCACCAGCATCGTGACCGATCTTTTTCATTCGAGTCGCAAAGTGATTTTTGTTTATTTGTATAAACACTGTGTTTGCAAAAAGATCTGGCTAGATTCTTTTGGCTGGCTAGTACTTGCAAGCAAGATTTTTCAAGCCACGATAGTTATACGAATTTCTCCAGTTTATAACATCACGCTCAACTTCTTTTGTCCTCCTGCCTCAAGTGATGGGGGAGTGGGAAGAATTAGGAAAATGAATTACTCACAAAACACAAAGAGGCTTCGTAAAAATAAATAAATAAATAAATATGATAACGGTAGTGTTGCATACAATTAAATTTGAATTATTTTCACGAGAACAGAGGGATTGTTATTTAAAATATTCTGAGACTAATCCTCCTACGAGAAGTTAAGTACCAAGCATTGTTCTATTGGTTTTCTATAATTTTGTCTGAAGAATGTGATAGTGCTTTTCTTTTAGATTTCATACATGAAATGGAACATACGTAATTCTTAAAATATAATTAATGCTCTACGATACATTCTACATTTCATTTCACTAGTTTTTGATAAGATCGATGTAGAAGTGTTCTAAAGAAATATCTTTTATTCTTACGTTGAGGAACAACTGTTCATTACATTTAGAAGTAAATCGTAACTGAATATTAAAGTTACCATAATGAACGTAAAACAAATCAGAAAATATGAAAAGAGACAGAAAAAGATTACTTCCTGTCCGCATTTGCTAAATATCGAAGCAACACTGAACTGCAGAGAGCACCTACGTGTGCGCACATGTATTTGATATAGTAACCGCTGCTTTTACAGGTTACCTTCTACTACTGCTCTCTAGTAGGTTAGTTTACGTGAGAATTAGTTAAAATTTCGACCTAGAATAGCAGGACTTTTTCTGATAGCAGGAACTGAAGCAAATTAAACAAAATGTTTGAGGTGAACTGATTTTAAGTCTAACGTCCCTTTCAGCAGCAAGGCTATATGAGACGTGGACCTACTGATTAATGTGGAATCCGAACCACATGAGCTACCGCCGGCAATCGAACCCGGATATCCCACGCCAAAGGCTCGTACGCTAACCGCTTAGCTACAAAGGAGCTCGTAAACAAAATGTTTGTTTTCACATTATACATCATTATCCCACATAGCTTTCTACAGAAAATTGTTTGATGCTTCTTGACCTTCAACAGAAAATATATGCAACATTTAGTTCATACTATTCCCACTCTACTTATCTTAGTGTTTTACGAGTAGTAATTAAATTTATTAGTTGATCACTTTTAAACCTTGGAAACTATTGCATTGCTCTTGATTAAACATTTATTCTCACATTTTCCACGTTAAATTAACATGACAGTGTCAATATTGAAAATTTGCGAGTACATACACGGCCATGAAACCTCCACCACTGATATCGCTTGTAAATATCAGCAACATACAGAAACAGTGATTGGAATTATATGATAAACCTATTCAGCGTTTTTTTTTTAAAATCATTCTTTAAATATTGTCATGTGTACTCCCAGCCCAACTCCACATGGAGGGGGAGAATACGCTTACATAAATTAAACAGTGAAAATTAACGCTTGGTGTGTAATTTGCATTTTCCAATTGCATCTAATCTTTTTTGTTGAATTTCAAACAAACAAAATTACATGCTCGTGTGAAACACTCTGAACCCCACCGCACCCCACCCCACGCCAGTCTCAACCTCATAAGCATGATTACCTAGCCTATAGGTTCATGTAGCTATATGTATACTAATTTTGTAAACTTAAAATTATCCAAAACTGTCGGTTAGAGCAGTGGTTCTCAAACTTGTTGTTACCGCGACCCACATTAAATATTAAAATGTACTTTGTGGCCCACCTACTTTTATTCAAGTACACATTGTCATTCTACGAAATAGTGGTATTTCAAACTAATTGAATTTTGTAAATCATATTTCTAATTTTTCCATACAAAGGTAACACAGAGCTAACACTATTCTCAATTCAATACCCTACCCCATGACAGATTTTGACTCACCCATTCTCTTTCCATCCTAACCCAGCACTCTACTGCTACTACTTTCTTTACAACATATGCTTCTGCATCAAAATACAATTTTCACAATTCGCGACCCACACTTTGACAAACACTGGGTTAGAGATTAAGAGGAATTTCTCACGTTTCAAAATTTCCAGAATTTTGAAATTCTGTCACCGTCTTCTTGTTGAAATGAGTATTTAAACCATAGCTGCCCGATGGGGCAATGTGTGTATGGAAGGGGGAGGGGGAAAGCAATTGCAGTCATGGATTTCCGAAGGAGCTTTGTTACTTCGGTATACTCGTTAAAAATATTGGATTTCGTTATTTACTCACTGTAGTGAAAGATGCACTCACGGGGGTCCACCGAGTCCAAACTCCCTCCATAAAAGTTTCGAAACTCGTTTAACATGTGTACACTATCTTAACACAACTAGACTTGTTTAACAGAGAAATGATTGATGTAGCCTAAAGACTTGATGTCACACATTCCTTTCCTTACAAAAATAATCTAGTTCTATCAGATTTTCTGAGAACATAGGTGGCAGTTATTAACAATCATTAAGCCTACAGTTTTTCAGGTGCACGATAACACAAACTGAATACTATATAAACGTATTGGACCCCACTAAAAAGAAAGAAAAAAAACTTTGGACTCCTCCCAACAAAAATTTCTAAGTGTGCCTCTTATTGTACTACTTAAAATATTTACATGTATTGCAATGGTACTATATTTACTGTAGTTACAAGTTATGCATTCTGCGTAAATAATTATTTTTCCATGAAGTATTATGTGAATGCGTGCATCGAGATGAATGAATATATTCATGTGTGAAAATATTTGCCAGACCGCTTTTGTATTGGTAGTTTGTCCCCTTCCTGGAAAAGATCCTGCAGGCGTTACTGATACAGACACTCACGTTTTATATTGTATAACAAATTACGTAAATTTGATCTTTTAGGTATTTAGATGTGTTTTCTTTTAAAAAGAAAGAGAAACGAAAAAAGAAAGAAATTACATTTTTTCAGTGTTCTTTTTAAGTTAAGCCTGATGGTCGGAAGTCTACTGTGCTTATTACGTTATTAGTACATGTACTAGTGATATGTGAGGGAAAAAAATATTTCCTTTTCCCTGAATATCTTGATTATTACATGGCAACACTAGAGGCACGGTATGATAATATGTAAAGTTTCTATCTGCCAACTGGAAAGGTCAGGATTCGATTCCTGGTGAGAGGGAAGTTTTCTTGTTTCAATGAGGTTCTAAGATTCAGGATTAGGTTTAGGAATTAAATTTCTGCTTAGTCAGCATGTATGCCCTTTTAAGTCTGTCACGTATGAGAGTAGGTGTCCTTCGGTAACCACACTACCCGGGAAAGTAGGGTGAGGAACGAAGCAGCCTGGACTTTTACGTTAGGTATCATCCAGGTATTTGTGTGGTGTGCGTAAGGAAAATCCAGGGAAAATCTCACTCAGGAAGACTGGCCTAGAAAGGCTTTTACACCTTTAAGGTCGAGTGATCCCACCAGATCTGAGTTTCAGCTAGCCTGGGGAAATAAAAAGAGTATCTTGGGTAACTTACAGAAGTAACGGAATCCGAAGTGTTGTGGCTGAGTGGTTGAGTGTTCATCTCTAGTGTATGGGGTCCTTGGTTCGATCCCAGTTCGCGCCAAATGAGCTTTATGGTGGACAAACACCGTGTGCGTGGGTTTTGTGAGGGTTCTCCTGTTTCCTCCCACGTTCTTCATTCATTTATCATCATCCCCATCTCCTTTAGCCTAGCCGTCATTACCGTGGGACGTAAACTATGTTGATTACCTCACCTCCATAAGTGCCGAAGTCACGAGTGTGAAACCATTAATTCCATACACAACCTTTGACCTTTAATAGCCTGTTCCCAGCAGGGGAGGGGAGGGGGCGGTTACCTTCACTTTACATGGTAACAGGTTCTAAGAGCAAAACAAAAATTTCATTGATGTGATCTTTAGATCTACTAAATAGATATATAGTATTTCTTTATAATAGTGCACGCAGGTTTTATAACTCATACTAAGTTAAACTAGTACGTAAATCATTATATTTCGTACACATCTTTGCACAACTCATACAATAAGTACAAAAGCCACATTGATGTGCAAGAGCGTAAACAGCCTCAGTAAAATGAATTACATTTGCTGTTCTATGCAAATCTAGAAAAGGTTAAATCGAAGTGCGGAAACCAAAGCGAGAGTTTACTTATTTATTTAAAAAGCAACATTGTTTATTTAGATAATATATATATGTTTACATGTATCAGTCTTAAAGTTGCAGTACGCCCATCACACACAGACATTCGCGATAAGCACGATAGAAAGGAGGGAAAAAATCGCAATTTGAAAACGACAACAAAGATTTATTCTCTTTCTTGCGGCGCTTACATGGAATGGACAGCTTTGACTTGTATTGCCTTTTCTTGTCCAATGGCTTTCCCTAAATTGAATTTCCTTCTTCCTGCCCGCTACAATCTATTGGATTGCAGTTTTGATTCTTCGGGTATTTGGCATTCGCGCCGAGGAATGCTGTATCGTGTGTGCAAGTCAAACAAGATTGAACTACAGTTTTCAACACGAGTCAGAGTTAAGCACAGAAACTGACAATCTATACAAGCATTTTCTTTCTTTCTTTCTTTTCTTTTTTTTTTTTAAGATGCTTATTATTCTTGGGGCTGCGATGGCTCAGTGGTAGAGCATTCACGTCTGGTACATGGGATTCCTGGTTCGATCCCAACTTGCGGTAATCATTCTACACCATAAATGTCCAAACTTGCGAGGATGTAGTTTTAAGCCGCGCTCGGACTCAACAAATGAGTCGTAAATGGGTGTGAACCTCCAACTGAGATTAGTGAGCATGAGACTAACGTGAGAAAACGGCCCTTTATGTTGGATATTTGTTTCAATTAGCCCCAGCGATATCTGGGAAACTAGTAAGGAACAGGCGGCCAGAGCATGATCTGACCATATCCCCTTCTGTACTTGTCGAAGTCGAGTAATGACCTATTTACCATTTAACAATTATATTAACATCGGTGTATATATATATATATATATATATATATATATATATATATATATATATATATATATATATTCAGACAATGTTATTTTAAGCTATAACGACGTCTACCTGTTTCGTTAGTACAATGGCTGCATCACTGGGCAACGTTAACCTTCAATAAAACAATACACTTTTTTTTTTTTTAATCATGTTTCATTTCTTGGTTTTCCGATTTGCTGCTGAAGGAGACAACGTAATTTTGCTGTATTACATTTCTCCCTTGACAATTGATTACGGAAGATATAACGATTTTGAGCTATGCTATATGACTTTTTTTTTTTTTTTTTAAGAAAAGAAAAAGAAAAACTTATTTCGTGAAGTTTCAATTTCCAGTGCAACGCATCTGTGACAAATCTCAGCTATATATTTCGGGCGTAGAGAATGTAGTTCGTTCACAAGCATGTTGTATTTTTAGGTGTCACTCGCTTCACTGCTAGCATGGTTCCATTTTGCGGGCTGACTAGAGTGATTTTACTTAGGTCTTTTCACATCACATACTGGACTTCTTGTGTACATCCCTCAATGACTGTTCCATTGAAGGGGCAAAATATTATTATTATTATTATAATTATTATTTTAAGTATAATTCAATTTCACAGAACTGTTAAATTTTATTCATAAGAAAATAATTTTCTTTTCTTGAAAAGTCATTCTTGATAGAAGCACGAGGAATTTTAATA
Organism: Thermobia domestica; assembly: GCF_964235325.1. NCBI lineage: Eukaryota > Metazoa > Arthropoda > Insecta > Zygentoma > Lepismatidae > Thermobia > Thermobia domestica. The sequence continues at coordinate 50,056,760 of NC_137458.1, forward strand.
ATAGAATATTTTTCTGCTCCCCCCTGTTTGGATTTAATTTCACGCTATCTTGATGCTACAGATATTCCTTCTCTGACTAGCTGTGGGAAGTAAAGTTATGATAAAAGGCAAGAAAGAGGAAACGAAAAAAATGAAACTTTGATACGGATTTAGTTAGTTTTATTTTCTTTTCTTCGAAGTATTTGGTCCTCGCAAGGTACAAGTAAAATTAATGAACTCTCGTTGATGGGAGGTCGGGTTCATTGATATGCAGACCCCATCCCATAAGTGTCAGAATAATAGAGATTTAGGAAGTCGTCAATTCGGTTCCCCTTACTTCCGGTGAGTTGTCACCTTTTAACTTGGTTTATTCCAGTGAGATATGGCTCGACTACAACTATCGGTTTTAATATTGACTCCCATACAGCACAAACAGTATGGTACTTTATGTGAATAAATAGAGTTACAAACAAGAATAGATTTAATCTCGGCTCTTATCTCTTTATAGTAACTGTAATACAAATTCACTACCACTTCCGGTTCAAAAACTGGAACAGATTGCGACAGACAGTAGCTTTATAAATTCAATGACCCAAGAACGTGTAAAATCTCGACTGAAATCCTTATATTCAAATCGGAAGTTCAGAAGTCTCTCACTTCCAGTTTTAACATTGAGATAGAGAGAAATTGTTTCTTGGTATAGATTCAGTGTCCCAAGAGTGGTCTCCATCTCAGCCCTTATCCATCTATCGAATTGAAACTAGTACTGCTTCAATCTGTCATTTCTAATTACAATAGTGGACCTCAGTTCGATAGCAGAGATGGCGTGGGTCAATGAAAACTTGACCCATTACCTACTGACACACCACCCACTCACCCACGACCCACTATACCCACCCATCACCGGGTCGCACTCTGGTCCACCACGCTAGAAAACCCGTCGTCATCAACTCTGACCCAATCAACGCCCTCCTCTCCACTGATTAGAGTTTATACTCGTAATATAGCAAGGCTATGAAATTACCACTAATCCGAGTTTGAATTTCTACGATCAATCGCTCAGGCACCGTTCTTTCACAATATCGATGGATCTGATATTTACGATATAAAATGGTAAAGTGTTTGTCATAGGCCATATTACGATAAATTTCAATTTAATTATCATATATAATTATTTATCTGCTGAATTTACTTTTCAGTGGAAAATAGGATGAAATTTGGAAGTCTCAAATCAAGGTAAAGTAGACCAACGTAAAAAATATAATAATAATAATAATAATAATAATAATAATAATAATAATAATAATAATAATAATAATAATAATAATAATAATAATAATAAATAAAAATAAAATTCGACTGTGTCTCGAAAGCTAAGTACTAAGCCCTATTGCTATTATTACAATTACAAATATCAATATCCAAAAGTGCCTGTGAAGTTCTTCTTTCACTTAGATATACTAATCTCAGGTAAGTAAATAGAAACAAATGAAAAAAGGAAGAAAAATAGAGACCTTGAAAGCAAAATGTAGACAAATTCGCCACTGTTCAGAAGATGTTATCTACAATGCACTGAGCAGAGTGAGTCGGTGCGTCAGAGTGGGTCACGTTCTGATGACCCACTACCCACTGACTCACTCACAAATCTAGTCCCACGATCCACTTCATCTCTGTCCGGAAGTGTATCATAATTCCATAAAGGGAAACAAAACTTGCTGATTGTTGCAACCTCACCTTTAACAACAATATTGTTTTTCTCGAACCAACCAATGCAGATTAAATCTATTGCATAACAAGATGGGAACTAGCAACATTTTCAGTGCGAGAAGTTACTAGTTGACAGTAACAGAACTCCCTGTAATTATTTTTATCTTGCGCCAGTAATTCGGAATTTATTGACCATACAGACTAAGTTTATACCCTACATGAAGTAAACTTGATTCGATAAGATTTAATTTACAAGAAGTACTTACAACTCTAAATTTGAGATATTTTTCATTTAATATTTTCAAAGAGTTAATGATAGTTTTAGGTTATCATATCTCATTTACCATTGTAAGGTGCCATGATTAATGATAGTTTTAGATTATCATGTCCCATTAACCAATGTTTTCTCATTGTTATCTTGCTAGTTATAAGGTATAATAGTTTTAGGTTATCATATGTAATTAGCCATAGTCTTCTCATGTTATCATATCTAATTAACAAGTCTTCTCATTTATATCTTGATACGTGTTATAATGGATAACAGTTTTAGGTTATCATATCTAATAATTTAATCATAAATTAGCTTATCATATTTAATTAATCATAGTCTTCTCATTGTTATCTTGCTAGGTTTATGTAATGAATAAGAGTTTTAGCTTATCATATCTCATTGTCTTCTCTATGTTACCTTGCTAAGTTATAATGAATAATAGTTTTAGATTATATTTAATTAACTACAGACTTATCTTTGTTATTTTTTTTTGTTTTCATAATAAATAATAGTTTCAGCTTATCATATCTGATTAACCATAATCTTCTCATTGTTATCTTGCTAAGTTTTCGTAATGAATAAACGTTTTAGATTATCATATATAATTAACCATTGTCTTCTCAATGTTATCTTGCTAAGTTTATAATGAATAATAGTTTTGGGTTAGCTAAGTTTATAATAATATCTAATTATAATCATATTATAATTATAATATGATTAAGATATCATAATTATAATTTATAATCATATCTAAGGTTATCATATTTCATTAACCATTCTCTTTTCAATTTTACCTTGCTAAGTTTATAATGAATAATACTTTTAGGTTATCACATCTCATTAACTACTGTCTTCTCAATGTTACCTTAAGTTATAATGAATAATAGTTTTAGATTATATTTAATTAACTATAACCTTATCATTGTTATCTTCCTGTTTTCGTTATGAATAATAGTTTTAGCTTATCATATCTCATTAACCATAATTTTCTCATTGTTATCTTGCTAAGTTTTCGTAATGAATAGAAGTTTCAGCTTATCATATCTCTGACCATAGTCTTCTCATTGTTACCTTGCGAAATTCCATAAAGAAAGGCTTTATGAAAGTATATTTTAGTAACAGTTTCACTTTAAAAGTTGAAACGTTTTCGGGCCTCTTTCTGTTGGGCATGAATGGCACGTTTTTAGCATCATATATTTTTTTTAATTTATTATCTCGTAACTACGCACGAGGAATAAACAATCTTTAATCATGTCATTTTCTTTAGCTCAATGAAACCTATTGATTTAAATATGATTTCAGTCTTTTTTCTTTGTTTTCTTGTTTTAATATATCGTAGAGTTTTAAAGATATTAGTAATTTCAGATCTCGTGATGGTGGAATTAGTTTCGCTTCCAACTACTCACATTCTTGAAAAAAAAAAAAGTTAACGAAACAAATAAACCCCTTTACTTGCTGCAATCCTGTATTTTGTGGAAAAGACGCAAATTCTTATTCTGAATATGATAAATGCTATTTAACTGCTACGCTTGTTTAGATATATGTAGATAATATAGAAATGGACTTCTGTGATTGGTTCTTTACTAACAGGTTTGGTACTCAATTTTATCTGGCTTGTTTGAAGAGTTTTACCCAAATCTTAGCAATGAAGACCATAATATGACAACAATTTCGGCACTAACACTACAAAGTTACACCCGTTTAGTGAAATACAAAAGATAGCTGTTCCGCAGCGCCAAGAAAAGGGGAGGAAAAATGATCACCACACGGACTGTGACTTTGAGACCAATCATATACGCACGTTATCCTCTCCGAAGATGAACTGCAGGAGAATGAAAATTCCAGACAAGAAAGTGTCAGGTCTCGGTTGTCATGGTAACACCCCTATGGATTCTCTGTGTCTTCCATGCTTTATATTTCATGTAATTGCTCCAAAAGACCCATCATCACATTCAAACTGTGATAACATCAACTTTTCCCTTTCCTCTCCGTCCCCAGCTTCTATATAGTTGGTACTTTCTTTATTTCTCCGTTCGCCGCTCTTCTCTTTCCCCTCTTCTTTAAGGTTTTCTCTTCAATTTCTGCGGTACGAGAGACTCGCACAAGTCTTTATCTTCGTATTTGCGGATTGCTTACCTCTCTATCTTCAACATTAACTCTCTCTCTCTCTTTTGTATTAAAATCGCAATATTCATGAATCAAGTGTTCTCATGAATACATTTTGTTTCTGCTGCTTCAACTAATTGTAAAATGTTTTGATTTTAAAGAGAAGTTTATATAAATATGTTTTTCCACTTTGATTTTAAACAACCATGAGTTAAGTTCACGACAATTCTCTCAGTTTAACCCTCGCCCTACCAACGGGGTGGTGCTTTGTGCCCACCACAGTATTTTTTTTTGTACTCTTCTAATCGTTTCTTTAAAATTGTAAAAAAAAAAAAAAAAAAAAAAGTTATTGCTCAACATATTTAGCTACAGCATATACTTTACGGTGGTACAAATTGAATGTTAGTCTGTCTCGTAAGTTTGCTATTTTAAATTGGTGGGCACAAAGTACCCGCTCACCCGTTGGTTGGAGATGCGACTGACATTTAGAAGTGTCACTCCTAGATGGCAGCACAATAAATAGCAGTTAGTCTTATTCCGTGTACTGTTTACTTCAGTCTCTGTAGATTTTTGTAAGAGCTTCTAATTTGTTTCTTTTGCGAGATAAATTTAATCTTAACAGGTGGGTACAAAGTTACACCCCCCCTTGGTAGTCCGCGTTATAAAAAAAATACCTAGGTAGTGCGAAGTTTAAGAGGCCTCATCACTGCGAAATTAAAATACCGCTAATTTTACAGTAATTATGTGATATCTTCAAATAGATAAAAGATAATCGAAAAGTGGAACAAGACCTCCCTAGACAATATTATTCTGCTTGAGATACCGTTATCATGACTCATTTATCTGGTTTCGATTTCCAGACATTTAGAAAATCGGCATTTATTTTCGCGTTTCTAAATAACTGCAAACGGAAAGCTACTAACTAGGTGACTCGTGATAACGGTAGGTCATGCAAAATAACATTGTCTAGGAAGGTCTTGATCCACTTTTCGATTATCTTTTATCTATTTGAATATATCACATAATTACTGTAAAATTAGCGGTATTTTAATTTCGCAGTGATAGGGACTCTTAAACCTAAGAATCATTCTTTTGATCATTACACTCAGAATTACCCACAAGAAGAGACGAAACGAGACAGAGCTTTTCCAATAGAAACATACTTTCCGAGACGAGATATCACTTTTCGACACCATTTTTCGAGACGAATTGTCTCGTTGGCAACCCTACTTACATTTTAAAAGTTACGTCTAACGGTGTAAAATGCTACGAATGATATGTAACACCCTTGATGGTAATTCATTTGTATGTTGAACAATAGCCAGAGCTGGATTAACCAATCTGGAGGCCCGAAGCTAGTAAAAAATGTGGCCCCTACTGACTTCACGTAATACATTTCTGTGAAAGTACGGTAGGAGAGTTAAGGGAATATGTTCCATATTTTTGGTCATATTTTATTTTATGCTAATCATTGTATTTCCATGATTCTTTTCAGGTAGCTGGTTGAGATTTTGATCAGAGTGAAGGCCCCTATCCACCTGAATGCCGGGGCTATAACCCCCCTAAGCCTCTCCCTCAATCCGGATCTGACAATAGCCAAACATTCTAAGGAGATCGAAAATTGTTTTAATAATTAAGAGTATTTGACTAACTAACTAAGTCTATGGCATATGAAACCCGAAGGTTCAATTCCGCATTCACAAAACCTCTCCACTGACTTCTATCTTCAGACAACTAGATCCAGTTTCTGTTTTCTATTCCTATTTCTACTAGATCCCTCTTAATATTCTCCTCCCAACTGCGCCTAGATCTGCCTAATGATCTTTTTTTTTTTTTTTTTTATTGGATTTCCAGTTAAAGTTGTTCCTACTTTCTTCCGTTCTGGCTTTGTAACCTGTCCGCCTGAGCCTCTTAGGCTTAATGACCCTAAAAGCGTTAGGAAACGGTATAAATTATGCAGTTCCTCATTATGACGTTTCCATTCCCGTCCCTCTTGGGTTATGTGCACGAAGGTGGCCGGCAATTTTATCTAGACATGGGAGAACATCGAATCCTCAATCTAAATCTCACCAATTTAAGTGATTAAGCATAAGTAACAGTTTGATACATTTCTGTCCCATTGAAAGAAATATTAATTGCTGTATTCAGAAGAGAAAATATGAAAAATTTTCACGAATTAAAGAAAATTAGAGAAAGTACAAAGTGTTGACCAACTGAATTCTCCAGATTCAAGAACGTTTGTAGAACTACCCGAGTAATATTTAATACTACTTGTATTTAAAAAGAAAAAAAAAAGTATCAATAATAACCATGTTGCTGTATATTTTGTTGTACTCTACGAGAAAGAAACGTAAGACACTGGGCTACAGGGACACACACACTAACAAATAATGCTTTTGAAATATGAGTGTGGTGCAATGAAGAAAATTAGTTGCGTCTAACGGAATGAGGAAGTTCTGAGAATAGTAACGATGGAATGAAGAATATTGGATGCAATTATGAAGTAGAGGAGAAACTACGTAGTTGGAACATTTTGTCTGCTGACAAAAAACATCAAGACGGTAAAGGTTACTTGAGGTCAGTAGTGCATGCCGTAAATAACCTGTAAATAGCAATTTATATTAAAATAAGTTTTTAATACTAAAGGTTAATTTAATAATACGAACCTTCAATTACAGAATTATTCAACTAATAAATCATTTATACACCGTATATTAGAAAAAGGAAAAGTTCTTTTCTAATGCTTGTCTAACGTTATTTTAGCCCTCTCAGTCTTCCAGTGGCTAGAGCCCGTGCCTCTGGAGCACGACATCTCGGTTTCGATTCCTGATGGGATAACACTAAATTTGAACGCATTAGAAAGTTTGGATTCCACCTTAGACTGTACATCCACGTTTCATATAGCCTCGGTGCTAAAAGGGACGCTGGACTTCAATTAACTAACAAACAAATTTACGTTATTCTAGAGTTGATGCTAATTACTCTTCTCTTTATAATGTGTTCTATCGAAGACATCAACAGATTAGTAAGTTTAATTATTATTGGGTTGTTTACGCATGTATTATTCCCTTAAGTGAAGATGTAGATTCAGGCTCAAACAGCTTACATTGTACAAGGTCAACAGTATTGGTAAATTGGTTCTAGCTGGTTGGTTGGGTGGGTGGATTAGAATTTAGCGTCTCTTTCAGCAGTAAGGTGACATGAGACATGAACTGACAGCTTAACGTGGAACCCAAATCACAAGAGCTTTGGTTGGGAAACGAACCCTGGTCTCCCGCACCAAACATGCGTACGCTAACCACACCGCCACGAGAGGGAACTCATAAGTCAATTCTGATCGAAATGTAATTCTCACTTCCTACCCCGTATAAGCTGTTATAATAACATTCATTATTCATCTTGGGAATATCATGAAGGAATGAAAAATAAAGTTCATTTAGAGGAGTGGCATTATATATTCCCCTTCCTGCCAAAAAAACTTCATCAGACAGTGTAAACTTATGCATTGTACTTTAAAAAAACTTACCATTTTATGAACAGAGGGGTCATATCTCATTTTAAATTTTGATAAATTTACGTAAGATCTCACAACAGCTTATATCAACATTTTCTGCAACAGTACTTTTCCAAGACTGAAAACAACAGATGTGTATTATTTTACTTTTTTTGTGTGGAGTAAACGCTATGAATGACCGACCTTCTCCCATCGAGATCATAACATTTCAGCCTGGAGCACGAAACTAGCTGTTTTCACACAACTAGCCACCAACCATATCCACCCAGGCCATGACAGGGAGAAGAAGAAGAGGAGAGGCAAATAGCTGTTGCTTCGTGCTGCAGGCAGCATTCCGTAGCAGTCAATCAACAACACTCTGACATAGGCGCCACGAGATAGAGCCACTAATTAGCCGAGTGCCTGCCTTATTGCGGCCATTAACAAGGAAGCATTTACCTCTGAGAGAGCCCAGTTTATGGAAGAGTGCTATAGATGGACCGCAGCTTCCCACTCATCTGTCCATTTAGCCAGAAAATAAAAGCACTACAGCCTCAGTGCCATATTGGTCTTACCTAGAAAAATACAAGGAAAAAAAATCCATTAGTACATATAAACCAGTCTATAAAACTGGACACACATTAATTTTTACACAGAAATTATATAGCAACTTCTCTTCAATTAGTTAAAATGATTAATATGTATTATACACGTGCATGAAAAGGCAAAATACACTACTGCATAACTTGTGAAATTCAAACGTTTTTATGGTTTATAAACACTGCTGCACACACACAGAAAAAGGACAAAAATATTTTTCATCGTTAGCTTGACTGGATGAGAGAATTCATTTTCAGCTAGCTGCTCGTGAAGTTTTGACAGGAAAAAAAAAAAAATCAGCGTGGAGCTTACAAATAACAGAATACAACTGCACCAAAAGTTTATTTTATTCTGTTGCAAAAAGAAAAGAGTTCTGTACATGACATATGACATGTTAAATTGAACGTATTATTGATCTGTTGTCTCAAAAACGAAAAGAATGAGAGACATACAAAATTCCGATTAACTCGTAACTTGGATATGAACTACTATATTACGCGTACTGTTCAGCAATTGCTGTAGGAGAAAAGAAACGAAAGGTTTAAAGAGGTATTTAGCTACAAGAGTCAAATACAAAATTTCAATTTGTATGGATTTTCTTTTGCCCAAGAATTATCCTCATTCTTGTTGCTATGGTTCAGTATTTCTTCCAGACATGTTTTTGGGGGCACTGACCCCCCCCTTCCTGGAGCTCTGAGAATGCCTCCGGAGGAGACCAAAATAATAGGTCTATAATATAATATTAAATAGAATAGTACTAGCAGTGCTCCCCGAAATACAATAGTAAGTGCGCCGCCCCAGAACATTTTTTTCTGAAAGAACGACTGCTATGGTTGCTTCCGAGAAAAGAATTATGGCTGTCTCGTCTCAAAAAGATGTCTCGTTTTGTGAAGTATATCTGTTTCTAATGGAAGAGCTCGGCCTCGACTCATATTTCATCACGAACATTGTCTCCTGTTGTCTCGTGGGCACCCTCATAAGATTGAGAAGTACTGAATGTGAGGTTGAATAATAGTGATAGCCATGAGGATACGGGCGGGTGAAGTTGAGGGTGCTGAGGAGCAGTGAAGTGAGGATGAGTAAGGTTGAGAGGCACTGAGGGTTCATGTAAGTGAGATTAAGTGGTACTGAGAGGTCGAGGGTGGCAGGTGGTGAGGGACATGAGAGTGAGGTTGAAAGTGATAAGGGGCCATAAGGGAGAGGGTAAGTTTGTGAGTTGAAGATGAGGATAGTGACGGACTGTGACGTTGAGGGCAAGGTCAGCTGAAGTTCAAGGCGAGTTTGTAACTTGAAAGAGAAACTGAGTAAGGTTTAGGGAAAGTACCCACCGGTGCTCGTGAGCGACCCTGATGATGATAAGTAATATGCCATTTCTGATAAGTAACTCAGTGTAAATCTACAAGCTTCTACATGTTATGGTCTCCGCTAGTACTCCGTCGCAAGAATTACCCTTTTTACTGTGGTCAATCAACTCAAATACTATTCTCCCCCCCCCCTCCAATCTTTTAATTCTATTATACCTTCTCTAACATCTCTGCTAAGATAAAACATAATACACTAATCAGTTTATTTTATTCTTTCTAAACGATTCTATCCCCAGTATTGTTCTTCTCTGTTCAACCTTTGCTCAAGTATCTTATAATTGGCTTTCCTCATGTCAGCTAATTTTCTCCATTCTTTTCCACATCCGCATTTCGAACAAGTGAGTTATTTCTCATTCCTTCTTCGTCATGTCTCCACGTTTCCACTCCCGCCCCGTAAAGTATTCCCCACACATACTCAAGAAATTTTCGTAAAACCTTATTTTGCCATTCGTATCTTAACAAAAAATAGTTGGCTGCAATGTTTCTGTTTATATTGCTTATTAAATACGTATCACTTGTAGGGGAAAGAAACAAGACTGGCAGGGATGAAATTTCTCTTTCCCTCTTACAAGGGTAATGCTCTACCGCTAGAGACAATATGTACTTTATTTATTTCTTTATTTGTTTGTTTGTTTTAAGCTCTAAGCAGTCAGCCAGTTTTGGGCAATTTGTTTTGTGCCAACACAAAATACTAATTTCAATTCAAAACTCTTTTTTATTTAAAAACAATATCTTTATATTTAAAAAAATCCGTTTTCACACAATATCAGGTACAAGTAGAACAATGCTTATTGTACACACACAGAAGTGTAGGGAATAAAGGCTGTAATGTAACATATTGGAGACAACAAAAACAACAACAACAAAAATGAAAAGATATTGATCAGAAACAGAAACAAATATACTCTGATGATAGGACAAAATGTATAATGGAAGGAAAACTTCGGAGAGGAAGAACACAAGGAAAATTGTAGAACATGGAAATTTTCATTGTTTAGTGACCTCGTAGCGATAGCACAATACTCTGATGATCATTACAATCATGCAATACACATTAGTAAATGAAGATCTATAACCAATGTTTTATTTATCGGCCAATGCATGATGATGAAAACAGACTAAAGCAGGAATATTCAAAACGTCAAACAGTGCGAGTCAAATTGACAATTTCAATTACGGTCGCAGCCTGCTAATCTATTCTGCAGATATAGAACTATACAACTGCAATCTATTATTTTAAAAATCATTTTTCATATTAAGTGCTGAGTATTTCAAACGGACGCGGGCAACAGCAAAAAAGATCTACGCGCCATGCGTTGAAGGTCTCTGGACTAGAGAGATAAATGATGAGAATTTGTATTTAAAGTACCATCCTGGAATTTATTGAGCTTTATTATGGAAAGTTCAAGAAAAAGCCAATTACGATGATTGATTTAAGCCGATGTTTTCTCAATATGGGATCGGGACCCCACGGGGGTCGCAAAAGGAGGATAAACAAATGAAATTATAACATTATGGCAGGAAATTAGGATCTAGTACGGAAAATATATTTTAAACGATTATTTTGCACTTCTTACATTAATAAGGTATATTTTCATTTTTACACTTCGATACGCAACAGTAATCAAAAAGCTTATTACAAGTAGAAATTGTCATACTTATCGAGGTCGCTGGCAAGAAGACGTGATAAATGAGGTTGTGGTGTGAAATAGGTTCAGTAAGCCTGATTAAAGCAACAGCTGATTTCCCTATTGTTAAAAAATACAGGAAGTTTGTATGACTTACATTTCTCGGTACTATGGGAATTTCACCTAAAGGAGCTAGATATTTAAGCCAATGACAAAGTTTTATATAAATTCCTGACATGCAGTGACCATACTCCGTCAAATTAACAGGAAATGACAAACAACAGGAGGTGAGTATATCTTACAATGCAGGGACCATTTGCACAGTTGGTGACCCCCTATAGTTTGCGGTTCCTTCATTACTAAAAATACCCGAAATCCTCAGTTCTCTTATGGCATCAGCTGTTAACATTGCAGCTGCTAACAGCTGAACCAGCTGTACTTTGATGCCTTTACAGAAGGGTCCTACATACACACACACCCTCTATGGGTATCTGAAGGGTTGGTAAAGAAGACGCTAATTCAAGATCTCTTATCTGGGAGAAGTTTGCTACATAACACATATTCATTACAGGAAATGAGGGTGATTTTGCTTTTGCTATTATCTTTTGCTATTATCATTACTTCTCGGTGGTTTAATGTTGACGACTAGAAGACAATACTAGTATAATTACCTGTCTATTGCTTCTTACACAAATTTACAGAGACTACATATTCATAAGTAATCTATTTCATCTTCCAAATAATGACACAATTTTCTTCCAAGTAACTCAACACGCGTTAGACAGTCTGTATCAACTGCTGAGTTTCAGGTTTCAGTTTGTGTGTTCTACGCTCTTGTGCAATGCCAAGGTAACATAAGACAAGGGTCCGAACCCCAATTGGACTTGAATTCGATACGGTTAGCGGGTGCATAGACTATAATGCAACTGGCGTTGCACAGGAGATGAGAAATAAGGTTTTCGTCTCGATTCTCGAAAACCTTATCCCGTCTGGTTTTGTAAATAAATGTACAAAATTTATGTCCTAACTTTTTCTTAATTTCATGTAGGGCCGCGGTGGCTTAGTGGTAGAACGTTTACCTCTGGTGCATGGGGACCTTGGTTCCATCGCAAATCGCGCCAAGTGAACTTTGTGGTGGACAAACACCGTATGCATGGGTTTTCTCTGGGTTCTCCCACTTATTTATTCTACCATTTCATTCCTTTCTCATCACGCCCGAATCCAGTCAGATAGCTTAGGGGGAAGGAGTCATTAAAAATTCTCTTACAAATATCTAAATTGTGCATTTTGTATTGAGGTCTAGAAGAGACATGAAAGGTTTAGGGAGGGCCAGCCCTTCCTGGCTGCGGGCCTGTTTCTCATCATTATCGTCTCCTTTACCCTAGCCGGCATATCCATAAGACGTAAAGCTTAATTCATTTCATTTTTTTATTTCAGGTATCAGAATCCTTCCGCGTCACAAGAGATCCATGAATGGTGTAATATATTAATATTTAAATCACATTTTATTTATTGGAGTATGTCGTGTAATGACTTGTGTATCTTTAAACGTTGATAACCATTCTTCATTAAGTTGGTACAATCACTTTACCAACTTATAGTTTTTATACTATGAATCATGTTTAACACTAGAATAATGTTTGAGATGTAATATTTGGGTAAACTTATATTGCTCACGAGATCCGTGAAATTGCTCGTGTCAACTCGAAAACGAGACGACAGTTATCAAGAATCTCGTCTCGAATTTAAAAATATACCTCTCATCCAATGGACAACATTAAATGTTACTCATTAATTCCTCATTTTTAGACTTCACAGTGACCCTGCACTGATTTTCCTCATTTTTGCAACCACAATCCTTCAAATTTTTTAAATATAAATGTTCCATATATTACACCAAGCCTACAAGGCATTGGAAATGAGGATTCCACCTGAAATTCCAGTATCACACAAATCGATTGGTTCTATTAATGAATTCACACAGATGCATTTCCATCTGTGGGTAGATGGTCTTTCACCAAACACGCTGCCGGGCATTAATCTTCGGGAATTGTAAACATGTTCAACCGCCACAGCAAAACTCATGGGATTTGCATAGCAAATGTGAGAAACGATTTTTTTTTTTTTCGAAATACACAAAATGCCGTGGGCAGTAATTAAAAAACTTCCAATTTATTCCCGGAGGCAATAGTTTAAAAAATAAAACTGAATACAGTGCTGACAATTGCGACAGTTTGCACTTTTGTCCAATCTTATTAAAGTGTCCAACGAAACACAGCTCTAATCAAATTGGTCAATAGAATAACGGTTTTCAAGCAATGTTTATTAATAATGTCGACATTTAATTTATTATTACTATGGTGCATAATATTATATTTTCTAAACTATAATTTTGATCCTAAGTTGACATTTTACAGCGTAAAAGTGGACTTGTATAATTTTTAACATCAGAACTGAAAACACCAGAAATATTCGTATGATTAAAGATGCGTCAGCATTTTCTCATTGATTATACTCAACTATAAAGGTAACCAAGAAAGTTCTGTCGTTTTTTCACAAACCACCTTCAAACATTGACATATCACTTAAGACGTGCCTGGAATATCAAAAATAGTCCCCATCAGCATCCACGACTTTCTGCCAACGTTCTGGAGGGTCATGGATTCCTTGAACTAACTTAAACTTGATGGACCGTGAAGCGAAAAAGGTATCAAGCGCATTTTGCACCCCTATTAGGGATTTGAACTGGCATCCTCTAAGGTGATTGTCCAAGGAATGGAACAGGCAATAATCGGACGGTGCAATGTCCGGGGAGTATGGGCGGATGCAATAGTGTTTCCCATCCAAGGCGTAGGATGGTGTCTCGGGCCATCCAGGCTTAGCATTGTCCTATAATAGGAGGACCTCTTTGCGATTCAGAAGTGCTGGCTCCACAGTTTTGAGTTTTCCTTGAACACGGCTCAGCTGCTGACAGTACACAGTTGCACTGATGCTCTGACTAGCTGGCAGCAGTTCCCGATGCACGATGCCGTGAGCAGTCCACCAAACTCATAGGAGAACCTTCTTGTGGTGTAGTGTTGGTTTCGGCTATTTTGGAACCGGTTCATAGGATGCTAACCAATGATGACGACGTCGTGGAGCTTCGTACAGGAACCACTTCTCATTACATGTCAATATCCTGTTCAGAAATAGCTTTTACGAGACAGCAAAAAACCCAGGTGTCTGCTCGCGTTGCCTTCTGGCCCGGAGTCAAATCAATTTGTAGTGCTTCCTAAGTTGATGGAGGTGCTGCCGAATGCTTTCTCCTCTCACCCTGAATTGTAATCGTAGTTTCTCACATGTCTGGCCACTGTTCGCCTCAATTGCTGCCTGGAGATTTTCATTTTCTACATGTGTTAGTCTTCTGGCACGTGGAGCGTTTTCGAGCGTTTCGTCACCGTCCTTAAACTTGTTAAACCATCGCTGAACTGTCCGCGTAGTCACTACACCGTTACCAAAGGTCTGGCATATCATCTGCCCTGTTGCAGCGGAGTTTGACCCCAGTCTGAATTCGTATAGCATACACACGCCCTTATGATGCTCTGTGGAGGTCTCATGTTCACTCTGTCCTTACGCAAGTTCACGATGTAACAACTGTCACAATCAGATAGTATGTTAGATATACCCTCACCAACAACTGACCTTCGCCCCATCTCCATTCGCATTCAACTCACGGTATGAGGGCCAATTGAACACAGTCCTCCACACAAAGCGACAGAACTTTCCTGGTTAACTTTGTAACATGGTTTTGCGTTTTCCTGCAGGACGATTTAATAGTCCACCACTTCTACAGCGCAATACAAGCAAAAGCGCTGTCAACTAAAGCAGTTTGGTCAGCCCTAGCCCAGCATACGCTAATGACAGGTTTATTCTGATCTAGAAGGAGATCAAGAAACGAAATCTACATTAACGTAATAAAAATCTAGCTGATGGTGTACGTTAGAGATAATCACATCACAACTTTGATCTGAACCTAAGTCCGAGATCTGAATCTACTCTTTCAGTATGTTACTACTTTAGTAGACATGTTTTGCTGGGATTTAAGTCATGCTACTGTTGACAGATAAAAATTATGGTAAACAAACCAAAATCGTAATTTTTTATAATTAGTCAGAATTTCAGTGAGAACAAGTAAAAAAGAAAGAACTAATAACGAATAACCAGCTTTGTTTCCCTTTGTCTGTACAAAACAGCAAGTGTGTAAACCTTTTTAACACGAAAACAAAAGGAAATAACTTTGGATATAATTGTAAGACACTGAACTTCAGACCTCAATAGGACAGGCGCCCACGTTACGTTCCTTTAACAAATTCAAAACAAATAGATAAAACTGTGTACTGTTGTTTTTAGTTAATTTACAGACAATTATATTTTCTTACGGCACAGAAAACTAACGTTCTAAAATTACCCAGTTCGTTGCAAAGTTACTGGCAAAGGAAACATTGACGACTATACAAAAATAGCCTTGAATTAATGTGGAATTTAACAAATTATTGAATACTCTTTATTGGCCACGAATGTCATAATTTCTTTGCCAAAGAAAATGTGTTAAGGAAATTCTGATGTTCCAGAATTTACTAGCGGGACTCATCCGCCATCTTTCACTACCATTTACCAATTTCATAAATTTTAATATTCAAATTACTATTCTACAAAACAATTATTTATAATAAAACTCAGTCGTATAGGTAACTAGGACCTAGATCTGCATCTGAGTATATAAAAAAACATCAATTGAGGTGAAGTTAGAAAGAAAAAGAATATAGCTACAAAAAGTACTGACTCACTCAGTGATATAGGGACGATGACCTAAGTCTGCATTTGAGGATATAAAACGTCAATTCAGGTTAAAATAGAAAGAAAAAAAGAATATACGAAAAATACTGGCTCACAATCCCAATGAATAATGTTGTTATTGTTATTAAACACAACGATTATACACACATTCTTCTGTAGTTGTATTTCCATGGTTCGTTAACAATAATATATAATTATACTTTGAAGAAAATGTTTATTCTTCTGTGACTTATACTATTTAACATTTACTAGGGATGTACTGAATATCGGTATCGGTATCGGCGATATCGGCCACTTTCGGAAGTATCGGTATCGGCAAAACGGCGCCGATATTTACCGATACATTTTCCGAACTATTTTCGGGTTGTTTAGCATTAACAGTGACACTTATATTTAATCTATTTCTTATGTGCTCAAAGTTGATCTAAATTATTATCAGTTGTACAATTGATTTCTTTATGCATGAGTACGCCTTTGATTTGTACTACTCGTGCTCAACTGATATTTTTTGTCCCTCCATGCTAAAATAGTGATGAAGCCAAAGGTCCTCAGTCAGGATCATGGGCACCTGAAGAAAATTTTTTAGGCAAGGCCCCATCCATGGTTGCTATATTACGTATACATTTTCGTGAGCTAGGGAACAGGGCTCCACCCTGCCCTCCTCCTTCGGGCGCCCATGGTCAGGGTAGCAGACTCGTCATTTGAATCCCAAACGAGATAGAGGTTTCGATTCAGAAGAAAATGTTATGGAAAAAATCCACAATACGCGAACTTTGTCATTATTTTTTCTCCTAGTTTTACAGTATACGACTTCGCTTAAATAACACTTATTTATTTATTTATTTATTTTTATGGTATACACAGCAAAACTTGGTTCACCACACACATTTTTTTAAACAATAAAAAATTGTAACGGTAGTATCTGTTTTCATTATATGTATGCAGGGACGGCAATTAGGGGGGCAGAAGGGAGCAGTTGCCCCCTACTTTTTTGAAGTGCCTCTTAATATATTTAGTTTCATTTGGAAATGTAAAGGTTTTGTACGTATTACTGGTTCATAGAAAAAAAAAATGGTGCCATATAATATTTGCCGTGGTTTGTGTACGTATTATTTTTTGTCTCCCAGTGGAGTTAAGAAAGCTACATGAATTGCGCTTTAATTGCCATGGAAAATTGCCCCAAAAAATTAACCTTTTGCAATAATTTCAGTGTGCTTTCATTTCTTCTTACAATGGCTCGATATGTTAGCCGCTTTGAAACTAATTGAGAGAACATTTCGCAAAACAAGAAAAGTCTTTTACACGTTATTCTTTAATTGCACAAAAATCGACAGTTCCTAAAATGTAGTTTCTTCTCTCTAATAGTAAGGAATATTGATTAAAAAGAGAGTAATAAGAATCAACTTCTACCTTTTTCACTGTTTAACCTTCAGCATTTATGATATATTCTGAATTTACAAATTGGTGGTGAAAGAAGAAAATGTTTCTTTTCTTACTAGCAGACCCAACAATGCCCTTTTCGCAGACGCCGCAAAGCCCTTTTCGTTGGCTTTTATCTTTGAAGAGAAAACAAGAAAGAAACAGTTAAGAATGCTCGGAGAGCATTGCCAGAACGAACTTAAAAAGAATTTTTTCGAAATTTATATGAAATTGTATATTAAATGTATCTGGTTAAATTCAATAGATAGTACATTTACATATTTGGAACCTGCGTATTAGGGGGATCTGTTGAATTACCTATATTAAGCTGTCATTCTTTATCGAACATTTTGGTACCAAGTAGTGGCCAGTGGCCACTGGTTATATCTTCATTTTCAATATATATATACACTATACAAGTGTTTGCTGCTTTTTAGTTCATTTTATATGAGCTGAATTAAGTTTAGAGGAAATATATATATATATATATTGTACGGAATCTAGTATGAAATTCTGCCTTCTGTCTTTGTTTGTCAAATTTTGGCCTTATATCTAATATATTCTACCTATTACAATGTTCATTTCAATATTCAGAAAATTCCTGATATATAAGAAATATGTCCAAAAGTATCGGTATGGGTAAAAAGTGGTATCGGTACATCCCTAACATCTATATATATAAAAGAGAACGCACAAATCCTTTGTGAACTCATCACGCTAATACGGCTGAACCAATTTCTTTCATTTTTGGGGGGTTATTAGGATTTGGACCCTAGATGGTTTTTATCATATCACTTTAATTTTTAATTACCAGTGTCTTGAGATAATTGACCATTCAAGTGTCCATACGTACAAATCCTTTGTTATTAGTTCATCATAGGTAAAAATAAACGTATTTATATGCAACCCGCATGACCATGTGACTCGGCGGGTTAACATAAATGACAGGCGCTTTGAAAGCGAAAAAGTAAAAATTATCTAAGTAACAACGTTTATTGCGTTCCGGGGTGACCGCAGCGAAGCGGGGTGAACGCTGCTAGTTTACTATATAATCTCTTTGGATTCTGGACAAATACTTCTATATAAATTCTCAAGTATCAACATTCCCTTAACAATCGAGATTCTCTTCTGTTCTTTAGTGCAGAAATTAAGGCAATCAAAAGTATTTAAAGGTTTAGTTAATAATAATCTTTATTATTTAGCATTCCATGGTAGCCATTTAGGCAAGAAGAGATGAATAATTAATAAGAGTGAATAGTTATGGAAGACACCGTAGATATGGGGGGTTAGAGCGTTGAACTCACGTCCACGTGGTCCCGGGTTCAATTCCCGGCCGGTGCTTCCCCAATTTTCGGCGCCCACCCAGCGTCGTGAGGCAAACTGGGGAGTCATGTGAATGAAAGACGTGACGGCCACTAGGTCTTGAAAGCTCCTGATACGCCGGTTAGTGGCAGGATTGAACACGTGTTCGTCGATAGTCTGGACGTAGTTCACCCAGTCGCTGACAGATGGAGTTGGAGGCTCAGGCCCTCAAACAGGCTGTTACGCCAAGTGTATTGTTGGACTGAATAGTTAATGGAAAAATATGGAATGAAAATGTGAGAGGAAAGGGAGAATTCTGAGAAAGCCTACGAATATGACTTTGTCCACCAGAAAACTCGTATGCTCTATGACCGAACTAGGGACTCTTCGCTCAGAAGGTGAATGTCCTACCACTGAACCATCGTGCCTACTATTTAATAATTAGTTTTCTCTGAAAGCTAGTATACGGGATTAATGGATAAACGCAAAATCCATTTTCACCGAAAATCTAACCCAAATACCTTCACTTAAGGGCGAGAACTCTTTTTAACTACCAAGACACAAGGGAGCTTTGTATAGCAAGCAATATTACTGCTGTTGTTATTATTATTCATTTATAAACAATTTTGCTTTAATTTTGCTGTCAACTAGTTGTCGAGCAAACGAGGCGAGCGGGATGCAAAAGAAACTTCTTTGCCAGGTTGTAGTCTTCAAGCACTTGGAAGAAGATCGCTGAAAGACGATTTCTGTTGAGACGTCTGCACGAGATTGAAATCCAATACGATGACTTCTTTTTGACAGAAGAAGAAGAGGGAGTAATGCTTGTGTCAACTAAAGAACCGAGAAAGAAAGAGAAAAAAGAGTTAGGCAAACACTCGCGAGATGGCACAAATTTTTCCAGGAACCATCATCATTGGAGGTCTGGCTTTTACTTCCCTGTTTCTTTCCCCCCCTTTTTTAACATTTTTTTATTTGAAATTTCAAATTACAGCTCCCATGTACGAAAGGACACTACGGTAAAAAGAGTGGAGAGAGAGAGAGAGAGTTAAAAAAATCAGAAAAGAGCGAGTAAAACTCGATTGTGTCCTTACGGATGCTCCTTTTAGGAAAGCTCAGAGAGGGAAAAACGAATGCGTTATATAGGAACTGATTTTTTCCAACATCCCCGTGGGAAAACAAGAGTTCCCTATACGAATGAGAATTTACTGCTACTACTACTATTATTATTACTACGTACCGCCCGTGGAACTAATTTGGTTGGCAAATACTTACCCAAAATATTCACACACACACATACATGGAGAGAAAAGAGACAGACACACAGAGAAATAAAAGTACATACCATACACAGAGGGTTAAAAAATATTTCTAATTTTATCTTGTATATATTGTATGTACAGAACATTTCTGGTTACACTCTGAACAAGATAATTTGCAAATAGCTCGTTTGAATCCCGAACAAAATCGGGGTCTCTCTGTGGCTAAATGGTTACCTATCTCCAGGGGCGGATCCAGGACCAACTTCTGGGGGGGGGGGTTGTCATACTGCTACTTTTAAGGGTTCCAAACTTTGGGATATTTATATATATAAAATAAGAAAGTTTCCTCTTCTGGGGGGGAGATCGCCGCGATCGCCCCCCCTGGATCCGCCCCTGCCTATCTCGCCCTTCGTGCAAGAAAGTTGGCTTCGATTGCCGGTAGCTGTACTCGCGCTTCGGATCACACGTTAGCTTCTGTACTCGTCTAGTTTTGGCGCTCAAAAGGAACATCAAACACTAGTCCAACTGGTTGATGGATCACGTAGGAACTAGCTTTCACAATCAGACAGGAACACTAGAGCATAGGAGGTCAGGGGGTTGACGCAGTGGATCTGGAAGTACTATAGCCTCAAAATCATTAACTACGATATGTATGTTCATGCTTGCCCGTTACCATTATCTTATCAACGTCAGCTTACTTACCAACTCCTTCTCCTCTCCACGTAGTTTACTGAAAAGAGGAGCAGAAGACTGTAACGTCACAGAGGATTCAGTTGGAAATGACTATCTAGAGACCTGTTTTCCACCTATCTATCAATTTAACTGGCGTCGTTATTGAATAGGTCTAAAACTAGTAAGTCTTGATCGAAAATATTCTGCCACCACTAGCACGTCACTTGCCGCATATTAAGACTTACCCCTAATTGATCTATAACAGATAACAAGAAGCTGTTTTCTAGAATCGATTCTACATTTCAAGAATATATTTCATCTCCACACTTATCTATTAAAACCAGAAATAGTAGAAATTCTCTACAACTTATGCTTATGTATTGACATTCAATGAGCAGAAACTGATTATAGATTATAGGTTATAGATTTAGGTTATAGATTCAGTGTCCCAAAATTGTTTTATATCTATCTTAACCTGGAAATAGTGAAACTCTGCGATTTCCAGTTTCAGCACTGATCACCATAGTGAGAAAACGGTCATAGATAACAAGAAGCATTTTTTCTTTTCTTATATGGACTCAGTATCGCATGGATGGGTTCCAATTGCAAATGAAACTGGTAGAAATCTAGCAATTTAAATTCCAATATTCATTCCCATAAAGTGTAAATAGTAATGGGGGAACGACAAACTGTTTTTGATATGGATTCAGGATAGAGTTTTATTTCAGCTCTCATTCTTCTACTGAAACCAGAAGTAGCAGAACACAGTACAATTAGTTTCAACATTGATTTTTATATAGTAACAATTATAAACAGGGTAAAAGTGAAGGGAACGCGTGGGAACGCAGTATCCCCACTATCAAAAATATATATCGTGTTCCTCCATTTCCTAAAAAAAAAAAAAATACAATGGGTAAAGATAGACACGTGAAACGGCGTGACGTCATGTGTGCGTCCCAGTACTTTTTCAGATCAACTTTTACCCCCTGATTGTGAGACATAGTGAGAAAGATTTTTTTCTTTCTTTTTTTTTCATTGTTTCAGTGTTCCAACAACAAATTGGTCTCTGATTTTCTCTCTCTATTAAAAAAAAAAACGGTGATTTTCTCTCTATATTAAAAAAAAAAACGGAAATTACAAATCAGCTACTTCCGGTTTTAGTATTGAATCTGAATACTTTGAAAGTCTTTTTCGTAGTTTCTCAATGAAAAAAAAAAAACTCGTCAGTTATTTTCTTCCCAACTTTTCCTCGAAGTTTTATATCATCAAGCGCTAATAGCAAGACTTTTGTAACGAAAATAAACATTACCTCTCATTTCACCATACAAAATATATATTATATATATTATATATATATATATATATATATATATATATATATATATATATATATATATATATATATATATATATATATATTAGACTCAGTTTGACCTTTTATTCCTCCCCTCTTTCTCTCGGAGTAATCTTGACTGGATGAAAGGTATTACTTTCAACAAGGGGGTATCTCTGGAGAAATCAACAGAAGCAACTGCGATACAAGAACATCTCGACGCGACGACAGATAACACAAGATAAAAGAAAGAAAAAGAAAAAGGGGCAAGATCGAAAGGCACGTGTTCAGGAAGTTCTATTACGAAATGTCTTTCTGTGCTTTCAAAGGCAACACCAGACGGGTACGAATTAACTTAGTTGCATCTCAATATTTGCTGGTATTTTCTACTGTTTAGTCATACGTACGATATTGGCAAAAACTACTTAAAAATACAGTACACTTTTTTTTTCATTTCACTAAATGTGAAATAAAGGAATCACCTAACTGATTATATGAAATTAAATATTTCAGTTTTGTCCCACATTTATGACCTATACGGTAAAGGGAACAGATGTTAAATGGGAAGTGGATATTATGGAAGGAACTGATAAAATGAAAATGTGCAAGAAAGTGGGAGAACTCCGAGAAAATCCACGCTGTTATCCAATACGAACCTGCTTACCCTCAAAAGGAACCAGTCACCATGCCCCTTTTATCTGATTTACATAGAATATGTACGAAATATGGCCATGGCTCCAAATCTGTCATAAGCTGAATTCCGTTTTAGCAACATTGGTTTAAAATTTTTGTTACGTTCGTTATCGAGACATGAGCTAATGTCTTTCATGAAAATTCAAGTTCCGGAATGTTGGAGTACGACTGAAAGACATTTAAATTAAGTACCGAACCGTAAAAAAGAAGGAAATACTCTGTTTATGTTTCGCTGGTTCGGTTTTTCTTAGATAAACACATGAAGTTAAGGTCTGTGACAAACATCTTGGCATTTCAGATAAACGAATAAAACGCAAGCTCTGGCGCGACGTTGCCAAGTGGTGAAGGGTTGTAGCTAGGGCTAAGCAGACAGACTACAGCGCAATCAGGTGGCAGGGGATAGACGTGGATGTGTACAAAATAAACGTGGCAATACCGCTGGCCTCTCATTTGCTAGCAGCATTTAAAGGGAACTTGGAGCGCCGCCTTCAAATGCCAAGATGTTTGTCATGCCGTTTAATTGACTATGCCTCATGAAGAAAGTTCCTTGAAAGAAATGAAATCTTTCAGTTTAGCATCCCATAATTATGCCTGTTAGGCTAAGAGCGATGGGTGGTTAAAGCAAGTGGATTATGATGGAATAAATTGTGGAATGAGAATGTGGGAGGAGATGGGAGCATCGAGAGAGACCCACGGACACAATGTTGTCTACAATAAACCTACTTGGCCGGGAATTCCGCACTTCGAGAAATTCCCACACTATGTTGACCTCAAAAAAGTTTAAAAAGCCTGGAATCGAACCATGGAACCATCGCACGACAGAAGAATCTCTTGCCACTCAGCCATCGTACCCTCATATAACTACTTCTTTCACCTGATGTCAATATACTAAAAACAATTTTAGAATTCAGTTGTTTAGTTATCTACACGCATTGATCGGCACTACGTTAAAGAAAACACTTACGTCTACGCTTGTTAAAATTACATTTACGGATAAAGACACGCAATTCGAGAACGATTGTGCGCAAGGAAAGTTCTATTCGCCTAGATTTTACGAAGATAATAAATAACTCAGTTAACTCCTATCCAGCGAAACGGATTGAGTCTGCTCATGTAATTACCACGCACTTCGTAATTCTTATGCTACAAAACCGAATTGGTTGAGTCTGGCAAATTATGACGACAGCAAGAAGGTTCGCGGTAGTTCCTGATTGCTTCCAAATTTTCGCAAGCACAAAAGGGTCCCACAAGGAGTTCGATAAAAAGATTTTTTTTAAAAAAAGCATTCTCGAATAGAGGCGGTCTTTGTTTAGTTTTCGGCAAAGTTCCAATATCCGAAAATAACTTTCTCTCCCAATCCCCGCTGGTAATGTAGTTCACTTGGTTTAGAGTTCACATAGGAACGAGGGAGAGGCACCGCACAGCACCGCGACGTAAAAACCAAAAGGTTCGAGCGACCACACGAACACCACTGTCTCATGCATCTGGCTAGTTTATTCATTGATTTTCTTTTCCTTTTTCAAACCACAAACCTTGGAACATTACACCTCTAGAACAATACAAAACAAGTCTGTAATCGTTAAAAGAGGATGCTAATTTCTTATCGTCTCTCGTACCAATTATTATGAACTTTACCAATCTGTTCACAGTAGATAATGTAACTAAAACCGAGGTAATAGTCAGCAGAGAATTTTGGAATTACGAAAAATCAAATGTTATTCTTTTATTACTTACCGAACTGTGGGGTGAACTGGTATTACCTTATTATATTGTAACAGATCTGATCCCATTTGCGAGTCTCATTAATTCCACAATGAGATATGTTAATTAAGGACATGGCTATTTATTATATTGTAACAGATCTGATCCCATTTGCGAGTCACATTAATTCAACAATGAGATATAATGTTAATTAAGGACATGGCTATTTATTATATTGTAACAGATCTGATCCCATTTGCGAGTCACATTAATTCAACAATGAGATATAATGTTAATTAAGAACATGGCTATTTATTATATTGTAACAGATCTGATCCCATTTGCGAGTCACATTAATTCAACAATGAGATATAATGTTAATTAAGGACATGGCTATTTATTATATTGCAACAGATCTGATCCCATTTGCGAGTCACATTAATTCAACAATGAGATATAATGTTAATTAAGGACATGGCTATTTATTATATTGTAACAGATCTGATCCCATTTGCAAGTCACATTAATTCAACAATGAGATATAATGTTAATTAAGAACATGGCTATTTATTATATTGTAACAGATCTGATCCCATTTGCGAGTCACATTAATTCAACAATGAGATATAATGTTAATTAAGGACATGGCTATTTATTATATTGTAACAGATCTGATCCCATTTGCGAGTCACATTAATTCAACAATGAGATATAATGTTAATTAAGGACATATTTATTTCCTTATTTATACAAGGTGAAGCATTCTTGATTACCTATTTCGAAAATAATATACTCGACCACAGAGACAATGCAAATCCAAATATTATACATTCTTTGTTATACCTGTACATTTGTATACATCCCACATACATTATATTACTGCGCTTTGTGTGTATGTAGTACAATTATTTGTAAAACACTATGTATGGATAAGGATATCTTTTGGGTATTTTTAGAAATAAGAATTGGTTACACTGCGTGCACGGATGATGAGGGCGACGAAGACGGACAAAGATCTGTGCAGACAGCTTTACGATTTTGACTATCAGTAGTCATGGAGCGCTGGTCGGTGCCCGTGATGCAGCGCGAGTTTTTCAAGTCACATCAAATCGTGTTTCGGTGGCATTCAGTAGCTTGCCTAATCTCCCGACCCACGAACCCCAGACTTCTTCGTTGGGAGATACCTGAGGATAAGATGTTAGTAACCAACGTGAAGAGTGTGGAGAAGCTGAAGGAACTGCGAAACTGCGAACATAACCCGGATGTCCTTGACCGTTTCATGCAAAATGAAGTGTCTATAATAATCTTGTGCAATGCATTGATAATACTGAGGTGGCCATTTGCCAGATAATGTTTCATAAATTTATGTATCAAATGCATACAGAACACAGTAATGAAGTCTATGTGGCATAGCAGACATACATAAAGGCATGTATATAAACCGACAAGTGTGACAAAAGAGATAAAATAAAAATATTTTGAGCTGCACTGTCTGAGGACCGAGTATGTGGTTTACAAAATGGGTAATCGAGAATGCTATATCCTATAGTATAATTTAAATAAGATAAGCACGTTGGCATTACAAGACTCAAAATCAGCACATCAGTTTCCATCTTTTAACACAAGCACATTAGCAAATCACTTCATTGTAAGTCAAAACGAAAATTTCATATTCGCAGCACAGAATCGAATTCGGGGATAACCGTTCCGCTATATGGAAGCATTTTACGACTTACCCATTAAAACGTTTAAACGGTTTAACTTAAATCCATAAAGATGACACGATGTCGAATGCTCGCTTCTAGTGCAAGGGAGCTCTTGTTCCACCTCATGTCTTGTCACATAAATTATGTAGACAACCCAGTGTTCATTAACCTTTCTCGGGATTCTTACGCTGCCTCCAACATTTGATTTCCGCCAACTCTTCCATAATCATCCATTTTCATTAATTATCCGGTTCTTTAATCTATAAAACAGACAGCGGGGACGTTAAACCAGCTGATTCTTTCAATTTGAATCCATACTTCAGCTGAAAGAAATTCTGGTCTTCAGTCACCAAGCTGATCTGTATTTCCGCAACCAGATTAGCATAGCTGACGTGCGGGTCACATAAGCAAATGGCGCAAGGCGAAATCGAAAACTTCACAGCCAGACAATGAGTGAATTACACTTGACTTCCATCGAGAGTAAAAAAGTAGCTACAAACGTACTCTTTGGAGATATGATGATAGCATAATTCAAATAACATGTCATGGTAAGAACTTCTGCCCAAACGAAGAGTATGATACCAAAAGTATGATACCACTGAGATACTGTACATGAATAGTTAACGAATATTCTAAGATAAGAAAAGCACGAAAAAAAAAAAACTGAAAATAGGCGTATGCACTCTATACATATCCCTATTTCAGTAACTTTAAATTGATGACAAGTGGTGCATTTTGACATACGCGATTAATAGGTCCTAACAAACAATTGCATTCCACAAATTTACACGCATAAAATGAATCGAGTATTAAATGATTGAGTCGGAATTAAGGCGTGTCAAAAAGAGAAAAAAATTCTGATCTACTGTTTGCTTTTAGTAACATTTTAATTCCCAAAGGTTGTAAATAATTTAACTTTGTAATACGTATACTATAAAATACGCAGACAGTGTCAATCAGGTATCAACTGCATAATGAATGAAATAAGATGAGGGCACTCGAGCGATTAATACTGCTCCTTTTTTGAAGATCTTAGGATCTGGGCATACAGTCGCTATATATATATATTTGTTCGCGACTAAGAACAACATTTTAACAGTGAGATTCTATGCTATTTATACTATCATTATTTGATAAAGTAAATTAAATCAAGGTCCTTCGTGGATCTATGGTGTTCTCAACTTTATTAGATTCCGCTCATGATGTTGCAATTATTAATATGTGTCTGCTAGTAATATATGACACATACAGCTTCACATACAATATAAACTACATGCATTATCACCGGGAATCGAACCTGAATAACTCACGTAAAAAAAAAACAAGAGCGCTAGATGTTTATCCTGAGAGAGATCTCTAAACATTCTTTTGAAATTTACTAAATATTATAAAGCCATTATGGTGTGTGGTATAGTAATTAAAATGTTGGTAAAACAGATAAATCTCATCAACGCCTAGAAGGGAATATGACAGTGAATTCCTGCTCGCCAAGGAATGCTTTATTACTGCATGCCCAGGTTGGAAACAAGTTTTCACCAATATTTCCAACATAGGACCATACAGACTTAGGATTAGAATTTAGGATTGAGATTTCTGGGCTTTCGGCATCTATGGCCATTTAGCCCGTTACGTATGAGGGATGACGGCCCTGGGCGAGCACACTATCCGGAGACAGGGAAGGAAGAAAAGATTGAGGAAAGAAGGAAGCGACCTGGGACTTATAAGTTAGGTACCACCCCGGCATTTGTCAGATGTAAATGAGGAAAACCCAAGAAAACCTCATTCAACTGAAAAAGCTTTTTACACTTGTTGATCGAGTGTCTCCACTGGGAATCGAACCCGGAACCGCTGGCACCGAAGGCGACAGCGTTAGTGACTACGTTACGAGGGTCCACACTATACAGACTGTAAGAAAATAAAACAATATTCTACAATATTATTATCGTTTACTGACAAAAAAAAAAAAAAAAAAAACGACCAAAGGTATTGGATGAGAGATGACAATCGTCCATCTCATTTGGTAAGGATAAATACTTATGCATAGGTTTCGAGAAAATCGAGGTAATCGATCTTCTTTTCTTTCTTTCTGTAAAATAACATAAAACGATACTGAAGTATGTAATTCGTTATTGTTACTAAACTTTTCATGAGGGCACCGGCAGAGCTGTAGTATCGTTATTAAGCTTTTCCTTCGGTACCGGCAGAACGGAAGTATCGTTATTAAGCTTGTAATGAGGGCACCGGCAGAACGGAAGTATCGTTATTAAGCTTTTCACGAGGACATCGAAAGAACGGCAGTATCGTTATCAAGCTTTTTATGAGGGCACCAGCAGAAGGGCAGTATAGTTATTAAGCTTTTCATGACGGCACCGGCAGAATAGCAGTAACCATAGCAGTTTAGGCTATGGTTAATGAGAAATAGCCCAAAATCTGTATTAACTCTCACAAGATATGGACTAAAATCCACATAAAATCTCACAACATATAGCCCAAAATCTACATAAACTCTTATAATATAGCCTATAGCCCAAAATCCAGATTAACTCTCACAAGTTGCAGCCCCAAATCCACACTAACTCTCACTAGATATAGCCCAAAATCCACATTAACTCTCACAAGATATATTCCAAAATCCATATTAACTCTCACACTTTTCTGTTCTGTATTTCTGATCAATTTCTGTTTAATTATACCACTATGCAAAAATAAAACATCGAAACCAATAGGCCACATCGAGCTAAACAAAATTAGATGCATGAGGGTAAACTCTCAATCGTAGTATTCGAAAAAAAAATGCCGCTAAAAAGTACGTCATTCGTTGCCAATAATATAACTGATAGCTTTGTTCCACTGGAGTATATATTTATTTACTTATTGTATACACATAAAATACACTTTAAGTAGCAGATTTTGTGTTGTTGTTGTTTACCTTCTAACAGACACACACATACTCCTACAGCAACCAGCGCCGTAACTTAAGATTTTTTTTTCTGAGGGGCAAGGATTAATACGCATATCTGGGCCCCTTAGAAAAAGTTGCTTTCCCAATTATTGGGCCCCCCTCTTTCGATCTTTCCCTTACTCTTTATAGGCTCCCAGAGCTTGTGGGCTCTCGCACACGGCAAAATCTACGGGGCCGTTAGTTACACCCCTGGGCCCGTTCCATACATGACAAATTAATTAAGTGGACAATATTGACAAATCTCAAAGCCATACGAATAAATATTAATTCTAGGGCCCCTAATAGTAGACATTTTTTTTTTTACTGAAAATTGGCCCATGATTCATTTTTGTTTTATTTACCTTTTGAATGCTGTTTAGTTTATGTAAATGTCGTGAACCTGTTTGATGCTTCATTTATAGTTTCATGTTCGTATCGTATATGGAGTAAGAAAATTTTGTCTTAAAGTGACTCCCCCCTCGAACGGCAAGAACTTTCCCGGGGGGCAGTTGCTCCCACAAGTTACGGCCCTGACAGCAACGTATACTATTTGTAAAAATATAACAACAAATGTTATTATAATATAAATCAAGTACTATAAAAGCAATACACCTTTTGTATAAATTATATTTAACAATTACTCGGGTGAAACCAGCAAGATAAAAAAAAATTAAAAAGATAGAACACAACGAAGGAACGGAGAGAGAAAAGGGAAGTTTTGCATTATTATTATTACATAGCGGATAAAAATAATCTTCCAACCATGCCCCAGCGGCAAGAAAAGAGAGCAGCTCAGTAAATTGGATTTTAAATTACTCGTCAGACGGAAAGAACAGAAAAACGAAACTTACTTCAATTCAGGATTGCCGAGATCATTTCACGTTGAAAATAGCAGACGGATCTCTTTTACTTCCCATATTTTGTTGCTCTTATCACACACACACACACATCACATAGCATTTACCAGAGGGCGCGAAAGGAAAGAAAAAGTGCGTAAGCATAATGAAATTGCACGGCGAATTAAATTTACTGCAGCTGCTTCTACTGAAAAGCTTCTCCACACAACATTTTTACTATTATTCAGACATCCATTGCACAATTCCATACGTCACACGTACTTAATGTAAATTACGTATTTTTCATGGTACAAAAATACTTAATGATTGATTATTATAGATTCTACGTATATAAATTAGGAATGAGCAAAATCGTTTATATATATATATATATAAACCGGAAATAGGTTTCTAGAAATATCGAGATTTCGATTTTATCCGAAAAAATCATTTTGCGCTTTCTCTAAAACTATTTTAGGTTTTCACTGAAGCCAGAATTATCGGTTCGCCGAAACCGGTATCTACTCCTGTTCTTCTAGTGCTAATTTTCAAACGAACTGACAAAGAGGTAAAAAGGTTTCGATAGAAAACTGAACCGGTTTCTGACAAAAAGCCGAAAAATTTTCAAAAATGAAACCGGTTTTAGCAGAAAAACGTACCGTTTTTAAAACTTTATACTTCAAAAACCGGTTTCGTTTTTTTTCTTTCTTCCTAAAAATCGAAAACCTGTTCTTATATCCACCACTAACATAAATAACAATCCGATTCGCCCTTACACAAATGTTGCATGATCATTATTACCAAACTGAAAAGTAACAAAACTAATATACTGTTACTTTCAAATCCAGTCACTCTTCAGTCGCAACGGCTAAACAGTAGGTGTAGTGATCTTTTGAGCTAGATTTAATTCCTAACATAAATAGACGTTCGATTTCCATATTAAGTTGGAAGGTCATAACTCATATAGATTAGATTCAGTGCTAAACAGACTTACCCAGAAGTCAAAGAGTTCAGACTGTCTCGTCTTGAAAATGAATCATAAAATTGTTGCCTCGTCCCGAAGAGTGTATCTGTCTCTACTGATAGAATTCCTCCTCGGAAAGTGTATCTGTTTCTATTAATCGAATTCTGACTCGGAAAGTGTATCTGTTTCTATTGATTGAACTCTGTCTCGGAAAGTGTATATTTTTCTATTGATAGAGTTCTGACTCGGAAAGTGTATATGTTTCTATTGATAGAGTTCTGACTCGGAAAGTGTATATGTTTCTATTGATAGAGTTCTGTTTTGAAAAGTGTATCTGTCTCTACTGATAGAATTTTCTCGGAAAGTGCATATTTTTCTATTGATAGAATACTGCCTCAAAAAGTATATCTGTTTCTATTGATCGAATTCTGTCTCGGAAAATGTATATGTTTTTATTGATAGAGTCCTGTCTCGGAAAGTGTATCTGTTTCTATTGATCGAATTCTGTCTCAGGAAGTGTGTGTTTCTATTGATAAGAGTTCTGTTCCGAAAAGTGTATCTGTCTCTACTGATAGAATTCCTCCTCGGAAAGTGTAAATGTTTCTATTGATAAGAGTTCTGTCTCCGAAAGTTTACCTTTTTCTATTGATAGAGTTGTGTCTTGGAAAATTTATCTGTTACTATTGATAGAGTCCTGTCTCGGAAAGTGTATCTGTTTCTATTGATATAGAGTTCTGACTCGGAAAGTGTATCTTTTTCTATTGATAGAGTTCTGTTTCTGAAAATGTATCTTTTTAGAATTCTATCTCGGAAAATGTATCTGTTTCTATTACAAAATGTGTTGCAAGAGACTGCCTAGAGATAGTTAAAAGAAAGAACGTTACACGTGTATTATATATATGTATTTATCAATGTCATATTTCTTTTTTTATTTTCACAATAGGTCGTAATTCCAAATTTTTAAACAACATCTATATATTTTATAATTGGACATTTCGATATTTTTTAAAAATAATGGTAATTAATTCTTATTAAAACTAACAGAAATATGTCAATTCTAATTACAAAAATACAAATTTACAAGAACTAATCCTGTGCACTGAGCTCTCAAAAGGAGATAGTCAATCTATACCAATCTCGTTAACAGGGTATTAAGAATTGGTTTCTATGGATATATTTTTTTCTTCTCTTAAATAGGGTATTAATATTACTATTACAATGTTTAAAGTAACGTTCGATCAGTTTGTTCTATTTGTTTGATCATAGCTTCTATTCCAAGTTCCTAGTGAAATAATAATAATAATAATATAAAAAGATTATTGACTGAATATATATATATATTTTAAACCTGTATATAATTAACCTCTACTGATATACTTTCGACCTAGAAATATAAATAAAACAAACAAAAACTTAATGACTGTTTTTGCTTTCTCTGCATGAACTTTTTTTGAGAGGGGGCGGGGGAAATTTGCAAACAAATGCGAGGAAAACAAGATGTATTCAATGATTGATTTTCCATTACTGAATACTAATAAAAAAGATTGCATTAATTCCAGTAAAACAAGAAAGAAAGGGAAAACATATCGTATATACTCTTTATGTCATCTTGCTTTCGTCTTTTAATTTTAAGCTACTTACATGAAACATTCAAAAATAAATGATAGAATTACTTTTAGCTTTCGACTACAACAACAACAACAACAACAAAAAGTTATTAGGTTACTGCAAGATTAAAGATCAAAGAAGTATAGGTTTTGATTTCTTGCTTCATGCACATTTAATTGGACCTCCCTAATTTACTTTTTTACTTTTTTTTTTTTCATTCCTAAGTTAATCCAATTCTGAGATTCCAAACTGAGAAGAAACAGAAACGCATGGAAGATGCACGATAGAAGTGAATGTATTTTGGTATGCATTTTGAATTTTAAAAAATAATAATAATAAATAAATACACACTAATTATTTGCGGAGCAAAATCATATATTTTTTCATTACAATTAAATACGTGTTACAGTTTCACCAACTAACTCTTTGGCTTCATCAGTCACTAAGATACAAAATAACTGTACAATCTTATATACATACAACAGCTGAGAGAATTTTAAAAAAAATGAAATCTTTAAGTTCTACGTCCCATGGTTATGCCGGCTAGGCTAAAGAAGACGGTGATGATGGGAAATGAATGAAATGGTGGAACGAAGAAACGGGAGAACCCCGAGAAATTCCACGCACGCGGTGTTTGTCCACCACAAACTTCACTTGACGCTTGCTAGGATCGAACCAAGGACCCTAGGCATCAGAAGTGAACGCTCTACCACTAAGACACCGCGGCCCGTCTCTTAAAATGTAGCATTATAAAATGTTACGTATGGTTGACAGAATATGGAATATTAAAGCACGAGAAGTGGCCAAGAGTTTCTGAACAAGACTATGTATAAAAGGACTGTTTCCTGTGTAGCCGAATACCTAGTACTCATGTCTTTCATTACGCACGGTCACCATTTCGCTTCTCAAAGAACGCAAGGCGGGTAGGTGTCGGCCCAAGCTTGTGAAGTAACTAGGTAGCCAGGTATCTAATTACCGCTACAAAATCAGAAATTATCTGCAATAAGATCCGGTATGGTGACCAAACATCAACCTCATTAAAGAAAAAAAGAAGAAAATCGATTGGCTGACTATACTGCTAATTTCCTTGAACCGTGACCTTATGCAGTGG
The DNA here is from genome assembly GCF_964235325.1 of Thermobia domestica. Lineage (NCBI taxonomy): Eukaryota > Metazoa > Arthropoda > Insecta > Zygentoma > Lepismatidae > Thermobia > Thermobia domestica. Next base: position 50,090,289 of record NC_137458.1, read on the forward strand.
TGCCCCCCCCCCATGTCCATGACGCACCCTCCTCATCCGTAGGTGTTCTTCCATGAAAAAAACAATCTTTTCGATTAATTTTTACACCCCCTCAAACATATTTATATAGATTTTAACCCCCCAAATATTTCAATGACGCAGTTTGCGTCATAGCCCCCCTTTGTGGGCACCCCTGCTATATGTGACAAATCATACTTATCACGGCATCACACACATCTAACAGTCAGTGAAAATACACACAGTACGTTTATTTATTGACTAGCTGAAATACCCGTTCTTCGCACGAGGAGGATAAGGCTTGTACAATATACACGTATCATACCTGAAGGTAAAGAAATGAGAGAAATAAATAAATAATGACCTTTGGCGTCGTCCCTGTCAATATGATTTAAAAAATAAGTAACAAAGAGTTTGGTTTTATCCCTGTTAATCACTGAGGCAGCTGGCATATCCCTTCTCACCTAAATTTGGCCTTAAATGTCATCTGGAATGACACCAATCATCTTGACGATTCCGAAAATGATGGATTTACCCCCTTCTGATGACGATGGGAGTTAAAATTGGACTTAAACGGAGTTAAAACTATGAATTCGACACTAATATTGATCATTTTGAACATGTACCTCTTCCGATAACGATGCGAGCTAAAATTGGATCTGAATGAAAGCAGAAGTGTCACTATTAATCTCAGCGACGGCATGTCACTATTCATCTCAATGATCCCGAATACTATCGATTTTACACTAAATCCATCGTCACGGGAATTTAACCTCTCTTTTGATGCGTATAATCTCGATTTCCGCCAATCCCCCCGAAGCAAAAATCGAAAAGAAGAAAAAAAGTATAGAAATGAGTGAAATAAATTAATAATAATCCGCCGTCGCCTCCTTCAATAGGCAAAGAGGAATGTTGAGAGAAATACATAAATAACGAAGAGTAATACCTTCGGCGTTGTCCCTGTACATATGAGTGAATAACGGGCCTGTAATTCCCGGGTCAGCTGACATGTTCCTTCTTACCTACACTTGAGCTTACATGTCAGTAGAACTGTCGCCATACAACTTAGCGATTAAAAAAAAAAAAAATAGATTCGACACTAATACGATCATTTTGAATGTTTTATTTTTCACCCCTTCTTCATTATCATGACGGATAAACTTCAACAGCGTTGGGAGTAACAATCTAAGCGACCTCGAATGAATCTGAGAGTAAGATCAGTGGGGAGATTCTTCACGGCTATATGGTTAGGGTACGCGTCTTTGGCGTGAGAAACCCGGGTTCGATTCTTGGCGGCAGCTTATATGTTCGAATTCCTCCTTAAGCTGTAGGTACAGCAATTTGTTTCCATTATTCTTAGCTGCATGATCATTTGCACGTGAAGAAACTTTGTTGTCTCTGGGTGCCGCATAGTCTGACTGAAGAGCGAATGACAGGATGTGTAACATGGTGCCTGGAGATGCTGCAAATGATTGATGAGAGATGATCTCGATTGTGAACAACATCGTAACAGGTGAGAAGATTGCTTGTACTATTATGATGTGAAGACCAAGACTCAGAACAAAGTTTGGGTCTTTGATGATGAGGATACTCCTGTAGCTGTCAGAAAATCACAATCAGTAAAGAAAATGATAGTTTTTTTTTTTTTTTTTTAATTGAGTGGAATTTTGAAGCGTGTCGTTTTGGAGACAGAAAAGACAGTCACAGCTAATATAAGTGATACACTGAACAGTATCTACCTAAAGTTTTCAGATCTATGAAGAACCTACGACAAAATTCAACAATGGACACCTGGCTTCTCCATCATGACAATGCTCCAGCTCACCGCGCGAAAGTCTGCACCGAATATTTGATCACTACAGTTCAGACCTGCTCCCTGCGAGTTTATACTGTTCCCGCATATGAAAATGAAGCTACAAAAGGATCAGGTTTCCCACTAATGAGGATCTTGTGAGGGATTGGGACAACGAGTGTGCCTTACTCCCTAGTGAAACTTCGCAGATTTAGTTTAACGATTGGTTTCGGAGCATGGAGAGGTGTATTGAATGTGGTGGAAATTATTTTGCTAAAAATAAATAAATAAATAAAACTGCATTGCAAAATTTTAATAGTACCCTTTATATATAAGTGACATATTATTTATTAATTTTATTTTCGTGGTGAAACGTCCTTCGGTTTCCATTATATACATAGAAGTATAAATAAATACTAAAAGAGATATATACACACAATTCACTTTAATGCAAATTTTCAATATTAAACATCATGAACTGCAGAGACATATGACAGTGCCAGCAATTTACGATGTGTCAATATTTAATTATTCATACGAAACGTGATCTGCATTGCAAATGGATACTATAATACTGAGCAACAAATGTAATAATATTAACATATGGCAATAACTTGACGTGAAAATAAATTAAACTCTTGATATAAAATAATATATCATACATATACATAGCTGTATACAGTAGTAGGTGGGTAATTTGCTTAATTCGTTACGACATGAGATAGAACATTTGAAAAAAAAAAAGTACCAGGGGGAGGAACAATTATCTCTAACAACCGTTATTCACTTCACGCGACTAGAACCAACTAAAACTAAATAGCGCAAACCATTTTGTTCCCTTAATTACTAATTCTAAATTTGGCTTTTATAGCACAACTTTTTTTTTTTTTTAACCTATTTCACAGTTCGTCGATGATAACTTCCTTTATAGTGTCAATTGGGCATCTATTTTTTTTTTCCACCTTTCTCTCTTATTTCTGTTAAAATTGTACAAACGTTTGCTCGCCCCCCTCCCTTACTCACCCTACTCCTGGTAGTTTGAAAACCGAATTAGTGGGTACGCATCGATAATTTAACACAATATTGAAGAAATGAATGAAAAACTCTCGCAATGAAAGGGCACAGATGAGTAACTGAAATTATATGAATGAGACGGAGCAAGAGAGACAGAAGAATAGCAATCTAATTTTGAGGTATTCACACCCTCCCGCCCCCCTGAGCCACTCCTATGCCCCTCGAATCAACCCTTGTCTTGCAAATTACAACTTTTTTTTTTTTACCTGTTCTCCTCGTTTCTGCCAACCATCATCATCCGACCGTCTTTTTTTTTTTTTTTAACGACTAGGTTAGGTAGCTGCAAGGTTCTCTCTCTCATATTAATCACTGGCACTGTGTAATTATTTCATTAGCGAGTGGTGGCGTTTATATTCGCTGTTGAGTAGTGCGGAAGGTGTTCCTTTTGGTGTATGTGTGTGTGTGTTGTGCGCACAGTCTAACAGCAAGGACAGTAAAAAAGAAAAAAGTAAACAACATTTTGGCAGCAAAAAGGAATAAGACCGACGCCGAAGAATGAAATGAAAATGAATTTTAAATTTTTGTGGAAAATATATATGACTGTTGGCTGCACAGAAACACAAAGAAGTCAAGAGACTGACGGTTTTTTAACTTTCTTTTCTTTTTTTTTTCATTTTCTACGGTAAATTTCTCTTTGATTCTCTTTTTGCCAGCATTATTTCTCTCTCTCTCTGTCTCTCTCCTTCGACTACTATTGTGTTTTCGATAATTAGATTTTGCGTTTTGGTCTTTTCTTTTTCTGGAGGGAGAAGTGTTCTCTAAACCTTAATGTAAACCTTTCATTATTAACGCACAGATGCAATCAAGGTTTCTTTATTTCCGTCGGTAAATTTCTTTCTGTAAAGATGAGAAATCAAATTTCAACGTTGAATATTGTTATATTCCCTCCTTTTGAATATATTAAGATTCGAACACAATCTTTTTTTTTTTTTCATGTTATAAATATGTTTATTTATGCTATTTCTAGACATTAAGTGCACAAGGGAATCAAGTTCACTTTTTTTTGTGTGTGTGTCATTCTGGACACATTTCATCTTCAAGATCTCTATCTGAACTCAGAAGTTCCTTTCAGAAGTTACAAACATGTTCAAACATGTTGTAAATAACTTAAAATGTACAAAACAGTATTATTTTCCTTATGTAAATACTTAGGAGCATTGTATGAACTTCATATCTCTTTCTCTCACAATTGTGGCAATTCAATATGACTTCCTTGTAGTGGCCACGCGTAGCGTAGTTGCTCACACCGATATCTTTGGTCTCGGATTCGATTCCCAGTGGAAACCTGGTCGGAAAGATGTAAAAACCCATTCCAGGCAGGCAAGGTATCCTGAGTGAGATTTCTTCCGGGTTTTCATCATTCATACCGACCAAATGGCGGGGTAGCACCTAACCCACACGTCACAGGCAATTGACTGACTTGACCTGTATTTATGTCCCTTTTCAGAAGCGAAGATGTATAGGATCCTATATATTGTAGCAACCGCCGCCCCAAAAATTTATTTTGCCGCATTAGTGACTGGTCCGCTTTGCTTTGATTTACATGTACTCCTTAAATACGACATATTGCAAGGTGCCCCACGATATGTCACATGTCCTAAAGAAGGATAGGAATCTATCTTGCAATATCAGCATTAATGTGTCCAGTCCATTGCAAAATTGAGGCTGCAACGACAATTTTCCCCGATCTCATCCCACTTAAGGGTAGAATAACAAAATTGTGGTGAAGCATGGTCTGTCGATCGCTCCCACCTTCAGTGAGCTACTTATCTAAGAATTCGTAAGTCACATCGGCTTCCATCGAAAAATGGAACGTGGGTCAGGAAAAGGATCGTCGCCAACAGAATAGTTGGATAACCTGATCTTTTAACAGAAAACGTGGGCTTTCTCTTCACGAAGAGCTTCCGAGGTAACAATCTGAAATTAAAAAAAAAAAAAAAAAAAAAAAAAAAAAAAAAAAAAAAAATTTGTTATTTGTGAGTGAATAATATCCTGCTCTGGACATAAAAAAAATATGAAATTGCTAGTGATGTAGTTTTCAACTAGTATTTATATGAAAATTTATTCTGCTGGCTTTGCAATCAAGACAAACTATAGGAACTGAATGTTTTTTGTTGTCGCTCTACTACGTCTTGCACTTCCAATATTCGACTCACGAATCGATAAAATTTTGGCAAATAAACAGCACCAAATGTGGTGTTCAGTCTATTTCTTGTGTTTTAAACAATAAATAAGATTGATAATAGAAACTAGAACTAAACATTTAAATTGCGGTGTAGTGGTTTCTACTTGGAGAGTACCTAACACTTTCCTCTATCTTTTTTTGGTCACAAAGGTTGAAAACCACTGCTACATAGGAGACCTGAGATTTAAAATGCGATTTGAATTGCTGAAACGCGTTCGATTCTCCCCCACCGGGAATTGAACCATTGACTCCTGAACCAAAAGCATACGCACCAGCCACCAGAAACAGCGAGGAGGGCAATATCTTTTGATTCTGCGGCAATGAACTGTTGAATCCTCCGAGGCACAGAGTGATTAGTACTATGACTGTTGTTTATACCCAACCACTTATTTGTCCACCACAAAACCAGCTAAAATGTGTAACAACGTTCAAATTATATAACATTTATAACAATAATGGTGGTGGTAGGGGAAGCTGTGATGGATGGAAAGCTAGTGAAGACTTTAAAAACCAACTAATTGCCTCTTAAAACTACAGTAAACAAATACTTCATCCACCCTTCACTGTTCTGGATATATGTAGTAGATATATAGAAAGATTCACTACCCTTAGCATGCGTGAACCTGAAGTCTGCCGTGCGTGAGAGTGTGCATATATCATCACAGTTTATAGTTTCCAACGTTTGTTATGGTTCACTGGCGTCAATTAACATTTGGTTCAACCCTTAGGAGAAACGCTGTCTCGTGTTCAGAGGTATATGGATTTTTCATGGAAGTCTATCTCTTGCCATGACGAAAGAGTCGAAGGGTCAGACATTGCACGTGTGTTTCGCAGATGGCGAACACGTGGATCTCAAGATGATGATTCATCTCCCACATCATTAAAGGTTGATGTGTTAACATTGACAGTTTATATTAAGAATCAAATCGGTAAACTCACTTCATTTCTTATTTGTGCCTAGAGCAATAGTTCTAAGCACGTGGCATGGGAAATAGCCTAAATGAAGTAATTTGTGTTTTCCGTCCAAGACTGTAATCAAACAGCAATAACAAAAATAGTTCTCTATCAGGCAGCTTGCACTAAGCTATACTCTTATAAATCAGTCGAAATTACCAAGTGTTTAATTTCTGTCCTAAACTCATTACTAACTTTATGGTAAATTCAAGGAAGTAAGGAGTTCATCACCACTGAAACACGAATTACGCCCTACCAATAAGCTAAACCAGTTGCAATTGGTACACCTCACTCCTTGTTTTATTCCAGTCTTACTTGGGACAACGGTGGTTCACTGATAAAATGCTCACCTGTAACGCAAGGTGTCCTTGGTTCGATCCCAGCTGATGTGGATTTAAGGTGGACACTAGGGATGGCTAAAATTTTCCGGAATCGGACATCTGACTTTCCAGATTTCGGGAAAATTGCAGAAATCGGAAAAACTCTGGAATTCTTCTGAATTCCGGATTTTTTCGAAATCGGAATTTTTCCGAATTCTGGATTTTTCTGAAAAATATTATTCGGAATTTCTCCGAATTTCGGAATTTTCCGATTTTACTTTCTGCATTCCGAAAGGTCAAAATTTTGGAATTGGCCATCCCTAGTGGAGGTTGTGCATAGGATTTCCTCCCACCTTTTCATTCCACTAATCCTTTTATAATTATTCACTTTCATTAACCATTTATATTGTTCAGGTTACAGGGCACAACTGTAAGAAGTAAAATTAAAAGTTTTCATATAAAACCCGATACTTCATATAAAACCTGTATATGCTATTACTTATCAATCAAATTTCCTCACAAATATAAATGTACGCGTTCATTTTATTTGGACATCTGACCTATTTTTAAAATTCTTATTTTCGGTTTATCTATTTGTTTGTACCACGTTCAACAAAAATGTACAAGGGAAAATGATTAAATGTACAAGAGAAAAAATAAATATATGCGTCTTCTTTATTTCAGCATCTGATTTATTTTTAAGAAAATTTTTACACGAGATAACCAGAGAAAACCCACGGGCATAATGTTAACCACCACGAACTTACTTGGTCGGGGATTGAACCAAGGGCCCCACACACCAGAGATAAATGCTCTACCACTCATACCCCCCGATAACGATAATGGTAGTCGAATTAAATAACAGCTATCTGCCAGCCATAACTCTTAATCAATCGTACCGGCAATAAGATATTTCTTATAGACTGGAATAGTGATGTCGTCATTTCCTTCCCGTTACCATGGTGATCGCTATGTTTTTTTTTTCTATACAAATACGTGAAGTTAATGAAGCTAAAGAGCTTATTTCTAAAAGCTCCATATTCCTAAGTAATAAGGTAGAAATCGAATAGTTAATGTAAGCACGATTATCATGTAATCCAACATAAGAAGCAATTATACGCAACATAAACTCCCTGACGTATAGATTGACAAACTGTTGGACAGACAAAGCTGTAAAAATATATGATTTTTAGAAAAGAAAAAAGTATTTTAGAATAATGTGAATTCTATTAGGGCATTTACACTTTTAATGTCTACTGTTTATAATGAGAGTGCACAATATTATTTCTAAGTATATATTACAAAAGAAAGAAAAGGCTAGCCTTTAGAAATATTCAATCCAGACCATCAGTGGATATAGGTAACATCTTTTGTTGCATTTTCTATCAATTTCTTTTTTTAAAAAGAAAAAAAAGGCATTTAGAAAACGTAAATAATTACACATCCAATTATGGATGGCTCAGTATATATTTTAAACAACTGTTAAAACAATAATCCTGTTCAAATTTGCAAAAGTATATCATACTCATATTATTGAATCAAAAATTTTCCTGAATTATTTAAGGTTAATATCTGATTATGAACAGGGTGAGTACACTTTAAGGTTTAATTTAACCTGAAAAAATAGAAATTCTCAAAATATACGATAGAGGGAAAATTTCACAAGACATGTCAACTCGCTGATTTCAGTTTCAATGCTTGTCATGCACGTAATATTATTTAACATATTTCTTTTCTAATTACCTTTTCTGCCCTTTTTTGTCAGTGTCAATCATTAGAAATATTTAAAAAGAAACATAAGTATTTGTTCCACTCTAATGTTTGCAGTTCCGAAATATTTCATCACTGTTTTTGTTTTGCACATAGGTTCTTTAGGTATTTAGGCTACTTGTTTAGAAAATAAAATGGCGATCACCATGGCAACGAGAAGGATGTGACGTCACACTATTTCAGTCTATTAATATAGTATTTCTGCGTAAAGAGGTTGTAACTACAGAGAACTGTGAAACAGTTACGATATATATCGCACAACTCTTTTGAAATATTCAAGTTATTTGACTCGGAATTATTTTCCATACGATTTCAAAACAGTGAGGAAAATGAACAGCGGTCAGCGATAAAGACGAGGGAAACAAATGGAGACGGGATCAGCGATGTGCTGATATCATATTTCTTAACGTAAAATCGTCATCTACTTCGCTTACCATTCGAAGCTTGGAGCCCGAGAGTCCAGTTTAATATTTCTGAATCCATCTATAACGGACCTGGCTTTTTCAATACTATAAAAAGGTCAGAATACTTTCGTATCAAAGGAAAGTTAATTGTTGTGTGCCACTGATTATTTGTGTACTGAAAACATAATTATTCGTTTCTTGTGTATGTGGTACCTCCAGATTCTTAATCTACTGCTCCCCCTCCATCTCTTTTAACTGATTTCCGTATACCTTTCTGAGCTACAACCGAAGGAACTGTACGCCTATGACCTGCTCTACCGACTTAGCATCCCCACCTAGCTATGGTAAGATAAGGGGGCTGAAACGTACCGTCCATCAAAATCTCAGACACACTATGTCTCTAAAGAGAAAGGATTCCAGACATCTGTTCTTATTACAGGTATCCCCGTGACTTACATAAATTCGCTATTGAGTAATAAATCTAAAAAAAATTACAACTACTAGCGGTATGAACATGTTTGCAGCTTTCATATCCATTGCAGTACGCAACGACATACATAGTACACCAAAAACTCCTGAATAGCGGACACTGATCGACAGGGCCGTACTGCAACCTAGGGACCCACCAGGAAGGCACTTTCTATGGGCCTACTCACATGTACGTACTATCCCCGACAATAAAACGGAGTCCGGGAGTGTTACTCGCATCAAGTATGGTAAAAAGTCTTAAAATGTAGATTTAAAGGCTGTTTTTGCAACATCATGGACTGATGACGTTGATCTGGGATTATTTGATTGTATTGCCAGTACTCGACGTATTTATCGTCCTCCGTTCCGTTACTCCTGTATGCGAGGACTGTGTGATGTGTGCCTTATATATATATATATACCGCTACTTACGATACAAGACAAAGGGCTTACTAAAAATTCACCATTCACGGCCCACCTGGAAATTTCCCGTTTTCCTGCCTAGTCAGTACGGTCCTGCTGATCGGACATTTCTCCGTAAGTGAAAACTGTCCGTAACTGAAAGGTTACAAAATTTAGATTGCTCACAGCTCATGCGGTAATTGTATCAAGTATACAATAATGTATATGCTTCATACACTGCAAATACAAGCTAATATCGAAATACTATCTTCAGTACTCGAAATCGGAAGAGGGGGGGCGGAGAATTTAAAAAAAAAAACTATCACACTGGTTCTAATTATTGTAAAAACAAATGGCATTTGTTTCTTTTATTTTCGAAGTTACGGAGAATAGATACAAGTCCCAAGAGAAAGAGAAGTGAATCTCTCAGGGAACGGGTAAAATTCAGTTTAGATTTCGTGTCGACACGATAGAATCTCCACGATCATTTTTACTAAGGATCCTAAGACAAAGCAATTTATACTGGACAGACAAAAGAACTTACAATTATTCTATTTGGTGGTTTACAATTTCACTGACTTACGAGTACGACAAAGACACTTTGTAGAAAAAAGGTATTTTCTGATTTACTGTAATGT